>NC_088382.1:133827500-134427500 GCF_037993035.2 Macaca fascicularis
TGTTTCAGAATTAAAATGACATCTTCTTAGAATTCCAGCATGCTACTTCTCAGTGGAAAGTGTGGTATATCAGGGGCAGTGGGCTTGGAAGTCCGTTGGGAGGTCTGGGCTGGAAGGCCAGCTCCAGTAATTACTAGCCGAGCAACCCTGAGCAAGTCACTTAACTCTTCTAAGCCTTGATGATAATCTGTGTGAAGCAGATATGACAATAGTTCCCACATTAGAGGGCTATTATGAGGATTAAGTCATCCTTGCACAGCCCTTAGAATGAAGGTTGGCACAGAGTAAGCACGTAGGTTGGCTGTTTTCAGATGTATTCAGTGGCAGATATGTGGCTGGCCCCTGAATCTCTCGGCTTTGTAGTCTTATATGCTCTTTAACTCCACTCAGTGAGGCCTGTCTCTCTCTCTCTTAGGTCCAGTTTCCTTGTTCAATTCATAATCAAACCTACCTCAAAAAAAGAGAAGAGTAGAAAATGTTCCCCACTAGAGTGTTATTAAAGTGTCACCCTCAAATAATGAAATTCAGAAAATATGATGAAGTATTGAGTTTATTTCAGCACAAAGCTTGAGGATAGCCACTCAAGAAACATAGACTCCAAAGGAATGGAGTCAGTCATCCAAAGTGGAGAAGTCAAGGTTTCACTTATAAGGCAGAGACAGAGAAGTATAGCAGGGTTGCAACATTTTCCATGCAAGGTCAGTACATATAACAGTGATTTGATTGGTTATAGCTTGTTGCATGCCAAGGAACATTTAACATTCCATAAGGAGGGGTAATGGCCTGGAAAGGTCTTAACTCTGGCACCACTCGGTCCTTCCTAATCATTTACAGGAAAAAGCAGAAGTTGCAGCTGCATGCTATATGACTCAGGTCACATGGCCGCATTGCTCTCAAGGCTCAACATAATTTAAAGTTCCACCAGCTTTAGGTTTGAATTATTTAATTTCACAACAGAAAGTAGCTTTTCCTCTGACCTTTTCTGGAAGAATTCGTGGTTTCCTAAATTCCAGCCCAAAACTTATCTAAATCCTGCCAAACATACCTCTATGAATCAGCCAAATTCCTCAATAGCAAAGAAGCTTTTAAAAATAAAAAATTAGAACCATTGACTGGGCATAATGAATAATAGAAGTAGTAGAAGGCAGTTATAATACTCATCCTTCCACTCCTAACTTCTGCCCAGGGTTCACGGCAAAGCAGCTTTGTGGCCCAGGCATTTTGCAAAATGGCTGTGGCTAGTGGCAGAAGGCACTTTGTGGCTCCTGATGGACTAGGACTAGGCTGTCCTGAGCATCTGCAATTAAAATCAGAGCACTTGGGTAGAGTCTGAAGTCTGTCTCAACAGGAGGACAGTATGCCAGCCATAGCTGCTCCCTTCTCTGGGGCTCATCTCCTTAGAACAGCGGTTGACTATAAACTAGTTCAACCATTGTGGAAGACAGTGTGGTGATTCCTCAGGGATCTAGAACTAGAAATACCATTTGACCCAGTCATCCCATTATTGGGTATATACCCAAAGGATTATAAATCATGCTGCTGTGAAGACACATGCACACGTATGTTTATTGTGGCCCTATTCACAATAGCAAAGACTTGGAACCAACCCAAATGTCCACCAGTGACAGACTGGATTAAGAAAATGTGGCACATACACACCATGGAATACTATGCAGCCATAAAAAAGGATGAGTTCGTGTCCTTTGTAGGGACATGGATGCAGCTGGAAACCATCATTCTCAGCAAACTATCGCAAGAACAGAAAACCAAACACTGCATGTTCTGACTCATAGGTGGGAATTGAACAATGAGATCACTTGGACACAGGAAGGGGAACATCACACACCAGGACCTGTTGTGGGGTGCGGGGAAGGGGGAGGGGGGAGGGATAGCATTAGGAGATATACCTAATGTAAATGATGAGCTAATGGGTGCAGCACACCAACATGGCTCATGTATACATATGTAACAAACCTGCATGTTGTGCACATGCACCCTAGAACTTAAAGTATAATAATAATAATAATAATAAAAGAACAGCGGTTCTTAAACTTTGCTGTATGTTGGAATCCCCATGTTGAAAGATGGAGAGTTTTGAAAAATCTTAATGCCCAGGCCAATTACTTAAGAATTTCTGACTGGGGAGGAGAGGGTGGGGTGGGGATATGTAGGACTCAAGCATCAGTAATAGTGTTTCAAACTTTAATATGCATATGAATTGCTTTGTTAAAAATTGTTTCAACATTGAATCCAGATTCAGATTCAATAGGTCTGGGGTGAGGAAAGCAATTCTGCATTTCCAGCAAGCTCCCAGGTGGGTTTTCACTGCTGGTCTAAGGAACAGAATTTGGGTAGCAAAGTCTTAGATAGTTCCTCCTCCCATCCCCTCCTGTACATCAAAATTAGTGCCTGACCTTCACTGGTCCATTGCCTACGGTTGTAACATCAGAGATGAAGGCCTTTTCATTTCCAGGACCCAGTCTGAGGAGAGTGAGCTAATTATTATGGATTTATCTGCATTATCTTGTTTAGGGAGAAGACACTTAGAAAAATGGGAATTGAAATTTGTTCTTGCCGTCAGATCTTGCTGAGCAATAAAACACCATTATCCTTATACTTGTCATTATAGAACTTTCTGTGTTGAGCTTCTCCTTTCCTCCAGCTCCCAGCTCCTGTAATAATATTCTTTAAGGACTTGCCCACATGGAGCAAAGCCAAATGGTACGATGGTTCAGGACAGGTCACTTAAGGCCAAATGGTGTGTGCTTAAATTCTGGCCCTACCACTTAGTGGCTTCGTGAACATGGACCATTTATTTAACCTCTCTGTGCCTCAGCTTTCCCATCTGTCAATTGGAAGTTATAGTAAGTAAATGAATATATCTACAAATAAAGGCTAAATGCTGTCACCAGAACCTTAGGTGAATTAACTCTCTTAGTCCTTATAATAATTTTACCAGGTTAACTTATTATCCCCATTTTGTAGATGGGTTGAGGATTTTGGCTGAGGTCACACAGCCAAGATTTGAGACCAGGTAGCCTGGCTCCAATACTCATCCCCTTAACTACCAAGATGGATTATCTCTCACACGTAGCAGCTAGAACTATGACGGCGGTCTGCTAACTCTCAGCAAGGGGTTCCAGGACTGGGTCATACTTCAACTGTCTGCCATAATCAGCCACAATCCCTCAATCCCACAGTCCCCCTGCAGTCTCAAAGAAGGTCCTAATACCTACACAGCCAGTGTGCAAAGAACATGCTCCACCACCCACCTACCATGAACTGACAACTGGACCATCTCAGGCAAGGTCTTTTGCATCAGTTCAATTCAACGAATCATCCACATGGCTGTTCACTTTCAGAGCACACTCTACACACTGCTCTGAGTCAGCCTCCTGTGCTCAGTTTTGGAGGTGCTCAGATGAATTCAAACAAGCCCCTGTTTTGGGGAGCTCAGAGGGGCCTTGGGGAGGAGACAGATGTATGAGATGCTTATGGTAACTCTCAGAAAGTGTTTAAAAGGGGAAATGAGGCCAGGTGCAGTGGCTAATGCCTATAATCCCAGCACTTTGGGAGACCAAAGTGGGTGGATTACCTGAGGTCAGGAGTTTGAGACCAGCCTGGCCAACATGACAAAACCTCGTCTCTACTAAAAATACAAAATAATAATAATAATGATGATGAGCTGGGCATTGTGGCGCATGCCTGTAGTCCCAGCTACTTGGGAGGCTGAGGCAGGAGAATCGCTTGAACCCAGGAGGCAGATTGCAGTGAGCTTAAATGGCACCACTGCACTCCAGCCTGGGTGACAGAGTGAGACTCCATCTCAAAAAAAAGTAAAAAAATAAAAAATAAATAAAAAGCGGTGATGGGCAAAGAGAGAAAAGCTCTGGCTGGTAGCATCAGGGAATGCTTCTAAGAGGTAACATAAAAACTCAAGAATTATCAGGCAAATTAATGAATTAATCAGTTCATTGATAACACGGTGCTTGGTGCTAAAGATACGAGGGTATACTGGATAATTTCTGTTTCCTCCTCCAGATCTGTTGGCTACTTCTCCCGCCTGCTCTGTGCCCGCAGGAAGCTGACCCAGATGGACTACATTAGCAGGCTGCTTTGCCCTCTGACTTCGGGTTGTGTATGGCCAGGGAGAGGCATCAAGAGGAGATTAGCAGGTGGAAGAAGAATGAGGTTGGGTATTTATTCCCTAGAGCATGGCCCGACAGGGTTGCCTACGGTTGATTGCATTCCTCCCCCCAAGGTCTTGGCTCCTGTTGGGTGCCCGTCTCTACAGCTCTTCCTTTGAGTTATAGATTCCTTCACTTGTCCTTTCAGACCTATAGGGAGGCTTCCTGCAGAGATTAAAAATTCCCCAGATGGAGTAAGAAAAAAAGCCATTACTTATTTATTCAATCAATGCATATCTATTGAACATTGAGATATCAGACCCATTTGAGTGACAATCCTGAGCTTGGATGTTTTAATAATGGTACGAAAAGGGGAAAGGGATAAGTCAGAAACAGAGGGGTCATCAAGAAGGACAGGTGAGGGTTAAGAGCTACATGGACATCTGTTTGTTCACCTTTCACCCCTCCCCCTTCTTTCCTGTTTGAGTACACTCCATGTGGATCAGGTGGAACGAAGCACCCTTCATCCTATTGCCACCCTATCCCCAAAGAGGTAGACAAATGATCCAGGCTCATCTCATCAGAATACAGCATTCTCCAGGCTACAGAGATGAGTTTACAAAGGACTGTGACCCATGCAAGGCCAATCAGAGTCCTTCAACAAGATCTGACAAAGGGATACTAGGAGAGAGGGGAAGCCAGTATTTAACAACACCAGGTACCAGGTACTATTTTCAAAAGCATTATTGGCTATTTCTTCACAATGTCTTTTCAAAATGGAAGTTTACTATCCTCATTTTACAAATGAGAAGACTAAGACTCAGGGAGGTTAAACATCTTGCCCAAAAACACAGAGCTAGAAAATGGCAGAGCCAGGATTCCACAGTCCAAACATTGCCTTTACTCTGTTGTTCAGAATACAATCATCGCCACAAAAGACATACGATTCAGTAATTTGGCAATTACTTTCCTTAAATTCAAATGAAACCAATACCCAGCCCAAGTCTGGGAACCGGGAATGCTCACAGAGAAGAGAGGTCTGGAGTGGAGGCGAGTCAAGAGGAGAATTTCTTGAACCCGGGAGGCGGAGGCTGCAGTGAGCTAAGATCACACCACTGTACTCCAGCCCCGGCAACAGAGCGAGACTCCGTCTGAAAAAAAAAAAAAAAAAGAACCCATGAGTCCAACTGATACATGGATAATATGGAAGAAGGAAACTCTTTCTTAAATTAGAACACCCACTAATAAATGTAGAAGGAATGATGGAAATAGAAAACCATCACTTGGCAACTATCATAATAATAATTGATTCAAGCATCTATTGATATGGATGTTAAAACTAGTGGGTGAAAAATTTAATGATTAAGAAGGTATTTATATAGCCTCAAAGGCTCTCTGTCAAAAGATAATAATTAATTATAAAGGGGAAAATAATAACTTTATAGTGGAGAAAGCAACGTCACCTTAACCAAAGTTAACATCATCAGTAATGGGAGAGATGAACATTGTGTGCCTCCTGAAATCATTCACTAAAACGAGCACAATGTACTTTTATAATATCCCTGCCAAAAATCCATAACCTGAATCTAATCAGCTGAGAAACCCAAGTCACACTAAGGGGCATTATGCTAAATGACTCACACTCTTCAAAAATGTCAATGTCATTAATGACAAAGGAAGAACAAGAACTATTCAAGATGAAAGGAGGTCAAAGAGACATGAAACTGAATACAACACATCATCCAGGACTTACTCTTTCTATAAAGGGGAGTATTGGGACAATTGGTGAAAAGATAGACAGATAGATAGATATTAGATAGGAATATTAATGAAAGCTATACGTTAGATAATAGTGTTCTGTCAATTTTAATTTTCATAAATTGATAATTTTACTGTGATTCTGTAAGAGAAAAATCCTTCTTTTTAGAAAATACATACTAAAACATGTAGGAGTAAAAGGACACCATGTTTGCAACTTTCAAATATTTTAGAAATAAAATAATGTGTGTGTTTGTGTTTGTGTATATGTGTGTCTCGTGAAAGAGAAATCAAATGAAGAAAAATGCTAATACCTGAGGAATCTGGAGAAAGAATATACAAGAATTATTTGCACTATTCTTGCAACTTTGCTACAAGTTTTAGATTAGGTCAAAATAAAAAGATTTTTAAAAATAGAAAGTAAGCATTCAGTAGGGGGATCTGATCTAGACCATGCTAGAAGCTTTATCTGGAAAAGCTTCTCAGAGAAAGTAACTTTGAAGCTGATACCCACTGTCATTCTCTTGTGATTGTCCAGTTATCTCCTACTTTAAAGGCAGGAACTTTGTTGATTCTTCTTACATGTGTTTCAGTTCCCAGTACTGTGCCTCAATAAATATTGATTAATTGATTGATTGGTTGGTTGGTTGGTTGGTGGGATGGAGAGATGAGACATGATCTCAGCCTTTAAGAAATCTATGAGAGAATTCACTAAAAGGCACAAAAAGATAACACATTTCATACATCTTAAGAAAAGAATTATAGTCTCTGACCCAACATTTCTATTTTAAAAAAATAATTCCAATGTTTTACAAAAATTAGCTGGGCGTGGTGATGGGCATCTGTAATCCTAGCTACTCGGGAAGCTGAGGCAGGAGAATTGCTTGAATCCAGGGGGCGGAGGTTGCAGTGAGCTGAGATTGCGCCACTGCACTGCAGCCTGGGCAACAAAAGCAAAACTCTGTCTCAATAATAATAATAATAATAATAATAATAATATTTATTTGAGATTCAGTGGGTACATGTATAGGTTTGTTACATGGGTATATCGTGTGATGCTGAGGCTTGGGGTACAACTGACCTTATCGCCCAGGAAGTGAGCATAGTACCCAACAGTTTTTTAATCCATTCCCCCCTCCTTCCAACCCCCCTCTACTAGTCCCCAGTGTCTGTTGTTACCATCTTTATGTCCCTGAGTACCTAATGTTTAGCTACCACTTATAAATAAGAACATGTGGTATTTGGTTTTCTGTTCCTGCATTAATTTGCTTAGGAATTAGCTGCATCCATGTTGCTGCAAAGGACATGATTTCATTCTTTATATGGCTGCATAGTATTCCATGGTGTATATGTGCCACATTTTCTTTATTCAATCCACCATTGATGGGAACATAAGTTGATTCCATGTCTTCACTATTGTGAATAGTGCTGCAATGAAAATACAAGTGCATGTGTCTTTTGGGTAGAATGGTTTATTTTCTTTTGGATACATACCCAGTAATGGGATTGCTGGGTCAAATGGTATTAAGAGTTCTGGTGTAAGCTCTTTGAGAAATATCCTAACTACTTTCCACAGTGACTGAAAAAATTTACATTTCCACCAACAGTGGTTAAGTGTTTCCTTTTCTCCACAGCCTCACTGGTATCTGTTGTTCTGACTTTTAAACAATAGCCATTCTGATTGGTGTGAGATGGCATCTCATTGTGGTTTTGATTTGCATTTCTCTGATGATTAGTGATGCTGAGCATTTCTTCATATGTTTGTTGGCCACTTGAATGTCTTCCTTTAAAAAGTGTCTGTTCATGTCTTTTGCCCACTTTTTAATGGGGTTATTTGTTTTTTGCTTGTTGAATTGTTTAAGTTCCTTATCAGATGCAGAGTTTGCAAATATTTTCCCCCATTCTGCACGTTGTCTTTTATTCTGTTGATAGTTTATTTTGTTGTGCAAAAGTTCTTTAGTTTAATTAGGTCCCGCTTGTCAGTTTTTGGTTTTATTGCAATTGCTTTTAAGGACTTAGCCATAAATTATTTCCCAGTGCCAATGTTCAGAGTGGTGCTTCCTAGGTTCTCTTTGGAGATTCTTGTAGTTTGAGGTCTTACATTTAAAATCTTTAATCTGGCCTGGCGCAGTGGCTCACATCTGTAATCCCAGCACTTTGGGAGGCCAAGGTGGGCAGATCACCTGAGGTCAGGAGTTTGAGACCAGCCTGACCCACATGGTGAAACCCTGTCTCTACTAAAAATACAAAAATTAGCCGAACATGATAGCGGGTGCCTGTAATCCCAGCTACTTGGGAGGCTGAGGAAGGAGAATTGCTTGAACCCAGGAAGTGGAGGTTGCAGTGAGCCGAGATCCCACAACTGTACTCCAGCCTGGGTGCCAGGGTGAGACTCAGTCTCAATAAAATAAAATAAAATAAAATAATATAATATATTTATTTAATTCATCTTGAGCTAATTTTTGTACATGGTGAAAGTCACAGGTCTACTTTTTATTCTTCTGCATATGACTAGCCAGCTATTCCAACACCATTTATGAAATAGAAAGTCCTTTATCCGTTGCTTGTTATTGTTGACTTTGTTGAAGATCAGACGGTTGAAGGTATGTGGCTTTGTTTCTGACTTCTCTATTCTGTTTCATTAGTCTATGTGTCTATTTTTGTACCAGTGCCATGTTGTTTTAGTTACCGTAGCTTTGGTACAGTTTAATTTTGGGTAATTTGATGCCTCAGGCTTTGTTCTTTTTGCTTAGGATTGCCTTGGCTATTCTGTTCTTTCTTGGTTCCATATGAATTTTAAAACAGTTTATTCTAATTCTGTGGAAAAATGACATTGGTAGTTTGATAGGAATAGTGTTGAATCTGTAAATTGCTTTGGGCAGCATGGCCATTTTAATGATATTGATTCTTTCAATCTATGAGCATGGAATATTTTTCCATTTTGTTAGTGTCATTTGTGATTTCTTTCAGCAGTGTTTTGTAGTTCTCTTGCCTTGATGCTCTGGCTAGAACTTCCAATTCTATTTTTTAGAGTCTATCCTAATAATATTTCAAAATATTTGGCTAAAAGAATGTTTATTACAACATTTTTTAAAAGAGCACATATTTTAAGTCAATATGATTTCTAATAGTAACAGCTTGATTAAATAACCTTTGGTCCTTTTAGGATGAAATGGTATGCAGTCATCAAAATTGCCCCCCAGGCAGATGGAACAGCAAGTGGAAAGGCCTGGAGAAGTACCAGATTCTGAAGGATTTTTTAATTTTAATATTATTTTTTTTGAGACAGAATCTGGTTCTGTCACCCAGGCTCGAGTGCAGTGGTATGACCTCAGCTCACTGCAACCTCCACCTCCCGGGTTCAAGTGATTCTCCTGCCTCAGCCTCCAAGTAGCTGTGATTACAGGTGCCCACCACCACGCCTGGCTAATCTTTGTATTTTCAGTAGAGATGGGGTTTCACCATGTTAGCCAGGCTGGTCTTGAACTCCTGACCTCAGGTGATCCACCCACCTCAGCCTCCCAAAGTGCTGGGATTACAGACGTGAGCCACCACCCCAGGCCTGAGATTCCAAAGGATTTTAAAAGCCATAATTATAAGTTTAAACTCACTTCTGAGAGCAAGCAGGAGCTTTGAGGATTTTAAGCAAAGGAGTAACACTGGCTACAAAACATACACGAGATAGGGCAGAAAGGGGACTGAGCCAGAGAGACTACTTATAAGCTGTCGCCGTTGTCCATGTGAGAAGCAGTGAGCCAAAGGATTGCAGTGGGGTAGAGAGAAGTGGATAAATCCCAGAAGTATTCATATTTAGAACTGATGAAATTTGCTTACCAATTACATGTGGATGCTGAAGATGCATTATACATATTGTCTTTGCTCTGTGTCCCCCAAATACTTTAAAGGCTCCATTAACTTGTTGATAGTTTCCATCAGTGTTACCCTTGCCTTCCCAGAGCAGAAAGAAAACCTACATTTCCCAGCCTCCCTCACAGCTTGGAGGTAGATATGTGCCTGATTCAACTAGCCAGATATACCACTATGAGAATTCCATCCAGAAGTAACCTAGGCAGGGACACAGGATGGACAGGGGGCATCCATTTTGCGGTACAGGGGGCAGCAAAAGCTGTGTGGTTTCTCATCTCAGGGAAACTGCATCGTCGTGAATGGGGAAAATCTGCATGTGGACCTGGGAGCTTAGCCTAGAGCTCAGATGTCTACCCTTCGAATAATTCTGTGAGTGAGAGGAAAAGACAGAGAAGAACAACAAAAGAAGGAAAACTCTTTCTTTCAGAAATGGAAATGGACTCTGTTGTCTGCAACTACAAACTTTTGCCAACAAAGAAGTAAAGGGAAGAAACAAAGATTTGTGGCTTGGGCTACAGAGGAAAGATGGGGCCACTAGACATACCGTCAATACCTACCATGATTGTGGTATGCACTGCTGAGAGGAGGTGTGGTCTGAAGAGCAGCTATTACATGTTCGCTTACACTGTAATGATGATAGAAACAAGACATAGATGCATGAAAGCTTATGTGTGATCACAGGGGCATTTAAATCCAGGTAAAGGCAGAAATACTGGGTATGGCTTGAACCAAATAAAGATGACGCTAGAGTGAGGTTAGGGCTAGTGAGGGAAGGCGTCTGCAGAAGGGTTCCATGTTTTTCTGTGTGTGATTGTTGTATTTGGGAGGGCATCGCTTGGCTCTGATTACCTACAGCTGTCTAAACTAATGGTCATGCTGAGAGCAACATCTACGGTCCTGATTTCAGTGGTGGCAGGAACTAGGAATTAGGAGCTAGGAAACCCAAAGCTTTAGTAAATCACATTTGTTCTCTGAGCTGGTTTTCTCATCTGAAAAATGACCATGTTGTGATTATAATCACTGCCGTTGTGTGCTGAGCACTAGACTCATATCAAAATATCTTCCCCAATCCTCATCCACAGTCCTGGATGTCAGCACTAGTGTTACTCCATTTACCAGTGAAAATTGTGGGACCCAAAGAGGTTAAAAAACCAGCTCCAGGTCACGGATTATTGGTAAGTGACAGAACCAATACATATCCACGTCTGGTTCTTGCTGAAAAGCCTAGCTCATGAGCACTGCCCCCAGTGCCTACCTGACAGGAGGGTGGTTAGGGGACAAATAAAGCCACATGTGACAGCAGGTGTTTCATCATTTGTTAAAGCTGAGATGTGCAGCCTAAAAACCTGGCTTCAAGTCCTGGCTCTGCCATTTGTTTACTAGATGAATTTAAATAGGTTATTTAATCCCTCTGCCTTTTTTTATTATCCATAAAATGACTGCAATATTGACTATGGCCTTGTCTGCCTGCCAGGGTGTGGATACAAATAATAATAATTATAAAACAAGAATGATCACAAAACCAACATTTATATGATGCTTAAGTTGCTTCAGGTGCTGTTGTAAGTGCTTTTCCGAAATGTGAGCTGATGCACGTGCATATAATTTTAAAACCAGAAAAGAGTTTTATTATTAATCTGAAGTTTTTATAGCCAAACCGAAATGTCACAGGCCTGCTGGCTGCTCTGTTTTCTAGGGGCTGGATTCATAAGGGACAAATCTTCATTGAAAACTCAGGTTCTGCCCAGTAATGGCCTCTCTCAACTCCCACCTCTCCAAACAGCAGCGATCGCTTCAGAGAGAGAATGTGATGGACTCTTTACTCACAAACGTAGGACGTTTATTCCTTTGCTCAAGAGGAATCACAGAGGTCCACTCCCTCCTCAGTGATGGGCCTTATAGATCTGAAATTTTGCCCATAGTGACCTCAAGGCAAAACACAGCGGAATCCACCAGCAATTCTTTCTCTCCTTTCCCCAGAACAGATATGAGGACTCAGGCTTTGAGATGCACTGGGGCGAGTGTCCTGCATTTCAGAAGCATTGCAGATAATTCTCCTCCTCCTCTGTCAGCCACTTCGGCTCCCCAAACCTGACTCTGTGTGTGTGTGTGTGTGTGTGTGTGTGTGTGTGTGTGTGTGTGTGTGATGAAGTCTTGCTCTGTCGCCCAGGCTGGAGTGCGGTGATGCAATCTCAGCTCACTGTAACCTCCACCTCATGGGTTCAAGTGATTCTCCTGCCTCAGCCTCCTGAGTAGCTAGGATTACAGGTGTGCGTCCCCACGCCTAGCTAGTTTTTGTATCTTTAGTAGAGACAGGTTTCACCATGTTGGCCTGGCTTGTCTTGAACTCCTGACCTCAGGTGATCTGTCTGCCTCAGCTTTCCAAAGTGCTGGGATTAGAGGCATGAGCTACCATGCCAGGCCCAGACTCACTTTTCTAACCTGCCTCACAGCACCACAGAATCACAGACAGGTGTCTTTTCCCTTCCCAGGACAAGGAGACCTGGCCCTAGTGTGCCTCATTATCTTTCTGGAAAAACTACTTTGGAAGGTAGGCGAAAAGGACCTTTCCTCCCCACGGCACATCCAGCTTGCACATCCTCAGTTCATCTATTATTGAATTCCTTCCTTCAACAGCCTCTCCTCACCCTCAGTAATTTTTGTTCCATCTTTATAATATTCGTCGTATTTCTGTACTACCCATACTATTATTTACTCAGGAGCTGACTTTCAATCTAGTCACTTTTTATTGTTTCTTTTTTGTTTTTTGTTTTGAGACGGAGTCTTGCTCTGTCACCCAGGCTGGAGTGCAGTGGCGCACTCTCCGCTCACTGCAACCTCTGCCTCCCAGGTTCATGTGATTCTCCTGCCTCAGCCTCCTAAGTAGCCGGGACTATAGGGGTCCACCACCAGGCCTGGATAATTTTTTGTATTTTTAGTAGAGTCGGGGTTTCACCATGGTGACCAGGCTAGGCTGGAACTCCTGAGATCAAGTGATCTGCCCACCTTGCCAATCTAGTCACTTTTGACTTAAATTCATATGACAAGGACACTTTATGTGACTATTATAAATTGTAACCAGAACTGGGAAGATTTTTGCCTGCCCCTGTAACTCTCTGCAGCAACTGAGGGTAACTCAGAATGATTATCAGGAAAGCAGTAATATCATTAGATTCTAACTTGCTGCTGCGGCTTGCCGAAAACACTGCCTGAGGGCCTGCTTTCTCTACAAATGATTAGAAAGACTGAAAGAAAATGAAATAGAGAATTGTTGCCTCACTCTGGTTCGGTGTTGTTTCATGCCATGCCTTCTGATGACCTAAAATCATCCTGAGTAGAACCAGGCGTGCTCATGCTATACATTGGAAGCAATGGTGTAAAGGGATTAAAGTCTTTTTCCAAAGAGATTGACAACAATTTCTTGGGGGGCCATAGAGACCAGCTCCTCTCCCTGCCTGTCTCCCTCTGCCAATTCCCACCTCCATCCTTCGATCAGAATGCGAGAGATTTCCAAAACTGCTCATCAATTGTTGCCAGCCTTGGGGTCTCTGAGATCCTTTAAGGGAGAAGTTGTAAGCAACCATGGACCAACAGCATTTACTCTCCATTATCCATCATCAGGATAAATGACCCAAGGAAAAGACAATACTGTCATATTTCTGATCCTACTTGTGTGTACACACACACACACACACACACACACAACCCCCTTCTTTTTTTTTTTTTTTTTTTTTGAGACCAAGTCTCGCTTTGTCACCCAGGCTGGAGTGCGGTGGTACGATCTCGGCTCACTGCAACCTCCGCCTCCTGGGTTCAAGTGATTCTCCTGCCTCAGCCTCCCGGGTAGCTGGGATTATAGGCATGCGCCACTATGCCCAGCTAATATTGTATTTTTAGTAGAGACAGGGTTTCACCATGTTGTTCAGGCTGGTCTCGAACTCCTGACCTCAGATGATCCACTCACCTCAGCCTCCCAAAGTGCTGGGATTACAAGCATGAGCCACTGTGCCTGGCCCCTTCTTCCTCTTACATTCAGTCTTCGGAGAGATTCCCAGTGTTTTTCCGATTGCTTTAGTAAAAAGAGCCAAGGGCTCTCCTTTCTGGAAGATGCTTGCTCTCTAGATGAGGCATGGCCCACTCTGGTCTGGGTCCCTGGACACACTCTCTTACCACCCTTCAGCACACTTTTCCTCTCCACCGAGTAGTAAGACGCCAAGTGCTCAGCTGTGGCTATGACCTAGGGAAAGACCCATGGCATCTACGCAGCCTTCCTTCACCAGGGTCCACCATCTGAGACTCATGGAGCCTGGACAGAAGGCAGCGCTGAGGTGCCCAGGCCAGGGCACTGGGGCACCATGGGACTCAGGCAAAAGTCTCAGTGCAACGAAGACCTGCGCTGCCTGGCCTTGTCCTCTGTGCATCCATTTTCTTGTGGCAGCATGGCTCAGGATTTCCAGATCATGCTCTTTCAAATATCATCATCACATCTGGGAAGTGCTGACATATGTAGAGGGAAACAAACGTCTGGTAGGAAATACACAAAATGTTACCACTGTGGATTTCTATAGGGCAGTGGGTAAGTTTAGTTTTTACATTTGAAATGAAGCATTTTATAAATATTTGTTTTCCCTAAGTGGTTTTAAATTTTCTTTTCACTGATCTCTATTTTCCAATTTCACTATAATCAATTTACATTCTTTTGTAGTTGAAAAAGTAATATAGAGATATATATATAGCTACTCCAGTCACAAAATGATATGCAGCCTTCCAGCTACAGCAGGACCAGTTTAAAAAAGAAAAATCCTAGTCAAAAATGTCAAACTCTGCCATTTGAATTCCACATTATTTTCTATCACATATCCATATCTTACAGTTTCTGTAGATCTGTATCTTACAGTTTCTTTGCAAAAGGCCACACTATATTAACTTATTTTAATCCAGTGCTTTTTGACCTTGGAACCTGTTTTATCAAATAACACCTAAAAATAGCCTATAGAATTGATTGTTCCAGCAAACATGCTTTTGGAAACATTGATCTGGTCCAATTTTCTTTCCCCACTTTCAGCCAATAGAACTAAAGTCCAGGGAGATGACTGGGACTCATTCAGAGAGTCACACAGCCATGAAGACACCAAGTTTGAAGTTGAGCTGAGGTCCTCTCATGCAAAACCAGTGTCAAATCCTGCTGGTCATGCACACGCCACTCCCAGGACACAAACACATTGTTGCCTCTGTGAACAGTGTCCCCCAGAGTTGTGCAGAGCACACCAGTGTGGCTGTAACACACTCAATTCACACCATGACCAACGTTGAACAGATGAATGAAGTATTTTCTGTATTACTTGAAGAAGTAAAATAATGTCATAGCTAATTGTTGCAATCAAAGTAGCTTTTAAGAAGGTCCTTGGCCAAGCTTGGTGGCTCATGCCTGTAATCTCAATACTTTAAGAGGTCAAGGCAGGAGGGTTGCTTGAGCCCAGGAGTTCAAGACCAGCCTGGACAACATAATAAGACCCTATCTCTATAAAACATATTTGAAAATTAGCCAGGCTTGGTGGCATGTGCCTATAGTCCTAGATACTCAGGAGGCTGAGGCAGGAGGATCACACGAGCCCAGGAGGTTGAGGCTACGGTGAGCTATGCTAGCACCACTACACTTTAGCCTTGGTAGTGGGCCCTGACTCCAAAAGGAGAAGGAAGTCCTGAGAAGGCAGATGCAGTGGCCTTGCACTGCTACAAACTTGGGTTCTCAGTGTAGGATGCTGGCTGGCTGACTGAGGTATAGTTTTGAGAATTAGAATACAGTATTTCTCTCTCTTTCTCCTTTTCTTCCTTCCTTCCTCCTTAAAAGTAAAAAGACACTGAGTGCCTAAGAAGTGTGCAAAGCACCGTGCTCTAAGACAGGCCTCATGGGAGCTATTGTCAAAACCATTGCTATTAGCACAGAGTTCTCTAACCTGCTGAGGAATTCCATTTTCAGGACAAATTTCACTGCTTTTAATTTTGGTTTTCTTACCCACTGTGCCATGTGAGCCCAACCCCCAATGGTAATTAAAATGACAAGTACAGTTCCTTCTCTTCTTCCATCTTACTGTTCCCCATCCCAAACAGACTCAGTACCCCTGGAAAGCATCCACTTTTTTGTGCCACTCTGTCAGCCTGGCCATGGAAATCTTTCTTTACTTCTCTGAACCAGGAAGCCAGCCTTGCTTCCTCTTCTGTACCATGTCCAAGCCATGACTGAGTCCTGCCAAGTCCCCCCGCCACTTCCCTCAAATCCCTCCTTTACTCCTGACATCTGTGTCCTCTACTTCAGTGCAGTCATTGCGTCACTGCGGCAGCCTCCCCCGACTGTGTCCCCGCTCCCTGCCAAAAATGCCTCGGCCCCTCCTGCCTCCCAGCCCCTGCTCTGTCCATGGGTTATCCAGGCCCCTCCTCCCTCCTGCCCACAGCTCCTTCCCATCCTTTAGCCTTTGGTTTAAGTCGGGATTTTCCTCTACCTCCTTCCTCTTTATTTTCAAAAATGATTGCCAGAGTTTAGGTTGGTGCAAAAGTCATTGCGGTTTTTGCCATTAAAAGCGGTTGTGAGGCTGGGTGCGATGGCTCATGCCCGTAATCCCAGCACTTTGGGAGGCTGAGGCGGGCAGATCACCTGAGGTTTGAGACCAGCCTGACCGACATGGTGAAACCTCATCTCTACTAAAAATACAAAAAAAAATTAGCCGGGAATGGTGGCGGGTGCCTGTAATCCCAGCTACTTGGGAGGCTGAGGCAGGAGAATTGCTTGAACCCAGAAGGGGGAGGCTTCAGTGAGCCGAGACCATGCCAGCTGGGCAACAATAATGAAACTGCAACTCCAAAAAAAAAAAAAAAGGTGGTTTTAAAAGCCACAGTTACTTCTACACCAACCTAATACATTTTTCTTTGTGACTATGTGCTTCATCCTGTGAACTGCCTGAAGGTCTAGACAGCGTCTATAACCCCAGTGCACGATACCACTTCCTGCTTCGGCTTCACTCCTACTGCTGTGCTTTGAGCAAGCTGTTTAACTTCTCTTACTGTTTGAAATATCAAAAGGGGCTGCTGAGCCCTACCTCACCGGTTGTTCAGAGAATTAAGTCAGGCAGTTTGCAAAGTGCCTGAAAAATGCTTGGTCCATAGTAGGTAGGAATGCCAGTTCCCTTCCCTCTATTCTAGGTGGGGGCTATATTATTATTAGATGGGATGCTTAATGGTAAAACAACAGACCCTGAATTTGAGCAAAAACAAAAAACAGTAAGTGAGTAGCTGGTGTTCGTAAACTGTAGAAGTACAGCAGCGAGTGAGACCAGGGACTCGAAGGCCCTCAACTATCTGCTTTTCTCTCCCTCTCCTTTTCTCTCTTGCACTGAGTGTGTGTGTGTATATGTGTGTGTGTGTGTGTGTGTGTGTGTGTGTGTCTTATCTCTGCTTCTTTCTGGCTATCACTTTTATTTTCTTAACTGCTCACCTTTTTTTTTTTAAAAGACAGAGTTTCTGTCGCCCAGGCTGGAGTGCAGTGGCACAATCTCGGCTCACTGCAAATTCTGCCTCCCAGGTTCAAGCAATTCTCCTGCCCCAGCCTCCGGAGTAGCTGGGATTATAGGTGCACGTCACCACGCCTGGCTAATTTTTGTATTTTTAGTAGAGACGGGGTTTCACCATCTTGACCAGGCTGGTCTTGAACTCCTGACCTCAGGTGAGCCACCTGCCTTGGCCTCCCAAAGTGTTAGGATTACAGGCGTGAGCCACCATGCCCGGCCTCAACTGCCAATCTTTACAGCACTTGGCCTTCCCTTATAGCTTCACTTTCCAAGAAAAAAAGAAAAGAAAAGCTCTTATTTCCCAAGCTCCATTTGTAGGAATCCCAGGAAAGAACTCTGATTGCCCTGACTGTGGTCATTAGCCATTCTCCTGTCACTAGGGCCAGAGGAATGCAGACTGACAGCCCTTACTCAGAGGGGGACGGGCTGAGAAACAATACTCCTAAAAGAAGGCAGATGCATTTCCACTGAGAAGCGGACGAGTTCCAGGCAGACACCACAATGAACATCCACCAAGAGAAACCCAATTTAACACAACAGTGGATGCCATGGCACTGCGATAATTACAGTTGCTTCTGCGAGCTATTTATATGCCTTCCTCCCTGGTTACATTTCTGAAATCTTGGAAACAGAGACAATGCCTTTGTTATGGTCGTTTCTCCTCTGCTAGCAGAGTCTGGGGCAAACGAGGCTGTGAATAGTGCCTGATTAAATGAATGAACAAAGGTAAGCACCAAAGCTTCCAATTCTTTTCTTTCCAGCTACAAATTGCTCCTGTGATCCGGGTTTGGGAAAACAGTTACATAATGGCCCTCAAAGACTCTCCTTAGCTGTTTGCGTCTTAAATGGTCTCACTGAGACTTGCCCATTCTCCTTTGCCTTGCCTGGCTTCTTCTGAGTTTCCATGTTCCTATTTATAAATGTCACTTGGGTCCAGCTCTTTGGACCTGATTCTCTCCTCACTGCCTCCCTTTCTTCGTCCTAGGGGCAGAACGCTTTGGTTCACCTGAAATGGCTTTTCAGCGGAGGTACAGCTGTTCAATGTGTTACGGCTCCATCCAGCCCCCTGTGAAAGAGGCTGCAGCGTTTCCTGGCTACCCATTTAGCCACACCCCCGCCCAGGACAGAGGGTCACCTAGCAGCTTCCTGATTTAATGCATGGAATGATCAACAGGCTGCCAGAGGAAGTAACTGGGCCAGGGTCCCAGAGTCACAGGTTCACTCAGTCCTGGGCCTTGTAAATTCCAAGTCCCTGGCCATGGATGAGTCTTGGACTGCTTTCCTCAAGCCCTAGAGAGGAAGTCTGCCACCTTCCATATCCTAGGCCCATGCAGGGTGCTGGGACACTGATAACTCAGACCACTTCCTGCCCTTGAGAGGCTGAGAAGAAAATTCGTTTTCCTGCAATGCAGAGGTCTCGGACCATCAGTTGCACAGCACAGAAGAGATTAGAATCCTGAAAATGGCTTTTGCACCTGGAAAGACCCTTGTTTGACTCCAGAAAACCCTCCAGGGCTCCTTGACCAAGTATCAGCTCATAGAAACAGCTAAAGAAAAATCTTTTAAAGTCATTTATTTACAATCATAGAAATTTTAGAGCTAGAGGAAAATTCAAGGTAATCTGGTCCCAAACCCTTAGTTCACAGGAGAGGAAGCTAGACCTACAATTACACAATTATGCCATCACTGTGCTGTGCAAATTGCCCCTAAGACTGTCATCTTAATAATGCATGTCATTTGCTGTTGGAAAAAGAAAATACATTGAATATTTAGGTGAGGCCCTGAGCTACGCATACCATGATCACATTCGATCCTCCCAATAGTAAAATGGGTGTGTTTATTCCATTTAATAAATGAGGAAACAGAAGCACAGAGACATTAAGTGACATGCTCAAGGTCACACAGCTGGTAAATGATGGATTAAGGATTTGAATTCAGACTCAATTGTTTTCAAAGCATCTATTCCAATGAGAATGAAAATGTCAGCCAGGCACAGTGTCTCAAGCCTATAATCTGAGCACTTTGGGAGGCCAAGGCAGGTAGATCACCTGAGGTCAGGAGTTCTAGACCAGCCTGGCCAACATGGCGAAATCCCGTCTCTACTAAAAATATAAAAATTAGCTGGGCATGGTAGCGCACGCCTCTAATCCCAGCTACTCGGGAGGCTGAGAATCATTTGAACCCGGGAGGTGGAGGTTGCAGTGAGCTGAGACTGTGCCACAATACTCCAGCCTGCACAACGGGAGTGAGACTCCATCTCAAGAAAAAAAGAAGAAAATGTATTGAATTAATGTTACTGAAATAGGGCCAGAAAACCTAGATTCTGTTCCTAAATCTGCCACTAACAAGTTGTAGGAACTGGGAAAGGCCTTTCATTCACTGGGACCTAGCTTCCTGTTCCATAAATGGAGAGAACGGAGCTGGGTCAGTGATGGCAATATATGACCACTTTCTTATCCTGTGCCCCAGACAGATGTGACTGTAAGACTGGGGTACCATTTCTGCCTGAGCTCAAAGTAGGCTTCTAATGCAGCGCTTCATCCAGCCCCTCCCAAACAATTGCTATTGGCACAAATGACACGCATTTGCCACCCCTTGGCCCAGTGAGCTCTCAGATCCATTCCAACTCTATTTCATCCATGAAAACTCTGGCCCTGGATTTTGTCATTTCTCTGCAGTGTTGGAAGAAAAATAGGAACCACTTATCTGTGATTCCACGGAGCAGAATCCTACCAGATGCAGAGCCCTGCTGTTCTCCTGACAGATCATGGGCTGTGCCCAGAACTTCAGGGGCAGGGGTATGGGGGGCTGCCAAAATTATAGGAGGCCACGATTCTATTTCATCTTCTTTCTTAGCTCTGATCCACATGAATGGAAAGCTTTCCTTGCCCCTGACATTACTGGAACATCACATAGTTCTCTTATGAAATGAATCTCTATTGCTGAAGTGGCTTGATATCAACAATAAGGCAGCCAAAGAGGTACGTGGAAAAACCCCACTGTCTTCCCATGCTGACTGGCTTACAGGATGAGGGGGTGATGGAGGGCCAGTGAGTCAGAGCTATTTCTACAGAAGACCAGAAACACCAAGTTAAGTCAAGTTATTGAGCTTGTGGTGAGCCCAAGACAGGAGGTAACAGAAGAATGGAAAATCAGGACAGCATTGAAATCTGAGCTGAGTTGACAAGTTGTCGTCAAATGCCAAGCACAGCGGACAGCAGGAAGTGAGCCAACTGCAGAGAGCTGAGCACCTGGCCAGATCATCAGGCTACCTCTGTCCAGTCCTCAGCAGTGCCCGGCCCTTCACTTAGCAGTCACAGGTCACTGCGTCCTGCCAACAGCCACCATGGCGGGGGGGTGGAAAAAAGGCAGTCCATTCTTCAAGGTGTCTATTTGAGTCTAGTGTCAAATTACCCCAGATTATCAGCAAGTGCCTGTGGCCCTGGCTTGCCCTGGTAGATGAGTCAGCCCAGCTGTGAAGAAAGCCCTGCCGGGCCCTAGGAGGCCAACGCATGCCAGCCGAGGCAAGAAGAGAGCAACAGCCCTAAAGCCTGTGTGGACAAGAAGCCCACTCCCTAACTGAGGCCGGGACCCCTAACTCATCCCACTTCAGGTGGGGCTGTGTTTCCAGGACTGCCTCATACCCCATTTCAAATCAGGCTACTCAACAGTGACATTTAGTAACAGAAATCAGGAAGATTCATTAGGTGACTCAGAGAAACAAACAAACAAACAAACAACAAGCACTCTCTCCGAGAAAGAGAAATTCACAGGAAGGGGCCAGATCCATCCAGTTCTGCCCTTCCCATTTCTGTAGCCCAGTGGTTCTCAAAGTGTGGTCCCTGGACCAGCAGCAGTGATAGATTGTTGCCATGACACCACTTCGGTAATGTTAATTAAATATATTTCCATTCTTTTAAGAGTCAACATAGCTTAGTGAGAAGAGCAGAAGCTCTGGAGCTTGTTAGAAATGTCCCACCCCAGACCTCTTGAATCAGTGGAGGGGAAGATTCTGCCCCTGCTGAAGACCATGGAAATAGAGCATCGGCCACGTCTCTCTCCTCTTTTTACAAATTCAACTCAAACCAAGAATCAGGAGAAATTAGAATCAAACAAGGGACAGCCAACACCATGAGGCTGAGGGTGATTAAGTACCAAGTGAGTGGTACTGACAGGTGTAGGATCCTGGTGAAGGAGGAACGGCCCTGCCCACATGCACAGCCAGGAGCTGCCTTGTGGCAAGGCTCCTCCCTGGATGTGGGAGCAGAGGAGGCGGCAAACCAGAGAAGGTAAGATGAAACCCAAGTGAAGCCATTTCATTCCCTTTCATCATCCCATTGGCTCAGAAGGCTAAGGCAAGGGCCTGGAGTAGTGCAGAACCCCAGGTGTGGAAGTCGGAATACCGGAACTGATAAGCAGTGTCACCGTGGCCAAGCGATTCACCCAGCCTGCCTCAATTTCCCCAGTGGCCTGGTGGTGATGCCTCCCCGACCCACTTCCCAAAGTTGTAAGTCTCAAGTGACGTCAGCAATAGAGGGGGTGTCTGGAACAGTCAATATCACGACTGTTTTTGTTTGTATCCAAAGCCAGTCTCTGGGCATTGACTGCTGTTTGCTTTTGGGTATCTGTCACCATTCATAGAAGAATGAACCACTTGCCAAGGCCACTGTCAGTGATTCATTTGTCCCCCTGGAAATCCCAGGAGAGCACTTCCTTCTCAGGACGATCACTGCCAAGTGCCAAAAACCTCAAGAGTCATGAGCGTGGGTTGTCCCAGAGTGCAGACAGGACCCACATCACCCAGTGACAGGGCAGGCAGTGGGTGTGGAAGCCAGGGTCTGAGTCTTTGCTGTCTCGTCCCTCTGTGAGGAATGCCAGGGGGAGCTGTAAGCATCATTTAAGGACATTGTGGTCCAGGACACAGGCTTGGGAGTTCTACATTGTGTATTTGCTTATTTTTGAGAAAGGAAAGAGAATACTACAAAGATGGAGCATTTATTATGTGGTAGTGTGCTATGTGCTGGACATACATTTATCTCATTTAGCAGCATCTCAGTGACTTGGCTATTATTATTCCTACTTTACAAAGAGGAAGCTCAGGAATAAAGATTTAAGTAATTTGCCTAAGGTCATTCACCTAATAGGTGAGTATGGTAAATGAAACAATGCCCCTTCTCAAATGTTCATGTGGTTTTTTGTTTGTTTGTTTGTTTGTTTGTTTGTTTTTGAGACAGTCTCTCTGTCACCCAGGCTGGAGGACAGTGGTACAATCTCAGCTCACTGCAACCTCCGCCTCCTGGGTTCAAGTGATTCTCATCCCTCAGCCTCCCAAGTAGCTGGGATTACAGACGTGCACCACCACACCTGGCTAATTTTTGTATTTTTTGTAAAGATGGGGTTTCACCATGTCAGCCAGGCTGGTCTCGAACTCCTGACCTCATGTGATCCACCCACCTCGGCCTCCCAAAGGGCTGGGATTACAGACTGAGCCCACTGTGTCTGCCTTCAAATGTCCATGTCCTAATCCCCAGAAGCGTGACTATCTTAGCTTCCATGGCCACAGGGAATTAAGATTGCCGACAGAATTAAGGTTGCTAATCAGCTGACCTTAAAATTGGGAGATCCCCTGGTTGAACTTCATAGGCCCAGTGTAAGCAAGAGGGTCCTTAAAAGTGGAAGAGGTAGGCAGGAGAGGAGAGGCAGAGGAAGATGTAGAAAACATAGAAGAATGGTCAGAGAGAGGTAATATTGCTGGCTTTAAAGATGAGGAAGGAGCCATGAGCCAGGGAATACGGGCAGCCTCTGGAAGCTGGACAGAAGGAAATAGATTCTTCTCCAGCATCTCCAGAAGGAACAGAGCCCTGCTGACACCATGATTTTATCCCAGTGAGCTCTGCACCAGACTTTTAACCTATATAACTACAAGAATATTAATTTGTATTGTTTTAAGTCACTAAGTTTGTGATAATTTTTTATGATGTCAATAGGAAACTTATACAGTGGGATACTTTGATTTTGACCTTGGACCTGCCTTACTGAAAATTTGTGCTCCTATTATACCAAATTGACCTGGCTTTGAAACCTGGTTCCATTTGTTCGATATGTGATTTGGGGCACATTAACAGTGATAGAAAAATAGGCTTTACGAGCCTCTTTGGATTTGAGAAGTACCATATTTGATTGTTCTTCCCCAATTTATTTATCTAGGGACCTAAAAGGCTGATATTACCATGATATTTAAAGTGAGAAATATTCTCCTAGATGGTCCAGGGCACCGTTCAAGCAGCTGAGACTTTCAGCTCTTATAACCTTTGATGGTTAATTCTGAGTCTCAACTTGATTGGATTGAGGGATGGAAAGTATTGTCCCTGGGTGTTTCTGTGAAGGAGTTGCTAAAGGAGATTAACAACGTCAGTGGACTGGAAGAGGCAGATCCCACCCCCAATCAAGCTGGGTGGGCACCATCTAATCAGCTGCCAGCATGGCTAGGATAAAAGCAGGAAAATGAGCGTGGAAGGACTAGACTGGCTGAGTCTTCTGGCCTCCATCTTTTTCCTGTGCTGGAGGCTTCCTGCCCTCAAGCATTGGACTCCACGTTTTTCAGCTTTTGGACTCTTGGACCTACACTAGTGGTTTTCCAGGGGCTCTAGGGCCTTTGGCCACAAGCTAAAGGCTGTACTGTCAGCTTTCCTCTTTTGAGGTTTTGGGACTCGGACTGGCTTCCTTGCTCCTAGCTTGCAGCCAGCCCATTGTGAATCTTTACCTTGTGATCATGTGAGTCAATACTCGTTAATAAACTCCCTTTCTTTTTTCTTTTTTCTTTTTTTTTCAGATGGAATCTCGCTCTGTCACCCAGGCTGGAGTGTAGTGGCATGATCTCAGCTCACTGCAACCTCTGCCTCACGGGTTCAAGCGATCTTCCTGTCTCAGCCTCCCGAGTAGCTGGGATTACAGGCATGTGCCACCACGCCCAGCTGATTTTTGTATTTTTAGTAGAGACGAGGTTTCACCATGTTGGTCAGACTGGCCCTTTCATATATACATCTGTGCTATTAGTCCTGTCCCTTTAGAGAACCCTAATACATAACCCAATTGATGAAGTACGTTAGAAGTACCAGTGTTATTAGAATTAATATTGTAAGGCTCTTTGGAAACTGCTGTAAGCCCTCATAGGAGAATCACAGCAGAGGCCCCTGGTTTTAGAATAAAGCCATGTTTCTTAGGCAAATAACAGCTCTCAGCTTATTTCTGGGCCATGGGAGAAACTTAATAGAGTAGTCCCCCTGCCTTATCAGTAAGGGATACATTCCAAGACCCCCAGTGGATGTCTGAAACTGCAGATAGTACCAAACCCTATATATTTTGTTTGGTTGATCTAATAACCAAGATGGCTGCTAAGTGACTCGCAAATGGTAGAGCACACAGCGTGAGTATGCTGCACAAATGGAAGATCTGTGTCCTGGGCAGGATGGAATAGGACAGAGCAAGATTTTGTATGCTACTCAGAATGGAGTGCAATTTAAAACATATACGTTATTTATTTATAGAGGTTTCTGTTTAATATTTTCAGATTGCAGTTGTCCATAGGTAACTGAAACTTCAGAAAGCAAAACCACGAGTAAGAGGGAACCACTGTACCTGGCCATGCAGCACCTTGCTACTTAAGCAGCTTATTATGAACTAAGATACTGTTTCGGAAAGAATATTCCAGTAACACCCAGAAACTTCCCTGAGGTATGAGGACCTTCTGGCACACACGTCTCGGCAAGATATAAGTGAACTTGCTTCTTCTGCTCTCCAGACTATCCACCATGTGTCATCAATGTAACAGGCTTACAGGATCCCCTGCAAAATTATGAGATGGGAAAGTCTCCTCTGTACTACGTTATGGCAGAGCCAGAGTCGACATAACTTTGAAGCGAAATGGTGAAGAAGTACTGTTGTCTCTGCTAGGTAAAAGCAAACTGCTTCTTGTTTTTGTCTTCTTATTGGGGTAGCTGAAAAAGCACTTTGTAGATTAATAGTTGTGTATTAGGGACCACAGGCTTTTGAGGTTTTGGAACTTTGTCAATTTGCTTCGATAAGGAAATCACATCTTGGATCAGTGACTGCAATAGAAGTCTCTTCCTGATTAAGCTTTTGATAGTCCACTGCTATTTTTCAACCTCCAAGTATCTTTCTGTACCCACTAAATATAGTGATATACAGAAATAACCACTCATCTATATTTCAAGTCTTTGGTGATGCCACAAATGTCTGCAGTTCCCTCAGGAAAGGGTGGCTGCTCTTGATTTACTTTTCTGGCAGGGAGGGGGAGTTTTCATTTTCTCTCTTCTGCAATAATAGCCTTTATTTATGGGTCCCAGAGGCAATATGGAATTCTACTATGGAATTCTACCAAGCCGAGCCTCTATATTTCCATCAGACACTACAGGACTAGAGAAATAACCACAGGGTGAGCTGAAGGCTCTATCGAGTCAGTTGCGAGGCAGCCTACAATAAAAATGGAGTTGATCACCTGACACTGGGTATTAGTTATCTATAGCTATGTGTCAAGTTACCCAAAACTTAATAGCTGAGAACAGCACTTACTATCTCACAGCATCTGTGGTTCAGGAATGCCGGAGCAGCGTGGCTGCATGGTCCTGGCTGAGCATCCCTCTCAGCCTGCTGTCATCTCAAGGCTTCCCTGAGGGATGATCCACCCCCGAGCTCAGTCACGTGGTCACTGGCAGGCCGTGGTTCTTTGATATGTGGGCCTTTTTATGCCTCACAACGTGGGAGCTTTCTTCCCCCAGCTGAGCAATCCAAGAGAGTATGAGAGAGAACCCAAAGTCCAAAAAATATATATATTTTTATAACCCAATCGTGGAAGTCACATTCCCTAAGTTCTGCCATATTTCATTTACTAGACCAAATAAACCCAGCCCACATTCAAGCAGAGGGGATTCCACAAGGGTATGGATACCGCAGGCAAGGAATACTGCAGTTCATTTTAGAGGCTGGCATTACTCCGATTATTGGCCCACAGTAGTGTGCTAAGTCCCCATGAATTAATGATAGCTCAAAGCCGGTGTCACGAACCCTAAAAATCTGTGTAACTTCTTTCTTCAGAATAAGATTACCCTGGTAAATGACTGCAGGACCCTTTAGAAGGCTGGAGGGAAGATGTGCTTACATAGCTGTGATGATTTTGGAGGGTCTTCCTCAGGGTACCCAATCTTCCACTCATTCTAAGTGTTCTTGGTTCTCTAGCTTTGTGAACTGACTCTATTTTCTTTTGATGACTTGATGACTCAAGTATGAGCTCTAGTTCCCAGAAAAGGAGAGGTGGTTGTTGTTGTTGTTGTTGTTGTTTGTTTGTTTGTTTGTTTGTTTCAGATGGGGGTCTCACTCTGTCACCCAGGCTAGAGTGTAGTGGTGCAATCTTGGCTCACTGCAACCTGCACCTCCCATGTCTCAGCCACCCGACTAGCTGGGATTACAGGCACATGCCACCATGCCCATCTAATTTTTGTATTTTTAGTAGAGACGGGGTTTCATCATGTTAGCCAGGATGGTCTCAAACCCCTGATCTCAAGTGATCTGCCTCCCTCAGCCTCCCAAAGCTCTGGGATTACAGGCAGAAAAGGAGAGTTTTAAAATTCGTTTGGGATTTTGTGTTTTGTTTTGTGTTCAATTTTAAGGTTTCAAGTAGAACCTTCGCGATTTGCCCATCTATTTTCACCCTTGGGACTCCAGGATAAATTTACCACCACCAAAGCCCAGACCACTGGGATTGCCACCCCTGCATGGCTGCTTACTCTGGTCACCCCAGCTATTGCCTCCGGCAGTTGAGTGAAGCTATGTAACCCATGCCATCCAGATCCTCGGTGACATCAGGAAGGCCATTCAGCTTCAGTATCTTCTATCATTATCCCTGGTTTTCACAAATAGCCCCTCCAGCATTTTTCAATGTCACTGTTTCTTTCTTTGCCAACGTATTACCCAAGGCTTGGAGAAAGGAGTTTCTTTTTTTAGTTCTCTCAGAAAATATGTTTAGGGAGTAGCTAGGTAGCTTTTATGTAATACTCCATTTTTCTGTCTACAATTTTAATTTCTCCTTTATTTCTCTAAATTATCCTAAGAGATTTTCAGTATCTAAACTTCATTTTCCAGGGGCCACCTTTGGAACAGGTTTAAGTCAACCAACTAACCAATTATCTAGAATCAGCTAAAGATGCTCAAGCAAGCACATTGACCCAAGCATTGTTGACCTGACTTCTTTCTTTCTGCCTTGGTTCCTAACCAGTGGGTTTTGACTGCTACAGCATGTTTCTCAAATGGAATGTTAAGTGGTGGTTTCCCATATTGAACAGAGGAGTTGAGCTCAGAAATTAAATTCTTCTCTGACTTTCCAAGCTCAGTATTTCTGACTTGTGCACTGCCATCTGCTTTCAGAGCTCCAGGAAACGAGGAACAGCAAATGGAAGAACACAGAGTTCGCGGGCTCATACTGCAGCCTTAGCTCTTCCTCGGAGGGTCTTGGAATAGTGACTCAACCTCTTTAGGTTTCAGTATCTTTAACTGTACTAAGACGAGATTGAATTAGAGGGTCTCTACTCTTCCCTTTGCCCCTTACAACATGGGCCTCTAGCCTAATTCTCCTGGATATCAAGCCCTAAAATCTATACTTGCTTTCCTTCTATCCACTATTTATTTGGAAGCTAGTGATTCTTTCCCAGGCCCGGTATCTTATCTAATTGTCATTTACCCATCACATTGCATCAGTTTATCTGGTATATTTAAGTACAGATAATATTAGAACCTCCTCTTCCCTTGGGAGTCTAAGATACCCCAGAATATGGTAACTTTTCATCAGAAAGGGAAAAGAAATTATAATGGAGCAATCCACACACTAAGAATCTATTTTAACATTTTCTACCTACCATCTATGTTAACGTTTTCAACATTCATTGAACACCAACTATGTATTAGGTCTTTGGACACTTCATATACTTCATCTCGTTTATTTTCACTGCATAACTCTGGACATAAGTATTCTCCTCTATGTCATGGATGAGAACACTGAGGCTCAGAGAAGTTAGTCTGGCTTGCCCAAGATAAAAACGCTGGTGGGTGGTGTAGGTAGAATTCTAACCCAGTCTACTTGGCCCCAAAGTTAATCCTCATTACACTGCCTCTATATCATACAAGCACTTGGGTTCTTTCTCTGTTTCTAGGGCCTTTTGTTTACAACAATTCCTCAAGGTTTGACCACACTCACCCATGTTTTATATCCATTTTCTTCAGATCTGCCTCAACCAAGGATCTATCAGTTGAATAACTGACCTTTGCCAGGGAACTTTTTACATGTTATTCGTCTCTCTATTCCTTCCCCACCCCCAGGCCTAGCTTCCAGCAGGTGTACAATATATGCTTGCTAATTAACATACATCAGTATTCCAAAAATGTCCTTTGCAATGAATATGATGCTGATGACTTTTGTTGAAAGGAGACTTTTTAAAACATCATTTAAGAAAGAAAATTGGCACTTGTCATACTGCCCATTATGACCGTCATCAGCTAAGCTTCCTTTTTGTTTTCCTGCCCCAATTTAACAAGTAAAGTCTGATTTGTTAGAATGGCTCACATTTCTGAAGCTATTACTATTGCTAGAGCTGTGGCCAGCTCCTCCCCAAACAAAGGAAGGTGAAGTGTGATTGACACCCAGATTCACCTGTCATTTATGCTAATGAGTACAGTCACAGTTAATGTCCCTGAGGTTCTCATATGGACTCTGGAGTCATGCTAATTCAAATCCTGATTCACTCAGATTCCTAAGGAGTTCTGACATTCTGGGAAAAAACAGAGGACCAAGCAACAAAGTGAACCCTTGGCTGTCATGCCCTTTCTTTGTCCAGAGACCTGCCATTTTGTTTTCTGGACACCTTTGTTTGGCTGACATTGGGATAGATCTATGAAGTTCAAACAGGGCTGCTCATTGGTTCATTGCCAGCCAAGAGAGTGGTCTCTGGGGTGAGGTGCAGGGCTTTATCTTAGACTTAGAATTTGGACACTTGTCCACCAAGAAGCCAGTATTTGCTTTCTCTAACATAAGGGCAGTGTTGGATCAGAAAATGTCTGCAGATTCAGATGCTAATGCCTACACTCCTGCTAGCACACAAGCAAATTCACATTGCTTCCCTAGTGGAAATTTTTATCAGAGATATTTTGTCTGGACCATTCACTACATCCCAGATTCAGGGCCAAAAAAAACTCTACCATTCCTACGCTTGCATGCTGTAGTGTTATGGTGCACCGTCCAAGCCATCACCTTTTCTGTCTGTCCAACTTTCAAAACTTAACCTGAACCCTTCCTCTTCTCCCCATGTCCAGCACTGCCATCCTGTCCAGGCCACCATCCCTTCTCAGCTGAACCACTGAGAAGTGGTTTTTTACCTCCCAAGTAGTGTTTCAGGATTGATCCCTGACATATCAATCAGAATGGCCTTTGAAAGGTGAAAACCAGATTGTATCATTCCTTTGCTTAAATCTTCAAGCGGATTCCACTGCATTTAAAATAAAATATAATCTTCCCATGGCCTGAAAAGTCCTAGACTGCTGGCCTGTGCCTCCCAATCTGATCTCATCTCATCTCCTATCATTCCCCTCCTTGCTCACCCTGCCCCAGACCCACTGGCCTTCCTGTATCCCTGGAACATAGCAAATGTGTTCCCACCCATGGGCCTCTGCACTTGCTCTTCCTTCTGCCTAGAGCACACTTGTCCCTGTTCTTAAAATGCTTGGCTCCTTACCCTTTAGGCCCACATGTCATTCTCTCTGTTGCTTTCCTGATCTCTTAATTTGAGTAGTCCCCTCTGTCCCCATCATACTTCATCATATTACCCTGATGGATTTCCTTCACAGTACTTATAACCACCTGAAATGATTGTGTTTATTGTTTATTTGCTTTAAAAAAAAAAACACCTCTAAAATGTGAGCTTTCTGTCCTTTTGGGTCATGTCCTTTTCTGCAGAGTCTAGCATAGGATCTTGCACATAGTAAGTGCTCAATAAAACATATATTTGTGTTGAATGAATGAGTGAACCATGTTATACATTGAACATATTATACATGTTCAATGTATAATAGCAATACCAAGGAGAAAGCTGTTAAATCTGTATGTGGTATGGGAAAACTTCATGGAAGAGGTAATCTTTGTTCTGAGTCTCAAAGAATGAGAGGTTTCCCATCAGGTGCACAGAATGGGAAAGGATGTGGGATGGGGAACAGACAGATAACTACAATACCGCTGAGTCTTATGGTCCAGGTCTACAACGTCCTGTGAGAGCACAAAATAAGGAATGACTAAAGCTGAGTAGGAGGTCAGGGTTTCAAGAAGGAAATGACGCTTGAGCCGAGTTAAAAAGACTTTACCAGGCTAAGATACGGAAGAGGCATTTCAGCAGAGTAAACATTCTAGACAAGGCACAGAGTCATGAAAGAGAATGGTGAGAAGGAGGCTGGAGGGAAGGGGGGTGTTGGGATTAGATCATCAAGGGCCTGGCTTGCCTGCTAAGGATTTTGGATTTTTTTTTTATTAAAAAATATAGAAAATAGAAGTATTTTCACATTCTGTGGAAAATAAACATATTAACACTATGACTAACCAACAATGTGACCTTCACATATACAATAAAGATGAATCAGGAAGACTTAAAAATATCTAAATGGAACACATGTATTTATATAATTATAGATGTACATCCAAACATTGTTATTTTTGGTAGATCAAAAGGCTTTATGCATGACCAGATTTGCATGCTAGAAAGTTCATTCTGATGATGCCAGATGGACTTCTCCAACTATCTGTGGTGAAAGACCAAATATTATCATTTCTGATCTATTGTGATTAATAGTTTTGTAAAACACAACAAAAAATGTCATGGTAATGTCAAATTGCTGTAAATGTTCCTAAACACTTACTCTTGAACTCTGTACCTCCTCACAGTTGGGTAAGAAATATTTGGTAGACCAGCCCTGATCCATGGACCCCACTTTGAAGCACATTGCACTAGAGCGTAAAGGGTCAGTGAACTCAAGGAGACTGTCTAGAAAGCTCCAGGCAGAAGGTGGTCATGGCACCCATTATCCTCTATTAACACCTTCATGTCCCCTATGGGCCACAACCTCTCCAAGACCCTTCTGCCACGGAGAATGTGAGGTTATCAGCAAACTCACTAAAAACTTGTTCAATTGAAGAATGGCTCATTCCCTGAGGAAATGGTGTAATCCTGCAAAAATGCCTGTTATTTTTCAATAGCCACTGCCAGTTAACCCATCATTCAGTTGAGAGGGGTTACTTTGGAGATATTTTGGCTTGGAAATCAGCACGCGCCCTTAGATCTAACAAAAATAACAAAGAAAAATATGTTTTGAATTTACATATTTAATTGTACGCAATGTGTTTCCTTCAGATATTTGCAAGACATCCCTTTGGAACATGTGAGGGTCACACATATCAGCCTCTCTGTTGCTGCTCTGACCCGTTCACCTGAGCATTCCCCCCTCTCCCCATCATGCTTCATCATATCTCCCTGGTGTATTTCCTTCATGGTACTTACCAGTTCCATCATAGTGTTCATTTATTTTGCTTGGTGTGGTGAAAATAGTATGGATTGTGGAATTCTAGTTTTGCCATTTTACTAACCCTGTGTGGCAAGTAAGGTGACCTAACTTCGATGAGCTTCAGTTTTTTTATTTGAAAAGATATAAGAAGGCCGGGTGTGGTGGCTCATGCCTGTAATCCCAATACTTTGGGAAGCCAAGGCAGGTGGATCGTTTGAGGTTAGGAGTTCAAGACCAGCCTGGCCAAACCCCATCTCTACTGAAAATACAAAAATTAGCCAGGAGTGGTGGCAGGCACCTGTAATGCCAGCTACTCGGGAGGCTGAGGCACAAGAATTGCTCGAACCCAGGAGGCACAGGTTGCAGTGAGCTGAGATCATGCCACTGCACTCCAGCCTGAGCAACAGAGCGGGATTGCTTCTCAAAAAAAAAAAAAAAAAAAAGAAAGAAAAAAGAAAATAAAAGAAGGGAAAAGAAGTGAGAAATAATATTTTTATTCCAGGATTGTTTTGAAGATTAAGTTAAATACCATATGCGAAACACCTGGCATACAGAAAGTGCTAAATAAATGTTGTCCCTTCACCTTATTAGTTTTGTTCCTTGTAAATACCCTTAGCCATGGGCTATAGAAAAAGATCAGGGTCTTTGAATAGCTTTTTAACAGCCCAGAATAATGAATAAAGAATTGCTGATGAGGGCCGGGCGCGGTGGCTCAAGCCTGTAATCCCAGCACTTTGGGAGGCCGAGGCGGGCGGATCACAAGGTCAGGAGATCGAGACCACAGTGAAACCCCGTCTCTACTAAAAATACAAAAAATTAGCCGGGCGCGGTGGCGGGCGCCTGTAGTCCCAGCTACTCAGGAGGCTGAGGCAGGAGAATGGCGGGAACCTGGGAGGCGGAGCTTGCAGTGAGCCGAGATCGTGCCACTGCACTCCAGCCTGGGCAACAGCGTGAGACTCCGTCTCAAAAAAAAAAAAAAAAAAAAGAATTGCTGATGGAGTCTGTTTGTCCTCCATCTGTTTCTGCTACACCCAATGCAACAAGTTTCTTATCCCAAATAATTACTTGCATATGCCTGGTACCCAGTAGAGCCCATCCCTATTTGCTCCTAAAACAATTGGTGTAATAATACCAAAGATCTGAAATCTCGTGAAGCTCAGCCTGCCCAGGCTGTCCCTAACTACGTTAAATTGAGTTTGATGTAGCAGAGGTCTTTGCTTGGATTTTTCCCTTCCTTTGAGCTTGTGCTGGCTTCAAGAGCTGAGTTCGTAGACCTTAGCAGATATATAAGATCAAAAAGAAACTGGTGCCTGGGGAGAAAATAAAAATTCCCTCCAAGTGCATGAGGTAATGTAATAGCGATGGCTTGACAAGCAGGGCCTTCCTTCCCAGGGATCTGGACAGACTCTCCTTAGACTGTCTTAGAGGACCCACCAGACCAACACCAGCCTCTGATGTCCATACCGTGTGAAACACTGCCTCCTGGCTGCCTTGCCAGTCTAGGCGGAAGGTGCAGGTAGTGAGAACCACCATGAAATGGTCTTTGGCTCTGAATAGTGACCAAGAGCATTTCTGAACCCCAACACTCCTTTGTCCCCTTCACACACATCTGCCCTTCCCATGGTAAGGTTTGAGGGTAGCTCACACAGTCTCTGGGCAGCTGCCAAAGTGCCCCTAGTGTCCCCAGGAAAGCTGCATCTCTCTCTGCCAGCAGCTGGTGGCCTCTGCTCTGCTCTTTTCCCCTTACTCCTCTTCTCGATCTAATGAGCTGTCCTCGGAGTAATTCTGAAGGTTACTGATGATACCCAACAGAATCAGACAGACCCTGGGTCTCATCCCAGCTCCTTCCCTTACCAGCTGTGTAGCCCAGTTCCCTAAGTCGCAGCGTCCTTGCCTACAAATGGTGCATGACAATGATGCTCGCCTGATGAAGCGGTTGTGTAACTGATCGAAATGATGCACTAGGTGGTTAGTGCAGTGCTTGCTGGAGAATGGATGTCCAATAAAATACTAGTTGTTATCACTGTTGTTATATAATCTACTAGTGTGCCTGTCCCAGCCCATCAAAGATGTATTTGTTTCCTAGAGGCTGCTGTAATAATTTATTCCAAACTGGATGGCTTAATACTACGGAAATTTGTTTCTCTCACAGTTCTGGAGGCCAGAAGTCTGAAATCAATGTGTTATCAGGGCCTCACTCCCTCAGAAGGGTTCATGGAAAAATCTTTTCCCCTCCTCTTCCAGCTCCTATAGGCATACTTTGGTGTTCCTTGGTTTTTAGTCACATTACTCCAGTCTCTGCCTCTGTCTTCACATGGCCTTCTCTTCTGTGTGTCACTGTCCTGTCCTCTTCCTTTGCCTCTTTTTTTTTTTCAGATGGAATCTCACTTTCACCCGGGCTGGAGTGCCATGGCACAATCTCGGCTCACTGCAACTTCTGCCTCCCGAGTTCAAACAACTCTCCTGCCTCAGCCTCCCAAGTAGCTGGGATTACAAGCGCCCACCACCACACCCGGCTAATTTTTGTATTTTTCGTAGTGACAGGGTTTCACCATGCTGGCCAGGCTGGTCTCAGACTACTGACCTCAAGTGATCCGCCCGCCTCAGCCTCCCAAAGTGCTAGGATTACAGGCGTGAGCCACCACGCCGGGCCCCTTTGCATCATTCTTATAAAATCACTTGTAAAGGCATTTAGGACCCAACTAGATAATCCTGGATAATCTCCCCCAACTCAAGATCCTTAATCACATCTGTTACTATATAAGGTAATAGTCATTCCTGTGTCATATATAGTAATATTCTTAGGTTCCTGGGATTAGGACAAGGCTGGATCTTGCTGCAGGGTACCATTAAACCCACTATAAAAGATCTTCCTTAGGAAAATGGGCTTGGGAAGGAGGGCTTTTGCTTGCTTCTTATTCAAGCGTCTCAAATCTTGACAGCATTTCATTGTCAGCTGCAAAACTCTCTTTGCTGTCTCTCCCGGGAACCCATTCATGGCCCACCCTGCCAGATCCTGATAGGCAGAGGCCCCATGGTCACCATGTCCCTGGACCTGTGATACATAAACAGCCTGGGGATGAGCCTGTGGGGTGGTGGGATGAGATGGAATGAGCTGTAATGGCTAGAAACATGTAGCTGAAACAAAGGAACTCTTTTATTTTATTTATTTTTTTTTTTTTTAATTTTTTTTTATTTTTGAGACGGAGTCTCGGTCTGTCGCCCAGGCTGGAGTGCAGTGGCGCAATCTCAGCTCACTGCAAGCTCCGCCTCCCGGGTTCACGCCATTCTCCTGCCTCAGCCTCCCGAGTAGCTGGGACTAAAGGTGCCTGCCACCGCGCCCGGCTAATTTTTTCTATTTTTAGTAGAGACGGGGTTTCACCATGGTCTCGATCTCCTGACCTTGTGATCCGCCCGCCTCGGCCTCTCAAAGTCTTAAGAAAGATTAAGATCTTTCTTAATCTTGAATCACCTGGATATTATTCCTGATTATGAGGATGCTGTAGAGAGGCCAAACCTTGGGTCATTTGGTCTTATGTTAGGCACCTGTATACAAACCATACCATGAACAGTCTTCACTCTGGACATGAAGTGGCTTTGATGCCCTCAAAACTGTAGAAATAGATGTATGACTCTCAGTCCCTGATCACTGAGAAGGGAGAGATGCCACGTTGCACAGTTCAAGGGGGAAATCATGCATTGTGTCCATGAATTTGTGGAGTATGATGGCAACGATGCCCTGGATTTATGTGTGCAGTGGCAGCTCTGTGAAGGGGTGCAGGGGGATTAGGAACAAAAGGCCCTGCCCAGGAGATTAGGGGCCTTTCCCAGGCAGTTCCAAACCAGGGATTGATGGGAGTGGAGGTAGAGAGCCTGCCTTTTCTCACTCTAGATTAGCCCCATCACCTTCTCTGCAAATATCCTCACCTCTGATGGGACTCAGTTTTCTCACTGTAAAATGAGAGCGTCTAGGAGGCTGAATAATGGTCCCCTGAAATATCTATGTCCTATTCCCCGGAACCTGGGAATGTTACCCTGTGTAGCAAAAGGGACTTTGCAGGTGTGATTAAGTTAGGGTCTTGAGATGGGGAGATGGTTCTGGATTATTCGAGTGAGCCCTAAATGTAATCACACATGGCCCTGTGGGAGGGAGGCAAGAGGGAGACTGGACTACAGCAGAGGAGAACTTGATGTGATGTCTGCCACAGAGAGTGAGTGATGCAGCCACAGCAAAGGAATGCCACAGCCACCGGGAGTGTCACTATGGGAAGAGGCAAGAAACAGATTCTCCCAGGAGCCTAGAGCAGGAACCAGTCCTGCCGACATAATGAATTTAGCCCCATAAGACACATTTCAGACTTCTGCCCTCCAGAACTGTAAAGGAATACATTTCTGTCATTTAAGTCACTAAGTATGTAGTAACAATATGCGTCAGCTGCAGCAGGAAATTAATACAAGGGGTTAGATTGCATATGATAAAAATGACAATGAAAAGAATGATCACGAAGGGCTCATCTTGCGCCTGGAATTCTATAACACGTTTTACACCTACTTACCCTTAGATCCTAACTACAACCCTGAGAGGTAAGTGTTATTAGTCTCAGGGAACTGAGAATTAGAGAGGTTCATTAACTTTCTCGAGATTAAACAAATAGCAAGTGGAGAGCTGGAATTTAATCTCAGGCTCAGCTGCTTACCTAGCACCTGTGATACCCTGCCTCCCTCTACATAAGCAGTTTCTCCATATACTTTACTTTGTCCTTTTAAGAGGTGTAAAAGATTCCATGACTTACATATCATTTAATTTCTGCTTTCCAACAGAACTCCAAATATCCGTGCATATGCATGCACATTGGGACTTTTGTCTTAGGAAATGACACCTCAAATTTCTTAGGTGTACTCAAAATTCTGAGTCAAAATTACTTTTAGTTTATGAATACCCAATTTTAATAATGCATAAGAACTCACTCAATAGATAGCTTTATCCATCAGAATGGATAAAAGCATTAAGAAAAATTACCCAAAACTTGAAAATGTGGTGAAAGTGTGTTCTTTCAAAGACTTAGTGAAGCATTGTTTAACAGGCTCTCCCAAGGATGATTTAACTCTCTTGGTCGGTGGTTCTCAAGTTTGTTTTTTTTAGAGACAAGGTTGCCATTGTGTCGCCCAGGGTGGAGTCAATGGTGTAATCACAGTTCACTGCAGTCTCAAACTCCCAGCTCAAGCAATCCTCCCACCTCAGCCTCCCAAGTAGCTGGGACTACAGGGGTGGGTCACCATGCCCAACGAATTTTCTTATTTTTGTTTATTTTTTTAGAGACGGAATCTTGCTATGTTGCCCAAGCTGATATTAAACTCCTGGCTTCAAGTGATCTTCCTTCTTTGGCCTCCCAAAGTGCTGGGATTACAGATATGAGCCATTATGCCCAGGCTGATTCTCAAATTTTTCATCACAAGACTCCTTTATACTATAAAAAATTAGTGAGGTCTTTCACTGGGCTTCCTGCACGTGTACCCCTGAACTTAGAAGTCGAAGAAAAAACAAACAAAAAATTAATGAGGTATTTACAGTCTTTTTGGTTATATGAATTATATTTGTTGATATTTACCACATTTAGAAATTAAAACTAAAAAGTTCAGAATACTTATTATCGATTCATCTAAAGTAACAATAATAAACCCATTATATATTAATGTAAATAACATTATGAAAAAAATCTGTATTTACCAACTCAAAATAATTTAGAGAGAAGAGTAACAGTGTTTTATATTTTTACAAATCTCTTTAATGTCTGGCTTAACAGAAGGCAGCTAGATTCTCATATTTGCGTCTGCATTCAATCTGGCGTAATAACTAGTCTAGTTGGAGTGTGAGAAGAAATTCCTGCCTCACACAAATATGTGGTTTGGAAGAGAGGCGGGCGGATTTTAATAACTTTTTCAGATCATTGTGGATCTTCTTGTTTGATACTGTACCTAACTTGGCAAATGGTAGTGTCTTAAAGATTAATGATAATATAGGATCTGAAATTTCAGTGAACTTCTCTTTTTTCTTTTTCTGAGGCAGAGTCTCACACTGTCACTCAGGCTGGAGTGCAGTGGCGCAATCTCGGCTCACTGCAACCTCTGCCTCCCGGGTTCAAGCGATTGTCCTGCCTCAGCCTCCCAAGTAGCTCAGATTACAGGCACCCACCACCACGCCCTGCTAATTTCTGTAATTTTAGTAGAGACGGGGTTTCACCATATTGGCCATACTGGTCCCAAACTCCTGACCTTTGATCTGCCCACCTCGGCCTCCCAAAGTGCTGGGGTTACAGGCGTAAGCCACCATGCCCAGTCCTCAGTGAACTTCTTAAACTCTGTTACATTAAAGTCCATTGATTTATCTTACACTGAGTGAATCTTTTGCCCACGTATGGATTTTGTAACATCATACCTCGATCATTTGGAAATATATGGTTCGCTGGATTATATATATCTTCCCAATGTTAATATAATTCATTATATAATAATAAAAAATAATCCCATTTGCTAATACCACAATCAATCGCAGCAGAAAAGTGTTACTATTGGAGGCTGTCCAGGCTCAGAGTGATAGAACAGTTTCAAAATGCTAATTTTTACTCAAAATTCAAATTGTATCACTTTAACAAATTCTGTCAGTACGTTTCCTTGAAGTAACAGAGTCACTTCATTCATTTTTGAGAAACTATCTGCCAAATATTCAAGTATGAGTAAATGTAGTTTTTTAGTCATTTGTTTAAAAAGAAGAACCAATAGTGTTTCCTGAAAAACTCAAATAGCACAACTGCATTTCTTCTAGACAATTGTTGTGCTTCAGTATGCAGCAGAAGTGTTTGATGGGCACCATAGTTTCCCTTTCACCACACATAAAAGGATCCGGGCATGGTGGTTCATGCCTGTAATCCCAGCACTTTGGGAGGCTGAGGCGGGTGGATCACTTGAGGTCAGGAGTTCGAGACCAGCCTGGCCAACATGGTGAAACCCCATCTCTACTAAAAATACAAAAATCAGTCAGACATGGTGGCGTGTACCTGTAGTCTCAGCTACTTGGAAAGCTGAGGCAGGAGAATCCCTTGAGCCCAGGAGGTGAAGGTTGCAGCCAGCTGAGATCATGCCACTGCATTCCAGCTGGGCAACAGAGCGAGACCTTGTCTAAAAGAGGGAAAGAAAAAAGAAAAAGGGTATACTCAAAAAGTCAAGATTTAATAAAATTAAGTTTTTTAGTGCTTCATCAAGAACACTAGAGTAAATTCTTTATTTTAAGTTCAGGGGTACATGTGGAGGATGCACAGGTTTGTTATATAGGTAAACGTGTGCCATGGTGGTTTGCTGCACGGATCATTCCATGACCTAGGTATGAATCCCAGGATCCAGTAGCTGTTCTTCCTGATGCTCTCCCTCCTCCCCATTCACCCTCTGACAGCACCCAGGATGTGTTGTTCCCCTACCACGTGTCCACGCGTTCGTTCTCCTCATTCAGCTCCCACTTGTAAGTGAGAACATGTAGGATGTGGTTTTTTGTGCCTGTATTAGTTTGCTTAGGACAATGGCCTCCAGTTGCTTCCATGTCCCTGAATATGTGTTACGTTTATACATGGCAGTAAAGAATACACTGACTAATAGTTTGGTCCCACCACCTTGTATTGGTACCAATGTGCCAGCAGTTTTATTCACATGGCCTTTGCTGTATCAGTGCAGATGTCAACACAGTTAAAATAAATAAATAAATGAACAAACAAACAAATACATACATAAATAAGGCAAGAGGGCAATTACTATCTTAGTGTTATTATGAAAGTAGGTTTCGGCTGGGTGCAGTGGCTCACACCTGTAATCCCAGCACTTTGGGAGGCTGAGGTGGGCAGATCATTAGGTTAGGAGTTCGAGACAGCCTGGCCAAGATGGTGATACCCCATCTCTACCAAAAATACAAAAAATTAGCTGGGCATGGTAGCGTGGCCTGTAATCCCAGCTACTCGGGAGGCTGAGGCAGGAGAATTGCTGGAACCTGGGAGGCAGAAGTTACAGTGAGCTGAGATCGCACCACTGCACTTCAGCCTGGGCAACAGAGCAAGACTCCATTTCAAAAAAAAAGAAAAAAGCATGTACCTCCTGAGAAGTTTCAGACTCCACCCCGCCAGGGCCTCTTCACCACGCTTTGAGAACCTCTGCTCTAAGATATTGTCTAGCTCTAAGGATTCATGACCCTTTCCTAGCACCAGATTACCTCAATGACTTTATCTAAACCTTTCTTCATAACTGGTGACATAAAGACAGAAGAGTAGCCCTAATATTCCCATTAGCCTCTCCTTCCATCGAGATTCTGAAATAAGGAATGTGAAGTATGACTGAGGGGAGGGCCAGGAGAGGGGTCATTCAAACATGAGCACCCACTCACACCTGCCCCCAGCCTTGGGTACCAACACTGGGTGGTAGAACAAAGAGGACAATGACCTTTATCAAGGTCCCATAGGGTGTCTCAGGCCCTTCCAAGCTCTTTCTGAGCAGAGTTTTCAGGAAACATCCTCCTTTTTGCAGGACTATTTATCTCTTTTTCCAATTAATTTCTCCTGACAACTACCACTGGCCACATAAGTAGTGATTTCTGTTCTAGATCAGCCTCTCCATAACTATTTATAAACCTACATGAAGTCATTCCTCTTTTCAGTGCAAGATGACTGATTAAAAAAAAACAACAACTAATTATGTCAGTTCATAGAAACGGAATTTCAAAGGGTAGTTTGTGGACAGAGTGACCTGAGAGATAATTATTTTCTCTTGCACCTCATTCTCTAACCACCCAGAAGCCTTTATCACCACCTCCTCATCCCTGATTAGTGACTTTGAAGAATCAGCAGGGACTCAGAGAGTTGGGGAAGGAAGAAGGGATGAGATTTGCATCAAGGCACAAGGTTTTTAGGGTATTAATAAATCCCCCAAATGTGTCAGCTGCAGGGCTCGGGATGAGATTAAGAAATCTGTAAAAAGCCTGTGAAATAAATGTCAGAGAAGAGACTGTTTAGGGTTTGGTATCAGATTGAAACTGGTAAGAGTTCACCACAGTAAAAATAGGTAAATCCAACCCGTCTCAGCCTTCTTCCTCTGGAGCCACCAGGAGGACATTCCCTGTGACCTTGAGGATTTAGTCAAATGGGTATAAAGGAGTTTAGTTAAAACATTCTCCCAAAGAAAGCCAAACAGCAACAGACTGTGCAGGCTGAGAATTTCTCTATTCCCATCCTCCCTGTCAATTAGTTCCTTATCTGTTTAACACATTTTATTGTTTTAGCATCTGCTCCAGCGGTAGTGGAATCAGCTCTGCACAGGAAGCAGAGGGAGCCTCCATAAAAGCAGGTGAGGACCAAGCACAGTGGCTCACACCTGTAATCCCAACACTTTGGGAGGTCAAGGCAGGCAGATCACCTGAGGTCAGGAGTTCGAGACCAGCCTGGCCAACATGGTGAAACCACGTTGGTTTTCAAAAATTACCTAGGCATGGTGGTAGGCACCTGTAATCTCAGCTACTCGGGAGCCTGAGTCAGTAGAATCACCTGAGCCCAGGCGGCAGAGGTTGCAGTGAGTCAAGATCATACTACTGGGCAACAAAGTGAGACTCTGTCTCCAAAAAAAAAAAAAAAAAATGCAGGTGAGAATCAAATACCTAACACTTTCAGTTTTTAAAGACCGAGAGTGGCCCAACATGCTAGCATACTGCTTAGCATCTCTGGAAGACTTCAACACATATAATTCCAATCTTATTCAAAAACCATGTAAAGAATAGAAAAAGAGGACATTATAACCTGATGCTAAAAGTGGACAAAAAATACAGGTCAGGTCAATCTCACAAGCAGACATACAAAAGCCCTAATAAGTCTTATGACGTATTAAATTGTATAAAGGTATAAAAATAATTACTACATCATGGTCAAGTTTATTCCAACTATGCAAACATGGCGAAACATTAGAAAAATCTGAAAATGCAATCCACTATATGAACAGATTAAGAATAAACAAACAAAAGATACATTCCTCATACTGAAAAGCATTCAACAAAATTCCCTATGCATTGGTGATTTAAAAAATAAAAAAATGAAACTCTGGGAGCCAGCCAGGAGCAGTGGCTCACGCCTGTAATCCCAGTACTTTAGGAGGCCGAGGTGGGCAGATCACCTGAGGTCAGGAGTTCGAGACCAACCAGGCCAACATGGTGAAACCCCGTTTCTACTAAAAATACAAAAATTAGCTGGGCGTGGTGGCACGCACCTGTAATCCCAGCTACTCACGCAGCTGTGGCATGAAAATCACTTGAACCTGGGAGGTAGAGGTTGCTGTGAGCTGAGATCCTGCCACTGTACTCCAGTCTGGGCAACAGAGCAAAACTCCATCTGAAAAAAAGAAGAAGGAAGGAAGGAGGGAAGGAAGGAAGGAAGGAAGGAGGGAAGGAAGGAAGGAAGGAAGGAAGGAAGGAAGGAAGGAAGGAAGGAAGGAAGGAAGGAAGGAAGGAAGGGAGGGAGGGAGGGAGGGAGGGAGGGAGGAAGAGAGAAAGAGAAAGAAAGAAAGAGAGAGAAAGAGAAAGAAAGAAAGAAAGAAAGAAAGAAAGAAAGAAAGAAAGAAAGAAAGAAAGAAAGAAAGAAAGAAAGAAAGAAAGAAAGAAAGAAAGAAAGAGAAAGAGAGAAAGAAGGAAAGAGAAAGCAAGCTAGCTCTTAGAAAACTTGGACTATAAGAGAATTTCCTAAATCTAATAAAGGTGTCTACAGATCCTTAAGAAAAGTACTGACAAAATACTCCAAGTATTCCCTGTAATTTCTGGAGCAAGAAAAAGGTTTTTCACTATTACTATTCATAAAATTATTCCAGAAGTTTGACAAGCACAATAAAATAAGGATAAGGGTGGCTTATGCCTGTAATTCCAGCGCTTTGGGAGGTCAAGGCAGGCTGAGACCAGCCTGGCCAACATTTGTCTATACCAAAATACAAAAATTAGCAGGGTATGGTGGCGGGCGCCTGCAATTCCAGCTATTCAGGAGGCTGAAGCAGGAGAATTGCTTGAACCCGGGAGGCAGAGGTTGCAGTGAGCCAAGATCATGCCCCTGCACTCCAGCCTGGGTGACAGAGCAAGACTCCATCTCAAAATAAACAAATAAATAAAATAAGGATAAGGGAAAAAGAAATATATGGATTGGAAATGGAGAAGGAAAACTGTGATGGTTCACAATCGATTAAATTATTGAAAAAGAAAATCCACAGATAAATAATTGTCATAAACAAAAGAGCTCAGCAAGTTTTTTGGATATAATAGTACCACACAAAAATCAAATGCATATCTATATATCATCCCACAAAAAGTTATCATATGTGATTTTAAAAGAACAAATGTATATAATAGTTAGGAGCACAAATTGTACAGCTGTGTTTCCCAAATTAAAATTCCAATTCTGTCACTTACTTGTTGTATGACTTTGAGTGAATTACCTAACCTTTCTGTACCTCAGTTTTCTCATCTGTAAAAGTGAGGAGTAACAACAGTGATACCTACTTTATAGGATGGTTAAGAGAGTATTTGAGCTAATATATATAAAGTTCTTAGGGCTATGCCTAGCATACTGTATTTGCTGTATATTTGATTATAATTACAATTGTAATACTAAAGGTTTTTACAAAAGATATGTAAAAACATTTTTAACAATTATAAAATTGTACTGACAGATAATTAGAATGACTTAAATAATGGAGAGATACTATATTTATGATTAAAGACAATATCCTTAAGATGTCAATCTTCCCTACATTGATCTAAATTCAATGTAATTTCTATCAAAATCCTGACAGAGTTGCTCAAGGATATAAACAAGCTTATTTGAACATTTAAATGGAACAACAGTCATCTAGGAATCTTCAAAGCCATATGACTTTGAAGTAGATTAAAGAAAAGGACACGTCACACTAGGTAAAAAGATGTGTCATAGGATAAAGCAATTAAGACAGGTATTGACACAGGAATAAACAAATAGAGCAATGGAAGAACACAGAGTCCAGAAATACACCCACAAATCTAAGGAGACTTAACATAAAACAGGGCGGCATCGCATACCAGTGCAGCAATGAAGATACTTAAACAATTAAATGGTGCTGGGTTTACTTGCTTATTTATACAGGAAATCAGATCTCTGCAAACATAACACATACAAATAAATTCCAGATGTAATTAAGATACAAATGTGTAAAGCAAAACTTTAACTCTTCAGAAGAAAAAGTAGAATATCTGTACCCCTGACCTCGGGGTAAGGAAGGATTTCTTAAATAAAGCATAAATTGTAGTGATTTATGAGAATACATAAGTTTGACAGAATTTAAATAAAAATTTAAATACACTTTGTCTATTAAAAAACACAACACACTAAGTGAAAAGATAAGCCAAAAGCTGGGAGAAGATGCTTAGAATGCATATATGTGTCAAAGAACTAAAATATAGAATATATCAAGAACTTTGACAAATTTATTGGCCTTAAAAAAGGCCAACAACCAATGGAAAAATGACCAAATGACATGAACAAACATTCCATAGAAAAGTAGATACGAATAACTAATAAACATAGGAGAAGATGCTCAATCTCCCTGGTAATCAAAGAAGTGCAAAGCAAGAACACAATAATACCATTTCAAACCCATCAGGCTGGGAAAAAGAAAAAGCCTGATAATGCCTTACATTGATGAAGACATGGAGTTCTAGGGACTCATAGGCTGTGGGTGGGAGTGAGACATTGAAATAACTGTTTTGAAGATCACTTAGATGAAGTCCCTTTGACCTTTCAACCCAGCAATTCACTCCTGACGCTGTACTTAGAAAACTTCCGGCATGTATGAACAAGGACACATGTACAAGAATGTCCATGATCGCATTATTTATTGTAAGGAAAATTGAGTACATGTCCATCAGCAGGAGAAAGAGGAAATAAATTATGATATAGACATTGTGAAAGGAAAATATCTTGGGCCCCCAAAATCACTAAGGGAAATTCAAGCTGGGAACTGCTTAGGGCAAACCTGCCTTCCATTCTATTCAAAGTCACCCCCCTGCTCACTGAGATAGATGCATATCTGATCCCTCCTTTAGAAAAGCTAATCAGAAATTGAAAAGGGCCAGGCATGGTGGCTCACACCTGTAATCCCAGCACTTTGGGAAGCCAAGGCTGGTGGATCACCTGAGGTTAAGACTTCAAGACCAGTCTGACCAATATGATGAAACCCCATCTCTACTAAAAATACAAAAATTAGCCGGGCGTGATGGCATGCACCTGTAGTCCCAGCTACTCTGGAGGCTGAGACAGGAGAATTGCCTGAACCTGGGAGGCAGAGGTTGCAGTGAGCTGAGATGGCACCACTGCACTCCAGCCTTGGTGACAGAGCAAGTCTCCACCTCAAACATACAAACAAAAACACAAGTTAAACAGAGCTAGTATGAACTCAGGGAGACCTTCCCCCACTTGCCATAACCTCAATGCAGCATAGCCATGAATTACCAGATATTTACAGAATGGTTTTCCTAAATTCTCTTTTCTCTTTTCGTAGTCTCAGCTAATTGAGACCCCCCAACTCTCCTCCAATGGAATCCTATTTCATTGTCCTAAATTTAGGTGGCTAAGAATCTTCAAAGGCTAATGTGTATTACGTTTGCCATGTAAATTTAAGAATACCAAAGCAAACAAGACTCTTGAACAAGATATGATTAGAAACCATCTCTTTCAGCCCTTTGTAATATGAGTTATCAAGGAGATAGAAAGAATGTGAAATTTGGAGGATACTGAAGAAGTTACAATAATAACAATACATAAAATATTGCAAGTTTCTTGTTCTTAGCAGACTTGGAATGGATCTTGGATGAGTCCAATGGCTTGGTGCCTGCTAAGAGATCAATAAAATCTAAGATTCCTCAAGTTTTTCATTGCTCTGCAACGTTGAGCCATAGCTATTGGCAGATGGACTCCAGGAGTTATAACTCCTGTGACTAAGGGTTAAAAAAGGGACCAGATGGCCAATTGCTGAAGATATTATAGGTAGAGTGATTGCTAGGGGAGTAATATGCTATGTGAAAATCAAAGGTGACTAAATAGACGGGAACAGGAGGTAATCCACTTAAATTAGGTGTTCACTGAAAGCTGCCTTGTGCCTAGCACTGAACCAGGCACTACTGGCAAATAAAAGCTATAAGGTATAGTTCGCATTGGAGGAGCTATCGTCAAGTCGAAAGGCATGGCAATTTCATGTAGTCAAAACTTGTTCTGGTGCTAAGTTCTGTGGACTTACCATAAATTTTATAAGAGATCAGGATGTGTGGCGGTTTTGTGTTGTCCAACTTGGCTGAACTGGAACTGTGGTTTCCCAAATCCCTGCCTCTGGCTCCACACTGGAACTGGTCACAGGTGAAATCTGCACTAACCTGCTCTGAAGGTTAGTGCTGGCACTGTATGCTGGCACTCCTCATGCACACTGTTGCTCATCTGCTGGCTCATGTTGTTGGCAGGGGTAGCTCCTGAGTCTTTGATTCCTCCAGATTTCACCAGGTCCTCTTCTGCAGCATCTCTGAGCCCTCAGACAGGTCCATGTGCAGTTCTGTGGCAAAGAGCAGCAGCTTTTTCTGGAAGTCACCCACATCATCAAGGTTGGAGGCAGTGAGAGAAAGATGCAAGTTCCAACTTGCCCACATGGGTTCTAGTTTGCCTTTGTGGGTTCCAAATTATCTTCATCCTTCTCTATTTCACATTCAGGTTCTCTACCCAGTTTCTGGCCTTGCCAAACTAGAGCAACTTCAGGTCCAGCCCCAGAAATAAAAGCAACAGGCTTACATAGGCTTCTTCATCACCTCCTGCTATTGCATGACGTCTAGTCCAATTGCTCACGGTGGGATTGCTTCCCTAACAAAACTGTGAGGGTAGACCATGGAACAGTAGAGTCAGGCAGAAAAGGTTGCAGGTTCCTTAAAAGCTTAGCTTTATAAATCACCAACATACTAACTGCTTTCTAATGCTACTTTCCAAACCTCACTCATCCATGACTGTGGGATGGACTCTGCTCCATTACAGGCCAATATCATTTCCATTTCAGTTCACGCCAGCTTCTAATGTCTATTCCTGAGCCAGTCCCAGGCAACCTTTTCTATACTATGTCTGATGCCCATAGCCTTCTTGTGTTTGAAAAACCCAGCAGAGTCTATGAAAACCACCAGAAAAAAAGGGAGTTTGAAGCAGCTGTATTCATATAGTTTAGTATAATCACTAGGATGAGATTTGGACTTGGAAGTTATCATTGAGAATGAATCCTGACTCCACACTTTCTAAGAACTGGGCTTTAGTTAAGCTGTTTTATTTCTCAGAGCCTCAGTTTCCTGATCTGTAAAATGGAGGTGTAATCCCTCCATTGTCAGATTTCTATTATATAAGGATAAAATAAGAAAATGTAGGTAAATTACTATTATTTTCAAGTGCTCCATGATACACATACACACACACACACACACACACGCATGCACACACACAGCAGCCTATCTCTCCCATTAGGACTATGCTGATAGGAGTTCATTATGTTGGACACTGTGTATTATCCCCAGTAACTAGGATACTCTATAGGATACTCTATATGTTTAATGCTCTATATAATGAAAAACTGGGCAGATGGATACAGTAATGACATTTTTTTTTTTTTTTTTTTTTTTTTTTTTTTTTTTGCTTCGCTAAGCATCTCCAGGATAGAAAAGTCAATGGGAAAGAAATGGACCTGGAAACCAAGACTTGGAAGCAGAAGTTGAGTCAAGGACACACCTGCAGAGAAATCACTCAAAACTGCCACAGCATCAGGCTCTGCCAAGTTTTTGTCCTTGATGCCCCAAAGTTTGATCTTCAAGCACGACATGGTCACATGTTTCCTTCCCAGATGTTTACAGTCTTCCAATCCTTCTTGCGAACATAATGTCATTAGATTTTTGCAATAGCCCGCTAAGGTAGGAAACACGACTATTAGTGTCCTCATTTCACAAATAAGGAAAGTGAGGTTTAGAGAGGCCGAGCAAGCTGCTCTGATGTCTCACCAAGTGCTGGTTCCATCATGTGGCACGGCCTGGCCAACGCGAAGCAGGGATGCGAATAAGAACCACACTGGCTGTGAGCAACTGCTTTTCCATTGCAACGAAATCACGGAGACTGCATCCCGCTCTTGTGTAACAAGCAGGAGGCTTCCAGGAGGGGAGCGAGCTTCTAATTCTGAGCCTGCTTTTATTCGCTGCCATTTGGCTTGGAGAAAGGGAAATATGGGGCTTTACACCGAAAAAGATTGAAGTTTGAATCTCGACTCTGTCACTCTCTGTATAACCTTAGGCAAGTTACTTCATCTCTTTGAGTCATCATTTTGCAATCTACAAAAATGGGATGATATTCAATTTTGAAGCTTACTTGAGATGACTTAGCAAAGTACCTGGAACCTAGATGGAGTTCAATCAATAACAATTCTCCATTTTCTCTTCCCTACTCATTTCTTCCTTTGTGAACTGGAAAGAAACACTATACCATAAGAGCATGGACTTTGGAGCCAGACGGACTGGGTTTCAATTCTAGCTCAGCTATTTGTTGGCCGTGTGACCTTGGGCAAATTATTTAACCTTGCTGTGCGTTAGTTTGCTCTTCTGTAAAATGGGGATAATGATAGTACCGACCTCACTGGGTTGTAATGAAGATAAAATGAGTTAACATTTGTAAAGTGCTTAGAACGCCTACTGGCATAGAGTAGGTGTTATATATATAGCTTTTGAATAAAAAATAACCAGCCTCACAGAACATTTGTGAAAAAGACACCTGTGAAAATATTTTTGAAAGTTAAAAGAACTAGACCAAGAAAGAGAAATACTAAAGCATCTCCCTGAAGCAACAGGAAGTATGGAGTCCTTACAATTTCATAGGCACTGCATAAGATACAAACGATTAGGTCAGAATCATTCATTCAGTAGACATTTGTTGTGTGTCTATTATGCACCAGGCCTTTTGCTAAGCCCTAGAGATTACGATGGTTAGCAACAGAGCCAAGGCCCTTGCCCTTGTACAGCTACCATTCAGGGGAAAGGGAGGTGGAAATTTTAGGAAAAAGGACAAACTAAATCAATAGGATAGCTACACTTTGTAATAAGTGCTTAGAAGGCAACAGATGCTTCACTATGATCATGGACAAAGGCAGGAAAGGATGCTTTAGATAAAGGCGTCAATGAAGGTTTCTCCAAAAAGATGACACAGGATGAGACCTAAAGACTGTGGAAGTTTTGTTCATGGAACTTAAAACAGCCTAGTGGGGTTGGAAGGATTCCACAGGAGCATAAATATGGAGATTCTAACCGAACCTTCCTCACAGGACTGTTCTGAGGAGTAAACAAAATGTAGTATGAGAAACGCCTGGCACAAGGCCTGGCACATAGTAAATGCTAAACATCCTTACTGTCTTCTTGGGAAGGCACATCACTCACAGCAGCACCCGTGGCCCCTGCATGGTCAGCTAGAGCACCGTTCTGGGGCCAGCCCCACCTCTTCGAACAGCATCCACGCAGGAATTCATTCAGTGCCTTACTCAAATCAAGACACATTGATTTAGTGTATTATGAGCCACCTAAAAGATATAAATGATACAAATATGACTCCAACTCTGCCTTCCAGGGACTTACAGCCTGATGGGGTAAATGGAAACATCCAAATTCCCAAGGGCACAGCCTGGTGTCTAAGGAAGTAACACTGTTCACTTTGGAACTAAGGATGGGGTAGCCTGTAGATTCTCACAAGACATGGGACAGTGAGTCAGGAATGTCTGGCTATGTGGGGAAGGGGTTGCCACACATCAGATGAGCTTCCAGTTTGCCAGCGTGCTGGATCAATGAGTGATAACATAATACCTGGCCCATTGCACAAGCCCCACAGGCAAGCCCTGGGGCATAGAGTTGGGAGGGATGTGAACCGAAAGAATAGAGAATCCAGACGCTGAAGATGGACAAACTGTCATACCACCGGCCCCAGGGCAAGAGTGCAGGAGCCAGAGAGCATGGCCATTCTTTCCCAGCTTCAGAGGAAACCACAATCCAAAGGTGCCCGGAGCATTCCAGCTTCCAGTCCTCTGCTGACGTTGGCCCCTGCCTGGAATTCTCTTTCTGTTCCCCACATTCCAGACTCAGTGCCCAGCTTGCAAGTTCCTTTCTGTTTCTCTAACTGTTACAGTCCACAGTCATCGCCACTACCCCCTCAAACTGTCACAACCTGTGTCTGCAAGACTCAGATCCTTCTTTCATCAGACCATCATGTATTAGGCACCTGCTGCATGCAGAATTCAGTGCTCAGTGCTAGAGATAGAACATATGCAATATACTGTCCCAGGTGCCAGGAGAATCAGGCAGACATCCTGCCCTCAACACAAGGTCAGCGCTGAAAGAGATACAAGTAAAGGGAATGGGACAGTGGCAAAGAAAAGATTTCATGCTTCCACTGTTTCCTGTTTCCCCACACCACATTGCCAAGCCCTTCTTTCCTTTATTTATTTGTTCATTGAAAAATATTTACTGATTGCATGCTTCCAAGTGATTAGAGCACTTCAGTGAATAAAACAGACCAAACCCATCAGTGAGGTGATATTTTAGCGAGGGCATGAAAGAGGTAAGGAGACAATCACATGGACCTCGGAGGGAGGAGTGATACGGTGCAAAAGCCCTGAGGTAAGCACGGTCTGGGACCATGGGGAGGTCGGAGTGGCTGAAGCAGAGTGAACTAGGAGAAACTAGAAGGGAGTGGAGGACAAGAAACAACAGATGAGTCATTGAAAGGCCTTTAGCTGTTACTCTGAGCAAAGTCGGGAGTCTCTGGGAGATTTTGTGTCGAAGAGAAACATGATGTAACTTACATTTAGAAGGCTGGTGCAATAGTACAGGAAAGAGATGATGGTGACTTCCACCAGGTGAGAAGCAAAGTAAAGATAGATTGATTGAGTTTTTGATGTATCACACTTTTACTACAAGAGCAGATGTATTTGTTTGTTTGTTTTGTTTTTGAGACAGAGTCTCACTCTGTTACCCAGACTGTTGTGCAATGGTGCAATCTCAGCTTACTGCAACCTCCGCCTCCCGGGTTGAAGTGACTCTCCTGCCTCAGCCTCCCAAGCAGCTGGGACTACAGGGGCATGTCACCACGCCTGGTTACCTTTTTTGTATTTTTAGTAGAGGCAAGGTTTCACCATGTTGGCCAGACTGGTCTTGAACTCCTGACCTCAGGTAATCTGCCAGCCTCAGCCTCCCAAAGTGCTGGGATTACAGGCATGAGCCACTATGCCCAGTCAAGAGTAGGTTTATTTTATTTTATTTTATTTTGTACATTCAATAGCTTTAGTAGTTAGTACAAGTGGTTTTTGGTTACATGGATCAACTGTACAGTGGTGAAGTCTGGGCTTTCAGTGTTCCCACCACCTGAATAGTGTACATTGTGCCTGATGCGTATTTTTTTATCCCTCCTCTCCCTCCCACCCTTCCCACTTGAGTCTCCAGTGTCCATTATACCACACGTATGCCTTTGAGTACCAGCTTAGCTCCCACTTATAAGCAAGAACATGAGGTATTTGGTTTTCTGTTCCTGAGTTACTTCACTTAGAATAATGACCTCCAGATCCATCCAAGTTACTGCAAAAGACATATTTCGCCCTTTTTATGGCTGAGTAGTATTCCATGGTGTATATATATCACATTTTTTTAATCTAGTCATTGGTTAATGGGCACTTGAGTTGATTCTATGTCTTTGCAATTGTAAATTGTGCTGCAATAAACATACATGTGCACGTTTCTTTTTCTTTTCTTTTGGTTAGATTACCTAATAGTGGGATTGCTGGTAGATTAAATGGTAGATCTACTTTTAATTCTTTGAGAAATCTCCATGCTGTTTTCCATAGAGGTTGCACTAATTTCTTGCTGATTTGTTTGGGTTCCTTGTAGATTCTGGATATTATCCTTTGTTAGATGTACACTTTGCAAATATTTTCTTCCATTTTGTAGGTATTCTGTTTACTCAGAAGCTTTTTAGTTTAATTAGGTCCCATTTTTTAATTTTTGTTTTTGTTGCATTTGTCTTTGGGGTCTTAGTCATAAATTCTTTGCCTATGTTAATGTTCAGAAGAGTTTTTCCTAGGTTTTCTTTTAAAATTTGTATGGCTTCAGGTCTTAAATTTAAGACTTTGATCCATCTTGGGTTGATTTTTGTATATGGTGAGAGAGAGAGATCCAGTTTCATTCTTCTACATGTGGCTTGCCAGTTTTCTCAGCACCATTTATTGAATATGGTGTCCTATCCCCAGTGTAAGTTTTTGCCTGCTTTGTTAAAGATCAGCTGGTTCTAAGTATTTGGCTTTATTTCTGGGTTCTCTGTTTTGCTCCACTGGTCTATATGTCCACTTTTATATCAATACCCTGCTGTTTTGGTTACTATAGCCTTATAGTATAATTTGAAATCAGGTGATGTGATGCCTCTAGATTTGTTCTTTTTGTTTACAATTGTTTTGGCTAGTCAGGCTCTTTTTTGTTTCCATACTAATTTTAGAGCCGTTTTTTCTAATTCTGTGAAAGTGACAGCATCCTTTTATGATAAAAACCCTCAACAAACTAGGCATAGAAGGAATATACCTCTGAATAATAAAAGTCATCTATGAAAAACCCACAGCCAACATCAATTTGAACAGGGGAAAGTTGAAAGCATTCCCTTTAAGAACTGGAACAAGACAAGAATGCCCACTTTCACCACATCTATTCAACACAGTACTAGAAGTCCTAGCCAGAACAATCAGGCAAGAGAAACAAATAAAGGGCATCAAAATTGGAAAAGAGGAAATCGAATTATCTCTGTTTGCCAATGATATGATCTTATGCCTAGAAAACCCTCCAAAAGACTCTTATATTCGATAACTGAATTCAGTAAAGTTTCAGGTTACAAAATCAACATACATAGATCACTAGCACTGTTATATATCAACAATGACCACGCTGAGAATCAAATCAAAAACTCAATCACTTCTACAATAGCTGCAAAAAAATAATAATAAAATACCTAGGAATATACTTAACCAAGGAAGTTAAAGATCTCTACAAGGAGAACTACAAAACACTGATGAAAGAAATTATAGATGACACAAACAAATGGAAAAACATCCATTTGGAAGAATGGATGGAAGAATCATGGATTGGAAGAATCAATATCCTGAAAATGACCATAGTGCCCAAAGCAATCTACAGATTCAATGCAATTCCTATCAAAATATCAACCTTGGCTGGCCACGGTGGCTCATGTCTGTAATCCCAGCACTTTGGGAGGCTGAAGCTCGTGGATCAACTGAGGTCAGGAGTTTGAGACCATCCTGACCAACATGGAGAAACCCCATCCCTACTAAAAATACAAAAATTAGCCTGGCATAGTGGCACATGCATGTAATCCCAGCTACTCAGGAGGCTGAGGCAGGAGAATCGCTTGAACCCAGCAGGCGGAGGTTGTGGTGAGCTAAGATCGTGCCATTGCACTCTGGCCTGGGCAACAAGAGCGAAACTCCGTCTCAAAAAAAAAAAAAAAAATTCTTTTTCACAAAAACATAGTTTTAAATTTCATCTCCCTCCCTAATTCTTAGGATCATCAGAGCATACGATTAATGTTGAATTAAAAACTGATTGATTGGCTGGGCGCAGTGGCTCATGCCTGTAATCCCACACTTTGGGAGGCCGAGGTGGGCAGATCACCTGAGGTCGGGAGTTTGAGGCCAGCCTGACCAACATGGAGAAACCCCGTCTCTACCAAAAATACAAAATTAGCTGGGTGTGGTGGCACAAGCCTCTATCCCAGCTACTCGGGAGGCTGAGGCAGGAGAATCTCTTAAACCCAGGAAGCAGAGGTTGCGGTGAGCCGAGATCGCGCCATTGCACTCCAGCCTTGGCAACAAGAGCAAAACTCCAACTCAAAAACAACAACAACAACAACAACAACAAAACTGATTGATTGAACTGAAGGAAAACAACCCCCAAACAGCACTTTGAATCTGAACTCCCACCAGCTACGAGGTCCCATTGCACCACTGAGGGCAGACATACTAAGTGAGGCCATGTAATCTGCCCTCTTCAGGCAGGGTCAGGATGGTGCTGACCTTGCTGCAGCCTTTGTTGTGAGCACTGAGCAGGCAGTCTGGACACAGTGCACGTGGGCCCAATGTTTCATTCACTGGGGCCAAGAGCCACCAGAGGGATGCTTATATTTGCACAGGAAAGCCTCAAAAATGTGAACAAACATGAACTTCCATCATACCACAAACTTCTAACTTTATCAAACAGCTTCAAAATTAAAAGAGACGTCCAAAGGCCTATCTCCTGCCCTCCCAGTCTGCCATACTCCAAGGGCTGCCCTGGAGTTCAGTTCAGAAGCCTCGTCAAGAGACGTTCATAGACCTCAGAGGGGTAAAATGCGATGTTTCAGAACTAGTCCCAGCTTGTGAAATCCAGTGTGCACTGGAATGCAGAAGGAGATGATGCGAGTGAATATTGAGAGAGAAATCAATTTACCACAGGCTGGATCAGCTCACTTTACCTGAGTCTCACTCTGCCCCTTCCCCCAAATTCTACAGACTCATCAGAGCAAAGTATTCTGTGCTGATTCTGGCTGGAGAGCCAGGGAAGTGAAGAACAGAACAGCAATCTTTACGATTACACAAAATCTGTAAAACTCATTCTGCAGAATTTTCCAGGAATTAATCTAGGTGAGAAACTGCCAGGGGATAGAAAAAAACTCAGGGTCTTAGCTGGTTTTGTTGCCCCAACCAGCCTGTCCGAAGGACCCGCCCCCTGCTGTCACTGTTACATTCCCACGTTTAGTTCCTTCATAGCACTTACCACTGTTTGAAATTATTTGTCTACCAGTTTAGATTTGTCTTCTCCTAAGAATATAAGCTCAGTGACAGCAGGGATTTTATCTGATTTATTTCCCATCTTGTTCATCCCTCTAGAACAGCATATAATTTGCCCTGGATAATTATTTGTTGAAGAGATAAATGAGCAAGTGAATAAATGTTTTCAGTAGCTTGAGACAGCCTTTGCATAAGAACAGTCCTGTAACCCCATCTGCAGCATCCATTACTGTCAAAGAAAAAGCATAACAACCTCCATTCGTCTAATACTTAACAGTTTTCATAGCATTTAGTATGTGTTATCTGATTTAATCCTCACAGCAAATTTGGGAGATAAGTATTATCATTTCAGTTTTACAGGTGAGAAAACTGAGTCTCTGAAATGTTCAATGACATCCTCAAGATCACATAACTGATAAATGGCGGAACTAGAACTCAAATAGCCAAGTCCAAGTTCAGTGTTTAGTCCATGCTTGAGAAACAGTTTAAAAGAAATGAGCCAACTTCATATCCAGATCCTTTCTAATTTATGTATTTACATCACCCAAGATAGAGTGAAACATCATCTCTTTACTCTGGAAAAGATGTGGCCCATTGGAGAGAGCTTGGGCCGAAGCCCAGACCAGAGCTGCAAGAACCAGTCATGTAACGTTGGACAAATCTTGGCACCTCTCAGTGGGACCCTGTTTCTTCTTCTTTCAAGTGGGTGTAATAACACTTGACTTGTCTGCTTCACAGTGTGCCATGAGTCTTCAATTTAAAAAGATGAAAAGTGCCACCAAGATGAAGCTCAACAATACAACAGGATGCTGGGGCTTTTGTGTCCTGGCTCTCCCTTTTTGGAGATCCAACTGTGAAGGGTCCTCAACTCCCCTCACCCACCTTATTATCCTGGTGACTTTGCTTTTCCCCACATCTCAGCCTCCCTACAGAGGTCACATATAGAAATATATAATGGTGATAATCATTCATCTTTATGAATATACTAAAGCTACTGAATTGTAATCTTTAAATATGGTGTGTAAATTATGTCTCAATTTTTAAAAAGAGACAATGTCTACGGCCCAGGTAAAAGGCACACCAAGACCTACCTAGGATTGGGAATAAGGAGGAGAAAAATTAATTATAGGAGATTTTGGGGAAGAAGAAGGAGCCAAATACGATTACGGCTTTAAGCCTAGAAATGAGGGAAAATGGTGGTCCCTTAACAGAAAGAAAGGCAAGCAAGTCTGTGAGAGACGATGATTAGCTCAGTGTAGGACACATTGAGTACAAGAGTTCAAGGGGCCACACAGGTGCACATGCACATCAGAAAGCTGGAAAATCAGGCCTGAATTTCTGGAAATGGTAAAGAGTTGGGAACTACCTACCTCAAAGTCATGATTAAAGACTAGAGACAAGATGAGCCTTCTCAAGATTGTTTTAAAAAAAGAGCCAGCAGAGATTTTTCTCCTATATTTCAAGTCTTCTCTAAATTGGCGAGCCCCACTTCTTGTCCATTTATGGATACTTTGTGTACAGTTGCATCTGATTAGATCTGGAGTGTGTCCCATCTCATTTTCTAAAGGACTTTCTCTGTTCATCCCATTTTATAGATCTTGCAATTTACTATATATTTCATATGCAACATGGCAGTTTGCTTCTAGATTAATTACAAATATGGTTTCTGTGCCTTACAGTCTACATGAGAAGCAGACAGACTTTAGGCACAGCTATTAACTAGTTATAATTTGTATGTTCTTAGGGAAATATTTGTTGGTGTGATTTTTCCAAAGCAGAATCATCAAAAATATAGTTATTTGAAAGCTCTACCTGATCATTAACTGAATCTTCTGTATGTCTACTTCTGTTATCTTTTTCCTCTTGGGGTTTGGACATGTGGTTCAGTTTTTAGATGACTTATAATTTTTGATTGGGTGCCTGACATTATGAACAAAACTTGTAGAGGCTCTAGATGACATTGTTTTTCTTTTCTTCAAGCAGATAAAGAGCCAGTAGATCACATTGAGCCTGTCCAGGTTCCATTTTAGGCTTTGTTACTGCTGATCTATTTCTATTTTTCTCTTACTCTTAGAGCACAGTGATTACTCTGAGAGAACCGCTCTAGGGTACAACCCTTGCTCCTATGCCTCGGGCCTCCTGAGGTCTTAACTGACATCTCAAGGTGTTGTTTACCAAGCCTCATCCATCTTGGTAAGACAATGCTATCTCCTCAGCACCATTCATGACTGAAATCTCTGCTCACTTCTTCAGCCTCCCTGCTGCTATATTCTTCTGGAAATCTTGGAATCTCACTCAGCACATGCGCAACTGAGAAATCATCTGATGGCTTCAGGGAATCCTTCTGCATATTTGGGGACTCACTTCTCTGTGGTTCTCCCCTCTCTGGCAGTCCCCAACACTGAGGAGACCTCTGTGTACTTAGCACAGGGGGGTGATGCTTTCTGCCTGGGCTTTAGTCCCCTTGCTGAGAATGAAAAAACATCCTCAGGTCGTAATCACATGTGGCAGATGTGGAGCTCATTTGATTTGCTGCCCATCTCTCAAGGATCACAGCTCCTCGGCTTCCTGACTGTGTTGATTGTTCTCCAAAGCTTTCAAATGTGTTTTTAAATATTCAGTCTCATTTGGCGCAATGGCTCATGCCTGTAATCCCAGCACTTTGGGAGGCCAAGATGGGTGGATCACCTGAGGTCAGGAGTTCAAGACCAAGCCTGGCCAATATGGTGAAACCCCATCTTTACTAAAAATACAAAAATTAGCCAGGCATGGTGGCGCATGCCTATAATCCCAACTACTCAGGATGCTGAGGAAGGAGAACCGCTTGAACCTGGGAGGCAGAGGTTGCGGTGAGTCAAGATCCCACCACTGCACTCCAGCCTGGGCAACAGGGCAAAACTCCATCTCAAGGAAAAAAAAAAAAAAATAGGCTCATCATTATGTGGGGCAGGTTAGTACAATTCAAATTACTCCATTGGAACTAGAAACCTGACACAAGAAAATAAACAGATAGATAAGAACTGGCACTTGGAAACCTAATTTGGGGAGGAGGAATGAGAGATAGGAGAAAAAGAGAAAGAAGAGGAAAACCAGAATATGACAATCTTATGAAGGCCCAAAGAGAAAAGTGCTGGAGTAAGCATTATCAAAAAGAAAGCTAAGGTAAGGACATTATCCTTGGTGAGAGCAGAAGTTCATGGGTGTCGCATTTACAAATTGTCCTATGTATTTATCTCCACCAAATGGTAAGCTTCCGGGGGATGTGCGGTAAGTCTTACAATTGTATGCATCGTCACAGAACCGCTCTAAACATTCACTAAACGTTCACTCTATGATTGTTCATGAACTACAGGATTAGGAAAAGTTTCAAATAGCTGAATAGAATGCCTTTGAGAGAGGCTGGGGTAAAGCTGATGGAGAGGTGTGGTTTGGAGTGTCCTCAGCAGAAAGGTTGGGAGACACTAATTTAGCAGAGCGCCCCACCCCCACCCCACTAGGCTATTTATACCCACCAGCAAGCGTGCCAGGTGCATAGCATTCAGTTCATGACTCAAGGAGGGAGAAATGAATTTAATTTCAAGGATCTCAACTCACATGTGGAGAAAAGAAGTTTAACTTGTGCCTTTTCTTCTGCCCTCTTACCATCCATGCAAGTAATACCCATAAACCTACAAAGAGGCCTGTGAGTGAGCAGGCTATGAGTCTATAGGAAATGTAATTTCCTTTGCTTCATCTTTAAAAATATTTTTCATTTGCATTTGGTTGAAAGAATGTCCTGTGCCCACTCGACCCATTTGACAACTGGAAATGCCTACTATGGCCCACTCACATCACCTTGGCTCTCCATCCGAGAGGACAGAGCTTTCCCTTACTTCATTTCACTCCCACTCCAGATCCAAAGCTGTCCGTTCTTGCTGTGCCCTCTCCCTTCCTGTAACTACCCAGTCAGTTTCCAGTGTTTATAGACACGTCTAACCTGATGGAGAACTTCACAGATCAACGAAGTCACAGGCAAGCGGAACTAGAAGGGTCCACGTGATACTATATGACCCAAGAAAGAGTAGTGTCCTTTAATGACTGTGTTGACTTTTGGAGCCAGGCTGCATTTGAGTCCTTGTTTTGCCACTTTTCATCTTCGTGACCTTGGGTAAACCCTGTAGTCTCCCCGTGCTTCAGTTACATCTTCAGTAAAATAGGAATGATAAGAGTACTTACCTTGTAGTGCTGTTGTGAGGCCCCGTGCTTCAGTTACATCTTCAGTAAAATAGGAATGATAAGAGTACTTACCTTGTAGTGCTGTTGTGAGGATTAATACAGTGCCTGGTTACCCTTACGAAGGCATGAGAAAGCTCGCTCTAAGCTATACAATAATGGAAGTGTGCAGCACAATTGACTTTATTTTTCTTACTGCTACATCCAGTTTTTAGTCAATTCCGACTTGCGTGGATCTCAGGAGAGGGGGAACTGATGGACTGCTCAGCACGGAGCCAGTCAGCCTCTGCCCTGTGCTGGGTCAGACGTCTCTCCAGAGGTATGGCAGATGCTGGCTGGCCCAGGGACGGGGAGCAGCTCTGCCATGGAACTGAAGCCCTTGCATCTCCGTACTGCTGCGAGGGAGACTATCCCAGAAGCAGCCAGGATTAGAGAAGGGGCCTAATTGGGGTGCTGGGCAGTCAGACACAGGGGATACATTGAGACAGACTCTGTGGGAAAGGCATCGCCACCCCACACAGCAGGAGAGAAGCAACTGCCACCTCCACCTTCCCTCCTCACGTATAGTGGATGATCAATGACTCATCTCAAAGGGAACATTTCTTCGTGAGAGTGCAATGCATCGTCGTTAGACTGATTAGAAATTGTTCCTTGCCAACTGAAAGCATGTGTATTGGAGAGTCTGGAATGCAAAAGCAGAAAGGACTTTGAACACACCTGTGTCCCAACCCTGGTTCTGCCACTTATCAGCTCCGTGACCTTGGGAAAATGGCTTAGCTCCCCTGGTTCTGTTACTTTGTCTATAAAATGAGGATAATAATTTCCATTCCATAGGGTTATTGTTGAATGTCAAAGGAGATGGCCTATGTACAATGCGGTGCACATACAGTGCCAGGCTCAGAGGAAGCAATAAGACAATGTCTGCTCCTTCCCTCTCTAAGTGAATCATTGTGTGTGAATGTGCAGGGAGTATTCACTTGCTTGTCAACCTGTCCACCCCATGGTGTCTCAAGTGTCTCCAGAATTCCTAGAATTGAACATTAGTTGCTCAGGACAGAACAAAACTCAATGGTGTCTTGCTCTGTAAGATTTATAGTTCGGGCCGGGCACAGTAGCTCATGCCTGTAATCCCAGCACTTTGGGAGGCTGAGGAGGGCAGATAACGAGGTCAAGAGATCAGGACCATCCTGACTAACATGGTGAAACCCTGTCTCTACTAAAAATACAAAAATTAGCTGGGCATGGTGGTGGGTGCCTGTAATCCCAGCTACTCAGGAGGGTGAGGAAGGAGAATGGCTTGAACCCAGGAGGCAGAAGTTGCAGTGAGCCGAGATTGCACCACTGCATTCCAGCCTGGGTAACAGAGTTAAACTCTGTCTCAACAAAACAAAACAAAACAAAACAAAACAAAACCATTTATAATTCTATTGCTTTCATTGCCATAACTCCACATTTTTGAATTACTGACTTAACTATGAAAGGGGTATGTTTTACTTTTACAAATGTGGACCTAGGTATGCTGTCACCAGGTAGTGGTATTTTTATCTAGAGTTATTTCCAAAATTGTGAACCTATACAAATTTATTTTACCAAAGCTACCATGTTTTCTGTTTATTTTCATGTCAGTGTTCTCTACCCAGTTAAGATTCTTGGGGGCAGAGACCATGAACCACTGATCTTTGTACTGTCACTGCTTGAGTTACTATTTGGCACATATGCAATGCTCAATAAATCCTTTTTTATATACATAATTTAAGTTCTGGGATACATGTGCAGAACATAGAGGTTTGTTACATATGGATACATGTGCCATGGTGGTTTGCTGTACCCAGCAACCCATCATCTACATTAGGTATTTCTCCTAATGCTATCCCTCCCCTTGCCGCACATCCCCTGACAGGCCCCAGTATGTGATATTCCCCTCCCTGTGCCCATAAGTTCTCATTGTTCAACTCCCACTTATGAATGAGAACATGCGGTGTTTTGTTTTCTGTTCCTGTGTTAGTTTGCGGAGAATGATGGTTTCCAGCTTCATCAATGTCCCTGCAAAGGACATGAACTCATTCTTTTTTATGACTGCATAGTATTCCATGGTGTATATGTGCCACATTTTCTTTATCCAGCCTATCATTGATGGTTATTTGGGTTGGTTTCAAGTCTTTGCTATTGTAAATAGTGCTGCAATAAACATATGTGTGCATGTTTCTTTATAGAATGATTTATAATCCTTTGGATATATACCCAGTAATGGAATTGCTGGGTCAAATGGTATTTCTGGTTCTAGATCCCTGAGGAATTGCCACACTGTCTTCCACAATGGTTGAACTAATTTACACTCCCACCAACAGTGTAAAAATGTTCCTATTTGTCCACATCCTCTCCAGCATCTGTTGCTTCCTCACCTTTTAATGATCGCCATTCTAACTGGTGTGAGATGGTATCTCATTGTGGTTTTGATTTGCATTTCTCTAATGACTAGTGATGATCTTTTTTTCATGTTTGTTGGCTGCATAAATGTCTTCTTTTGAGAAGTGTCTGTTCATATCCTTCACCCACTTTTTGATGGGGTTGTTTGTTTTTTTCTTATAAATTTAAGTTCATTTTAGATTGTAGATATTAGCCCTTTGTCAGATGGATACATTGCAAAAATTTTCTCCCATTCTGTAGGTTGCCTGTTCACTCTGATGATACTTTCTTTTGCTGTGCAGAAGCTCTTTAGTTTAATTAGATCCCATTTGTCAATTTTGGCTTTTGTTGCAATTGCTTTTGGTGTTTTAGTCATGAAGTCTTTGCCCATGCCTATGCCCTGAATGGTATTGCCTAGGTTTTCTTCTAGAGTTTTTATGGTTTTAGGTCTTAAATTTAAATCTTTAATCCATCTTGAGTTAATTTTTGTATAAGGTGTAAGGAAGGGGTCCAGTTTCAGTTTTCTGCATATGGCTAGTTAGTTTTCCCAACACCATTTATTAAATAGGAAATCCTTTCCCCATTGCTTGTTTTTGTCAGGTTTGTCAAAGATCAGATGGTTGTAGATGTGTGGTGTTATTTCTGAGGCCTCTGTTCTGTTCCATCCACCTACATATCTGTTTTGCTACCATGCTGTTTTGGTTACCGTAGCTTTGCAGTATAGTTTGAAGTCAGATAGTGTGATGCCTCCAACTTTGTTCTTTTTGCCTAGGATTGTCTTGGCTATACAGGCTCTTTTTTGAAATTTAAAATATGAAATTTAAAGTAGTTTCTTCTAATTCTGTGATGAAAGTCAATGGTAGCTTGATGGGAATAGCATGGAATTTGTAAATTACTTTGGGCAGTATGGCCATTTTCACAACACTGATTGTTCCTATCCACAAGTGTGGAATGTTTTTCCATTTGTTTCTGTCCTCTCTTATTTCCTTGAGCAATGGTTTGTAGTTCTCCTTGAAGAGGTCCTTCATGTCCCTTGTAAGTTGTATTCCTTGGTATTTTATTCTCTTTGTAGCAATCCTGAATGGGAGTTCACTCATGATTTGGCTCTCTATTTGTCTACTATTGACGTATAGGAGTGCTTGTGATTTTTACACATTGGTTTTGTATCCTGAGACTTTGCTGAAGTTGCTTATCAGCTTAAGGAGATTTGAAGCTGAGACGATGGGGCTTTCTAACTATACAATCATGTCATCTGCAAACAAAGACAATTTGACTTCCTCTCTTCCTATTTGAATAAATTTTATTTCTTTCTCTTGCCTGTTTACCCTGGCCAGAACTTCCAATACTATGTTGAATAGGAGTGGGAGAGAGGGCATCCTTGCCTTGTGCCAGTTTTCAAAAGGAATGCTTCCAGCTTTTGCCCATTAAGTATGATATTGGCTGTGGATTTGTCATAAATAGCTCTTATTAAGATACGTTCCCCATCAATATCTAGTTTATTGAGTGTTTTTAGCACCAAGGGGTGTTGAATTTTATCGAAGGCCTTTTCTGAATCTATTGATATAATCATGTGGTTTTTGTCATTGGTTCTGTTTGTGTGATGGATTACATTCATTTATTTATTTGAGTGTGTTGAACCAGTGTTGCATCCCAGGGATAAAGCCAACCTGAGAGTGATGGATAAGCTTTTTAATGTGCTGCTGGATTCGGTTTGCCAGTATTTCACTGAGGATTTTTGTACCAATGTTCATCAGTGATATTGGCCTGAAATTTTCTCTTTTTTTTGTTGCGTCTCTGCCAAGTTTTGATGTCAGGATGATCCTGGCCACATAAAATGAGTTAGGGAGGAGTCCCTCTTTTTCTATTGTTTGGAATAATTTCAGAAGGAATGGTACCAGCTCGTCTTTGTACCTCTGGTAGAATTCGGCTGTGAATCCATCTGGTCCTGGGCTTTTTTTGGTTGGTAGGCTGTTAATCACTGCCTCAATTTCAGAACTTGTTATTGGTCTATTCAGGGATTCGATTTCTTCCTGGCTTAGACTTGGGAGGGTGTATGTGACCAGTAATTTATCCATTTCTTCTAGATTTTCCAGTTTATTTGCATAGAGGTGTTTATAGTATTCTCTCATGGTAGTTTGTATTTCTGTGGGATCAGTGGTGATACCCCCTTTATCATTTTTTCTTGTGTCTATATTGATTCTTCTCTCTTCTCTTCTTTATTAGTCTGCCTAGTGGTCTATTTTGTTAATCTTTTCAAAAAACCAGCTCCTGGATTCACGGATTTTTTGAAGCGTTTCACATGTCTCTATCTCCTTCAGTTCTCCTCTGATCTTAGTTATTTCTTGTCTTTTGCTAGCTTATGAATTTGTTTGCTCTTGCTTCTCTAGTTCTTTTAACTGTGATGTTAGGGTGTCGATTTGAGATCTTTCCTGCTTTCTCTTGTGGGCATTTAGTGCTATAAATTTCCCTCTAAACACTTTTTTAGCTGTGTCCCAGAGATTCTGGTACATTGTGTCTTTGTTCTCATTGGTTTCAAAGAACTTATTTATTTCTGCCTTAATTTCGTTATTTACCCAGTAGTCATTCAGGAACAGGTTGTTCAGTTTCCATGTAGTTGTGTGGTTTTGAGTGAGTTTCTTAATCCTGGGTCCTAATTTGAGTGCACTGTGGTCTGAGAGACTGTTACGATTTCTGTTCTTTTGCATTTGCTGAGGAGTGTTTTACTTCCGATTATGTGGTCAATTTTAGCATAAGTGTTATGTGGTGCTGAGAAGAATGTATATTCTGTTGATATGGGGTGAAGAGTTTTGTAGATGTCTGTTAGGTCTGCTTGGTCCAGAGCTGAATTCAAGTCCTGAATATTGTTGTTAATTTCCTGTCTCGTTGATCTGTCTAATATTGACAGTGGGGTGTTAATGTCTCCCAGTATTATTGTACGGGAGTCTAAGTCTCTTTGTAGTCTCTAAGAACTTGCTTTATGAATCTGGGTTCTCCTGTATTGGGTCCATATATATTTAGTGTATTAGCTCTTCTTGTTGCATTGATCCCTTTACCATTATATAATCTCTTTCTTTGTCTTTTTTGATCTTTGTTGGTTTAAAGTCTGTTTTATCAGAGACTAGTATTGCAACCCCTGATTTTTTTTTCTTTCCATTTGTTTGGTAAATATGTCTCCATCCCTTTATTTTGAGCCTACGTGTGTCTGCACGTGAGATGGGTCTCCTGAATACAGCACACCAATGGGTCTTGACTCTATCCAATTTACCAGTCTGTGTCTTTTCATTGGGGCATTTAGCCCATTTACATTTAAGGTTAATATTGTTATGTGTGAATTTGATCCTGTCATTATGATGCTAGCTGGTTATTTTACCCATTAGTTGATGTAGTTTCTTCATAGTGTCAATGATCTTTACATTTTGGTATGTTTTTGCAGTGGCTGGTACTAGTTTTTCCTTTCCATATTTAGTGCTTCCTTCAGGAGCTCTTGTAAGACAGGCCTGATGGTGACAAAATCCCTCAGCATTTGCTTGTCTGTAAAGGATTTTATTTCTCTTTTGTTTATGAAGCTTAGTTTGACTGGATATGAAATTCTGGGTTGAAAATTCTTTTCTTTAAGAATGTTGAATAAGGACCTCCACTCTCTTCTGGCTTGTAGAGTTTCTGCCGAGAGATCTGCTGTCAGTCTGATAGGCTTCCCTTTGTAGGTAACCAGACCTTTCTCTCTGACTGCCCTTAACATTTTTTCCTTCATTTCAACCTTAATGAATCCAATGATTATGTATCTTGGGGTTGCTCTTCTTGAGGAGTATCTTTGTGGTGTTCTTTTTATTTCCTGAATTTGAAGGTTGGCCTGTCTTTCTAGGTTGGGGAAGTTTTCCTGGATAATATCCTGAAGTGTGTTTTCCAACTTTATTCCATTCTTCTCATCGCTGTAAGGTACACCAACCAAATATAGGTTTGGCCTTTTCACATAGTCCCATATTTCTTGGAGGCTTTGTTCATTCCTTTTCATTCTTTTTTCTCTAATCTTGTCTTTACACTTTATTTCATTAAGTTGGTCTTCAGTCTCTGATATCCTTTCTTCTGCTTGATCGATTCAGCTATTGATACTTGTGTATACTTCACAAACTTCTCATGCTGTGTTTTTCAGCTCCATGAGGTCATTTATGTTCTTCTCTGAGCTGGTTATTCTAGTTAGCAGTTCCTGTAACCTTTTATCAAGGTTCTTAGCTTCCTTGCCTTGGGTTAGAACATGCTCCTTTAGCTCAGAGGAGTTTGTTATTACCACCTTCTGAAGCCTACTTCTGTCAATTCACGAAACTCATTCTCCATCCAGTTTTGTTTCCTTGCTGGCGAGGAGTTGTGATCCTTTGGAGGAGAAGAGGCATTCTGGTTTTTGGAATTTTCTGCCTTTTTGCACTGGTTTTTCCTCATCTTCGTGGATTTATCTACCTTTGGCCTTTGAGGTTGGGTTTTGGCATGGGCATCCTTTTTGTTGATGCTTTCTGTTTGTTAGTTTTTCTTCTAACAGTCAGGCTCCTCTTCTTCAGGTCTGCTAGAGTTTGTTGGAGCTCTACTCCAGGCCCTGTTTGCCTGGATATCACCAGCAGAGGCTGCAGAACAGCAGATATTGCTGCCTGCTCCCTCCTCTGGAAGCTTCATCCCAGAGAGGCACCCACCAGACACCAGCCAGAGCTCTTTTTTTATGAGGTATCTGTCGACCCCTGCTGGGATGTGCCTCCCAGTCCGGAGCCACAGGTGTCAGGACCCATTTGAGGAGGCAATTGGTCCCTTAGCAGAGGTCAAGGGCTGTGCTGGGAGATCTGTGGCTCTCTTCAGAGCCGACAGGCAGGGACATTTAAGACTGCTGAAGCTGTGCCCAGAGCTGCCCCTTCCCCCATGTGCTCTGTCCCAGGGAGACAGGAATTTTATCTATAAGCCCCTGACTGGGGCTGCTGCCTTTCTTTCAGAGATGCCCTGCCCAGAGAGGAGGAATCTAGAGAGGCAGTGTGGATACAGCAGCTTTGCTACGCTATGGTGGGTTGGTTCTGCACCCAGTTTGAACTCCCAGTGGCTTTGTTTACACTGTGAGGGGAAAACCACCTACTCAAGCCTCAGTAATGGCGAATGCCCCATCCCCCAGCAAGCTCATGTGTCCCAGGTCAACTTCAGACTGTTGTGCTGGCAGTGAGAATTTCAAGCCAGTGGATCTCAGTTTGTTGGGTTCCGTGGGGGTGGGATCTGCTGAGCAAGACCAGTCAGCTCCCTTGCTTCAGCCCCCTTTTCAGGGCAGTGAACGGTTCTATCAGGGGAACCAGTCCCCAATATTTTGACATAAGTTATTTTCTAGTTTCCCTAAGTGTTGGCTGGTCTGAGAAATAAAGAGAAAGAGTACAAAGAGAGAAATTTTACAGCTGGGCCTCCAGAGGTGTCATCACATATTGGTAGGACCGTGATGACGACCCTGAGCCACAAAACCAGCAAGTGTTTATTAGGGATTTTAATAGGGCCCAGGGGCTGTATGAACAGGGAGTAAGTCACAAGGATCACATGCTTCAAAGGGCCATAAAGATCACAAGGCGAGGCAAAATTAGAATTACTGATGAGGGTCTATGTCCCACTGTGCATGCATTGTCTTGATAAACATCTTAACAGGAAACAGGGTTCAAGAGCAGACAACCGGTCTGACTAGAATTTACCAGGCTGGAATTTCCCAATCCTAGTAAGCCTGAGGGTACTGCAGCAGACCAAGACGTATTTCAGTCCTTATCTCAACCGCATAAGACAGACACTTCCAGAGTGGCCGTCTATAGATCTACCCCCAGGAATGCATTCCTTCCCCAGGGTTATCAATTATTAATATTCCTTGCTGGGAAAATAACTCAATGATATTTCTCCTACTCACACGTCCATCTATAGGCTTTCTGCAAGAAGAAAAATATGGCTCTATTGTGCCTGATCCCGCAGAATAATCACATTATTCTGTTCTTTCTCAGGGTGCACTGATTTCATATTGTTCAAACATACATATTTTACAGTCAGTTTGTACAATAGTGGTCCTGAGGTGATGTACATTCTCAGCTTACGAGATAACAGGATTAAGAGATTAAAGACAGGCACAAGAAATTATAAGAGTATTATTAGGGAAGTGATAAATGTTCTTGAAATGTTTACAATTTATGTTCAGAGATTGCAGTAAAGACAGGCAAAAGAAATTATAAAGGTATTAATTTGGGGAACTGATAAATATCCATGAAATCTTTACAATTTATGTTCTTCTGCCTTGGCTCCAGCTAGTCCCTCCATTCAGGGTCCCTGACTTCCCACAACATGGTTCTGTCTCACTGGTGTTCCAGGTGCCATTGGAGTATTAAAAAAAAAAACTCCTGCAGCTAGCTCAGTGTCTGCCCAAACGGCCACCCAGTTTTGTGCTTGAAACCCAGGGCCCTGGTGGTGTAGGCGTCCAAGGTAATCTCCTGGTCTGTGGGTTGCAAAGACCATGGGAAAAGCATAGTATCTGGGCCAGATAGCACGGTCCCTCACAGCACAGTCCCTCATGGATTCCCTTGGCTAGGAGAGGGAGTTCCTCAACCCCTTGCACTTCCTGGGTGAGGCGATACCCCACTCTGCTTCTGCTTGCCCTCCATGGGCTGCACACCCTGTCTAACCAGTCCCAATGAGATGAACCTGGTACCTCAGTTGGAAATGCAGAAATCACCCGCCTTCTGTGCTGGTCTTGCTGGGAGCTGCAGACTGGAGCTCTTCCTATTTAGCCATCTTGCCTGGTCCATCCAATGCTCAATAAATCTTAAAGTGAACTTGGAACTGAGCTGTTCTTCCTACCTAAACTCTCTAGTTGTTTAAAAGTCAAATTCAATATGACCTCCCACACAATGGTTGACTATGACTTGGGATAAATGGTGTTATGCCCTTGAAGCAGCCAAAATAAACAACTCATCATTAATAAAAGATGCACATAGCCAGGTGCAGTGGCACATGCTTGTAATCCCAGCATTTTGGGAGGCCAAGGATCACTTGAGGCCAGGAGTTCAAGGCCAACCTGGGCAACATAGTGAGCAACATTAGCTGGGTGCAGTGGCACCACCTGTAGTTTCAGCTACTTGGGAAACTGAGGTAGGAGGATCTCTTGAGCCTGGGGGGTTTGAGGCTACAGTGAGCTATGATTCTGCCACTGCACTCCAGCCAGGGTGACAGAGCAAGATTCTGTTTCAAAAAAAAAAGAAGATAAAAAGATGCTCACAAGAGAGATGAAAAAAAGATCTCAGATCTTTTGGGATAATTCCAAAGTAGAATCTTAGATTCTTTTTCCATCCACCATCCTTTCCAAAATATTTCAAGGTAACCTTTCAGGAAATTTCACTGTCTAATAATAACAAAAATTACAATACAGTTGTTACCGTCTATGAAATCCTTACCAGGCACCTGTGCAAAGTGCTTTCCATGGATTATTTGAATTCTTGTTGCAGCTTCACAATAGGATCAAAAAGAAGGCAAGTTCTATGTGCTTTGACGCCTAGCAACGCAGCTGCCCAGGGTCCCTCAGCTAGCAAGCCACATATCGAACCCAGAAGGTCAGACTCCAAAGCCAGGACTCTCTGCCACTGCACCTACGTTCTTCCCAGCCTAGTACGTGGGCTTCCTAAAACCTACTCCAAAGATTTCACTTCACATCTAAATTTTTTCCTTCCATGTGCCTTTTTCTTCAGCCAGGAGGGGCTACTTACTCTTTAACATACACTCTCTACACTTTCCAAACTCTGCCCTGGCTTAGGAAACACCTGCTTCCTGGAGTGCTTTTCCCACCTTCTTTGCATATCCAATCCCGCCAACCTTCTAGGTCAAACACCATCTCTTCCAGAAAACCTTCCTTATCACCCTGTGCTCATCACCACTGCACCCCAAGCCCCAACAGGTGCCTCCTCTCCCTTCTCTAAACTGTCAGAGTGTTTCCTCGGCACTGCTCCCGCAGCACTTCACACCTTGTCCCTGGTTCTCAGTGATGTGTAGAGGTCCCATCTCCACTTGATGCTGCTCACCTTGGAGGCAGAATCCAGGTAGGATCCAGACTCATCTCCCCACAGCACCCAGGACAGGAGATGGTGGGGTGGAAGCCCCTCCCGTGGCATGACCCAGGAGGATTTGTCTGACTAGCAAAGTCAGGCAGATTCCCTGCCCCCTCCCAGATTTTCTCACACCCGCCAACTTAATTGATTTAATGGGCCTTTGTAGGACTCACCAACCAAGCATAAAATGGACCCACCTGTAGCCAGGAGCCACCCAATCAATCAAAGGGGGACAGAAAACCGAAAATGCTGCATATGAGCAAAATAAATAATGGCCAATTAGTCACCGTCTGTGCCTTGCTGTCAGCAGACAAAACCCACAACAATCCCCATTTCACTTCCTGCCTAGTCAGATTGCACAATGAAGTCTCAACCGAAAGGCGGGAACAAGGAGCTGAGAGTGTTTTAAAATAGGATGTGCCTCTGAATTTGCTTTGAGGAAATTTCATCAACTCAGCTGACATTTGTTAAGTACCCACTGAATACCTGATGCTCTGCTGCGCACTGGAGATACAACAGTGACAAAGGCTTTTCTACCAAAGAGCTGAGCATGTGAGTAACCTCATAAAGAAATGGGTACCCGGGCATGGTGGTATGGACCTGTAATCCCAGCTACTTGGGAAGCTGAGGTAGGAGAATCACTTGAACCCGGGAGGCAGAGGTTGCAGTGAGTTGAGATAGCACCACTGCACTCCAGGCTGGCGAAAGAGCGAGACTCCATCTCAAAATGAAAGAGAACAGAAGAGGAAGAGGAAGAGGAAGAGGAAGAGGAAAAGGGAAGGGAAGGGAAGGGAAGGGAAGGGGAGGGGAGGGAAGTGAAGGGAAGGGAAGGGAAGGGAAGGGAAGGGAAGGGAAGGGAAGGGAAGGGAAGGGGAGGGGAGGGGAGGGGAGGGGAGGGGAGGGGAGGGGAGGGGAGGGGAGGGGAGGGGAGAAGAGGAGGGGAAAGGGGAGGGGAAGGTGAGAGGATGGGGAGGGGGAGAGGACGAGGAGAGGGAGGGGAGGGCAGGGCAGGGAAGGGAAGGGGAGCAGAGCAGAAAGGGGAAGCAGGCCAGGTGAGGTGGCTCACACCTGTAATCCCAGCACTTTGGGGGACTGAGGCAGGTGAATCACTTGAAACCAGAGTTTGAGAACAGCCTGGCCAACGTGGCGAAACCATGTCTCTACTAAAAATACAAAAATTAGCCACGCACCTTTAATCCCAGCCACTTGGGAGGCTGAGACAGAAGAATCACTTGAATCCAGGAGGCAGAGGTTGCAGTAAGCGGAGACCGCACCACTGCACTCCAGCCTGGGTGACAGAGCAAGACTCCATTTCAAAAAAAAAAAAAAAAAAAAATTAGCCATGGTGGCATGTGCCTGTAGTCCCAGACGCTTGGGAAGCGGAGGCACGAGAATCACTTGAACCCAGGGGCACAGGTTGCAGTGAGCTAAGATTGCACCACTGCACTCCAGCCTGGGCAATAGAGTGAGACTGTCTCAAAAAAAAAAAAAAGAAAAAGAAAAAGAAAAAAGAAAAAAATGGGAAGCAGAAAACATAGGCAGCTTCGCCTTCGTCATGTGGCCTGGGGAAATGCCAGCTCTACTCTTGGCCTCAGACTTGGTGTTTTCACCTGAGAGATGGGATGATAACCAGGTTAGCGTGAGGAGGAACTGAGAAAACATTTGCATAAAGACCTGGTTCCTGGTAAGTGTGTCCTCACGGTCTGCTCCCTCCCACCCATGCCTCAGGGCCCATAAGGATAATTTCTCCCTAACACAAATGCAAATGGGAAATGAGGACTACGCATACCATTCAGAGAAGCAAGTCCATGATAGAGACCTCATATAACTGCCTCCCAAAAGCAAAACTGAACTAAATCAATTTTCTTTTCTTCATATTTTCCTTGTGAAATGATTCATTTCAGCATATTTCTCTACCTATGAGCCTCAGATGGTGGCTCCACAAACGAAAATATCCTCAAAATTATCTAAGATCTGAGTCTTAGTTTCCCCGTCTGTGAGGTAGGAAGGATAATATTCAGCTCACAGTTTCCTCCTGAGAAATAGAAAACTCACGTAATTACCTACTAAATATTTACTGGATACCTATGGAGGTATCCAGCTAGAACAGTCAGCACTGTTCTAGCTTCTGGGATTACAGCAGTGAACAAAACAGACTTAAAAATCTTCATCCTTTTGGTGAGTGCAGAAAGGTAACAAATATCTACATAAAATATATAGTACGTCAAATGGCTAAATGCATACAAAGCATTTAGTACAAGACCTGACTTGTACATATCATGCAGCATTTACACTAATGCAGATAACGATCAGCACCAAGAGAAATAAGCTGCTTCAAGGTCAGGCTCAAAGGCACATTGTAGGTAAGAGGAAGCAGAGAGTCTCGGTTCCCACAATCACTTAACACCAAGTAATCCACTCAAAGAAAAGGAGACCGAGCCTGGGGATGGCAGTGCTATGGCAAAGTCAACAGTGTTTTTGCCTTATATTTGAGAACAACAGTGGAAATGATTTTCCCACTCATTCAGCCCCATCTCTAATTCACTTTCTTATTTAACTCAATGGCTCAAACATCCCTAAAGACTTCCTTGTATGAAAAATGACATTGTGTTGGCAAAATGTGTATATTCTGTGGCCCTTTGCTTCCTGATACAGAAATAAATGAATCAATGCTTCCTAATACAGAAATAAATGAATCAACTTGGGTGTTGGGCCTTGTAGCTGGGACAGGGCTCAATGTCATAAACATTCAGAAGGGCCAGACCAAAACCAGAACATCTACCCCTGGAATAAGTTCACTGTATTGTATCTGAAAAAGCAAAAATCTGCCCAGAGCTAGCATACACATTGTCCAGTGAAAAAGCCTCACCCCTCACACATGAGAAAACTGAGCCTGAGAGAGGTTAAACAGAGTCAGCACTTAACTCAGGCAGTCTAATTTCAGAGATCATGCTCTTATCACTCAATCCCCTCTAGGACTTCCCTTCATTAACAAGTTGTTGGGGCAGTGGTGTGGGTGATACAATAGGGGCAGACAGCCCAAAAGCCTCTCTGTGAACACTCTTTCTCTCCCTTCGTCGGGGAGATCACGCCACCTAACCATTCAGCTACCTATCTATCCATAATCCATCCTTCCATCATTCTGTCCAGCTACCCACTCACTTATTCATCCATCTCTCCCTTCATCCACCATCTACTCATCTTCAAATTCAACAATCCATTTATTCGCTTGCCCACCCACTCACCCACCCACACAATTGTCTATTCATCTTCCAAACCATCAATTTATCAATCAATCCATCTACTCACCCATCCATCCATCCTATTCACCTACCCATTCATTCATCTTCCAATCCATCAATCTATCTAGCCACTCATTCATCCATCTCCACACTAACCCATTCATACATACATACATACATACACACATATCATTCAGCTATGGTTATGATGTCTAATGGCATCATTGGAATGGATTATCTTTATGGTTCCTCACAGTCTAAGATGATGTGATGCCATAAAAATTGATAGACAGGTGGATGATCATATGTAAAAAGAAGCTACAATCTCATCAAGCCCTCAAACACCTTATATGCAGTGGGGAAGATCAAAAGATAAATACATCAGTAGCTAGAACAGGAGGGATAAAATTAAAAGAGCCTAAGAGAGGTATAAACAGCAGCATAAGGGTGGAGCTGGTTGAGGCTACAATGGCCTGGTCCACATAAAGAAAGGTAGCCCAACTGTTTTTGAAGAATGTTTCAACCAGTGTTGTGAGTTTGAAGGTCACCAAAATCCAGAATCTACTTCAGCCAATAGGCTACACTATGTTTGAAAATCCTGGCCTGGCGCGGTGACTCACACCTGTAATCCCAGCACTTTGGGAGGCTGAGGCAGGTGGATCACCTAAGGTCAGGAGTTCAAGACTAGCCTGACCAACATGGTGAAACCCCATCTCTACTAAGAATATAAAAATTAGCTGAGTTGGTGGTGGGTGCCTGTAATCCCAGCTACTTGGGAGGCTGAGGCAGGAGAATCACTTGAACCCAGGAAGCGGAGGTTGCAGTGAGCTGAGATCGCACCATTGCACTCCAGGCTGGCGACAGAGCAAGACTCTGTCTCAGAAAAAAAAAAAAAAAAAAAAGAGAGAGAGAGAGAAGAAAGAAAAGAAAATCCTACCCTCTTTTGCATGAGGTATCTGCTTCCAGGTACCTCAGAGGTACCTATTAAAGGCAAGAGTTTCCTGGGAAACGCATCAGTACCTATCTATAAGATAAGCAATCAGACCATCTGTAATTACAGAATCTTATTTTCTGAACCCCAAATCAAGGCATGTGTCAAGCACTCATGCAGACAAAAGGTCTATCTGGAATCTGAGCTGCCTTGAAAATTCTGCCTCACATAAGCTGTGGCTGTAGAAAGGTTGAGCCTGAGAGGTCAGAAATTCTCCCTGGGAACCCTGGGAAATCTGGTTTTCACCTCCATCTCAAAACACTGCTAGACAAGTTCAAGCCAGCAAGAGCATCCAGCAGAGGCCAAAGGGCACCCAAAGAGCAGTAAGAAGACACCAAAAGTCAGATGCGAGCGGGAAGAGGGAAAAGAAAACTGGTAGCATGGCAGGCAATCCTTAAAAAGCAGATGAGAAGTCCCCTCCAGCCCCACCGACAATGAACTTGATTGACTCCCTTCACAAGTATTTTCTGAGCTGGGTTTGTACAGAGAGAATCTGTCAGATCAGCCTGCACCAGCGCCGGGTTCAGGGACGCTGCACTGCTTTCCCTTCCTGCTCTGCATTCTCTGTCCTCAAAGGGGCAGAGTGCCCCTGCCTACAGGAAGCACACACCACACTACGGGGACTTAGTTCCTGCCAAGGTGGACACGTCCATCAGAAAGCATTTGCTGAGATGCAAAGGGGCCCCACAAGTGGTAGAAAAGGGCACCGTGGGTTGGGAAGCCCACTATCCCAGGGTCAGGATTGTACCCAAGGCTGGCTCTGGTCATCTGCATGGGAGATGATCTATCAGTGGAAAACAGTAACAATAATGCCTAATACTTATGGTGTTACATCCGTCATATCATTCAATCTTAGGAACTACCCGATGAAGTCCGTACTATTCTAATACCCATTTTATGGCTGGGAAATTTAAACACAAAAAGGCAAATTAACTTAAGATCACATAGACCCGGAACTGGAACCCAGGCAATCTGTCTGCAGAGCCTGAGGGTTTACCACTAGGCATAATAATGGGTACATGGGAGCACTTGCAATGCACTGGTCCAAAGGCTTTGCATCCACTCACTCATTTAATCCTCACAAGGACTTTCTGAGGTGCGTCCCTAGTATTATCTCCATTTCACCGGTGAGGAAAGCAAGCTACAGAGTAACTCCCTGGCCGGGTGCGGTGGCTCACACCTGTAATCTCAGCACTTTGGGAGGCCAAGGTGGGCAGATCACCTGAGGTCAGGAGTTCAAGACCTGCCTGGCCAACATGGTGAAACCCCATCTCTTCTAAAAATACAAAAATTAGCTGGGCATGGTGGTGTGCACCTGTAATCCCAGCTACTTGGGAGGCTGAGGCAGGAGAATCGCTTGAACCTGGGAAGCAGAGGTTGCAGTGAGCAGAGATTACTGCACTCCAGCCTGGGCACCACAGACTCTGTCTCAAAAAAAAAAAAGAGTAACTCCCTAAGGTCGTGCAGCTTGAGAGGGGCAGAGCCAGGGTTTAATCCTCATATGCTGACTCCGTAGTCCATATTCTGAACCTCTAGGTAAGGGTGCCTCTCGATTGCCACCATGTAGTAATAGTAACAACACATCTACCACTTACCCAGGCCATCAGAAAGTCCCAGACTCTGACTGGTACCTGCATCGTCTCATTTGATCATCACAATAACTTTATATGATAGGCAATTGGGTACAGTAGCTATCCAAGATCTCACACAGCTCCATGTACCCTTTTAAACTGCAGTTCTGGAGGACATATTAATGAGGAGATCATATCATTCCCCCAGACACAACTTCCTATGCAGTCCTACCCTTTCCCTCGATTAAATAACCCATTTCCAGATTTCCCAAGCAAGTAGCAAGGGACCCATTTCTTGTTGTATCCATCATCTCTTTCCCTGGTTCTTGGGGACACTGGTTCACCAGGACCTAGAGGTCAAAGCAAGGTGAAATGCCCAGGCTGATCCGCATCTGTGGGCCGATTCCATGAGGTTCAGACTTCAGGTGGGGCCTGCAGTGGCTCCATGCTCTGCACCCAGTTCTGCTCTGTCTGCTCTCACATGCAAGGCAAGCTTGAGGGGTTTCCAGGGATGCAGGACTTTTAGAAACAGGAAGTCCCAGGCAAACCAGAATGATTTGGTCACCCTAACCCTACCTCTTGGCAAAAATAACTTTCCCTTTTCCACAGCCCCTTCAGCCTTGAAAATCTTTCTCTTCTCCTCTCCTCCCCTCCCTTTGCCTCCCTTCCTCATCTTTTCTCTTTTCCTTTTCTTCTCTAGCTCCCTCCCTTCCCTTTATCACCTCTTCATTCCTTAAGCTGGTCGCTACTGTAACCAAGCACCAAACGAGTCACTGGGGGGTTATAGTAGATAATAAAAACAAATAAAGTCTCTTCCATTATTGGTTCATTTATTTAACAAACGGTATGTGCCCACTCTGTGCCAGTCAGTATTCAAGATCTGGAAACTTGAGAGCTTTATAGTCCTCGTGGGGAAAATAAGCATTCACCACACACACACACACACACACACACACACACACACACACACACACCCCTACACACACAGACACACACACACCTACACACACAGACACACACCACACACACATCCCACACACACATACACACACCCACATACAGACACACACACCCACACACCCACATATACACACACCTACACACACAGACACACGCACATACACCCCCCTACACACAGACACACACCACACACACACACCCCCACAGACACACACACCCACATATACACACACCCCCACATACACCCACACACACACACCCCCACATACACATACACGCACCCACATATACACACACACCTACACAGACACACACACATATACACCCCCCTACACACACACACACACCACACACACACACAGACACACACACCCACATATACACACACCTACACACACAGACACACATACATATACACCCCCTACACACAGACACACACCACACACACCCACACACAGACACACACACCCACATATACACACACACCCACATACACACACACGCCCCCACATATACATACACGCACCCACACACACCCCTACATACACCCACACAGACACACACACCCACCCACATACCCATACACAAACACACACCCACCCACATACACATACAGACACACACTGTCCCCACACACTCACACACCCACACACAGACACACACACCCACCCACATACACATACACACAGACACACACCCACACACAGACACACACACACCCACACAGACACACACCCACATACACATACACCCACAGACACACACACCCACACACAGACACACACACCCACATACACAGACACACACCCACACACACCCACCCACATACACATACAGACACCCACACACAGACACACACAGACACATACCCACACACAGACACACACACACACAGACACACACCCACACAGACACCCACACACACACACACACATATACCCCCCCACACACACACACCCACACACAGACACACCCCCCACATACACATATACACAGACACACACCCACACACACCCACACACAGACACACACACACCCACCCACATACACATACCCACACACAGACACAGACACACACACATCCACCCACATACACACCCACACACAGACACAGACACACACACACACAGAAACACACACCCACACACAGACACACACACCCACCCACACACACACCCCACATACACATACACACAGACACACACCCCCACACACACCTCCACATACACACACACACCCCCACACACACCCACCCACATACACATAGACACACACCCACACACACACCCACACACAGACACACACCCACATACACATACACACCCACACACAGACACACACCCACCCACATACAGATACATAGACACCCACAGACACACACACACCCACCCACATACACATAGACACAGACACATACCCACACATCCACCCGCATACACATAGACACAGACACACACCCACACACACACCCACACACACACCCACATACACATAGACACACACCCACACACAGACACACACACCCACATACACATACACACACACCCACACACACAGACACACACACACCCACACACAGACACACACCCACCCACATACACCCACATACACATACACCCACACACCCACACCCCACACACACACACACATACATACACACAGACACACACACAGACATACACCCACACACACCCACACAGACACACACACCCACACACACACCCACACATACAGACACCCACACACCCACAGACACACCTACACACACATAAAGACACATACACACACCCACACACACATACCCACACATACACCCACACCCACACACACCCACACATACCCACACCCACACCCACACACCTACACATACCCACACACGCCACACACACATACACACACAAATACACACACACACACAAACATACACACACATCCCACTGCAAAATTACAACATGTCAACTGCCAGGGAAGAGAAGCAAAGGCTTCTATGAGAACCTGTCATAAGTGTTTGATCTCATTGGCGGGGCCAGCCAGCTGAAAGCCTCTTTGAGAAGTTGATGCTTGGCTTGAGATCTGGAAGGTGAGTAAGGGGTCCCCTGGCCAAAGGAAGGAAGGAGCATTCTGGACAGAGGGGCTCTGCAAAGGCCCAGTGGTGGAAGGAAGAAGGAACACTCAAAGTAACTGGTGGGATGAAAGTCAAAAGAGGGATAAGGCTGAAGAGCTAGACAGGGCCCAGCCATGCAGGGTCTTGGAGGGACAGTGAAGTTTGCTTTTATCTAGGAGCAATGGCAAACCGCTGAAGAGATTAAGCAAGAGGGTAATGGGTCTAAACGTTTTGAAAAGTGTGTCCTGTCTCATGGGTGAGGCTCTGATGGGCAGGGGCTGGAGTGGAGATGGAAGACGGGCAGAGTGTACATGAGAAGACCCCTCTGGGAGACTATCGTTGCCAGTCAGGTCAGACACAGAGAAGGATTGGATGATGCTGGCGGAGGTGCAGACGTCACTTCCCCTGCTTTCCATTGCTTGGTGGACAATACACTTGATGATGGATCAAGTTCTTGGGTGACCTTGGAAAAGTCATTTAACCACTTTCAGTCTCATTTTCCTCGTTGTAAATGGAATTACTTATACTACATTTCTACCAGCATGACTTGGTGTACCAGCTATGACAGCAGCGGCTGTATGGGAAGGTGTAGCAGACTCCGAAGCTCCCTGCACATGCTCGAGCCTCCCCCAGCTTGGGCCCACAGTATAAATCTCCCGAAACAACAGATCTCTCGGACTGGCCTCTGCCTCCAGTCTCACCCAAATCAATTCCTCTTGATAATAATGCCACTTGGTAATAATCATTTATAATTAAATACAGATCTAAACAAATAATTCCCCTATCGCCTATGTGTCTGTATTTATCTGACCTTCAAGGTCTCCATAATCTGATTCAAGTTTAACTCCTTGCCAATATTTTCGTCACTCACCCCCTTCCTTCTGCTTATGCCTCACTGGGACCTGAACACGTCACGTGTTTCCAGGCCTCCCTGTTTTTGCTCGCTTGCCCCCTCTGCCTGGAATCACCTCCTCCATTCTCTCTAATAGAACAGAAATAATTGCCATTCTCTAAGGCCCGTCTTCTGAGTCAGCTTCCTCATTCTTGCAAGCCAAATGCTTCCGTTCATTCCTCTAGAGGTCCCGTAACATTTTTTACTTCTGCTTTGGCCTTTAATCAATTTTCCATGTGTTCTTTTTCTGATGTATATGAATTTCCCCCAGCTTTATTGCAAACAGGAAAAGAGCAGGACCCCGTCTAGACACTGGTAGTCATATATATTCTCAGTGAGTGTTTATATAATAATTGAGGTTGTGCATTATGGGACTATATTAGATTATCCCTACCAAGTAGATAATGTAGAAACCTGTATTTTTTTTTTTTTTTTTTTGAAGTTCTTCAAAGTCCGTATGTCTATCTTATGGATATAAGACCAAATGGATCAGAAATACCTGGGTAAAATTTGAATTTCTCATTCTCCTCTTAAAATCAAACAATTTAACTAAACTAAGTCAAACTAAAAGGATCTCAGAAATTATGCAGCTTAAGTATCCCCATTTTATGAATAAGATTATATAGTTTCAACTTAAGTCAACCCTCCAGTTAGGACTGTTACAAGCTACAAATATAGTGACCGTCCTGAGCCCCTCTCTTCTACGCTTACCCTGATAAGGCTCAGTCACTAAGGCCCAAGGGACATTTAAGGCATGGCAGGCTGCCAAGGTTCTCATTCAACCCAGCAGATGGGTGGCAACACCTCACTTCTCCCATTTGCTCCTCCAGGAAGAAGACTGGGCAAGCACTCTTTCAACTTTTAGAGACTTGGATTTTTTTTCTTCTTTGCCCAAATTAGTCGTTTTAAGAACAGAGGAAAGAAAGCAACTTGTCACTTCTGTCACACACACAGGCCCAGCTAAGATGTGCAGAAGGGTGCTCTCCTAATACCCGAGTCCCCTTGCTGTTCTCCTGGGTCTTATCTTCATCCTACTCAGCTTCTTGTGGCCCCAATATTATATCCCAGAGTCATCCTCCTTTCCCTTAAAACTCTGGCCCAAATTGGGCGAACAAGCCCTTCTCTTCTTTCCTGAAAGCAGAGCTGAGACAGCCAGACATCGCAGCATAGGGCAGTTATGAAGAGTAACCAGAGAATTGGAACCAAAAAGGCAAACAGCATCGCAACGGCCACATTTCCAAGGAGGAGCTTCTGATACAGAGAGAAATATAGACTCACCTCAGAGGCCGGGGCCACCTCCCAGGGACCTGGGGTCCCAGTAGCTTGTCTCCAGTTCTGTCATCGGTGCTCAGCTTCCATTAGTGCTGTGCCTGCACCTATGAAGTGAGATCACACACTCCTGCCAAGCTCATGGGATCCCTGTGAAAACCAAGGAAAACATACCCATGAGACACAACTGAGACACCTATAAATCTGATCAAATATAAGACGTTTCTTTCCTTTTGTTGGTTTGGGGGTTTGTTTTCCTCCTTGATCTATCACCCTTGGACACAATTCATCATATGGCTCAGAGGAAATACCTATCAGAACCCCAGCAGACACCTGCCAGAAAAGAGAGAACTTAATAATGGTTTAAAAAAGAGGATGGCGGACTGGGCACGGTGGCCTGCGCCTATAATCCCAGCATTTTGGGAGCCCGAGGCGGGCAGATCACCTGAGGTCTGCAGTTTGAGACCAGCCTGGCCAACATGGTGAAACCCTGTCTCTACTAAAAATACAAAAACTAGCCAGGCGTGGTGGCAGACACCTGTAATCCCAGCTACTTGGGAGGCTGAGGCAGGAGAATCACTTGAACTCAGGAGGCAGAGGTTGCAGTGAGCTGAGATCATGCCGTTGCACTCCAGCCTGGGCAAAAAGAGCAAAACTTCTCTCCAAAATAAATAAGTAAATAAAATTAAATTAAATTAAAAAGAGGCTGGCACAGAACCAGGGCTCCCTTCGACTGCACTTGCCACCCTCCGATGAAGGCAAACAACTTACTGCACTCCAAATCTCAATTTAGAAAAGGCCTACATTGGCCAGGCACAGTGGCTCACACCTGTAATCCTAGTACTTTGGGAGGCCAAGGCAGGAGGATCACTTTAGGTCAGAAGTTCGAGACCAGGCTGGCCAAAATGGTGAAACCCCATCTCTACTAAAAATATTTTAAAAAGCTGGGCACAGTGGTGCATGCCTGTAGTCCCAGCTCCTCTGGAGGCTGAGGCAGGAGGATCGCTTGAACCCGGCTGGGGGGTGGAGGTTGCAGTGAGCCAAGACACACCACTGCACTCTAGCCTGGGCAACAGAGAGAGACTCTGTCTCAAAAAAAAAAAAAGGAAAAGAAAAGGCCCATATCCACTTGTCAGGCTTACCTGCTAGCAACAGGTGGCAGCTTCCAGCCTCCTTCTCCCTAACTTGAGGGACTGAAGTGAGTGGTAGGGTGGTGGCCTGGCTGAGGAGGTCTTTTAGTGACCCCCAGAAGGTCTGTTCCTCAGTGGGCTCACCTGAAGGGCCTTATCCCCTCTACTGGTCTATGCCTGCTGTAGCCACCCCACCTGGGTGACTTTGTCAACTCCAGATGCAAATGTATGGGTATCTGCAATGGGATTCCTCTGCTCTTAACCCTCCTAGCACGTGGACCTAGAAGGGCCCAGAATACAGTAGGAGCTCAATAAACATTCGTTGGCTCTTTGCATTAATGAATGTGAGTTTCAAACGTCAGAGGCCAAGATTTTACTTGGTTTGTATCTGTTCTGTATTTAACAGGTATTCAGGAAAAAGTTCATCAGGCAATGTCTTCATTAAATCATAATAGTTTACCATTTAAAGTATCTACTGTGTGCCATGTGCTTCACAGACGTTCTGGAAATAACCATGAAACAATCACGAGATGTTCTTGTCCCCATATCACAGCTGATGAAACTGAAGCACAGGAGGTTCGGTAATGATGCCAGGTTACTTGATTATTTAATGGGGCTGGAACTTTACCTCCAGATTAACTCCAAAGACCAGCACCATCAATGTAACCAGCTGTCATTCTACTTACCTGTCCTTCCCCACCCACCAACACCATTCCAAAAAAGGATTTAGGACAACTCACTGAACGACGAGTCCTCAGGATCTCTCTCTAGAAAAATCTAGAGAAATGTTCTTTTTAGAAACATTTCCAATTTTTTTGTTCAACTTTTATATTAGTCTCAGGGGGTACATGTGCATGTTTGTTACTTGGGTAAGTTGTGTGTTGCTGAGGTTTGGTGTACAAATGATCCCATCACCCAGGTATAGGATCCAATAGGCAGTTTTTCAACCCTTGCCCCCTCCCGGCCTTCCCGCTCTAGTAGTTCCTCATGTCTGTTACTCCCATCTTTATATCCATCTGTACTCAACATTTAGCTCCCACTTACAAGTGAGAACGTGTGGTATTTGGTTTTAAGTTCCTGCATTAATTCTCTTAGGATAATTTGAATATCAGAAATTATCAGACTTTATCCAGAGCCACATTGGGGAAATAAAGTCATCAAAGAATGAAGTAAATCCAGTTTGATCAAACAGCAGAGCAATGATTAAAATCACCTTGGGATGTCTATTATTAACGCAGTTCTAAGGCAATTCTGGAAGAAAAATCCCATTGAGTGTTGAATGATCACATCCTTAAAACAGGTCCCTCTCATAGATTCTCAAATAGATGTATTTGAGGAGCAAAATACTCTCTTGTTTTTATAAACTCTGGGGGTGTTTATTTAAAAAATAAAATCATGCTACTTATTTATTACCAAATCAAGGTACTTTTTACCTTCTAATACATAAGAAGCTTTTGTAGAAAACAAGTTGATGTATTTAGAATGTATTATTTCTATCTTTGGGGAAAAAGGGGCTGTTAATATCCAAGAAGGCAGACTTGAATGAGACGCTGGTCAAACGCGTTCCTCAAAGTCAGACTTTCTTCTGAAAGGCGCAAAGTTTCCCTCTCCTTTCAGGCTTGTAGAAATGCCAGCTTCCACATTGGTGGAAAGCTTGGGGGACTGGATGAGGTTTATTGTTGTGTTTGTTTGTTTCTTTGTTTGTTTGTGAAAAGGAGATTACATCAGAAAGGGCCTAAAAATAAAGGCCAAGTCTCCATCAACAGGGCGGCCACCCACCTGCACACGCCCAGGGGCCTGCATGCCTCTGAAGCCTCATTCAGGTCTGTGGCAGAGTATCTTCATTCTGGCTGCTGTTGGAATCATCAGAAGAGCTTTCAAAACTCCCAGAGTCCAATCCTCAACCCAATGCAATGACATCAGGAACTCTGGGGAGGACCCAGATGTGATTTTTTTTTAAATTCCCTGGGCAATTCCCATGTGTAACCCAGGTTAAGACCACAGCCACTTCAATTGTCCCCTGAAGCCCAGGTTGTACAAGGATGTCGAACCATCAAAACTCAACAGCAGTGCTTGCTTTAGCAGCACATATACTAAAACTGAAATGATACAAAGAAGAGTCACATGGCCCCTGCTCAAGGATGACATGCAAATTCGTGAAGTCCATATTTTTAAATTTCGTGCCGTGCATTAAGAAAAATAATAATAAAAAAAAAAAGACAAAAAAAAAATAAGCGCAACTCCCCTTGGCCGGGCGCGGTGGCTCACGCCTGTAATCCCAGCTCTCAGGGAGGCAGAGGCGGGAGGATAGCTTGAGCCCAGGAGTTCGAGACCTGCCTGGGTAATATAGCGAGACCCCGTTCTCCACAAAAAGGAAAAAAAAAAAAAAAAGACAAAAGAAAAATAATAAAAACAGGCCGGGCACAGTGGCTCACACCTGTAATTCCAGCACTTTGGGAGGCCGAGGTGGGTGGATTACTTCAGGTCGGGAGTTTGAGACCAGCCTGACCAACATGATGAAACTCCATCTCTACTAAAAAATACAAAATTAGCCCAGTGTGGTGTTGCATGCCTGTAATCCCAACTACTTGGGAGGTTGAAGCAGGAAGGCAGGAGATTCACTTGAACCCAGGAGGAGGAGGTTGCAGTGAGCAACCTCCTGGCACCATTGTACTCCAGCCTGGGCAACAAGGGTGAAACTCCATGAAAGAAAAGAGAAGAGAAGAGAAGAGAAGAGAAGAGAAGAGAAGAGAGGAAAGAAGGGAAAGAGAGAGAGAGAGAGAAAGAGAAAGAAAGAAGGAAGGAAGGAAGGAAGGAAGGAAGGAAGGAAGGAAGGAAGGAAGGAAGGAAGGAAGGAAATACAAACAACTCCACAGCAGTCAGCATCACATAGCCTGAGAGGTGGCATCCTTGGCTCTGCCCCCAAGCATATGAATCCTGCCTCCATTATAATTCTAGTTATGAGACCATAGACATCCACAGAGTGCTGAATATTTCTATGCCTCCATTTCCTCATCTGTAAAATGGAGATACAGTCCTCTCTTTGGGAGTCGTTGTAAAAATTAAATAAGGTGATATATAGAAGGCACTTAGCATCTGGCTGGAACATAATGATAGACTGGTAGTCATTATTTCCGGAATCTCAGTATTCCATCCTGAGTTAAGAGGTGAAGAGTGAACAGTGCTTGGTGGCCTGGGAGGAGTTACGTATAATTTCTCTTTTCTCTTGCTTGCCACCAATCACCTTTGCCTCAGAGTTTGGGTGGGGCACAAGACAACTTGTAAACCTCAGCCTAGTTACAGAGCGGCCTTTAAAGATTGTCCCCCAAGGTAAGGGGCAGTGTCTCTGGGTGGTGGAGGAGTAGCTGCCCTTGGGGGATGTGTCTGGGTTCCTAGACATTTTAGGAATGATCAGTTTCCTAGGGGAGGGCATCTGACGATGGATCCAGGGGTTTCCGAGACCTGAGGGGCTATGAGGAAGGGGAGGACCCTTCTGTCTTCTTGACCTTCTGTGTGCAGAGTCACTACGAGTTCAGTTAGGCACCGTGAGCAACAGGAAGAACAGATGCTCTGGCCCAGCTTCCTCTTTTCTGAGAAGCGGAGAGTCTGAATCATAGAAGACGTGCAGTGATTCAGATTTTGAGATAAGAAAGGACACATCAAAACAGTAATCTTCAGTTTTCCCACAAGCAGCTTCTCTTTGAACACATATTTTACCTGCAACTACTAGCTAACAAATCATAGGCCACTGTGAAGCTTGTTTTATTGGCAAAGGATCAATTCAGCATGTCTGACATATGCCAGGCTCTGGGCATGTAATATCTCATCACGGTAGGCTGAGGCTCATGGACTAGAAATAAACTGCCCAAGGTCACTCAGTTGGTAAATGCTAGATTCCAGAGACCAGAGTTTTCCGGGGCTCTCCACCTTGAGCACATATCAGAATCCTCTGCGGTCTTGTTGAAACAGATTGCTGGCCCCACCTCCAGAGTGACTGATTCACCATGTCTGGGGTGCTGCCTGAGAATCTGCATTCTTTTTTTTTTTTTTTTTTTTTTTTTTTGAAACAGAGTTTCCCTCTGTCACCCAGGCTGGAATGCAGTGGCGCACGACCTCGGCTCACTGCAAGCTCCGCCTTCCGGGTTCACACCATTCTCCTGCCTCAGCCTCCCCAGTAGCTGGGGCTATAGGCGCCCACCACCTCGCCCGGCTAATTTTTTGTATTTTCAGTAGAGACGGGGTTTCACCGTGTTAGCCAGGATGGTCTCGATCTCCTGACCTCGTGATACACCCACCTCGGCCTCCCAAAGTGCTGGGATTACAGGCGCGAGCCACCGCACCCAGCCTGAGAATCTGCATTCTTAACAAGTTCCCAGGTGATGCTGATGCTACCGATCTGAGGACCACAGTTTGAGAACACCTGCATCATAGCAGCAGCATCAATTACTATGACTCAGCCATTAAGAAAAAGGGAGGGGAAGTCCTTAAAAATACCTCTTGAAGAGGTGGTTAAGTTTCCCCCACTCGCCCTCCCTATCCAACACTCACACACACACTGCTGACACCATCATTTGTTGCACATATGTATTCTTCAGAGATAGCAGAGGCTTCCTGCTTTATTGAGATCCAGTCACACCCTGAATAATGACTGAGATCAGCAGACTGAGATTTCACCAGCCTCCATGAGAGCCTTTTCTTGGGCCAGGTAAGGAAAAGCCCAAGAGAGAGAGAGAACAAACTGGCCACACAATGCAACCGGTGCACTCTCAGCCTCTTTAGGAGACCTTGGCAACCAGGGAAGCTTGATTGCAATTTGTGGCTATCAACACAGGCTGGGCCTCTGGTGACCTCAGACAGCCTTTTTGGTGATGTTTGTCTGGTTTCCTAGCAACCTGAACATTAAGGAACAGAGGTGTAAACAAACCTGCTGGCTGCCCCCTGGCCAGGTATCGGGAAGAATTTCTGCAGCAGTGGAAGGGTCTCAGCTGGCAGCTCAAATAAGCTCTGCGATCCCACCCACAGGGTGTAAATAAAACCACATTCCTGTATGCCTCCATGACAATTAAAGCCACGCAAAAGCACAACTGCAAAGGATATGGTGTAACTGTGAACCGCTGGCAGAAACCTTAGCTCAGTATGTAATAATCTGAAATAAAACCTGTATTTTAAAGCTGATGGCTTTGAGAAATATATGTCATGCCATTTTTAGAAGTCACTCTTGTGACGTCATTACCATTTGCCCAATAGCATGAAACAGACTAAAGCGGCAGCAAATGCTGTCCCAGTGAGATGTCTCGTCCTGAGAGACGATGTTGGAAGGGTGGATGTTTGGAAAGGAAGTGACAGTGTGAGCTTAAGAAGCAGCCAAGCATTCAAGCCCCAGCTCTGCCATTTATCAGATGAGTGACCTAATCCTAATACCCCTTAGGTAGTAGGTGTATTAGGGAATTAAGCATATCATCTAATTCCCACGGCCTGACCAGTAGCAGATAAGATACCCTAAATCTGTCCAGTTATCTCATGGCTACCCACCACATCCAAGCCATCATCTCTAGTCTGGATCATTGCAATAACCTGCTAACTAGTTTCCTTGCTTCCATAGTACCCACTCAACAGTCTGTTCTCCACCTAGTAGCCAAAGATCTTTTTTCTTCCATTGTGATAAAATACAAATAGTGAAAAATGTACCATCTTAACCATTTTAAGTGTACAGTTCAGTAATGGTAAGTATATTCATTTTATTGTGCAACCAATCTCAGAATTTTTTTTTTTTTTTTTTTTTTTAAGACAGAGTCTCACTCTGTCACCCAGGCTGGAGTACAGTGGCATGATCTCAGCTCACTGCAACCTCCACCTCATGGGTTCAAGCAATTCTCTCGCCTCAGCCTCCCCAGTAGCTGGTACTACAGGCGCGCACCACCATGCCCGGCTAATTTTTGTATTTTTAGTACAGTTGGGGTTTCACTATGTTGGCCAGGCTGGTCTCGAGCTCCTTACCTCATGGTCTGCCCGCCTCAGCCTCCCAAAGTGCTGGGATTACAAGCGTGAGCCACTATGCCTGGCCAGAACTTTTTCGTCTTATAAAACTGAAACTCTGTACCCATCCAGCAACTCCTCATTTCTCCCTTCCCCCAGCCACTAGCAACTACTATTCTATTTTCTGTTTCTATAAAGTTGAGTACTCTAGGAACCTCATGTAAGTGTATTGATACAGTGTTTGTCCCTATATCACGTAGCATAATGTACTCATCCATGTTGTAGAATGTGTCAGAATTTCCTTCCTTTTTAAGGCTGAATAGCTGCCCATAGTGTGTATATCACATTCTGTTTATTCTTTCTTCCAGTGGTTTCCACCTTTTGGCTATTGTGAGTAATGCCACTGTGAATATGGGCGGACAAATCTCTCTCTGAGACCTCGCTTTCAATGCTTTTGGATATATCCCCAGAGATGATATTGCTGGATCATAAGTAAATTCTATTTTAAAATTTTTGAGGAACTGCCATACTGTTTGTCTTCCTTTTTTTTTTTTTTTTTTTTTTTTTTCCTTTTTTCTTTTCTTTGAGATGGAGTTTCGCTCTTGCGCCCAGGCTGGGAGTACAGTGACGTGATCTTGGCTCGCTGCAACCTCCGCCCCCAGGGTCAAGCAATTCTCCTGTCTCAGCCTCCCGAGTAGCTGGAATTATAGGCACCCACCACCAGGCCTGGCTAATTTTTGTATTTTTAGTAGAGACGAGCTTTGTCCTTGTTGGCCAAGCTGGTCCCGAACTCCTGACTTCAGGTGATCCACCTGCCTTAGCCTCCCAAAGTGCTGGGATTACCGGTGTGAGCCACCGTGCCCGCTGTGCCATTTTACATCCCCACCAACAGTGCAGAGTGAACTTTTAAAGAAAGACTTCAGCACTGTTGACATTTTGGGCTCAATACGTGTTTGTTGTTTAGTAGCATCACTGTCCTCTACCCACTGGATTCCAGTGGCAACTTCCCCCTTCCTAATTGTGACTGCCAAAAATGTCTCCAGGCATTGCCAAATGTTCCCTGGGGGCAAAGTCACCCCTGGTTGAGAATCACTAAATTTAATCATAGCTCTCCCCAGCTTAAGCCTCCCATTGCCCTGAGGATAATATACAAACCTTCTCATAGCTGACAAACTGCTCGAAACTTCTTTTTTTTTTTTTTTTGGAGGTGGAGTCTCACTCTGCCACCCAGGCTGGAGTGCAGTGGCATGATCTCGGCTCACTGCAAGCTCCGCCTCCCGGGTTCACACCATTCTCCTGCCTCAGCCTCCCGAGTAGCTGGGACCACAGGCGCCCACCACCACGCCCGGCTAATTTTTTGTATTTTTAGTAGAGACGGGGTTTCACCGCGTTAGCCCAGATGGTCTCAATCTCCTGACCTCATGATCCGCCTGCTGTGGCCTCCCAAAGTGCTGGGATTACAGGCGTGAGCCATACGCCTGGCCCCTCGAAACTTCTTAGACCTCATCTCCTTCCACCTCCCAGGCACTCACTAGGTATTGGCCACAGTGACCATCTTTAATCCCTCAGATAAAACAAACAAGCTTATTCCTACCTCAGGGCCTTTGCACTTGCTGTTCCCATCACCTACACCCCACTCCCGGGTTTCTGCCTGGCCAGCAACTCCTTACCATTCACACCTCAATTCATGTGTCACCTCGTCAGGGAGGCATTCTGTGATCACCCAATCCCAGCAGCCACTCTCCTAACTAAGTGTCTTGATGTTAAAGACTTTAAGAAATACATAAGTCATAGGATTTTTTTAAGAAGACAATGTTGTGGTCATTTTCATCAATGTCTTTATCATCATCTATGATGTTCATTCTTTGACTCTTTTTTGTTCTGTTTTTTTAGAGATGGGGTCTCACCATGTTGCCCAGGCTGGAGTGCAGTGGCTGTTCGCAGGCATGATCACAGCTCATTACAGCCCTAACTCCAGAACTCAATCCTCCAACTCGCTCCTCCCACCTCAGCCTCCTGAGTAGCTGGGACTACAGGCACATGCCACTGTACCCAGCCATGTTCATATTTTTATGATTTATGGAATAAAAATATAACTTATTGCCCAAATTAGGACATTTTGGGAATGAAAGGGCATGCTAAGAATAGTTAACAGGTAGGGTTAATAATCCCAGGAAAACCACCTACTGTCACTAATTATCCATCTCCAGGCTAGGACGTGGCTCCTGGAGAGCAGGGAGTGGGTCTGTTTTGTTCATCACGTATCCCCAGCACCTACAATGGTATCTGACATGCAGTAGAGCTCAGTAAATATTGATGAAAAGATGGTAAAACTTTCTGACCTCAATTACTTCAACTATAAAAATGGGTGTGATAACGATGCCAACCTAGAAACTATTGTGAGGACTAAATGATTCTCACAAATGTGCCAGCTGAGCCTCAACAGAGCACTTATTTCCTTCTGTGCTACTGCCATGGAGAAGTAAAGAGCTGGGCTGGTCACAGTGGCTCGCACCTGTAATCCCAGAACTTCGGGAGGCCAAGGTGGGCAGATCAGTTGAGTCCAGGAGTTTGAGACCATCCTGGGCTACATGGCGAGAATCGGTCTCCACAAAAAATTAATCAGGCATTGTGGCACATGCCTGTAGTCCCAGCTACAGGGAGGCTGAGGTGGGAGGATCACTTGAGCTCAGGAGGTCGAGGGTACAGTGAGCCATGATCACACCACTGCGCTCCAGCCTGGGTGAGAAAGCAAGATCTTGTCAAAAAAAAAAAAAAAGAGGAAAACTTAACCTGGAAGTGGAATTCCAGAACTGGATGTGGTGGTGTAGTCCAGATTCACTATCCCAGCCCAACATGAGACTCACCTGGGTGTGTTTCTAAAAATACCAGTGCCCAGGCTCACTCTCGGCCAAGAGAAATGGCAGCTCTGGAGGTGAGGCTCGGGCAGGCTGATGGTTTTTAAAGTTTCCTGGGAGATTCAGACACACAAGGAGGGCTGAGGCCCCTGGATTAGGTTAAATCTACAAATTCATGGAAGAGGAATCAGGCCCAGAAAGGGGGCCTGCCCACAGTCACACACTCCGCATGGCAGAATCTGCACTGGATCCCAGGTCTCCTGGCTCCTAGTGAGTCCACTAGATGCCACTCTATCAGACGCCTTCTCCCACTGGTGTAATTTTTCAGCCTTGGAAAGATCCTGAGGACATTCTATGGGAGGACCCAGGCTTGCTGAGGAGCCCCAGTCTTCATCTGCAGGAGCAATGAGCCAAGTTCAAAGCCAGGTTAAGCATCTTGTTGAATGACCCTGATCATCGCGCCCCTCCCAGCTCTCAGCATGGGGGCTGTGGTAGACAGTCTCCATCTGCCCGTGCAGACCCAGCCTCTAGATTCCCTCTGCACCCTCTCCACCTCCTCCATGCCCAAGGAGGCTGGCCGCTGAGCTCTGTGCTATCCATGCTCCTCTGCCTTCTAATTCAGTTCAGCCAGTGAGTGAGAGGAGAGTGGAAATAATGCTGGATTCTGGGAGGACGACCTAGTCAGGTGACTCTAACACTCCAGCTGACTATTTCACACAGTCAGTACATAGTAAATATCCTTCCTGTCTGAATCATGACAAGACCAAGGTAAAATCTGTCCAATGCTTGCAGGAGGAAATGGAAATTAGCCTATACTTATAGCACAGCACTGACACAGAAGAATCATTTAGTAAAACATAACAACAAAAATAAAAATCAGCTTTGTTCTCTGTTCCCTTTGTTGTTCTTGTGAATTATATTTTTCTTCTCTGGTACAGGGCCACCTTCATTTTCCTTTTTCTAATTTTGTTTACTTTAAAAAACCATTTGGAGGCCGGGTGCAGTGGTTCACACCTATAATCCCAGCATTTTGGGAGGCCAAGGCAGATGGATCACCTGAGTCCAGGAGTTCAAGACCAGCCTGGCCAACGTGATGAAACCCTGTCTCTACTAAAAATACAAAAATTAGTCTGGTATGGTGGCATATGCCTGTAACTCCAGCAATTCAGGAGGCTGAGGCAGGAGAATCGCTTGAACCCAGGAGGCAGAGGTTGCAGTGAGCCAAGATTTGGCCACTGTATTCCAGCCTGGGGGATGAAGTGAAACTCCATCTCAGAAAACAAACAAACAAACAAACACCATTCGGGGCTTTTTGACAATTTCTTGAGAGGCTTTCAAAGGGCTCCTGTAATTAGAGTAATGCTTTTCCCACTGTTTGGAAAGTGATTTTCCAGGGACGATGTACTAGAGCTGGACCCAAAGGAAGACACATGTGATCCCAGCTCCCTAAGCTTACTCAACAACCTGGGTCAGCAATGGCCCCTCCTCAGAAGTGCTTGGGGCCACCCCAGAAAGACTGGGACTTGCTGACCTGCCATCTGCTACAGAAACTTGGACACTTGGAAACTTGTCCAAGAACACACGGAAGTTGTGCATTGACCCCAGAGGAGCCCAGCCTATTCACTTCCTACTCCGCTAACTGCCATGACCCCAGTAAGTTCTTCCTTCCAGGTCAAACTGGGAGACAAGTCGCTGAATCTCTTCAGACCTCAGTTTCTCGTGTGTAAAGTTGGAATTGGGATCATGTTTAAGCTGAGGACCAGTGGTAAATAGTCAACTCTGACTAGGGTTTCTGATCCTGAGGAAGAGAGGGGCCTTGTGAGGACTGGCAGTAATGAATGCTGAAGTCATGGCAAATAGTAGGTGACTGATAAATAGTAGTTACTATTACTTCCTAAGGTTTTGAGAGTGTTGAATATCATAATGTGTAAACATAACCAGTGGATGCTAGAAACATAGTAGATGTTCCATAAATGATACAATATATTCGAAAGCAGGTCTAAGAATATCTGTGAAGAAAGCTTATAAGTAGCATACCCTGCCTGCATTTGACCTGGATTATTCTAACTCTTCTGTTGCCCTTGGACAGTATCCTCTGGGGTCCCCTGTGGTCCCCAACAGACATAGGGTATGAGTGATGACAAGACCCATCATGAAAGTTAAATTTTTCATTAACGATAGAAAATGTGAAACGATAGACACTTTGCAAACCTTATTTTGAATTCTGAATTCGTTGCAAGTTGGAGTGCAAATGTGGAAGCAAAGATTTGTAGCCTTGATTTGTGAATTGTTACAGTCTTCCTATTGTTTTCCATAGGAGATGTTGTTTTCTGGAGCATTGGAGCCCTGGTGCAGCAGGCAAGGGGCTGGGGCTTTCTCCCAGCCCTTCCCTTAGGTATCTGTGTGACTTTGGGGCTCTAGTTTCTCACCTGTCGCCCAAGGGGAGTTGAGCTAGACAGTAAGTGTGTGACTTTCCATTTCCCTAAAACTCTGACATGCTGGGGGAGGAAGGCATGCTACTACTGACAGTGAAGTCCCTGAAGAGGTGAAGTGGGATGGACGTTAAGTCCACCCCAGAGCCAGGGAAGGTCCCCCCAATTAAGAATCCTGGAAAACTGGGGGCGAGGAGGGGAATGGTAGTAGGGTGGGGTGTGAGGAAGGTATGGGGTCGTGGTAGCAGCAGTCGGCTCTCAGGGAGTGACCAACTGGGGCACAGGCTCAAGACAGAATTCAAAAATATAAGCAGAGCAGGACAATAGGTTTAGTCATGTGGACATCCTTGGCCACCTTGATAAGCACTCTTCAGTAAAAGCCTGACTGAAAGGGGTTCAAATGAGACTAGAAAGAGAAGAATTAGAGATAGTTAAACACATTTGGGAGGACTTTTGCTGTAGATCTAGAAAATCATTATTTGGAGTAAAAGAGATCTCTATAAACACTTAGAACAGGGATTGTCATGTTGTAAGTGCTGACACATGTCAGCCACTCCTGATTATCTATGTCCCCATTTGATCCTCATCACATTCCTGAGAGGCCCAGAGGTCAAGGTTTATCAGAGTTTGACCTGAGAAAACTGAGGCAGATTAATACAATGACTTACTCAAGGTCTTGCCCCTAGCCCATTGGATTATCCATTCAGGCCACACATGTCTGCTGACTGCCTGCTCTGGACTGAGATAAACAGACCAGGAAAGAGTAGAGTTGGAGCTAGGTCTCCTGGTCAGAAGATCAGTTATTTCCCTAATATACTAGGTGAAAGTGCTTAGCATGTTTCAACTGATTTTTGCTATTAAATATGTGAGTTACAAATCATCAAGGCAACGCAATTCCTTGAGTCTTCAAAGAGTCATCAGTCTCATTACTAGATACATTTATTTGATCTTCATTTTTAAAAATACGTAAAATAGCACCTCCTACCAGAGGCCAGAAACTACCCTTCATGTTATGTTTCTGAGCTTCTCTGAAGTGGAAATCAACAGTCCTAAGGATGGAGCTTTCCTCTCATAGAGGGTCACCAGCATTTCCAGACTATGATTTTGGGCTCTAGAAAGCCACCATAGTTGGCCTCTTGGCAGACTCTAAAGAAAGAGGTTAATTACTAATCAGTCTTGGGTTTTTTTAGACACATGAAAAGCCATCCTTTGGGAACAGGGCTGAAATTCTCAGTTCCTCAGCCCTCCCTCACTGTCAAAGAGGCAGAATATAATCAATTGCCTGGTATTTAAAAGATTAAACATCCGAGTGCAATGCATCTCCTTGAACTTTATTACCAATGTTCTCTTTCTCAACCTCTTGAGTAATCCAATTTTTCTGGACAAGGAAATTGAATATAGAATCAGAGAAGAGGCACCAATTAATCTCCCTCCCACCAACACTACCACCCAGTGCTGTCTAGAGGCAGAGATACACTTAAACTCTTTCAAATACAATCCTTCCTTAGGGAGTTTAGGGAGCTGTATAGCTCCCTACACAGCTTCCTTGGGATCCGTATCCACCAGAGTCCCTTCTCTAACATGGAAGTGAACAGCCAGAGGGAAGGATGGGCTTCCTGGCTACTAGCTAAGCTGAGATTTCAACCCCAGCACTGCTTTCCAAGCCTTTCTGCCGATACCACAGCCCAGTGGTTACATGCACAGGCCGTGGAGTGAGCCAGGCGAGATCCAATTCCTGGAGCCGACACCTACTTTCAGTTTGCCTTTGGGTCCTGGATTTCAATTGAGATCCACCCGAAAGGGTTATACAGATTGAAGAAGGCAATGTGTGCTGTATAAACTTCTAGCACAGTTCTAGCACTTAATAAATCAATGTAATAATCATTCATTACTACTGTTGCTTTTACACACATGAGAAGAACCAGAGAGAAGCAGGAAGATTACAACAAACTCAGTTTAAACATTTATCGCTGGCTAAACATATCACCTCAATTTAACTCTCTACGCCACTAAAGATGGTGCATACTGTATTCGGATATTACCACGTATGTGGCCTCTGGAACTGGTGCTGCCTTAGAATCACAGCCCTCTGGGACCAGCAGCCTTGCAGTTTCAATATGGACCCTGTGTTTTTCCTCCTCCCTTAGTGCACAAGCTTCCTTTCCCCTACTATACTTCTGGTGGTCTATGTTACAGGCTGAATTATATCTCCCCAAATTCATATGCTGAAGCCCTAACCCCCAGTACCTCGCCCTGAAAGATGTGATTAAGTTAAAATGAGGCCATTAGGGTGGGCCCTAATTCCATTTCACTGGTGTCCTTATAAGAAAAGAAAATTTGGGCACAGAGAGATACCAGGGAGGCATGTGCCCAGAGATCATGAGAGGACACAGGGAGACGCCGAGGGGAGAGGCCTCAGGAGATAGCAAACCTGCCAACACCTTGACTTTGGTTTTCCAGTCTCCAGAACTATAAGAAAATTAAGTTCTGTTGTTTAAGCCACCCGGTCTGTGATATTCCATCATGGCAGCCCCCATGACTAAGACAGTCTATTTATTTTTCCCAACATCCAGACTCATCTATGACATCAACTCACGAGTTGAGATAAACGATGCTGACTCATTTTATGGTGGCTTTAGAGATTCCATTACCAGACAGCTACATTCAAGGGGCCACTCAACAGTGGCAGGGAGGGAAGAGCTACACCTCTGGAGAGGACCCTTTCCTTCTGGTCCATTATTTTCCCTGAAAAGACTCCTGACCCCTAAAGGTAAGACAGGAGCACTTTCTGCTTATTCGCATCCAGGCTTCTTCCCATGGCCAGGAGCCTTCCACACCTTCATTTCCAGTCACTTCATAGGAACTTGCCTCTCATAAAGAGGCACCAAGCCTCCCACAAAAGGAATTCACAGTTTCCAGTCCCGGTTCCCACACTGAGTAACGTGTTTCACATCAGAGGCACTGTGGCGGGCTCCACAATGTAGCTGTAATCTTCACATCCAAACTCCTCATCATCAGCCTCCTGGGTGTGCACAGGTCCCCCATATCCCACACATTGCACTGAGCAACCCTAGGGGTAGGGGACAAGGGCACGGAACACAATGTGAAGAGCACACACTAGGGCTGTGCAGTGCACAATCTGCACAGCTGTACGAAGCGGCCCTGGCAGAAAGCACATCTTGTACAATTCATTACCCTCCCGGCCTCATGCTGAGCAACTAAAATGCCCTTTATAAATATTACTGATTCACTGGCATTTCTAAGTGAAGTGTTTCCCTTCAAAGAGAAAAACAGTAAAAGTCAACAAGGAAAGAAAAAGACTCTGGTGAATATTAGATAAATATTGCAGCTCCTTGGATCAGATCACGTCCACTCTGGATTGGTAAACTGCACGGTAGGGATAAAACGACCTGATTTATACAGTTGTCTCTGGGAATGGAAGGGATTAGGTGCTACTTGAGATTTTGATGTTCCTCCTTTCTGTCCATGTATGCGCATCACCTTATAATACTTATAATAATCTTGCCCCTTTCATTGTTTCCACTTAATGACTTTGTTCTCCCCAGATTGCCACTTTTCATTAGGAACCAATAAGTACCTACAGATTTATTGATTGATTTAGTAACAATGATTGTCTTGTTCCTTAGACCTTCCATAAAGTACCTACAGATTTATTGATTGATTTAGTAACAATGATTGTCTTGTTCCTTAGACCTTCCATAAAGTACCTACAGATTTATTGATTGATTTAGTAACAATGATTGTCTTGTTCCTTAGACCTTCCATAAAGTACCTACAGATTTATTGATTGATTTAGTAACAATGATTGTCTTGTTCCTTAGACCTTCCATAAAGTACCTACAGATTTATTGATTGATTTAGTAACAATGATTGTCTTGTTCCTTAGACCTTCCATAAAGTACCTACAGATTTATTGATTGATTTAGTAGCAATGATTGTCTTGTTCCTTAGACCTTCCATAAAGTACCTACAGATTTATTGACTGATTTAATAGCAATGATTGTCTTGTTCCTTAGACCTTCCATAGATTAGCCTGTGCATGATCATACTGCCGGGGTGGAGATCGGGGGGTGTCAGAGGAAAGAACCTTCCTCGGTGCCTACAGGGCACGCACCACTTCCTAGGACTGATCTATAGGTCATGAGGTCTGTTTATTAGTTTGAGGAGAGAAGTAGAACTGTCAACCAGCTGCCCTCCAGCCTGGGTGACAGAGCAAGACTCTACCTCAAAATAAACACATAGATAACAACACTAAACATCCATAGGGGTAAAAATGGGGTAAAATGGGGTAAAAAATGTCAACCTTTTTTCCGTGTACACCAAATACCTAGACATCAAAATTACAACCAGAGCTTGCTTGGTGAGTGGGGATGCCAAGTTGGAGTGCTTATAGGTAGATACATAACAGGATATACCAACCCAAGAATAGGGACAGTGGCATCTATGGGGCAGTCAATAGACATGCTGCAGGATGGAATCTGAAAGGCTCAACCTGCTCCTGGCACTTCCATGTTTTTTGCTTCTGTTTCCCAGGCTGTCTCTCACTTTTGATCCACATACTCCTTCACTACACTATAAAGTACAAGTGAATAGATTCCAAAGAGTCCTGCTTTGTCCCCTCGGGATTCCTCCCAGTCATGCCTGAGTACAAGTTCTGTGGCGCCAAGCCCTCTAGCGCCTCATCCACAGATGATTGCTTGGTTCACTCCTAACCTCCAGGTGTGGGTTTTCCCAATTTGATTCCCAAAGGGAAACTTTTCCTCTGGCTTTCAGGGAAACATTAGGCTTCCACCCTGGTTCAGTGTCTTTCCTGCTTTTTTTTTGTTTGGGTTTGGTTTGGCTTTTGAGACTGAGTCTCACTCTGTTGCCCAGGCTGGAGCACAGTGGCATGACCTCAGCTCACAGCAACCTCCGCCTTCCAGGTTCAAGTGATTCTCCTGCCTCAGCCTCCCAAGTAGCTGGGATTACAGGTGCCCACCATCAGGCCCGGCTAATTTTTGTATTTTTAGTAGAGACAGGGTTTCACCATGTTGGCCAGGCTAGTCTTGAACTCCTGACCTCAAGCAATCCACCCAATTTGGCCTCCCAAAGTGCTGAGATTACAGGTGTGAGCCACTGTGCCTGGCCTCTTTCCTACTTTTAAAGAGCTGGTGTGAAAAAGAGTGTGAAACAATGCCTGCAATGTTCCCACACTCATGCTTGGCACGATTAGATGGTCTGTAAGTGTTGGTTTCCTTTTCCAGGAGTAATAAAGCATGTTTAGTACCTTTGTGCTATGATCTAAACATCTGTGTCCCCTCTCAGAATTCATACATTGAAACTTAATCCCCAAGTTGGTGCTATTAAGAAGTGAGGCCTTTGGGAGGTAAATAGGTCCTAAGAGCTCCACCCTTGTGGATGGGATTAGTGCCCTTATTAAAGTACCCTTATTAAAGAGGCCTGGGGGAGGCTGCTCATCCCTTCCGCTGTGCGAGGACACAGAAGGTGCCATCTGGGAGGAGCGAGCCCTCACCAGACTCCAAATCTACTGGTGCCTCGATCTTGGACTTTCTAGCTGCCAGAAGTATGAGCAATCAAGCTCTGTTGTTTGTAAATTACCCAGTCTAAGGTATTTGTTATAGCAGCTCGAATGGACTAAGACACTCTTCATATCCCATAGCATTATCATAGGGAAAAGGGGACAGGTGCAGACGTCTCCAGGAGAGCTTTTGTTGAGTAATTGGAGGCATTCAAACCCCAACTCAATGTCAAATCCTAACTAAGAATCAAAGTGTGGCGACTGTGTGTGAGGGAGACCTGGAGCGGCAGGTGTGCCTTGGATGTGGATTCTCAGAGACAGCAGTGTTGACGCCTTGCTGGACTAACCTGTGACTACCCACTACGGCAGGGACAGTGATTTACTCTCCCAGCTAATGTGAAAGCTCTGGTCAGATTGCATTCCAACAAAACCTCTAACTCAGAGCTGCAGAGATGCTCGAGAATCCAACAGAAAGTCTGCTTTGATATAAAGCATGTTCCAAGGCTGTTGGCTATCTTTGCCTCCTGCCCTGGAGAGCAATAATCAGGCCTTATGTTCGCTACCCTGAGATGGAGGAGAGAATGTAAAAAGAAAATAGAATTGTTGGCTTTTACTTTTCTTTGTTTTCTTTTTTTGTGAGACAGAGTTTCACTCTTGTTGCCCAGGCTGGAATAAAATGGTGCAATCTCGGCTCACTGCAACTTCCACCTCCCAGGTTCAAGCGACTCTCCTGCCTCAGCCTCCTGAGTAGCTGGGATTATAGGTGTGCACCACCATGCCCGGCTAATTTTTTGTATTTTTAGTAGAGACAGGGTTTCACCATGTTGGCCAGGCTGGTTTTGAACTCCTGACCTCAGGTGATCCACCTGCCTCGGCCTCCCAAAGTGCTGGAATTATAGGCGTGAGCCACCCTGCCTGGCCAGCTTTTACTTTTCAGTGAGAAATGAAACGTACAAGGCATTCCAAGGGAACACTTTACCCATAGGCATCCAGGGCCCAACGAAGAGGCCGCCAGCCCCTCCTGCAGCCTCAGAACTGTGAGTCCATCTCGGTAAACAGGTAAGGCAGCTGGAGATGCAGTGGCGCCACCCATTCCATCTGCAGCCCCAAGCTTGTAAGTGGTTGGCACGGAAAAGGAATAACCCTTACCTTCAGGAACAGAGAGGTGGAGTCCACAGACCTTTCCAACACTATCTGAGCTGTCAACACAAAGCTGTGGACGCAGCTATTTATAGCAGCACCTGTTACATGTTGACACTAGGCTGGCCACTGGGTATGTGTAATCTCATTTGATCTTCAGATAACACAAAGGGGTCAGTGGCATTATTATCCCCATTTTCCAGAGGGAAGACTGAGGCTAGCAGGGTTAAGCTGTTAATTCACCCAAGATCACTCAGCTAGGAAGTGGCTCGAGCAGGATTTGGACTCGGATCCATCTTATACTTCCCATTCGGCTCGGCTGTCGGCGCCCGCAGGAAAGGGTCTGTGGCAGCACGGATTATATAAGGCTTCCAAAACTTCATAACCTCCCTGTGCTTGTTATTTTTGTCTCTCAGCTGTCTGTGTCCCCACTGTGACAAGCTGAGAATAAAAAATCTTCAAACAAGAGGAGTCCATCTGCTTGTCTTTAGAGGCAGCAAGAAAATAAATCTCTTGATCGGTAAGGCCAGAGTGGGGAAAGGTAGCATCTATGGGGCGAGGGTCTAGAGCCTTTGGAAAGACAGCAAGAGAGAGCCCTGGGGTCAGAGCAGGAGCAACTGTACCTCTCAATGGTAGGGACTCAATGGTAGAAACACATGTACTAAAAGACAAAGAAATATTCATGTAGAGTGAAGAGGATCAAAGGTACACTGAGAATTGAGGGGCCCTGGTCATTTCATGGAAATCAGTATAACACATATGCAAAACATTGTTTATTTTATTTTGTGATTTCAAGAGACAGGGTATCGCTCCGCTGCCCAGGCTATAGTGCAGTGACACAATCACAGCTGACTGCAGACTTGACCCCCCAGGCTCAAGTGATCCTCCCACCTCAGCCTCCAGAGTAACTTGGACTATAGGCATGTGCTATCAGACCTGGCTAATTTTTTAATTTTTTTGTAGAGATGGGGTCTCACTATATTCCCCAGGATGACCTCCAACTCCTGGACTCAAGCAATCTTCCCACCTCATCTTCCAAAAGTGCTGTGACTACAAGTGTGAGCCACCATGCCTGGCCATATTGTTCATTTTGAAATAAGTTACATTCTTTGGATCTGACAATATCTGTTTTTTTTGTTTTTGTTTTTGTTTTTTTTGAGATGGAGTCTTGCTCTATCTCTCAGGCTGGAGTACAGTGGTGTGATGTCAGCTCACTGCAACCTCCACCTCCTGGGTTCAAGCAATTCTCCTGCCTCAGCCTCCCAGGTAGCTGGGATTACAGGCACCCACCACCATGCCCGGCTAATTTTTCTATTTTTGGTAGAGACTGGGGTTTCACCATGTTGGCCAGGCTGGTCTCGAACTCCTGACCTCAAGTGATCTGCCCGCCTCGGCCTCCCAAACTGTTGGGATTACAGGCGTGAGCCACTGCGCCCGGCCTCTGTTTTGTTTGTTTGTTTTGTTTTGTTTTTTAAGTCCCCATGGTTGTTTTGATCCTGGTCACACCTGGTCTGAGCCTGGGCCAAGGGAAACCACACTCAGGCTACTCCTGGTTCTTTGAGTGCTCATCTCCGTCCCCACCTGGTCTCACTTTAATTGATATGATGCCATTAAAAGTAATGCCAAAGACTGCAATTACTTTCGCACCTGCCTAATAATAAATCTATCCCTTGGGATATTTAGTTCTAACCACTCCCACCAAAGCCCCCAGGTAAATCCTGGGGTGTTGAGGACCTGATGCTATCAATGGATTTCCAATGATGCTTTAACGGTCCCCTTCCATGCTACCCCTCAACTGGGCCTATTAGTCAGGGACAGTCAGCACCGGGACTCCACGAAGGTGCATCTGTCAAGAGGCTTGGGGTGGTTGGTGCTGTCTTACACAGGCCTAGCCCAGGTTGCAGCCCCAGTCACCAAACCCTGGCCAACTGTCTGAAATTTCTCTGGGTCCTCATTGCCTTCTGAACAGCCCTGTCTCAGTGTGGCCTGCTCCCAGAACTCTTTCTCCTGACTTCTGATTTCACCTAGAGGACATGGGCTCAGAAAAATGAAGAGAGAAACTCAAAGACACAGGAGCAGCACCCAAGCCCCTCTTCTCCAGGCAATCATCTCACTTTGATTGGCATAGACCCCTTAGGGCTACGGCACTGTCTGAAAGTATCTGGAAAGACCAAGTTTCAGCAGCCAGTAAGCTGTCAAGGCTCTTTAAAAATCTGATTCCTGGCCAGGCATGGTGGCTCATGCCTGTAATCCCAGCACTTTGGGAGGCTGCGGTGGGCAGATCACTTGAGGCCAGGAGTTCTAGATCAGCCTGGCCAACATGACGAAACCCTGTCTCTACTAAAAATACAAAAATTAGCTGGACGTGGTAGTGTGTGCCTGTAATCCCAGCTACTCAGGAGGCTGAAGCAGGAGAATTGCTTGAACCCAGAAGGCAGAGTTTGCAGTGAGCCGAGATGGCACCATTGCACTCCAGCCTGGGCAACAGAGTGAGATTCTGTGTTAAAAAAAAAAAAAAAAAAGATCTGATTCCTCTGTTCTAAGGGTGAGGCTGTCCAAGCCTCCAGTTTTTCCTCTGTGCTCTGAGCCCAGACTGAAATCTGTAGGGAGAGACAACTTGTGAGATGGAAAGAAAATGAGCTTTGAGGTCTGATAGGAATGGGGCTGAATCCCACTTCTGTATCTTAGGAGCTATGACTTTCCCTGCAGGGCTCTGCATGATTAAAGGAAATAATCTATGTACCTGTGCCAGTGCACACAGTAGCTGCTCAGTATAGGAAAGTGGTTTGTTTCGATTCATGTGATTGTGAATCTTGAACACACCTGTGCTTGTATCTAGTCACAGTCGCTTCATCCCTGGGTGACATCCAATCCATCCTTTCAGTCCTAGATTAACTGATACCTCCTCCAGGAAGCAGCGCCTGATTTTCAAGCCAAATAAGACATCACACATGGAAATATAACCACGTCATTGCCCCATGCAAAATTACTTGGTGATTCTCCATTGCCTAGAGAACAAAATTGATGTTGCCTAAGCAAGAACAACAAGGCTCTTTCTGATTTAACAATTGCCCCCAGCTCTTTCCCAAACCCCGCCCTCACTTAATATTCCAGCCATATGCAACTATGGTGGCTTCCTGAATACAGCCAGCTCCTGCATACTTCCCTAATGCTAAGGGCCATGCCATCAAACTTAGGAGGCTGCATCAACTTGCACTTGAATTTCTGGAACACAAGCAGGCAAAATGCAGAAACTGGCTGTACCCTGGTGACAGGGGAAAAGGCATACCTCCTATGGGTGGATCAGAAATCAAGGCTCTGCCACTGCTCTTTGAGGGTAGTGGGTAAGAGTGTGGTCCTTGGACAGAATCAAACCTGGCCTGACTCTTACTTGTCACTTACCAGCAATGTAATCTTGGCTGGGTCTCTGAACTCCCATTTCTCTATCTGGGGGAGGGAAATGGTAAGAACACCCTCTAAATTGTTAGAGGAAGGAATGTCTGGCATATACCTGGTGCTCACTAAATGTCCACTCTTATTAGAATTTCTGGAAGTAGCAGGCTATGGTTATCTGAAATACAGCTGGACTGTCACAAGCATTTGAGCTGGGTTTCATGCACTATCTGAAGAGATTGATCCAAGCACCTTGAATACATCTGTAGCTCAACATTAAAAGGCCAAGGTTATGTCTTCCACTCCCATCCTTCCCCTCCAGAGCCCCCCTCAGTGGAAATGACTGGATCAGGTAAGATACCTTCCTGGAGGAAAACATTTCTGCACTCAGGGAACATGTTCAAAAATTCAGCCTCTGCCTCTTCAGGGCTTATATGATGTATGGATTACAGTATAAAAAGATCAAATATCTGGAGGCACAGGACTTGGATTCTAATCTTGGATCCTAATTCTGGCCCTGTTGGTTACCAGCGGTGTGATCTTGGCTAAGTCACCTACCCTCTCTAAGCCTCAGATTCCTCATCTGTGATATGGGAGGACCTACCTCACAAATCAGATGATGAGAGGGAGAATGTCTGGGGAGTATAGCCATCCTATAAGGTATGGCTCAGGCCTAAGGTTCTTGAATTTGCTTCTTTTTCCTCTTGGCCTATTTTACTACAGGTTAAAAATCTCTTATCTGGTCAGGTGCAGTGGCTCACACCTGTAATCCCAGCACTTTGGGAGTGGATCACTTGAGAACTCGAGTTTGAGATCAGCCTGGGCAACATGGTGAAAACCTGTTCTACAAAAAAATACAAAAATTAGCCGAGTGTGGTGGTGCACACCTGTAGTCCCAGCTACTTGGGAGGCTGAGGTGGGAGGATATCTTGAGCCCAGGAGGCGGAGGTTGCAGTGAGCTGAGATGGCACCATTGCACTCCAGCCTGGGTGACAGAGCCAGACCTTGTCTCAAAAACCAAAACAACGACAACAAAAACCCTCTTATCTACAATTCCAAAATGCAAAAACATCTGAGAAACAATATTTTCTGTAATTCATTTGGCTGCAAAACTTGTCCTGAATTGATGAGTCCATTTATAGACTTTATCCCACTTATGATGAATATTCATAAGTTTTACTGCAGAAATAATAACGTGTTTGACTTGAGAGTGTTGTCTCAGTTACCTCTGGGGGTGTCAAATACTGCATGAGATATTCTGAATTATGAAACTCATCTGGCCCCATGAGTTTTGCTTAACAAGTTATGGGCTTACATTCTAGCAGTATATCCCAAACCGTACTCATTCACGTATCACCTGCATGATTTTGTCATATCCTTCTAACACCTGTATTAATACTTGCTTCATCCATTTTAGTTGAGTCCATTTTGACTTACTTTTCCAAATGAACCTTGTTTAAATGCACAGTGAAAAATACCTAATTATTAATAAAAATGTTTGTCTACATGACATCTCAAAGCATCCTGCTTACCGCAGTGAAATGCACTCCACACTTAAAACAACAGTCATCTGAAACTAGCACAACGGGTTAGCTCTTAAACAGTTGGAACGCAAGCAATAAGGGTGACATCTGTGAGGTGGACTCTTCTTTGAGGTTTTCAGTTATAAATATTCAGCAGTACAATTCCACCAAATGCTGGTTGCCTTCCCGCTGTGAACACGACACTGCTTAACCACATCAGCTATGATGTTTTGTTGGAAAACTACAAACAGCCAGTCAAGATGGCAGATGGAGCTCCACTCAGAACAGTTTACCTGCAAGTTCTTTCACAGACATTCGTATCCATTTCCCTCCTCCACCAACAGGAGAGGTAGTATCAGAAGAATTTAAAACAAAAAACCAGGCCCACACGGATTGAGAGCTTTGACCCAAGTTCTCACGAGATCCAGGCAGCGCTGAGAGTGCTGGAATTCAGGTCCCTGCTGCTGACCTGGACGTGCCTCTGCTACATCAAGTCACAGTCTTCGCTGCTCAGGGCATTGCTGACGCCACTTTCTGCCCTGGTTTATACGTTAATATTCACAAAAGCTGCTGGGAGCCTGGACTTTCATAAAACCAGCCTGCTCTCAGACTAAAATACCCCCCTGTGGCCTAGTTACGATCCTTTCCTGTTCTCCATTAAAAAGCTCCGCAGTGGCTGAAGGGGTCTCACAAGGCTTTTAGAGGTTTAGCAAATCTTCAAAATGGACCAAGAAGAATTGGTAACTGTCTTAACATTTTCCACAAACTTAGAGAAATAGCAGTTAGTGGAAACAGGGCAAGGCCCAGATAATCTGTTCCAAGGCCACAAATGACATCATAATTTAGCCTTTTGGTAATCAAAAATTTCCCAATGATCCAAACAAGTAAAGGAAAATCAGGGGCCTCTCCCTCAACCCACCTGTATTATTAGTCCATTCTCACGATGCTATAAAGAACTGCCCGAGACTGGGTAACTTATAGAGGAAAGATGTTTAATTAATTCACAGTTCCGCATGTCTGGGGAAGCCTCAGGAAACTTACAGTCATGGCAGAAGGGGAAGTCCTTCTTCACATGATGGCAGGAAAAAAATGCAGAGCAAAGGCGGTGGGGCGGGGGCACTGGGCAGGGAAGGACCCTTATAAAAACCATCAGCCCTTGTGAGAACTCGCTCACTATCACGAGAACAGGATGGCAAAATGGGGGAAACTACCCCATGATTCAGTTGTCTCCACCTGGTCCCTCCCAGGACATGTGGGGATTATGGAAACTACAATTCACGACGAGATTTGGGAAGGGACATAGCCAAACCATATCACCACCCTCTCTTTTTACCGGAATTAATTATTAATGTTTTCAGCTTTCCTTTTGCCCCATGTGTGAAGTCATAAAAAAAATTATGCCGGGGACCAGGAATTGTGGGTCTTAAGTTTTGCCCTGATACCACCTGGCCGTGGGCCCAGGCAGGCCCTAAGAAGCTGGCCCACGGTGTAGTACAGAATCCCAGGTGCTGAGGGAAACAGACGTATCTTTTCATCCTACCTCATCTTGCCCTTTGGACAAGTTATTTTAAGTTTCTCTGAGCCCCACCTTTCTTACCTATAAAACCTATCTCAAAGGTTTGATAAGGATTAAAGAACAAAATGATGTAAAACACTGATCCCAGCCGCAGCACAAACCAAGAGGTAAGTAAATAGTAGCTGGTGTTGCTACTGCCAATTCAGATAGTCTGGGCCTTCGGACCAGGTTATGTGAATATATGTAATGAACAGCTCTTGACTTCAGTGATTATGGATTTATCACCCAGAATAGAATGACTGGGGAAACATCATGCAGCTGACAGATAAGCTCATCACAATTTAATTTCCAAACACTTACATTTTTCTAGCTTTGAAGGGCTATTCAAAGGGTGCCTTGAGAAAAAATCAACCAGCATAACTTTAAATATGGCCGGTTCTTGACTAGTGGCGGAAAAGGAAGTCAGGAAAAATGGGAATAAATACCATTGATGAATAATTATTATTTCAGCCTGCGCCTTCAACTTCCAGGTCAGAATTTAAAAAGCATGTTTACCTGATTTGAGTTTCACCCAGTTATCTTCCCTGGTTTTCCCTTTACTGTAGGGAGATAGCCCAGGTTAGTCAGCCAGAGAGAGGCAAGAGAAGACAGGAGGTCCTAAGGCCCATATTTTGTAAGACAGAGTTGCCTGACCAATTGTATCACAGTGATCTAGGTGCCTATTAAAATACAGATCTCCCAGCCCCAAGTGAATGAGGCTATCTGGGGCTGGGGGTTGAAAACATGCTTTTTTTTTTTTTTTTTTTTTTTTTTTGAGACAGAGCCTTGCTCTGTCGCCCAGGCTGGAGTGCAATGGTGCAATCTCGGCTCACTGCAACCTCCACCTCCCGGGTTCAAACCATTCTCTTGCCTTAGCCTCCTGAGTAGCTGGGATTACAGGTGCCTGCCACCACACCTGGCTAATTTTTGTATTTTTAGTGGAGACGGAGTTTCACCTGGTTGGTCGGGCTGATCTTGAACTCCTGACCTCAGGTGATCCACACCCCCTCGGCCTCCCAAAGAGCTGGGATTACAGACGTAAGTCACCACACCTGGCTAAAAATATGCATTTTTAAATAGGCACCCTTGATACAACCAAAACCTTGAAAACCACTGATGTTAGGCCACATTATAAGCATGCAATAAATGCCGCATATACATATCATCTCAGTAGGATTTCTCCCTGTCTCTAATGGAAATCTATGGTCAAGGAGGAGTAAAGGACAAGCAAACAAACCATCCTAATAATTGTACAGCCAAAGAATACAGGTGAAAACAAAGAACAGTGGTGTCCCAAGGCCGGGGTGATGAGCCTGCTTGAGGACACAGAGAGACAGTTGTCAGAAAGATTGTCCCCAAGTGGAAGCTTCACCTCATTTTCCAAAAGGGTCAAGTGGGTGAAATTGAGCAGTTAATGGATGGATGGGGAAACAGCACACAAGCAGGAAGAGTAACATGAACAAAGCAGAGAGGCTCATTTGAGGAGCTGCATTGGTTCTTTACATGGCTGGAAGGCAAGGAGTGAGGTTTGGAGGGGTAGTGGAAACGTTTCTTCTCAGCTGTGCAAGATTACAAATCATACTTTTCTTCCTCAAAGAAGGAAAGCAATCTCAAGTTTCTGGCATTAAAAAGCATAAACAAATCTCTAGGCTCTACTCTGACTTGATGGTTTTTTCCTTTTCCTGATTTTAAAACTCACTTGCATCCCACACCAAACCCAAGTAGATGCTAAATATAGTCGGTTCTTTGAGCCTGTTCCATTTACTCTGCCGCCGAGTCAGTCTTCTCAATTGTGATTTATGCTCACATTGTGGTTGAGTTAATTTAGTCAATTAACTTCAGTGAAACCAAAGGTTTATTTTCCATAAAGATTTTCCTTCTTATGCTTTTGAGGTATTGTTATAACGATTTTTGTTATATGCTTATGGATCAACTATTTTAATTGGGTCCATTTCACTCATCTATTGCTATGTAACAAACCATCCCAACACTTAATGGCTTAAAACACAACCTTTGTATTTGCTCACTCTCTGATATTCAGCCTGGGCTTAGCTGGATAAAGTTTCTGCTGATCTTGATGGTGGTCACCTAATTAGCTGAATTCAGTGTGGGTTGGCTGAGGGCTGGGTTCAGCTGAGATGCTGAGATGGCAGAGTTTTTCTAAGTCCTCTTTATATAGCCCATCTAGCAAGGTAGTTAGACTTTCTATTTAGCAGATCAGAGCATCCAAGAGCACCAAAGCAGAAGCTTCCAGTACTTCTTAAGGCTCAGAACTGGCACAGTGTCACTTCTGCTGCATTTGATGAGTTAAAGCAAGGCATAACCCTGGACCATATTCATAGGAAGGGGATTACACAAGGGCGTGAATACCAAGAGGCATAGCTTATTGGGGCCAATAAAACAAACTGCAACAGCTTGCTCTCTGGTTTCTAATGGCTCACAGCCCCCCACCATGTGCAAAATACTCTCAACTCTCTCCCAAGACCCCTAAGAGTCTTATCCCATTACGGCAGCAGTCTCAGGCTCAAGGTTCAAGATCTTGTCATCTAAACCAAGTCCAGGTGTAGATGAGACTCCTCGGGTATATTTCTTCTAGATCTGAAGACAAATTGTTTCGCCCTATATACCGGTGAGACCAGCATAAAATAATCACAACAGACTCTCATTTAAATGAAGGAGAATGGAAGGAATGCAGGACTTGCCAGTCCACAGCAATTCTGAAGTCCAGACAGGCATATGTCACCAATTCCCCCTGCTCCAGAGACAGTTATGTTCCTAAGGAGTGGTTCTTCATGGTTCCTTACTCTGCTTTCTGACTATTCCTTCTTTTTTTTTTTTTTTTTTTTTTGAGACAGAGTCTCGCTCTGTCGCCCAGGCTGGAGTGCAGTGGCGCGATCTCAGCTCACTGCAAGCTCCGCCTCCCGGGTTCACGCCATTCTCCTGCCTCAGCCTCCCGAGTAGCTGGGACTACAGGCACCGGCCACCTTGCCTGGCTAGTTTTTTGTATTTTTTTAGTAGAGACGGGGTTTCACCGTGTTAGCCAGGATGGTCTCAATCTCCTGACCTCGTGATCCGCCCATCTCGGCCTCCCAAAGTGCTAGCATTACAGGCTTGAGCCACCGCACCCGGCTCTGACTATTCCTTCTTTTCCCATAAGGGATGGCCAGTGTCTGTGGGTGAATAGCTTTCTCATCCTCTTTCCTGCCTCTAGAAGGAGAGAGTCCAGAGGCCTCTTTTCAAGTCGAGGTGTTTCTTTCCTTTCCTTTTTTAAAAAATTTAGTTTCCTTTAAGTTCTGGGATACATGTGCAGAACGTGCAGATTTGTTACACAGGTATACATGTTCCATGGTGGTTTGCTGCACCTATCAACCCGTCTTCTAGGTTTTAAGCCCCATAAGCATTACCTATTTGTCCTAATGCTCTCCCTCCCCTTGCCCCCCACCCCCGATAGGCCCCAATATGTGATGTTCCCCTCCCTGTGTCCATGTATTCTCATTGTTCAACTCTCACTTATGAGTGAGAACATGTGGTGTTTGGTTTTCTGTTCCTATGTTAGTATGCTGAGAATGATGGCTTCCAGCTTCATCCATGTCCCTGCAAAGGACATGACTTCATTCTTTTTTACAGCTGCAGAGCTGTTTCTTTTAGTACAACTCTTTGTGTTTCTGCTAATATAGTTCTGTTCAAAACTATGTAGGATTCCTATAAGTCTTAACAGGTTTCATTCCAATAGATAAGAGCTATACTCGCAAATCTCTTTGTGACAGACCTCTCTATACTTGGGGTCAGAGTACTATGAGAAGATGTCCTTTACATTCTTAGAAACACTTTTATCTAGCACTGAGGTTCTAGGAGGTTCTACTGCTAACCTTTCTGGGGTCTTAACAAAGGGTCTTATAGCCACACTTGTAACTTGATCTTTTTATTTTTTATTGAGATGGAGTCTCGCTCTGTCACCTAGGCTGGAGTGCAGTGGCGAGATATCAGCCCACTGTAACCTCCACCTCCCAGGTTCAAGCAATTCTCTGCCTCAGCCTCCTGAGTTGCTGGGACTACAGGCACCCACCACCACGCCCAGCTAATTTTTTTGCATTTTTAGTAGAGATGGGATTTCACCCTCTTGGCCAGGTTGGTCTTGAACTCCTGACTTCATGATCCACCCGCCTTGGCCTCCCAAAATGCTGGTATTACAGGTGTGAGCCACCGTGCCTGGCCTGTGACTTGATCTTGACCCACATGTTCCATTTTACTAGTAGTACCTTAGATTTGATCTTTTCCCATAGGCCAGTTGGGAACCTTTTGCAGACTGGAAAATCTGCAATGAGAAAGAGTTTTATTTTCCAACTCAGTAAGTCCTGGGTTGGAAAGTTTTCCTGTGTTGACACTTTTATTTTTTTTTATCCTTCTCTATTTGTGCCTTATCAGGCACAGCTAAAAGAAGACAGTTAGCACTTTCAACGTTCTGTCTGGAAATAGTCTCTTAGTCAGATCCCCAAGTTCTTTAGACACATTTGCTATCTTTTATAGTCAACATGTTGCCAAACTTTCAACCACTACATGACACAGATTGTCTTTTCCCCAGACTCTAATACCAACTGCTCACTGCCCTTCCAGCCTTCCCTAACAGTCTCCTGGAGCCTCCTCCAGCTTCTGCTCACCACCCAGGCCAAAAGCCATGGCCACCAGCTTTGTGTTCTTGTTACAGAAGAAATCACATCCAAGTGCTAACTTCTATTTGGTTAGCTATTGCTGCGTAACAAACTGCCCCCAAATTTAGTGGCTTAAAATGACAATCATTCCATTCTCTCACAGTTCTGGAATCTGGTTTGGGGCTCAACTGAGCAGTTCTTCTGCTGGTCTTTACAGTAGTCACTCTTGTGGCTGCATTTAGCTACAGGAAAGCTGGGCCTGGGGTCAGCTGTTATTTTCAGCCAATTTGATCTCTCCCTCCTCCCCTACCCTCCTCTCTCTCCTCTCTTTCTCTCTCTCTCTCTCTCTCTGTGTGTGTGTGTGTGTGTGTGGTGTATACTTTTCTTTCTTATAACGTCTCCTTCTTTCTGACTTTTCCATCTTTCCTTCTCTATTATCCAGTCTTTCCTTGGAGCTCCGACTACTAGAGTCCCGTTTTTCCAGATTCGTCTCAGCCTGGTATCTTTCACCTGCAGTGCCACTTCTGCAGCATCTGGGTGCTATCAATTTTGATATATATTCTTTTTACTTCAGCTTCAGTATAATTTTGAAAAATCTACTGAAAAAAATGAACTCTATAGGGCAGAGAAAAATGGGCTATTCTTATTTACAGTGAAATCCATCACTGGAACTGCTGTCTGGGATTAATAAAAAGACTTTTGGAAGACAAAGCATTTAACTATTCCCATAGCAACAAGGGCATCAGGCATTTCTGTGTGACCCAATAGATGTTTAAAGAAGTACCAACTCCCAAGCAAAGAACATAAAATCTAGAGACAAAAGACCTCAGTGTTAAAGAACCATCTCTGTCATTCATTGTGATCTTGAAGTTCTCAGAATTCAAGCTCCTTGCCTAAGAAATGGGAGAGATACCTGTATCTTCAAGGTTGTCGTAATGGTCAAACGGGATAATCTATATGAAATTTCTTTGTCAATCAGAGACCTCTGGATGAATTATGATCACTGTTTCTGAACATATGCTGAGGGTTAGGGGTGACAGTACCAGAGGTGAAGGGTCAAGCATGGCACACACACACAGCAGGCCCTTCTGGAACATCGGGGAGAAATTCAGAGACAAGACCCATCACAGGTATGTGAGCCCTGTTGCCCATTGCATTCGAACAGCACGGAAGAATCCAGCAGGGCCAAACGTCAAATATTGGAAGAGAAACCTCAGTCTTTTGGCTGTAGGGCTTTAAAAAAAAATTGCATGATTGAGAGAGTACAAGCTGCTCCCACAGTGTGATCAAGGGCTGGGGTCCAAACCCATGGTCCCAGCAATATGACGTGGCAGACCGTTGGCCTCCATTTTTGGGTCATCACCTCAGCACTTAGCAGTTGGCAAAATCAAAAGGCTGGGGTCAAGCTTTGGGGGCTGCAGCTGCATAATAATGTAGAACCTCCATATGCAGCCCAGGTCTACCATCTACTAACTCAGAATTTTAGCTTGGGAGAGCACCAATCCAACCAAACCGCCACTTCAGAATTCTGCCATAAGTTGGGTTGATTGTCTTAAACTCACAGCAGTGGCTGGTTTCTGTGAAGTGTTTCAGGGGCCAGCCGGTGAGGAACCAGACTTGGTAAATTAGCCCTTACTTTTCAGTGGGGTAATATAGAATACCACTTTTTCCCATTTGAGTTCTGAACTTTTTGAGAAAATAAATAAGCCAGATAGTTGAAGATAAAAATAACAGCCTTACTGCTGATAAAGGTAGGGGTGGAAATATGGCTGAAGTGTGCCGCAATGATGGGCTTCCTAATTTTGCACCCCAGAACTAGACCAAGCTACCAAATCGCAGGAATCTTTTGTAAAGCCTGGGTCTCCCTCTGCAAGGACAAAATGTTTCCTAATACAATTATTAATGGCCAATTTCTCTGTAGGGAGGCTGACTGCAAAGGAGACCTAGCCTATACCAAGTTTCCCACCTCACCTCACAACCCAAACATCATAAATAAAATGTGGTAGATACAGACAACGCAGGGAAGGGGAGGAGTCAGGCCAGGGATAGAGAGAGGCTAAGGCTACAGTTGACAGCCTATCAGAAAAAGGTGCTGGGATATCAAGTATCTCCTCTTAACCAATACTGAGGAAGCCAGCAGACTTTAGTCAGTCCTGCTTCACATGAGAAAAGAGCTGTGTCTGAAGTTTTCCATCAAATGAAAGCCCCCATTTTTACCCTATGGATGTTTAGTGTTATTGTAATGTATTTATTTATTTATTTGTTTGTTTGTTTTGAGGTAGAGTCTCACTCTGTCACCCGGGCTGGAGTGCAGTGGTGTGATCTCAGCTCACTGCAACCTCCACCTCCTGGGTTCAAATGATTCTCCTGATTCAGCCTCCCAAGTAGCAGGGACCACAGGTGTGTGCCTAACTAGTTTTTTGTATTTTCAGTGGAGGCTGGTTTTTGCCATGTTGGCCAGGCTGGTCTCGAACTCCTGGACTTAAGTGATTCGCCTGCCTCAACCTCCCAAAGTGCTGGAATTACAGGTGTGAGCCATGCACCTGGCCTGTTTAGTGTTATTATAATTTAAGATAACAGCTGTCCCAATGACAAAGCCACTTCCCATGCAAAATTTCGTTCAACCTTAAAGCAAATCTGAGATCATAATAATGTGTAGTACTCATTTTTCATATGAGCTAAATGACTTGCCTAGGATCTCACAAGACCTAAGACTTAGATTTAGATATTATTTCAATAATCCCACAGGAGTTTCATAAGACTTTATCAGCTTCTCATAACACAAGAAAACATTGGGAGGATCCAAATCATTGCATTTCAGTATATTTATTTTAGGAGTAGCAGTGGCACAAATAACTTCAAAATTTGTGTTTCAGCTGGGCGTGGTGGCTCACACCTATAATCCCAACATTTTGGGAGGTTGAGGTGGGAGGATCGCTTGAGGCCAAGAGTTTGAGGCCAGCCTGGGCAACATAGTGAGACTTCATCACTACAAAAAAAAAAAAAGTGCTAGGCACAGTGGTACATCCCTGTAGTCCCAACTGCTGGAGAGGCTGAGGCAGGACGATCGCTTGAGCCCAGGAATTTGAGGTTGCAGTGATCCCTGATTGCACTTAACTTTCATCAGAAATGTGTCTGACAGACTGAAAATTCAATACTTAAAATAATTAAGTGACACAATAAATGCTGAAAGAGAAAATGGAATGTTTTCACTTTCCCACTATTTTTCAGATCAAAACATGTGACAGATTCCAATTTTTTCCTCAAATATTTTACAACCAAATTGAAGGGAGGAGAAAGACTCTTAAAAACCAATGTCTTTTTTTTTTTTTTCTTTTTCTGAGATGGAGTCTCACTCAGTGACCCAGGCTAGAGTGCAGTGGCGTGATTTCAGCTCACTGCAACTTCTGCATCCTGAGTTCAAGTTATTCTCCTGCCTCAGCCTCCAGAGTAGCTGGGATTACAGGCACGCACCACCACACCCAGCTAATTTTTGTATTTTTAGTGGTGATGGTGTTTCACCATGTTGGCCAGGCTGGTCTTGAACTCCTGACCTCAAGTGATCCACCCACCTTGGCCTCCCAAAGTGCTGGGATTACAGGTGTGAGCCACCGTGCCTGGCCCCCAAAAAAACTTGTATTTTTACTACAATAATTTACTGAGCACCTTCTACATGTCAAGGATTTTACCAGGCACTAAACACATAGAACTTCAATCTTTATAACCCTATAATAGAGGTCACCATTTTATAAATTTTATTGTCCCCATTTTATAAACAGGGGCACTTGAAGAGCTCAGAGAAGTTAATTCTGTTGTGTAAGTTCCCACCCCCAGGAATTGATTAACCTGGACTTGTTTGATTCCAAATGACAAATACTATTAACATAGCTGTGGAAAAGCCAAAGCCTTCAGCTGTGAAATTGCTGTATATTAATATCTTCCTATGTGATGGCAGCTAGGCTTATCAGCAGCAACCATTCCTCTCAGAGGCTCAAGGCACAAAAAGAACTCTGAAGATGGGTGAATAGCTTAAATCTACTCATTTATCTTTAATGAGTTTACAACTCTCTCATCGAGACTTCGGAAGTTCAAAATGGATACTGATCCTAATTTTTAAACCATATAGAAAGAGGAATAATCTATAGTATGGTATTATGATAAATACCAAAGGCACAACAAATGAATTAGAAATAGCCTTTGCATTTTAGGAGCTCAGTGTTGAGGCATGGCACAACTGAGGCAAAACAGAGTGTTCATGGTATCCACAGGGAGCCATCAAATCATGCAGAATTTAATTCACTAATTTAAACCCAACTGATGTCTTGCCCTCTAAGATTGCTACGTTTCAACTTGTACTTTTCCTAAACTGGAATAATTCAATGTTTTCATTTTAAAAGGTTGCATTTACATTAAGTCTTACTGCAGAGTAAAGATAACTAATATGAATAGTAGCAAAGTGACTTATTGCCCAATATGCTGAATTATGTAAAAACGAAAAAGTATAACATAATGCATTACTAGAACTTGGCAGCAATACTCTGGGTCACTCCGAATCCCAGAATCCTGGAGCTTGCAGAGTACCCAAAAGACTGCAAGTCTGGTCAGGCGGTGGCTCACGCCTGTAATCCCAGAACTTTGGGAGGCTGAGGAAGACGGATCACTTGAGGTGAGGAGTTTGAGACCAGCCTGGCCAACATGGTGAAACCCTGTTTCTACTAAAAATACAACAAATTAGCAGGCATGGTGGCGGGCACCTGTAATCCCAGCTACTATGGAGGCTGAGGCAGGAGAATCGCTTGAACCCAGGAAGCAGAGGTTGCAGTGATTGCGTCACTGCACTCCAGCCTGCGCAACAAAAGTGAGACCCTGGTCCAATAAATAAACAAACAAACAAACAAACAATAAATAGACTGCAAATCTCTCCGATATCATAAGAGCCTCGAGAGAAGGAATTGGATCTCATGATTCCGTTGACTCACCTTCCTCATAATTTGGTTCATTGTTGGACACCAAATATGTCATGGGAAAAGTGCATGCAGAAAATACTTATTTTGAATTGCATTTTGAGTTTCTAAATTTGGCAGAGGCAAAGAGAAAAGCTGAATCTCAAACTATTTATTAGCTGTCTGAGTGGGATGAATATTGCAGGAGGATATAATTACAAAACCTGATGTAGCCAGGATTCAGCTTAGAGCTTTCAGCCTGTTTATAAAACATGCCAAATATCAGATGGCATGCAAAGGGTAATGTGTTAATAGCAGACAGGCAAAACACTGGCTGCAGTTTCAGGAGGAAAGACTAAACAGAACAGCTCTACAACATACTTTGTCTCTTGGAATCTAACTCCTTAGAAAGGCTTGGAAATAAATAAGGAAAGTTTATTTTAGGCACCTTCAGCATTGTCCTCCTAAAATCTTTTATTTCATACACCGGGAAATATAAATACTAAAAGCATGGTACCAACCACCAGAATGTTTACTCTGTGAATTTAAAACCCCTAAATTATCCACCCCTCTCTTCAATTGCCTAACATAATACGACCCCAGAGTTGCAAAATTTGAAGAAGGGGAAAAAAAAAGCCTAGAATTTGGAATCAGAAAAGCTGTACTTAAATAGAGCACTAGCTACTTAAGCAGCTACTCAACTCTTCTCATCTGTTGCCCTTACGTATTTGGCTATAAAAATGTTATTATTAAGATATTCTGGGCTGGGCATGGCGGCTCATGCCTGTAATCCCAGCACTTTGGGAAGCTGAGGCGGGCAAATCACTTGAGGTCAGGAGTTCAAGACCAGCCTGGCCAACATGTTGAAACCCCATCTCTACTAAAAATACAAAATTAGCCAGTCATGGTGGCGGGCACCTGTAATCCTAGCTCCTTGGGAGGCTGAGACAGGAGAATTGCTTGAACCTGGGAGGCAGAGGTTGCAGTGAGCCAAGATTGCGTCACTGCACTCCAGCCTAGGCAACAGAGTGAGACTCCATCTCAAATAGTAATAATAATAATAATAATAAAGATATTCTGATAGCTCATCAATATTTGCCCTTTGCTTTTGCCTGCTTTGGAGATCATGATTTTAAATTCTTTGGAATATATCTTTTCTCCCCTACCTCTACAATGATGCGTCTTCAACCCTGGTTTTTTTTTGCCCTTACCTTTTACTTATCTTGTCATCCAGGAAAAATTCAACACTTATTACATAGTGTGCAATGTGTGTGATCATTGCAAAGGGAAATGCCAAGGTAAGTAAGATCTAATTCCTGCCTTCGAGGAACTGATGATTTAATAGAAGCGATACAGGTACCAAAAATGCCCATAAGGCATAACCTGGAAGAGCAAATCATTATAATAATGATCTCCAACAAACGATGCCTCCCATGTCCGCATCCCTTTGCAATACGGCATAGTCATTTCTCACATCAGAAAGGTGGCATCAACTCCTCCATCCCCTTGGATTTGGGCTATTTTTTAAAACTTGTTTTGACAAAGGGTCAAAGGTGGCAGGAGTGACAGTGCAATATCTAAGGCCCAGGCAACCCATGAGACCTCATGGCTTCTGCATTTATCCATTAGGTACCTGACTGCCACATGAAGATTCAGTTAAGTACACAATACAGAGTTGTTATGCACTATGTTGTACGGTAGATCTCTAGGATGTATTCGCCTTGCATAAGTGAAACTATGTACCCTTGGATCAACATCTCTCTGATTCACCCTCCCCCAAACCTTGGTAATCACCATTCAAGTCTCTGCTTCTGCTTCTGTGAGTTTGATTATTTTAGATTCCTAAATGGAATAATATAGTGCTTGTTCTTCCAAGTTTGACTTTTATTTTCCCTCCTTTGGAGACAGAGTCTAGCTCTGTCGCCCAGGCTGGAGTGCAGTGGTGCAATCTTGGCTCACTGTAACCTCTGCCTCCTGGGTTCAAGCAATTGTCCTGCCTCAGCCTCCCGAGTAACTGGGATTTCAGGCACCTGCCACCACACCCAGCTAATTTTTTGTATTTTTAGTAAAGGCGGGGCTTCACCATGTTGGCCAGGCTGGTCTTGAACTCCTGACCTCAAGTGATCCTACCTTGGCCTCCCAAAGTGCTGGGATTACAGACATGAGCCACCGCACCTGGCCTGGCTTATTTCATTTAGCATGTCTTCCACATTCATCCATGACATAGCAAATGGCAGGATTCTCATCTCTTTTAAAGCTAAATAGTATTTCATTGTATGCATATTTTCTTTATCCATTCATCTGAACATTCAGGTTCTTTCCATGTCTTTGCTATTGTGAATAATGGGGCAATGAACACGGGAATGCAGACATCGCTTGGAAATCCTGATTTCAATTTTTTGGGGTATATACCCAGAAGCAGGTTTGTTGGATGATTTGGTAGTTCTACTTTTCATCTTTTGAGGAACCTCCTACTGTTTTCCATAGTGGCTGTACCAATTTACATTCCCACCAATAGTGTACGAGGTGTGATGGTTAATATTGTCAACTTGATTGGATTGAAGGATGCAAAGTATTGTTTCTGGGAGTATCTGGTTGCTGCTGGGTGTTGCCAGAACAGATTAACATTTGAGTCAGTGGACTGGGAGAGGACGACCCACCCTCAGGAAGACCCACCCACAATGTGAGTGGGCACCATCCAGTTGGCTGCCAGCGTGGCTAGAAAAAGCAGGCAGAAGAAGGTGGAACAAGCTGACTTGCTGAATCTTCCAGTCTTCATCTTTCTCCCATGCTGGATACTTCCTGCCCCCGAACATCAGACTCCAAGTTCTTCAGCCTTTGGATTCTTGGACTTACAATAGTGGTTTGCCAGGGCCTCTCGGGCCTTCAGCCACAGACTGAAGGCTGCACTGTCAGCTTCCCTACTTTTGAGGTTTTGGGACTCAGACTTAGTCACTACTGGCTTCCTTGGTCCTCAGCTTGCAAAATGGCCTATCGTGGGACTTCACCTTGTGATCATGTGAGGCAATTCTCCTTAATAAACTTCCTTTCATATATACATATATCCTATAAGTTTTGCCCCTATAGAGAACCCTAATACAAAAGTCCCCTAAGAGGTGATGGTTAAATTTAGGGCACTGCATATAGTGATGGCTTCACAGGTGTAATCTTATCTTCCAATGCATCAAGATGTATACATTGAATATATACAGCTTTTTTTGGTCTGACAATCATATCTCACTAAAAAAGTAAATAAATGGATGCAGTTGTATTCCAAGAAAACTTTATTTATGGACACTGAAAAAATATATTCATTTAGACTACAAAATGATGAAAGACCACGTAGTGAGAGTCACCACCTTCAAGCCATCTATGCCAAAGCCATCTTAAACCCACCAGCTTCTGCCAACTCACCAGCTGGCTGCAGCCACCTGAGTGAGCTCAGGCTAGACCAGCAGAGAAATTGCCCAACCAACCCACAAAAATGTGAGAAATAGCAAATTACTGTTTTCAGTCACTAAGTTTTGGGATAATGAATAACTGAGACATCTGATAAGTACTATAATGAAAGTAAAAAGTGATTTGGGGATAAAGAAGAGTTAGAAATTATTTCCTACCCAGAGGATGTGTGGTGATGGTAATAAAGAAAATCTTACAGCAGTAATGGTTTTTAATGTTTTTCCTTTTTCTTTTTTTTTTTTAGGGGTATTTTTATATAGTTTAATTGCAAATATTTAAACTGCTAAAATTTGGCAAGTTGTGGCATATGTAAACACCTGTGAAAATGTTATCACAATCAAGATAATAAATGCAGTAAGGCCGGGCACAGTGGCTCACGCCTATAATCCTAGCACTTTGGGAGGCCAAAGTGGGTGGATTAGCTGAGCTCAGGAGTTCGAGATCAGCCTGGGCAATACAGTGAAACCCCATCTCTACTAAAATTCAAAAACTTAGCTGGGCGTGGTAGTAGACACCTGTAGTCCCAGCTACTCGGGAGGCTGAGGCACGAGAATTGCTAGAACCCAGGAGGCAGAGGTTGCACTGAGCCGAAATCAGGCCACTGCACTCCAGCCTGGGCGACAGAGCGAGACTCAGTCTCTAAAAAAAAAATAAATAAATAAATATAAATGCGGCCAGGCATGGTGGCTCACACCTGTAATCCCAGCACTTTGGGAGGCCGAGGTGGGTGGATCACCTGAGGTCAGGCATTCAGACCAGCCTGGCCAACATGGTGAAACCCCATCTCTACTAAAAAGTACAAAAAACTTAGCCAGACCTGGTGGCAGGCATCTGTATTCCCAGCTACTCAGGATACTGAGGCAGGACAATCACTTTAAAACCAGGAAGCAAAGGCTACAATGAGCCGAGATTGCACCAGTGTACTTCAGCGTGGGCAACAGAGCAAGACTGTCTCAAAAAAAAAAAAAAAAAAAAAAAAAAAAAAAAAAAAGATAATAAATGCATTCCTCACCCCCAAAACTTTCCTTATGGCCCCTTTATAATCCCTGCCTTTATGCCCTCCTTGCTCTTTCACCATCCTGAGACAACTAGATATGTTTTCTAGCACTATAGACTAGTTTGCATTTTCTAGAATTTTATATACATGGAACCATACAATGTGTACTCTTTTTGTCTGGCTTCTATCAGCAGAATTAGTTTTAGATCCATTCAAGTTGTGTGTATCAACAGTTTCTTTCTATTGCTAACTTGTATTATGTTGTATAGATAGACCATGATTTGTTTATCCATATTCCTGTTGATGGCCTTTCGGGTTTTGTAGTCTATTAGGGGGCAATAAAGTTGCTATGAACTTTAGTGCACAAGTCTTTGTGTGGACATATATATTCATTTCATTTCAAAGTATTATGAAATATAACTTGCATAAATACCTTGAAGTGGAATGGCTCAGTTATAAGTGCATGTTTAACTTTTTATGAAACTGGTAAATTGTTTTCCAAAGTAGTTTTACCATTTTACATCCCCTACCAGCAGTATACGTTCCAGTTGTCCCACATCTTTGTCAATTCTTGGTATAAGTTTTTTCAATTTTAGCTATTCAGTTTTAGCCATTCTAGTGGGTATGGTTTTAATTCGTATTTTCATGACTACTTATGTTGAGCATCTTTTTATATATGCTAATTTGCCATTCATATATCTTCTTTATTGAAGTCACTTTTCAAATCTTCTGTATACTTTTTATATTATTACAGTTATCATTATAAATATTTATCATTATTGGAGTTTTATGTATTCTAGGTAGAAGTTTCTTCTTGGATATATGTTTTCCAACTACTGTTCCCATTTTGTGGTTTATATTTTCATTTTCATAACAGTATCTTTGGAAAGGCAAACATTTTTTATTTTGATGATGTCCATTTTATTTTTCTTTAATAATTCTTGCTTTTTGTGTCCAGTTTAAGAAACATGTGCCAAGCCAAGGTCACTGAGATTTTCTCCTGTGTTTTCTTCAAGAAGTTTTATACCTTACCTCTTATATTTAGGACTATGATTTATCTTGAAATACTTTTTGAACACTGCTATGAAAGAAGGATTGAGGTTCATTTGTTTTTTGTTGTCGCTCTTTGTTTTCATTGTTGATATTTGTTTATATGGATATCCATTTGCTGCAGCACCATTTATTGTTAAGATTATCATTTTCCCATTGAATTGCCCTGGCACTTTTGTTAAAAATCAATTCTGTAGGTCTATTTCTGGACAAATTTTATTCCATTTGTCTATATCTGTTTACCCTTCTTTCTACTGTGATTACTGTAGCTTTTCAACAGATCTTGAAATCAGGTAGTGTAAATCCTCCCTTTAGCTTTTTTTCAGCATTGTTTCGGCTATTCTAGGTTCTCTGCATTTTCATATAAATTTGGTAATTTCTTTAAAAAATCTGATATGACTTTGATTGAAATTGTATTGAATATATATAGTCGAATTTGAGAATAAATGATATCTTAACAATGTTTAATCTTCTAATTTATAAATACAATGTGTCTCTCCATTTATTTAGATTTTATTTATCCCAGCAATGTTTACTGGCTTTCAGTGAACAGGTCTCACATGTCTTTTGGCAGGTTATCCTTAAGTATATCTTATTTTTGACGTTATTTTTGAAATTTCAATTTCTGATTGCTCACTCCTTCTATATAGATACACAATTCATCTTGGTAAATTGATCTTATATTCTGCCACCTTGAGAAACATTTACTGGTACTGGTAGCTTTTTGGTAGATTAATTAGGATTTTCTACATAGATAATTATGTCATCTGCAAATTAAGACAGTTTCATCTCTTCCTTGCTAATCTGGAAATTACTTATTTATTTATTTAGCCTTATTCCACTGGCTAGAAGTGGTAACAGCATACACCCTTGCCTTGTTTCTGATCTTAGAGAGAAAGCACTTCAGTCTTTCACTTTAAGTATGATGCTTGCTGTAAGTTTTCACAAATGCACATTATTAGACTATGAACGTTCCCTTCTAGTTCTAGTTTGCTGGAAGTTTCCATCATGTATGGATGTTTATTTTGTTATATTTTGTCAATTTATTTATTTTTTTTTTTGCATCTATTGAGTTGATCATATGGAGGAATGGAGTCCTTAAACACCAATGATCTTCCCTCCTTCCCCTGCCCTTAAGAGTTCTGTCCTTGGCCCTGCTCTCTTGTGCTTTACAAATTAGAAGACCTATATATTGCAACTGCTTCAACTAACAGCTGTGTATAAATGACTTCCAAGCATATATGTTTCATCCCAAATTCTCAGCTGAAATTGAGACCAATATTCTCAGCTTCTAACTGTATTTTGTCTACCAAGTTATCCTCCATATATCTCTAGAGAGATAAATAAAGGTGACATAAGAATCCAATGGCTATTCTCTTCAATTAACTTACATTGAATTCAATGTTCATCAGCTTGAACTTCTACCATTTAAGGTCTTTTAAATGTAAAATCAGAAAAATATCTGAAATCAGAGAGCTTTTTAAAAAAAATACTAAAACCAAAACTTTATAATGCAGGATTTCTCAATCTTGGTACTATTGACATTTGGGGAAAGGTAATTCTTTGTTATAGAGGGCTATCCTGTTACAGTTGTTAACCAGTATCCCTCGTCTTGAATCACTAGATGCCAGTAGTATCTTCGCTGACCCCAAGCTATGACAATCAAAAATTTCTCCAGATGTTGCCGAAGGTCCCCTGGGGAGGGGACACAATCATCTCAAGGTTGGAAACTACTGATGTAGTAACTTGCTATAGATCAATGCTCCCACAAAAATCAACTAAAAGAGTGAAATTAAAAAACAAACCAAAAACAAAACAGGCACAGTGGCTCACAGCTGTCGTCTCAGTATTTTGGGAGGCAGGAGGATATTTTTAGCTCAGGAATTCAAGACCACCCTGGGCAACCCTCATTTCTACTAAAAATCAAAAAAATTAGCCAGGCATGGTGCTGGAATTACAGGTGTGAGCCACTGCACCCAGCCACATTTCACCTTCATTTTTGAAGGATGTTTTTTGCTGGGTATGAATTTCTAGATCAGCAGTTACTTTCTGTAAGCACTTTAAAAGTATTATTCCAGTCTTTTTGGTTTCCATTGTTTCTGTGGGAAATGGCTGTCTTTAAGATGTTTTCTGTCTTTACTTTTTAGTTGGTTTACTTTGATGGGCCTAAGTGTGGTTCTATTTTTCTTTGTTCTGCTTTAGTTTTCTGAGCTTGGTCAAATGTTACTTTGGCCCCATTCTATTCTAAGGCTCCTATTATCTTTTTAAAGGCTTTGCATTGTGTTTACATGCTTCCAATACATGCTTCAGTATGTACTATTTTCTATCGACCTGTCTTGTAGTTCACTAATCCTATCTTTTGTTACACAAATCCACTATTACATCCACCCACTGTGTTCTCAACTCCAGATGCTGTATTCAGTTCTAGAATGTCCATTTGATTTTCATAGATTACTTTTTTGATAAAAGTCTTTGCCTATTATCTTATCCATAATTGTCTCAAACATATTAGTCATAGTTATCTTAGAGTTCTTGCCAGTGAACTCCAATATGTGAATCGTCTGTGGCTTGGTTTCTTGTGTCATGTTTTCTCTCTTAGTTTTTGATCATGTGGTCCATGTGGTTTTGGCATGTTTTGTAATTTTCCATTGATTTCCAGATGTTTTAATGTTACAGGCTTTGGGTGATGTCTTTCTTCAATGAGGTTAAACCTGTCTTCTGCTAGAACTTAATCCAACCAAGAATCATGATAAATCAAGGCAGAGTTACAAATCTTGGCATAAGGCTCATTCTACCTTTGATGTGCCCCTAGCCTCAGAGTTTTCTAATGATCACCTAGAATATTCTTCAGATCCCTTCTTCTGGCAAGTCCTGATTTTTAATCTTTGTTTTATGAAGCTTTCTGCCTACTTTTGTTCTCTCTCCTAAACAGCACCACAACTGCAAATTTTCTGAGTTGAAATTGCCCATGTTTGAGGCTGTTCCATATCTCTACCAAAAGCTCTCTTGGTTGCCGTCCCCTGGAAGCAAACTTTAAAAAAATACAAAATCAAAATTACCAGTCTCCTGTCTGAAACCAGAATGGACAAGTGCTCCCAGACTAAAAGCAGCCACAGGTCAGTTCACCTCAGAAAAGTTCACTCCTCTTCAGAGCCCTGCTTGGGCAGATTTCTACTGCCTTCAAATAGATGAGACCCGTATTTTATCCAGCTTTTCTGCTGGGGGATAGTCGTGGTGGATTTAATAGTTGCTAGGAATTAGTGAGAGTTGTGTTGCCCATTCTTCCTCTTTCTGAATGGAAATTGTCACTACACTCTGGGTACGTAGGGGAAGATACTCTTTTCATTTACAGATTAGAGCAAGGAGCTAATTTAAGACCTTATAGAGAGTATGGCACATTTCGAGGTAAATGCAGTCACTTTGTGGAAACTTCAGCCCACTCTCTTGTGGATGGGTATCTTCCACACTGGGGAAAAAAAATTAGGCATGAATACTTGGTATTCAAAGTGGTGGATTGTGATAGAGAGCCAGTTGTCCCCCAAGATGTCCTTCCCTTCTTCCAGTTTTTGGTATACAATTGGACACACAGAATGAAGACATTTAAAGTTTCTCTTTCAGCTCAGTGTGATCATGTGACATAGATCTGATGGAGAAGATGTGTCATGTGGCAACCTAAAAGTTGGCTCAACGGGGTCGGGGTGGGCACCGGTCTGGGCGCGGGCGTGAAGCAGCGGATGCACAGTTCCGCGCACCTGAACGGCTGGAGCAATGGCAGCTACAGCCTGATGCAGGACCAGCTGGGTTACGCGTGGCACCCGGGCCTCCACGCGGACGGTCCCGCGCAGATACAGCCCATACACCGCCGTGACCAGCTCGCAGACCTGCAAGAACGGCTCTCCCACCTACAGCACGTCCTACTCGCAGTAGCGCACTCCTGGCTCCATGGGTTCGGTGCTCAAGTCCCAGGCCAGCTCCAGCCCCGCTGCGGTTACCTCTTCCTCCCACTCCAGGGCGCCCTGCCAGGCCAGGGACCTCCGGGATGTGATCAGCACGTACCTCCCGGCGCCGAGGTGCCGGAACCCGCCGCCCCAGCGGACTTTACATGTCTCAGCACTACAGGAGCGGCCCGGTGCCCGGCACTGCCATTAACGGCACACTGCTCTCGCGCATGTAACGGCCGGACAGCGAACTGGAGGGGTATGAAATTTTCAAAGAAAAACGAAGGAAATGGGAGGGGTGCAAAAGAAGAGAGTAAGAAACAGCATGGAGAAAACCCGATACGCTAAAAAATATATATATATATATCCCATCACCCACAGCAAATGACAGCTGCCAAAGAGAACACCAATCCCATTCACACTCACGCAAAAACCGCCATGCCGACAAGAAAACTTTTATGAGAGGGATCCTGGACTTCCTTTTGGGGGACTGTTTTTGTACAGAGAAAAACGGGGGTAGGGAGGGCGGAGGAATGGATCTTGTGCAGATTTGGAGGAAAGAAAGTTACGAAAAACTTTTTTAAAAAGTTCTAGTGGTACAGTAGGAGCTTTGCAGGAAGTTTGCAAGTCTTTACCAATAATATTTAGAGCTAGTCTCCAGGCGATGAAAAAATGTTTCAATATTTGCAAGCAACTTTTGTCCAGTATTTATCGAGATAAACATGGCAATCAAAATGCCTACTGTTTATAAGCTGAGAATTTGCCAGTATTTTTCAAGAAGAAGCTTCTTGCTGCATTTTGATGCTGTAGCTGAAATTTAGCACAATTGCAAACCTGGAAAGAAGAAAATTATTCAAATTTCGACATTTTAATTGTTTAAAAATTGTACGAAAGGAAAAAACTAAGTACTGGCAAACCATCTCTGTGGTCTCGTCTAAAAGGGCAAAAGTGCAAAACTTACATCGTTGGTAATTTATAATAGCTTTTGTTCAATCCCAACTTTCCATTTTGTTCAGATTAAAAACACATGAAACTACTGCTTTCGAAATATTTTCCTATGGTTTGTAATATTTCTGTAAATATATTGTGGTATTTTAAGGTTTTCCCCCTTTGTTTTTTGTAATTGTATTTTAAAATATTCGGCTCTGTAGTATTTGAATCAGTCTGCCGAGAATCCATGTATATATTTGAACTATACATGGATATATAATATCCTTATAACAGGTACATTTTCAACTTATGTTTTTACTCCATTATGCACAGTTTGAAATAAATTTTTGAAATACGAAAAAAGTTGGCGCAAGGCCTTTTTATCTTTCTTTTCAGTTTCTTCCCCGCTGGGCAGAAGGTAGATAAGATGGCTGGGACTAAAGCAGCCATTTTAGATCATGAAGTAACGTTGACAGTGAAAACAGTACATGATGAAACAGAAGGATGAAAAGCTGGGCCTCTGACCACCACTTTCCAGAGCATAAAACCCTTATACCAGCCCTGGACAACATGCAACAATAATTTTCCGTAGGAGATTCATTTCTATCTTATTTCAGTGGCTGTTATTTTGGGGTTTTGTTACTTGCAACTAAGCCTCATAAAATTAGGAAAGTTCAGGACAGCAGTTCTCAGTGTGTTGGTATGGTCTGCAGACTTCTGAATTTTTTGTAGGGAGTTTGTGAAATCAAAACATTTTCAAAGTATACTAAGACATTGTAAGTCCTTTTAACTATGGTGACACATTCACCAATGGCGCAAAAACAATTGTGGGTAAAAGCACCAGCATCTTTGAAACGAGGCACTAGTAGTCACTGTATTCTTCGTTGCCATGCAGCTGTAGGTGGGGGCTGGGGGAAGGGGTGGTTTCATCCAACGTCCTTAATAAAGCGGTAAAAATTACTTATTTTAAATCTTTACTCTTAAGTCTTTTAAATTTTCTGTATGAAGAAATGAGAAGTGTATGTGAAGTACTTCTGGGGATACCAAAATATGATGGTTGTCTTGAGGAAAACTACTTGTGAGGGTGTTTTGAGTCGTGAGTCTGGAGGCAATTCAGATGTGGGTATTTGACAGACATTTCCTCAAACATGAACAAAGTGAACTGTCACTTCAAGAAAAACTAACAGTATTTGTTGCCAATGATAAATTTTAAGCTTTTAAGTGAAAATTATTTTGGAAAATGTGTATCTGCCATCTGAATTTGATGGCCTTTCAGTATTTAAGAGGCTTTTTAAAATGAGATTGCTGGTCATAGTGAACATGATTTTTAAACATTTTATATGGCAAAATATTAACATTTGGAAGATGTGCATAACTCAGTGAATCAATAGTTTCCATGGGCCAAATGTATGATTTTACAAAATTATTCGTGGGAAAAAGTTTCACTCAAAGTGAAAGGTAGACCACTGGAGTCTAATGAAATTCAATGCAAAGCCTCATTTATATGACTTCAGATTCTACATTGTAAATAATCTTTTAGCTACTACCCCTTGTTCAGTTTTGGTATAGTGTCCAAGAATAAATCTATACCCTAGGCTATTAAAATATTCCTCCTGTCTACAACTTAATACCTGCATGAGGATGAATTTCTTCATTTACTTCAAACAAAACAACGTATCAGACTGAATGGAGAAACAAGTATGATAATCCAGCTGTCTTCTATTAAGCCAGACATTGAAAAGATTTGCAAAATGTTATTAACAATGCTGCTCTTCTCGCTAAATTATTTTTGAAAAATACTTATCATAAAATGTTAGCATGAAATTGGTTTAAAATAGATTAGCAAATATATTTTTAACATTTGTCAGTTTTCATTTCTGATATAGTCAATATAAACCTTCATAAACAAAAGTTAATTGGGAAAAAAAACAGAACTACCATCTGATCCAGCAATCCCAGTAACGGGTATATACCCAAAGGAAAATAAATCATTACATCAAAAAGAGACCTACACTTTTATGTCTATTGGAGCACTATTCACAATGGCAAAGATAGGGAATTGACTTAAGTGTCCACAAACTGAAGCGGCATAAAGAAAATGTAGTGTGTGTGTGATCATTTATATATATATATATGATATACTATTCAGCCATAAAAGATAATAAAATCATGCCTTTTGCAGCAACATGGATGGAGCTGGAGGTCATTATCTTAAGTGAAACATCTCAGAAACAGAAAGTCAAAACCGTATGTCCTCACTTGTAAGTGGGAGCTAACTAAGGTGTACACACGGACATAGAGTGTACACCTATGATGAACACTGGAGACTCGGAAGGGTGGGATGGTGGGAGGCAGGCATATAAGGGATGAGAAATTACTTGATGAGTACAATGTAGACTAATCAGGTAATGGTTACACTAAAAGCCCGGGCTTCACCACTATTGCAATATACTCACATAACAAAACTGCACTTGTACCCCTTAAATTTATACGAACTTTTTTAAAAGCAAGAAAAAGAAAACACCCTTTGGGGACATCAATATTTTTCCAGAGCATTAAGTTCTTGAGTGCTAAGTTCTTAAATGTTAAGATCTTAAGGACAAAACGTTTAAAATAATTGATTTATGATATTGAAAGAATTTGAAGTATAACCACAAAACTGTTCTGTTTATAAAATATGAGAACAGTAAAAGTATTAAGCCCAGAGTTCAGTAAACAATATCATGTTAAGAAGAAAGGGGGCAGACAGATTCTAAAAACTGTAGATTAATATACTTAATATTAATTATCCTTAGGGCAAAAGGTTAGAGAACAGATTCAGCAGAAAGTAAAGTAACCATTAACTCCATTAACCCAACACAAGTTTATTTATGAAGTCAAGTCAAACTGAGGAGTATTTGTTTCTTTGATAATTGGTAGACAGGGAATGTATATACATATTGTATTTCCCATTAAGCATTTGCTCATGTTACAGAACAGTGGCCTAGAGAACTATCATTGAAGATTTACCAAATCTGCCTGAAGCAAAATGTGATAAACTGCAGAAACGGTGCAAAATGACACTGGAAGTCGTAGAGCTGATTCTTGAACACGGGTTTGAACTGCATAGGTCCGCTTATGTGCATTTTCTTGATAAATATATTGAAAAATTTTTTGGAGATTTACAATAATTTAAAAAACTTACAGATGCACCATGTAGCTTAGAAATATTGAAAAACTAAGAAAATGATGTGTCATTAATGCATAAAATATATGTAGACACTAGTCTATTTTATCATTTACTACCATAAATATATACAAATCTATTATAAAAAGTTAAAACTGGCTGGGCGCAGTGGCTCATGCCTGTAATCCCAACACTTTGGGAGGCCGAGGCGGGCAGATCACCTGAGGTCAGGAGTTCAAGAGCAGCCTGGCCAACACAGTGAAACCCCGTTTCTACTAAAAATACAAAACTTAGCTGGGCATGGTGATGCATGCCTGTAATCCCAACTATGTGGGAGGCTGAGGCAGGAGAATCACTTGAACCCGGAAGACAGTGGTTGCCGTGAGCCGGGATGGTGCCACTGTACCACTCCAGCCTGGACAACAGAGCGAGACTCCATCTCAAAAAAAACCAAAAAAAAGTTAAAATTTATCAAAACTTATGCATACACAGACTACATTGGAGCCATTTACAGTTGAGACAAACAAAGATGTAGTACTAAATTACAACTGAAAAAGATTAACTATAGTACATACTGCACTACTACTATAATTTCAGAGCTACCTCCTGTTGCTATTGCTGTGAGCTCAAGTGCTATATTCACTTAAAATGCCATGTGATGTTTATCATCTCCACATGGGCAGTTCCTCTCTCCAGTAAATCGTTTATCGTAGTAAAAAGTGATCTCTCATGGTTCTCAGTTATTTTTCATCATGTTTAGCACAACCATAAACCTTGCAATAATACCATGGGACCCATACAACACTAGTCCCACTAGTGACGCTGGAAGGGCTCCCAAGGAGCAAAGTCATGACATTACAAGAAAAAGTTAAATTGCTTGATGGGTACTGGTCTGCAGCTGTAGATGCTCATCCTTCAAGACAAATGAATCTAGCATAAGGACCACTGTTAATAAAATTAAGAAAATTTATGAAGCCTTTACTGCATCTATACCAGCAAACCTTGTACTTTTTATGATATACCTTTTTATCTCATATTGAAAATGCAACTTTTATGTGGGCGCAGTATTGCTATAAGAAAGACATACCTATAGGCTCTAACATGACTGGAGAAAAGGTGGTCATTATATGACAATTTAAGGCAAAAGGAAGGTGAAGGATCTAAATCTAGAGAATTTAATGCCAGCAAAGGATGGCTTGATAATATTAGAAAGACGTTTGGCTTTAAAAATGTTAAGATAACAGAAGAGGCAGCTCCTGATGACCAAGAGGCAGCAGATGAGTTCCCAGATGCCATTAAGAAAATCACTGAGGAGAAAGGATATCTACCAGAACAGGTTCTTAAGGCAGACAAAAGTGCCCTATTCTGGAAAAAATATACATATATATGCCACAAAGTACATTTATTAGTAAAGAAGAGAAGTGAGCACCAGGATTTAAGGCAGAAAGGGACAGGCTAATGCTATAGGTTTTTGCTAATGCTTTTGAGTTTATGGTCAAGACTGCACTTATCTATAAAGCTGTTAACTCTTAAATCTTGAAGGGAAAAGTTAAACACAGGCTGCCAGTCTTCTGGCAGGATAACAAGAAGGCCTGGACAACAAGAACCCTTTTTCTGGATTGGCTCCATTGATGTTTTGTCTTTGAAGTCAGGAAGTACCTTGCCAGTAAAGGACTGCCTTTTAAAGTTCTTTTGATACTGGACAATGCCCCGGCCACCCACCCAGAACTGCATGAGTTCAATGCTAAAGGCATCGAAGTGATCTATTTGCCCCCAAACATAATGTCTTTAATTTAGTTTCTAGACCAGGGGGTCATAAGGACCTTCACGGCTCATTACCCACAGTACTCTATGCAAAGAACCATCAGTGCCATCCAAGAAAACTCTAACAAAGAGAACATCATCAAAGTCTGGAAGGATTCCACCACTGATGATGCCATTGTTACTACAGAAGAAGCCATGAAAGCCATCAAGCCCAAAATAATAAGTTACTGCTGAGGAAAACAACCAGATGTTGTGTGTGACTTCACAGAATTTACAACAGAGCCAATCAAGAAAATCGTGAAAGAGGTTGTAGATGTGTTAAATAAATAAATAAATAAATAAATAACAAATAAATAAATAAAATGGTAGAGGGTAAAACGTTTCAAGATCTGAATCCTGGAGTGAGTCAAAAGCTAAGCAATTCAAAAGCTTAGCTTTTGGAGATGAGTGCCTCTGAATCAGTGCCACACAATGAGGAGGAAGACATTTAGAAGCAGTGCCAGTAAACAAATCAACATTAGACAATCTGTGTTGATTATTCAAGACTGATTTTACAACATGGACCCTTCTACCACACAAGCACTAAAACTAAAGCAAATGGTGGAAGAAGGATTAGTACCATTTAGAAACATTTTTAGAGAAATGAAAAAAAGCAAAACATCAGACAGAAGTTACAATGCATTTTCATAATTACAACTAGTGTGCCTGCCTTTCCTGCTTCCCCTTCCACCTCTGCTACCGCTAAGAGCAAGACCAATCCTTCCTTTTCCTCCTCCACCTCAGCCTACTCAACATGAAGACAAGGAGGATGAAGACTTTTATCATGATCCACTTCCACTTAATGAAGAGTAAATGTATTTTCTCTTCCTGATGATTTTAATAGCATTTTCTTTCTTCTACCTTAATACAATATATGATACATGTAATAGACAAAATATGTGTTAATCTACTGTTTATGTTATCAGAAAGGCTTCCAGCCAATAGTAGGCTATAAGTAAAATTTGGAAAGAGTCAAAAGTTGTATTCAGATTTTCAACTGCACAGGGGTTGGTGTCCCTAATCCCTGCATTGTTCAAGGGTCAACTATAAATGTTTTGCTGATGGGAGTATCCACAGACTTTTGTGAATTCTAGGGTTGCTTCCCCATGCTTCTGTGCCATTTCCACCTACTGCTGTCAGTAAACATGCAAGAAGTATTAATCTTAATATTTAACTGTTACTCTTTAGGCTTAATCCAGACATTAGTCATATGAAACAAAAAGAAAACATTTTACAATGCATTCCAAAGTGGAACATATTTAATGTATCTGAGATTTTCTTAACACTAACTTTCTAGTACCTAGCATGATACTTTCTCTTCACAGACTATCTGCACTGTTTGTGCCTTTGCTTCTTTCAGGTCTTCACTGACCATCTTCACTTGTGACCACTGGTACTTTCTATCCTCTTTATCTTGTTTCATTTATCTCTATAGAACTTACCACCATCTGACATAAACAATATTTAAGTGTATATCTGCAGGCTGGGTTCAGGGGCTCATGCCCGTAATCCCAGCACTTTGGGAGGCCGAGACGGGTGGATCACCTGAGGTCAGGAGTCTGAGGCCTGGCCAACATGGTGAAACCCCATCTCTATTAAAAATACAAACAAATTAGGCTCAGTGGCATGTGCCTGAAATCCCAGCTACTCAGGAGGCTGAGGCAGGAGAATCACTTGAACACAGGAAGCAGAGGTTGCAGTGAGCCAAGATCATAACACTGTACTCCAGCCTGGGTGACAGCAAGACTCCATCTCAAAAAAAAAAAAAAAGTGTATTTGCTTTTCTGGGTTCTCTTCCCCTATTACTACCCTCCCCCGCACCCCAAAAGAATAAGCTTCGGTACAGATGTTCTGGTTGTTCACTCAGTGCCTTGAACAGTTCCTAGCACATAGTACGCAATAAAGAACACAAGATTTCTTAAATGAATCTTGAGATTGTAAGCACAATACTCTTAAATTATAGATAAGAAAATGACTCCATGAACCTGGAGGTAAAAAGGAACCTAGGCAGAGAGCAGACATTACAAAGCCCATGCAACTGATGTCCCTACTACCCAGCAGTTAAGAAGACAGGCTGCATACTTGGACAAAATAGGATTCCAGTCCACTTATTCGTGGTGGCAAACTCTCTTCATGCCTCAATTTAGCTATGAGAAAATAGAGATGATAATGGTAATAGCCCCAACTTCATGTTGTCATTAAGGTGATTAAATGCAATCATGTGTGTAAATTACTAGTGCATAAAGGAATAAGCATTTAATAAAAGGGAACTATTATTCTTATTACTACTACTATCATCATCATCATCTCAGTCAGGATCCAAAGCCAATTTTTTAGTATTTCACAAATAATTTATGGTAAGATAGGCTAACTAGTTTCTAAGTCCAGACAACTGAGAAAAAAAAGCAGATTAGAGAGATAAAAGTTGCCAGAAGCAAGATCAGGAGAAAAATGAAAACTATAAAAACTAGATTCTCAAGGTACTGCATTACCACACAATAATAATGTACGTAAAGATAATGCTTATATATTATATTTAATATACTGTCTTAAGATGGCGAGAAAATATAATTCTAAAATTAGAAAGATTACTTCAAAATGGCTCATACAAACTTTTGGTATAAAAGATAAACTTCCATTACCTTCAAAATTTATGTTCTAGAGAAAAAGCATAAATGAGACATTATTACATAAACAGCTTAGATATCTCTGCTGTAAATACCCATCAGTGTGACTTATGTGAGTCTATCTAAAGCTTTTCTACGGGCTCACTCTTCACTCACACTCTGTAATGTTGTATCTCAGGTGCAGATTCCAGGGAGGTGGTAAATTGTTCCATTCACTGTCTTAGTGACATTGCTGCCACCTTATAACAAATCCGTATTCATTAATCCTGTTTGTTTTAGTAATAGAATATACCAAGGTCCTCTAGTAAGAAATCAAATTTCAAAATCAAAACCACATTCCAAATTTCTTAAAAGATACTTTTCTTTGTTCAATTCCTTTGTAAAAACATTGGTCACCATTTAACATACATGGCAACAAAATGCACCCAATTTACATGCATCAACAAGTTAATAAATCATAATACATGGACAACACAAATTTCAAACAAACAGTACTAAAGTAGCTCATGTTGCATTTAACTATAGTTCTTGTGCTCCTAATAGAGAAGTAGCTAATATGAGAAACAAACAGTTCCAGTTTCAACCTGAATTAAAGTTCTGTGTGGCAAGTAACATGAAACAATGATCACATGAAGTCATTATCTTAAAAAGAACCATTCTTCAGAAATCACTTTGTGCAAAGCACCATACTAGTGTAGACTATGATCTTAAAAAACATATACCTTCAGTTAAAGACAAATGGTCTCCATTTTTTGAAAATTAATTACCTGAATGATTCAAATTTTTATTATGCCCATAAATTAAAATTATCTTTCAATGTAAAGGTTATATATATTTGACACCTTAAATAATTCTGGAGATGTTCAGTTAAACCAATAATTCCCTGGGACTGGATTACTTTCAAGAGCAAAAAGAAAAAACAATAATCAAAAGCCCTTTCTAAACTCACAGGCAAGGTTTCTGATTTGGGATTTAATTAATAAGAAGTTAAGCACCACAATAAAATACATTTTTAGAAAATAGAATGGACTGCCATCAATACACAAGTTAGGGACAAAAGAAAGCACTTACACTTTCCCTCCCACCCTTTCCCCCCCAAAAATTTAAGCACTCTAATCCTATCAATCTGAAATTTTACAAAGGATTTTTTGTGTGGTTATCTGTGTGTGGATATTATATGGAAGATACAAACCGAAATTCGATTTAAGATCTCAAGTTCTAGAATCATGATTTGATTCAGTAAGAATGTCATATTATTTGTGCATGTTATATGTTTAGTTTTAGATTATACGCTACATTTTTATGCTTTCTCCCCTCAAAGTCTATGATTAAAGGATGGCACTTATTCATTCTGAAGTGCATGAGAGAATTTATGACAAATTGCCTTGCGAAACAATATCTCCTCTGAAGAGTTCAAAGTAATTATGTATAAATAAAACCTTAAAATAAAATTGCTGTAAATCCTCTGCATCTATTTAGCAACACAAATAACTTCAATAGCCAAAATATTATTTTAATTTTAATTTAAGTTTCTCTCCTCCATGATGTATTTAATTACGCTGTTACAAGTAAGAGTAATTTTTTAGTATGTGTAACAGACCACATGCTAAAAAAGTTTAAGGGTTCAGAAAACTAAAATTTATAATTCTTACATGGTTATACTTAAGTCAGATATACAAGACTATAAATAAGTAACTTCAACCTAAAATACGCTTTAAATACCACAAAAGAAGAAAAAAGAAAAACAAAGGGAAAAAGGATTTCTCCTCATGTAATTTTTGAGTGGACTATGTAGCAAAAAAGCAAAATATTAAATATCTAGTTTTCACTTCAAAAGAAATTATTCATAAATAAAATTCACTAAATAAGATATAAATGAGATTAGGAGTATGAGTACGGAGTATTCAGACTTATTCCATTCAGATGAGAAGATGACATCTTTGGAGGAAACAAAAAAAAAAACCTTACCAAATAATACGATTTGTATCTCATTAACCTTTCAAACATCACTTCAACTTCACCATTTATACCATAAACCTTCTTGACAGTTCCTATTTTCTACCTTTTTTCGAAAAAAGCTTTAGCCTCTTAATTTCCAAGCATCATATTAAATCCCTTAGTTCAATCTAATTCCACAATCCCCATTTCAAAGACTTTAAAATACTCATCTTCTTCCCCTCAAAAGTTGGAATCCACCATGTAATTATTCAAAACTGAGAAACTAAAGGTTAAAAAAAAATCAACTAAAAATAGTATGCTTGTTAGTATATATGGTTTTACGTAGCAGGGAGACCACATAATTCCTCTTTTTGATTAACCTCTGGCCCTTAAAATAGTAAAGTCAGAAAATTAAAATAAGTAATATATACTTACAATACTTAAAATCTGTATCTATATCCATTTTCAATAGATGTGCGAGTTAAGAAAATGACTGAAATTATATGATTATAAATGTTTACTGTGTAACAGTACAAAATTGATGTTCCCAAAAAGAGGGTAAAAAAATCTTTAACTGATATTAAACATCTTCAGTAATTTGGAAAAATCCCCAGGTTGAAATGTAACTATCAGGGAACAACGAAAAATGCTTTCATGCATGTACACATGTTAAGTAACAAATAAGCAAACCCCAAGTCAATACAGTACATCAATGACACTTAAATAACATTATGAATATAAAAGAAAGAAAAGATAAAATGTTGACTGCTACTGATGAAAGAGCATTTCAACAATTTACACAAAATGATACTAAACAGCTTTTTAAAAAAGATGTCCTAAGAAGATCAAGCCACAATAAGTTAGTGTTTTCCATAATACATGCTAAATTATTTGATCCCATATCTATACTGTTACTGTCTTAATTCCTAAATGTTGTGACAGCATATTTAATTACTGAGGTACATTAGTTTACATCTTTTTATAGGTATTCTTAGAGGATTAACTTTTCGTTTCCAGTTTTTCATCTTCTTCACCTCCTCCAAAGAAAATTAAAGGAAACATTCCTAGAATGCAGCCAATAGTCACCCCAACAGCTTTGCCCTAAGGAAACAAAAGAGAACATTTTTAAAAAGTTACTTTATCTCTGATAACAAGAAGGCAGGAAAAAAATCTCACCAGCTCTTCTCAATATATTTGGATTTGCTACCCTTCATATATATTCTTCTTCAATATTTATCCCTGTGTATACCTTATATGTAGATATAATCATTACGTAAACATAGCTTTGTTTTCTTCCTCAATCCATACCCCTGCATAGCCACACATTTTCTTACAAACTCTTTTCCAAACTGCTAAACTTAAAGTTCAACTGAATTGACGGGTCCATATTCTACTTAAATCTCTACTTAAATCTACTTAAATCTACACAACAGCCACTGGTACTTCTCCAACATTATAAGTAAAATAACAACGAGCATTTCCGTGTATAGTTCTTCGCCAATGTTTTATTTAAAAATCAAACAGAATTAATATTTGTGCATCTTCATGAAGGATTGTCATGCTGTCCATCCTTGACAAAGCTGCATATACTTACATACCAAGTTCAGTATACACAAATGTAGACATACATACCAATTTTCCTGCAACCTCACCTACATTATACAAATTTTATTTCATTTTAATTAATTAATTTATTTATTTTAGAGACAGGGTCTCCCTCTGTCACCTAGGATGGAGTGCAGTGGCATGATCATAGCCCACTGCAGTCTTGGCTCAAGCCATCTTCCTGATCTCTTCCTGAACTCTTTGGCTCAAGCGAGCCTCCTGACTCAGTCTCCCCAGTAACTAGAACTACAGACACATGCCACTATGCCTAAATAATTTTGTTACTTTTATTATTATTATTATTATTATTATTATTTTGTAGAGCTAGGGTCTCCCTATGTTGCTCAGGCTGATCTTGAACTCCTGGCTTCAAGAGATCCTCCCACCTTTGCCTCCCAAATGGGATTACAGGCTCTGGGAGCCACTACACCCAGATCATTATAAAAATTTAAAATTTTTATTTTTGTAAATGGTTTTCAAAATTTGCATTCCTATGACTATCAAGTTTATATACTTTTCAATTAAGTTTCATTTCCTCATACAAATATTTATTGAGAAGCTATTATGTGTCAAACTCTCTACTTGAGTGTACCATGGAGATGGACTAATCTTACGTCGTCTGTCTCTCTCCTCCAGGAACTTCTAGTTAGGTACACAGGGAAAGACAAAATAAGTTCTATCAAACATTACAGATACTATGATAGCTACGTAATCTTTGTTCTTGAATGAAATGTCTTCTCTTATACATTGTCTGTTTAGCTATCACATCCCACAGTTTTTCGGGTTTTGTTTTTGTTTTTGTTTTTGAGACGAGTCTGGCTCTGTCGCCCAGGCTGGAGTGCAGGGGCGCTATCTTGGCTCACTGCAAGCTCTGCCTCCCAGGTTTATGTCATTCTCCTGCCTCAGCCTCCCGAGTAGCTGGGACCACAGGCGCCCGCCACCACGCCCGGCTAGTTTTTTGTATTTTTAGTCTATAGAGACAGGGTTTCACCGTGTTAGCCAGGATAGTCTCGATCTCCTGACCTTGTGATCCGCCCCCTTCTCGGCCTCCCAAAGTGCTTGGATTACAGGCGTGAGCCACTGCGCCAGGCCCACATCCTACAGTTTTTCTACCAAATTTAATAGTAGACATTAATATTTTGACAATAGCTTGCGTAAAAATTTTCAACTTTGTTATTTTGAGGGTTTTGGTGGTGGTAGTGGTATTAGTAGTATGACCAATACTTGATATTAATAGTCAAAACTGTTATTTTCATTATGCCAAAACTTTAAAAGGTATCACTCATGCGGAGTTTTAACAAGCAGAAACTTTCTTCATTCCACATGCTGATAAATTTAATCCTTAGCTTCTTGTTTTTTTACTTTAACATATTTACTCATTTGAATATATTCACAGAGAAATCATTATATCCTATTTCAGACTCCTGACTTTCCCATATACAGAAGATAACATGACAAAAGCTAACTCTGAAATTTATCCGTGATAGAATAAATACAAATACACATGCAGGTTCCAGTTGACATAGGTGTATTTTAAAACCTCACTTGTAATTTGGCCCCACTTTCACTTCCCACCCATTCTGTTAGAATTCCTGTTGCAACCAAGGCTTTCCTCACCCTTCAGTTTAGGAATACCAGTCAGTGATTTCTGACCCAATTATCTCAAGAGATATAATGTCAATAGGGTGGTGAGGAAGAAAAAAGTGATACACTTTTCTTACTCCCTGATCCAGGACCTGAAGCAAATTTTTTCATTGTGAAAACATTTATTTACACATTATTATTATGTCTTACAATACTCTAGGCCCCACAGTTAACCACATTGGGGCTAATCGTAGAACTTGAGTCCCATCTGTAATACTGTTTTATAAGAAAATATTTTTTGAATTTCAAACAACCAAATTACAAGTGCCGTTTTAAAATACACCTATGTCAACTGGAACCTGCAGGTGTATTTGTATTTATTCTATCACGGGTAAATTTCAGAGTTAGCTTTTGTCATGAGTAGAAGGCTGATCACTAACTTCAAATACTTCAGGCTGTATAGAATCAAAATGTTATGTTACAGAGTAGAAGATTCGATTCTAACATAAAACAAGCAGAGTCAACAACTAAGGAACAGAATCACTGTTGCCATAAACCAGTGAGGGGTTTTACCGCAATACACACACAGACACACACACACTCAATATATTAACACTAGTTTAGTAATTTAGATGTTTTTGTCATAGAGAAGAGAAAATGAACCTACTTTTAATATAGAAAGAAAACAATTATTATGCCCCAGAAAAATAAACTTCTGATCCCAACTTTAATGCTAAAATTTTTAAGACAAATTGCTAGAATGTTAGAAAATCCTTATTCCCTCAAAACTCCAGCTGGTATCAGGGGCTAGTCTCACTTTACTTACAAATTGTAAGATATGGACACATGTAAACTAAAAGGAAAAGCCCAAAATTAACATTCCACTTTCTTAAAAGACTTTTCAACCTTTATAAAGTAAAAATTACAACAAGCAAATAGGTCCTCATTTTGTTTCTCCACACTCTTCCTACATTTTGATTGAAAACCAAACACTTCCCTGCTATACTTGTGATCCTTCTACTACTCATATTTTAAAGGGTAGTAATTATTGCAGATTTAAAGTGATTTAAAGTGATTAGTGATGAATTTAATTTTTACCTATGTGTATGTTTTTATACTCTGTATGAATATTTTGCAGGTAAAAATTCTGTTTACTTCCAAAACATTTAATATCTTCATTAAAATAAATTCCATCTAATTTAACATTAATTTTGTATTTTACTCTTCTTCAGCTCCCATTAGTGTTTCAATCCATTGTCATTTGATTTTTCTTCTTCCATTAGTCCATAGAAATTGCTCAGAAATGATTATCAATGAGCAACTACATACCAAATCCAAAAACAAAAAACAAAAAAAAATTTTCAGAAATTTTACTTGATTTCTTTATATCAAGAGGAATTAATTGAATTAATTATCATTCACTGCTTCTTAAAACTTCTTCCTTGAAAGCTCCCATAAGACCATGAGCTCTTAGGTATTTTCTAGGGTTCTTTAATTTTGCACATTTTCTCTGGAACAACACTTCTCAAATTTTAATGTACAGCAGAATTAAAACACAAATTGCTGGGTTCTGTCTCCAGAATTTTTCATTTTGTCAATCTGTAGCAGGCAGATTTTAAGGTGGCCTTCATGATATCTTCCTTCTGATATTGAAGTCTTTGCATAGTCTCCTCCCCTTGAGCATGGGCAGGATGCTCTAACTTGCTTTGAATAATAGGAAAGGTGATGGGGTGTTACTCCTGCGATTACATTACGTTACATAAGGCTCCATCTTGCCATCCTGCCAGCAGACTCATTTTCTTTCTCCCTTGCTGGCTCTGAAGATGCAGGCTGCCATGTTGTGAGAGGGTCTACTGAGAGGGCCCCATGGCAAGGAACTGCAGGTGACCCGTAGATCGGGGTGTCCAATTTTTTGGCTTCCCTGGGCCACATTGGAAGAAGAATTTTCTTGGGCCACACATAAAATACACTAACACTAACGATAGCTTAAAAAAAAATCACAGAAAAAAAATCTCATTATGTTTTAAGAAAGTTTACCAATTTTTGGTAAACTTTTGGATTACCAAAAGCAGGCTGCACAAGCCTGCTCTAGATGGAGGGAGGCCTCTAGGACATGAGAGTGCAACAGCAAAACAGAGGTTGGGTCCCTCACAGCCACAAAAAAATTAATTTTGCCAAAGACCTGGGTGAGCCTGGAAGTGGATTCATCACCAGTTGAGCTTCTAGACAGGAACCAAGTCCTAGCTGGACATGATTGCAGTCTTCCAGAGGACCCATTTAAGCTATTCCTGATCTGACCCACAGAAAATGAGAGATAACAAATATATGTTGTTTTAAGCTGCTGAATTTGTATGTTTTTTTTGTTTTTTTTTTTTTTTTTTTTTGGTGAGATGGAGTCTCACTCTGTCGCCCAGGCTGGAGTGCAATGGCTTGATCTCGGCTCACTGCAACCTCCGCCTCCCAAATTCAAGCAATTCTCCTGCTTCAGCCTCCCAAGTAAGCTGGGATTACAGACACCTGGCCACCACGCCCAGCTAATTTTTGTATTTTCAGTAGAGATAGGGTTTCACTACCTTGGTCAGACTGGTCTCGAACTCCTGACCTCAGGTGATCCACCTGCCTCAGCCTTCCAAAGTGCAGGGATTACAGGCATGAGCAACCCCATCCAGCTGCAATAATTTTTTACACAATAATAGATAGGTCTAAGATGAAGACTGTGTGTTTGCATTTCTAAGAAGTTACCAGTTAATGTTGATCCTGCTGATGCTGGCACCACATTTTGAGAACCACTCTCCTATGAAAGTTCATCTTCTCCCATGGTTTTAACAATCACCTACCTTTTCAGTGAGGCCTACAGTGACTCTCCTATTGAATATTGCAGTCTGCTTCTATCCTAGCACTCCCAGCCTCTTCTACTTCGCTCTGTTTTCCCTTATTCTCGTAACACATATAAACTTCTAATATGCTAAATATTTTTATTTATCAGATTGTTTATTGTCTGTCTCCCCACTGCTTGAATGCAAGATCTATCAGAAATAAGATCTTATTTTGTTAACCAATGTATTCAAAACTCCTGTATATCTACTTGGCATATAATATGTGAACAATAAGTATTTGTTGAATGAATGAGTGACAATACCCATTATCACTAACTCGGACCTATCTAACTCTTGACTTTAACCCAAATGCCTACTAGGTGTCACCACTTGAATGTCCTACTAGTATCTCAAATTCAATGTGTCCAAAATAGAACTCATTATCTTCCCTTACAAGCTTATTCCTCCTCCTTTTTTTCTTGATTTTATTGATGGCATCATGATCCATCCAGTTTCCTTCTTATTTAAAACTCCCCTGGCTCTCCAACACTTAGGTAAGAGGCTGAAGCTCCTTAGCATTCACATACAATACCTTTCCTGTCTGATCCACGCTGACTTCTCCAATGTTGTCTTCTGCTGCTGCTTGTACCTATAGCTACTACATATTATATTCCTAAAATAGGTTCATGTATTTACCTAAATATACCCTTTTTTATCATCCTCTTCTAATTGCTGGCCAGTATTCTTGGAATTCCTCTTATTCATCTAGTAAATGTCTCATCAATAATTCAAAAATCAGCTTAGATCTAATAATCACCAAGAAATCTCCCCACCAAAAGAAGTTACTGCCCACAGTGTTAATTCCCTTACCTGTATCATTGTTATATCTTGTACATAATTCATTACTGCATATGTTATACTAAATTATAATTTGTTTACATGTTTGGTTTTCACCTAAACAAGTTCCTCAAGGATAACCACAGTTTATTATTCCTTTATGTTCTTTGGACCCCAACCTATAAGAGATACTCCCTAATTCTAAGTGAATTGCACAAATATTTTTTAAAAATTCAGTATACCTACAAAAAATAAGGAGTTAATAACACAAATTACTGTTCTTCTGAAAACTGCCAAGGTCTGGACAATTTTTGTTAAAAACTTCATTCAAACCCATTTTAGTCTCAAATTTCTCAAGATCCTGAACTATACAGTATCTTGTTCTGGCTACCTAATTCATTGTCATAAACCATGTAAATTACTTACCAAATGTGTACTAAGACGTGTTTGCCACATGTCAACTTGCTTTGGTGTGAGATCAGGAATTGACAGACCTAACCTGGAAGCCAATGCTTCAACATAGCCTGCAAGTCTTTGAAGAAACAAGACAATATGATATATAAGTTATGTTTCAATAAAGCCTTTACAAAAGCAAACAAAACAAAACAAAACAAAAGACAATGAGGACAAAATGTAAGTTTTTAAAAAGACATGCAAATGTCCTCATATAGTAAACTAATTACCACAAGGAGAAGCAAGATAATTTTACATTTGCACTTGGTACTCTAGAAATGGCATAAACATTCTTTACAACTTTTAATTTTTATTGTATATAAATATATTGTTTAAAAATATTTTCTTATTAACATATTTAACACAAAGGAAAATTAATTGACTTAGAGCAATTATTCTCTATTATTATTTTTAAAAACAATTCAAGGTATATAACAATTTGTACAGATAATTAGAATTTCTGCAATTATTCCAAGCTCAAAGCAAAGCACTTTAACATATGATACAAATTAGTAACTTATCAGACAGCAAAAGTTTCCAAAGACTGGTAAACTAACAAATACAATTCCTCAGACTGGTAAACTAACAAAAACCCTAAACTTTCAGGCCAATCTCAAGTATTTTATCAATTCTAAGTTGCCATCATTTATTGGATATACTCTTACTTTATGAACTGTAAGAAAAACATTGCTAATTAAACTGTGTATACTACCAACAATAAGATGGATCCTGATATCAGATATGTAAAAATGCATCTGAGAATGCATAAAATGTGGTATTTGTTGTTTAATGATACGCCTCCAAAAAAAGAGAGAAGAGAAATAGTTTTTAAATACAAAGACTTCAAGAAAAATCTTCATCTCTAAACAAAAATAATTGTTTTATGATACAATATATAGCTAAATGGCTTTAAAATCTCTTAGATCATTTGGTTCTATTAAATATATCCGAAAGCTATACAATGACTGTAATATTCTCATTATTTACTTTAATGTTGGAAACTGGGAATAGAATGTTTAAGAGATGATATCATGATGCATTTATGCCAGGAATTCCAAGAATATAAAATTCTTGCCATGGCTCTAAAGCAAAGAAACTTCTTTTTTTTTTTTTTAACGGTGGCTTTGGCCCCAGACTCTGGTGCAGAAGTCTAACATAGAAGGTTAAGGTTAGATCACTTATAAAGCTGCTTTGCCTAGATTACAGGGCTATGTAAACTTCTAAGAAAAAATTCAAATCTGAAACTGTAACACTCAAATGAGCCAAGGAAAGAAGAGACAAAGTCAAAGACACAGCAAGAGAGAACATATTTATCATAATAATGTCCACTTAGTCTAATTTATACTCCCCCAGCCTTCCCCAAGCTCAGGAAGCAGCTCAGGCCATCTGCCACTGGGAACAAGAATGTGAAGAGAGAGAGAAAGTTGGCCTTTTCTAAATAGATGTCCTTAGTTTGTTTCATTATTCCTGCCACATAAAGTAAAGAAAGCAAAAAATAGCCAAACCCATATATGCTTTGGCCATTATTTCCTTTGAAAGCTCCCCCCTCTAAAAAACATGTATAGTCATCAGTATCCTTAAATTTGAGCCATATCCTTTCTCTTTGGGTTTTGTGGGAGTAGGGTGAAGTGGAATAATGAGAGAGGTTCTTGCTTTTAATCCTGCCTTACCCTTAGAGATGTCTACAAAATACATATAAATACTTCCGTAAACACAAATTCCATTTTGCTTACATTATGGTAGATTTAGAATAAACTTTTGCATATATCAGAACCACTCATGAAAATTACTAAACACAAATGCCAGGGTTCCCTCTCCAGAGATACTAATAATGTATAACTAGGATATCACCCAGGCATCTATATTTGATGGATACCAAAGATTTAGTACTATTAGTTTAGAAGAAGTAAATTCAAAATTTTAATTCTAGAAAACAAAGAAAAATTAAATATCCCTTTGTTATGCTTCTCAATTAAAGAAGAGTGGGGAACAGAAAGACAGCAAGTACAGAATATACAAATGAATAAGTGAATGAACCTACCCAAGTCCAGCTAGATCTGACACAAGATTTCCCAAAGCAGCAGCTAAAAATTTGAAAAATAAACAAATGAACTGTTACATAAAAGAAGAATAATTATGTCACTCTGTAATCAACAAAGCACTGACTTGGAAGAGTTCTCACATTTCTCAAACTAAAGCAACTATATTCAAAGTAACTCATTGGACAGCTCTTACTCTCAAGGTTTTGAATAGAACACAATTTTGAAATTATAATATTCTACCTCCATTAAGTAGTAGGTTTTTTTCTGTTATGGCAGCCAATTTCCATTTGGTTTCAATATTAATTGTACAATATTTTGTAGTATCTTTCATATAATATTTAAAGGAATTGGTAAAGCTGCATGTACAGCTATGAAATTCAAGAAAGTCAAGGAGAAAATAAATATTTCTTTCATTAACTCATTTACCTAATGCTTTCTACAATAAATACAACATAGAACTCTTCCCAAATTTTACCTCCATGAAAAACAGAGTGGTAAATGGGACAGAGAAGACAGATGTTTAATCCTGTATTTCCTTCTTTGATTTTTTTCTACCCAACTCAAGAAAAAAAAAAAAATCTACCCAACTCAAAAATAAATAAATAATAAATAAATAATAGGCTGGGCACGGTGGCTCACACCTGTCATCCCAGCACTTTGGGAGGCTGACATGGGCAGATCACAAGGTCAGGCATTCAAGACCATCCTGGCCAACATGGTGAAACCCCGTCTCTACTAAAAATACAAAAATTAGCCAGGCATGATGGTGGGCGCCTGCAGTCCCAGCTACTCATGAGGCTGATGCAGGAGAATCACTTGAACCTGGGAGGTGGAGGTTGCAGTGAGCTGAGATCGCACCACTGCACTCCAGCCTGGGTGGCAGAGTGAGACTCTGTAAATAAATAAATAAGGGTAGAAATGTTTAGGGGTAACACTGAATTGCCAGAAAATCTTGTCTTAATGAAATCAATATAGCAGAGTATTGTTATCCAATAACTAATAATATAAAGTACCTAAAATTTTCAGAAAAAGTACTACATATACAAAACTAAGAATCAGAAGAATACGATGAAGAAAACAGATATCTCAATGAGTAAACTCATTCAAATAAATTACCCTCTTCGAAACTTAATCTACTGAAATGTTTTATAAATGTACAGACAATGAAATAATAACATTTACTATTGTTAAATACCTGCCATAGTTGAAATTCCCAAAATAATTCCAATAGACATTTCAATATGGGTTCCCTGAAATATGATAAAAAATTAATCTTAAAAATTAAAGCTAAAGTGACTATAAAAGAATAGCAAAGCATTAATAAAAACAGATACAATAGTTAAACCAACATGTTAGTGCTGCAAAATTACATACATCATATATGCACATATAATGTAGTAATTCATTAAATTATTAAATATATGCATTCATACAGAAATAACATAACATTTCATTCATTCAAATTAGGTTTATAAAAATAAAATTAGCAACACATGTAGAAATATAGTTCATCATTAAAAATCTAGAATTTCTATTTTTCTACCACAGAGAAAAATGCTTTAAAGCTCTTTGAAAACAAGACCAACTCACATTAATTTTAAATTCTGAACTATACATCTATACTACTGTTATTTACTCTATCAAAAGATTAAAAAGAGACTAAACCAGTTTCTAGGGAAATTGGGGTTTATAAAATTATCCTTATAACACTTAGCTCTTTAATCATTAAATAGTGAAACTGTACAATCATTTATAAGCAGCAACAGCATTTAGTACAATAGATCTACACTCAAAACAAAGCCCCATCGTATCGCCACTGAATTTAATGACAGAGTTTAAGACTTTCTATATGTATATCATCATTCCTTTGAAGAAAAGAGGGGCTCACATTTTACTTTCATTTTAGAGAGTAGGAACTGAAGTGAAGACGATTAAACTATTATAATAGAATAAAGAAGAAATCCTAGGATCTATTGTGCTAATTCAATTCTAATCCCTGAGCAATGCTGCCATTAGAAGACTTAATTTTCAAGAGTTCTCTTGAACACTGATGCATGAACATTTCTAAAAAATGTTTCAAATCTCAATGATATTTGTGGAGGGAAAAAATGCCCTATATTTTATGTAGAAATAATGCATTACTCATCAATTATTTACAAAACTGAAAAGAGTTTTCCTCAAGTTTCTTTCCCCTAGAGCTTTTGGTTGCATCACTTTAAGATATCATTCTTGCTGAATATGGACTCAACAGCCTGATGATGCATTCAAGTTCAAAAGTCTTTTGTCCTGATGCACAAAGTTCAAATTACAAGGTTGTAAATATACCCCAAGAAACAGATTTCGAAGAAGAAATAAAGAGGAAGAAAAGAAAAGGTAAAAATAGGCAGAGAAAAAGAATAAAGATGTGTATCATCCTATCTGAATGCAAAAAAACTGGAGCACCAATATAGAAGAGAGGCACCTGATAACAACAGTCTAATAAATAAATATGGCATCTTTAACAGCAATGAATCGCTGGCAGTGGCCAAAGAAGAATCTCTTTGCAATACATATATTTAAAAAATAGTTAAGTGCTTAATCATTTGGTTGAATGTAATACAGCTAAGATCCTTCTAACAGCAGGAAAAGCCCCATATGAAGTCAAAGGTGCTTTGGGGGCAATGGACTATCCACTTCTTTACTGTGTCCCATAGTAACATCAAATTTTGTGTTAATAGGTGAGGTAGAAATTATAAATAAACCGAATACTAATGGTTGTCTTAAAGTTATACCTGGTTCATTATCCTTAATACAATGAATCTACTCTAGAATTCTAACAAATTCTATCCAATTAAACTGCTAGTAAAGTAACCCAAAACTAACCCTAAAGTATGTTATAAAAAGCAATCCAATAACATAAAAATATTTTTTAAACTATGAAACAAAAGGCTTAATATGAATAGCAACCAAGATAAACTCTATTACAAGAGTTTACAGAGGAATTTGTTTTTACGAGTACAACTAGGGTGGGACAGTACACCTAACAGGAAGGAGGAAAACATCAAACGTCTATGGTGTGAAAAAAAAGAAGAATCAACTATCTCAACTTACTATTTTAAAACAGTTATAGCTATCCCACAATGAGAGGGGTTGATCAGTATTTTTTAATTAAAAGATGAAAAACATTCTTAAGATAATAATCACTCATTTCACCTTTCATAGATTCTACAGTTACATTATTTATATGTTTTAGTCTCAGCATTCTATATTACAAAGCCTCACTGGAAAATTTTATTGTCTCTGAATTAGTTTGCAACTATCACAGGATAATATTTTTGCCATACCTACTACTCTTAACCAGGTACTGAAGTCAGTGGCTTAAACATTTATTTCAGTATTATTTAAATAAAAAACTGATTTTCTGTGTTCTAGATGTGCTGGGGAAAAAAATTAAGAAAAAATAAACAAAATGGTTGATAAGCCCCTGAAACTGGATTTCAATATAAACAGAATAACAAGTATTACTAATTTGGAGTCAGCCAACTCAGGCCTGGAAAAATAGTGTACTCTTAGTTATACTAATAATGAGGCACACACCTGGGGAACACCAAATATTGAACTACAAATTACTACAATAATTTGACTCTAGAATGTGGGTGTTTGGTTTGGTAGCTGATTCCCATCAATCTGGACATAAGGCTAGACTACATAGCAAACAAAACCATTCTTGAATAAACCATGTTTACATAAATGTTATAATCTATACAACATAAATTACTTTTAAAATTCCTACTTTGAAACTAAATCTTCTATTTATGTCCATTTGTAGTACACGTGATCTCCAAAACACCAAAAAGAAAACCTGCATCTCTCATATGTATTTGCCTCACATTCAACAATCCTAAGGTCATTCTACTTTTTCATAGTCTCCTACACTTTAGCTATCATTTACAAAATGTTTTTAAAAGTTAGAGTCAGTGAAGCTGACAGCAAACTCTCTAAGTCCTAAATGAGAAAAGTTTCTAGTTGTGAGGCAATTTGATTTTCTCAAACGAGTTTAAATAAAGACCCCAACTGAGAATTCATAAACTGGTATTCAAAGTACATGATATTTTTTTCTCCTCCCACTAAATGTATTGAAGATCTATTACCTTCAATCTAATGCTAATATCTGAAAAGAATGATTTCACATAAGGTATTCTAAAAACATGTATTAGAAGTTGATAACTGACATATTAACTGGACTGTGATCAATCTATTTTACTTGGACAAAATAAGAAAATGAATAGTTTTTTGACTGATTATGGCATTTTCATAATATGTATATAAGAATAAAATTGGCCAATTTATGTATCTGTGAATGTGAGAGACTTATTCAACTATTTAGAACCACACTGCCTTCTTGGAAACTACTAAAATCTGAGTTGGCTAGATTATTCAAACAATTAATGTACATCAAATCTAATTGTAATGAAAATCCCATTATGACAAATTCATAAGCTGTAGCTAACACTTGGTATGTTCTTGAAAACAGAGCACTGGGCAGTTTTTGAAGACTTGCATTTTAATCATGGATCTATTTCTGACTTTAGAATATGAACCCAATATTGATATCCATTAACAAAAGGCCTTATATAGTAGTAAGGAAGGTAAGTCAGCCATCTCTGAGATTAAACATTTTTAAGGAGCACCCTTGCATTAAAATACCACAGCAAAGGGGAATTTTTTTTAACACTACAATGGAACAAGGCAAAAGGGAGATATAGTCACTATTGAAACTTTAAACAATGGCTAGACTGAAGGCTAGACTATGTATCAAAACATGCTTTAAAACATTTTCACATTGGAAAATTGAACAAGGAACTAAATCAAATAGTTACCTATATATGTGATGATAATTGCCAATACCACTAAAGAACATCAGAACATTTTACATATTATTTTTCTTTATTAAGAATGTTGAAATTAGAATAGGATAATATAGGCCTTAAATGTTCTGTCTAAATGCTCTACCAAGTCTATTTGTCTAAATGCTTTACCTAAAGTCTTAATGATTAATAAATATAATGCCTTAAAATTGAGCTATAGTCTAATATGAGATATAGTAAAAAATATTCTTGTTCATTATATTAAAACTTTATAACCACAATAGAGAAATTATTAGGAAAATGTAGACCACATTAATTTATGAACTCAAAATAGAAGCAGTGAGAGAAAGAACTTACAGCAACAATCATAATTGCATTATCCAAAAAGCCAAACCCTATGAAAGGTATCGCATTGTGGATGAATACTGAAAAACATCAAAAACAGAAAAATATATTTTAAGATTTCTATTAACTTAGAATAACAAAAACAGATGATATGATCAAAGTATCCTAAACAGACTTGATAATCTCTAGAATTTGATTCTCATTTTCCAGAGCCAATAGACGCTGCTACTGCTACAAGTAGAAACTATATTGGGAAAAAACAAAACAAACCAGAAAAAATATAAAACATGTAAAAATAACTGTGTTAGGCTTTTGTGTTTTCTTGCTGGTAACACACACACACACACACACACACACACACACAAATATATACATACAATTAAGAGAACAAATTAGTAAACATATATGAGTACCATGTTTTACCTGATTGCTACTGACATCAATCTCTTTTTCTCTTATGACTAAAGTCTGATACTATAAAATTGATTTCTGTATTAGAAATAATGAAAATGTTCTAAATCAAATGTCAGAAAAGCTATTTGGGTGCTTTTACTCACTAATTTTTTTAAAGAAATGTTAGAAAAAGGTGATTATCTCATCTTTATTACCTCATCTATGTGCAGTCTTTTTCTCCCCTCAAAATTCATCAATATTCCTAAATGCCATTGCAAATTATAAACAACCAATATTTGATTTAAATCAAACTGTAACTTCACCTCTTGCTACCAAAAACACACCTTACTTCATCTATTGGGTATATAAATTCAATGATCTGAGATATTGGAAGTGTAACTAGGTCACGCCAGTAATCCCAGCATTTTGGGAGGCCGAGGCAGGCGGATCATGAGGTCAAGAGATCAAGACCATCCTGGCCAACATGGTGAAACCCCATCACTACTAAAAATACAAAAATTAGCTGAGTGTGGTGGCGCATGCCTGTAGTCCCAGCTACTTGGGAGGCTGAGGCAGGAGAATCACCTGAACCCAGGCAGCAGAGGTCGCAGTGAGTCGAGATTGTGCCACTGCACTCCAGCCTGGCGACAGAGCAAGACTCCATCTAAAAAAAAAAAAAAAAAAGTAGGAAGAACTAATACCTACATATTCTTATACATTTATTCTCATTTCTTTCATATTTACATCTTCAGCAGAATATCAAGGGCATGGTGGATGCTCAAAAAATATTATTTCATTAAGCTGAAGACCACTAACCTGGAAAGGAAGAGAATTCCAGATTGAGAGAATTGAAGGCAGACTGTGAAACAGATTAAAAGCTGGGAATAGGTAAAAGACTTTATTCTAATTAAGCTATAAAATTGCCAAGGTATACTGAATATCTGTTCAACTGAGACCTTTTTTCAACAAACATTAAAATGCTGAGTTTTATACTACATCCAAAAAAAAATCCCTTAAACCAACTGGTTATATGTGTTTACTAATTTTTAGAGTCTTTTTTTCTTTTAATGCAGTTATTGCCACAGAAAGTATAATTGAAATATAATCCAGAAGTTATAAAAATTTGATATTACTATATAGAGCTCTGTACCTAGCAGGGAAGGCTAATAAGCACTCAAAAAAAAGCACTTGTACCCTCAACCTCTATAAATGACCAAGACCACGGGACAATACTATATACAGTATAAGAATACTATTATATTCAATATTATTATAGCTATACAATATTATATAAACCAGTACATAATAGGTATAAAATAGGTCATTTAAAATTTCTTCTTGTTTTTAAGTAAGAATGTCCAAGATCAAGGACATTTTTAATTACAAAGAATATTACTTAAGTTACTAAAAGTGGTAAAAATCAAGTGGAACATTAACAAAATGGGATTTTTTTTTTTCAACTAAAGAGTCTAGCCTTAGTTTTTTAACTTATTGCCTAAATCTGGTTATTTACTGAACACTCAAAATTTTATGAAAAGCGGCTTCCAGAACCAATACAGATTACAAATTTAACAGGTTAAAAGAGTATAATGAAATTCTAAAAATTCACTAAATAAAACATTTACAGTGAAGAGAAAGCTACTTAAGTACAGAAAAATAATGATGAAACTGGTTAGGATTAATTAGCATTTTGGGATTCACTTAACAGCATCTCTAAAATTGGCCAGTTACAAATATCTTAAAATTAGGTGATAAGGCCATTAAATTAAGATTACAGTAATTGCTATCTTAGCAATTTTTACTTGGTCAGTAAAACCAAGGCACTCTGTTATAATAATCACTTTGAACTATAAGATATATGTTTTTAGTGTTTATACCTATATAACTATGTCCTAAAAATTAAATTTTATTTTAACTAAAAGGAAAAAATAAAGTTTTTCAAAAAGTTCAATAAACATGTACAGGGCACTCCACTGGGCACCTGAGATACAAAGATAAATAAGACTTGGTTCCCAGCCCTAAAGGGGTTTAGGTATGATAACACAGCCATATAAACAGTAAATTTCAATATCACCTACAAAAAAATGATAATAGTATATAGTATTAGAAACTATAGATTGTATGAATCTAAGGTGGGAGAACCATAACAAATTAACCGGGAAGAGAAGTCTTAAAGAATTCTTAAATTGTTTTGGTATTTGAGGAAAGTTACTAATTTCTAATATAAATTACATTCTACCTGTCAGAGAAAAAATAACTGGCCATTAGGCTTTTTAAAAAATTATATAAATTTGCTCTCTAGTATGGAATGATCTCCTACCAATTTGTGGCTTCTTCAAATTTACTCTCAGAAACACTATTCTATACATTGGCAGCTGTTAGCAAATCACGTTTCATATTTAGCTTTAATTTACAACCTACTCTAATTCACTATACTGTTAAATAATTCACTTCTTCCATCTTTATAATAACATCCAAACTTGTTTTACATTATTTTGGTATATTCTTGAACATTTATTTATTCTTGAATATTTATTCCTATCACAATAGAGAAAAGAAAGAACACTAGCAGCATTGTAATAAGGTCCTTCTTCAGGCAGTTTTAAATAAACTTCACTTTTTTCATTCTTACAAACAGCCAGCCAGAAGCATTTTCTCCACCAGAGAACAGTTCTATCTAGCCTTGGGTCTACAAATTCTAGTTCTGCATTTACCCAACTTAAATTCAAACTAAAGTAAATACATCATTTTTCCTGGAAATTAAGAAAACTTTTATCATAAAAATAATTCTATTTCTAAATGGCAACAATATTTTAATAATATTAGATATTTTTAACAATATTAGACATTTTACAATATTGTGTTACATCCTTAGCCAAGTTTATAAACTTCGTGCTTTGTATAATGAACAGGATAATCCATTCTATCTGGAAAGATTTAATTTACTGACTCTTCTGTGCTATCAATGAATGATACAGTTATTTCAAGGCCAAAAGATAGATGAACATATATTTAACAAGTATAGAACCATTACCATATCTCAGCTGTCCTGGGGTGGGTGGTTGAGCTTCCAATTTTTCTAAAGGGGAGAAAAAGGGTATGGGGCAAGAATTAGTTACTACAGCATGATATTTTTTATTACAATGAAGAAAATACCAGATTTACAATGTGGGAGAACATCAGAGTTTATTCATAAATTATCTTTAGGTTAATGGACCAAACTTGTCCATACAGAAAATATTAATCGGTATGGATTAAATCAAAAGGCCAGCAAATGAAACTGAGCTTAGTTACAAGCCTAACATAGACTCTAGCCCTGGGTAAGTTCATTGTTTTTTGTTTTTCAGATTTCTTTAAAGTCCTTGCATCTAGATAATGAGTCTGTTTGCATTAATTACACTAGAAAAACACTTTGGAAATAAAGCTACTCTTCTTTAAGATGGCAACCCTAGATGACTTAAGAAATACACAAACAAGCATCATTGATAGTGGAAAACATGAATATTCAAATAGATCTAGACATCTTTAAAATGAAGAAAATATTTTTAAAGCAATGAATGAAAACAATGACTTCAGTGAATTGTATTCTGTTCCTTAATCTCTGTTGATATAACTGAATATTTTAACTTTTATAATATGTTAATAGTATTATACATTAATATATAATATATTTACTAATATATAATATAACTGAATATTTTAACTTTGGAACCTATACACTGGATAATAGGGTATTCTATACATTAAAAAAACTTTTAAAAGTAGGGTGTTATTCAGAATCACAAGTAACAAAGTTTTTCCAAGTATAAGCCAGAGAGTATCTTTACGTGTCATCATTATATGTAAAAATTAACAATTATTACAAGAAGCAGCCTAACTAGTCTCATAACAATAACCATCTCACCATTTGTTTAAAAGTAAACTAAGGTAAAAGGGTAGAAAATTCTACCTTCTTTATGATCAACCAACTGGACAGAATTAATTGTTATCATATAGAGAAGAACCCATATTGTGGATCACTCTAAAGATTTAGTACAACCAGATTATCCAAACAAACACATTACAAACTAGATATACATCTTCAAAAATATTTATTTATATTTTACGACAACAAAAGAACTAAGGAATTTAGTATAAAAAAGTAAAAATCAAATAAATCTCCACTGATAACCTACACAAAAGGAAATGTGGTCTACATTAGTGACTGGTATTTTACAAGTTCCACAATAGCTTTACAGTAAGAAATACACTAAAACCTCAAGTTTAATTAACTTTCATATTATTTAGAAGGTTCTGAGAAAGCAAACTTAAGCTTTACTTTTCCTTTTTTAGAAGAATTAAGAAATGAAGATATATACTAATCTTATAGAATTTCACATCTGATTAAAACATATTCTTCTTCTTTGATTAGCATGATTAACTCAAAATCTCCTTTGAAAGCATCCAAGCGGTTTGCCAAATTTCTAACTAAGAATACAGGATACTGCTATACTCCAGAGAATTTTCTGGTGAAGTTAACATGCAAAAGTGGTTATTCACATACCAGAACTATTGTTAGTTGCATTAGTCTCATCATGATTACAGTGCTGACACTGTGAGAAGCCCTTGTCAGTTGACTGGAACATCTTGAAATACCTAAAAATTCAACAAGCAGGACCTCCACAGTAGAATGAGAGTATACGGAGTCCTTGCTTTTACTTCTTCAAATTCCCAACTCATTGAGTAAAACATTAAAAATATTCTACAACAGCAAAGAAAAGGGCTAGGGAAGTAAAAAATGTGTAGTAATAACAAAAAAATCAAATAATGTAATCAATATTCCTAATCTTTCTTTCCTACTACACATAAAAAATTAAAAACTAGAGGCAATAAAAAAAGGTTAAGAGAAAGAAATATAAAGGAGATACAGCAGGGAGGAAAACTACTGGCACAGAGGGGAAAGTAAAATCAAAACACAGATTCTGCCTCCTGCTTCACAAAGAACCTATGGAGTACAAGAGGAATCATGAAAAGAACATTTCCTAGAAAGCGACAATCTTATTAGGAGTATCCATCAAATTATTTTATTATTATTATTTTTTGAGACAGAGTCTCCCTCTGTCTCGCCCACACTGAAGTGCAGTGACACGATCTCAGCTCACTGCAGTCTCCACCTCCCGGATTCAAGCGATTCTCCTGTTTCAGCCTCCCGAGTAGCTGGGACTACAGGTGTGCACCACCACACCCGGCTAATTTTGTATTTTTAGTAGAGATGAGGTTTCACCATGTTGGCCAGGCTGGTCTCGAGCTGACCTCAGGTGATCCAACCACATGGGCCTCCCAAAGTGCTAGGATTACAGGCATGAGCCACCATGCCCAGCCCAAATTTTTTTAAAATCAGAAATTATTCTGTCTTATGGTAACTGAATCAAATCAAAACATACATCAGAAGCAAAAAAAAAAAAAAAAAAATTACCTATAAAATACACAACAGAACTTGTAAATCAGTCCAAGATTTCAGTCATCTGATTAGGTTTTAAAATGTAATTACTGCTAGTATAACATCCCTGAAAATAGTCACAATAAATCCCAGGTTTATTTCCATATACATATGTTTTTTACAAATTTAAGAACTTTCTTTTGACATACAATAAACTATCTACACTTACATTGGAAATGTGTTCTGCTCCAATGTTTTATTAAGTGAACTATGGAGTTAAAACAGTTCTTTCCGTGTGTGTGTGTGTGTGTGTGTGTGTGTGTGTGTGTGTGTGTCTGTGTGTATTATATACATCATACTCTCTTCCTTTTCTGGATATTTTAAAACAATAAGATAACTATTAAGCTTGTACTTCAACATACCACATTTGCCACATTACTTTCCATAATGGCTGAGTAACCTCTTATCAGAGGAATTCTCCTGCATGAAACAACTACAAGCTACAAACAAAAGTACAACAAATTAACTACCTGAAAGCACTGGAAGATTATCAAAACCAGGTTGATCCTAGAGGGGAATCAACACAGAAAAAGAGATGACACTAAGTGAGTTAGTTACGTGTTTGCTGCAGCTTTCAGCCTGTGGGCAGGCTCCAGCCACAACATGCAGAGCAACTAAAGCTCTGATGAAAATTCCTCAGTCTATCTGTCTGAAGAACCAGAGGATGAGGTGCCAGGTAACCAAACAACTAGAAAGTGAGGGAGGAATCCTGGAAAGGATAGAGTCAGAAAGGAAGAGTCCTAAATTCTGTGCATACATTCAGTTCAAGTCTACAGCTGACTTGTGGAACCACATATGTGCAGGGAAAACTCCAAAAATACCAGCTAAGGGCAAAATAAGTAAAGATTTGAGGGCAGCCCACGAGAGTTTGCAGTTTGAACCTAACCATTAAATGCCTGCTAAAACAAACAAAAATCAATGCTTTTCAGATGAATAAAACAGAATCCAGAGTCTCTACAATGTAGTAATTACAGCAATAACTAGGATACATACAAAATTACTTCACAAACAAGGAAAAAGAAAAATGTGACTCATTTTCAGACGACAATAGAGACCAATCCCAAAGTCACTCAAATGTTAGAATTAGCAGACAAAAACTTTAAAGCAGCAATTAAAATTGTATTCAAAGATGTAAATAGAAATACACTTAAATGAATAAGACAGGAAATCTCATCAGAGAAACAGAAGAAAATATCAAAAAAAGAACCAATAAGAAGTTCTAGAACTGAAAAATACATTATTTGAAATTATAAAATTAACTGGGGCCAGGCACGGTGGTTCATGCCTGTAATCCCAGCACTTCAGGAGGCCGAGGCGGGTGGATCACAAGGTCAGGAGTTTGAGGCCAGCCTGACCAACGTGGTGAAACCCCGTCTCTACTAAAAATACAAAAATTAGCCAGGCATGGTGGGGGGCACCTGTAATCCCAGCTACTCAGGAGGCTGAGGCAGGAGAATTGCTTGAACCCAGGAGGTGGAGGTTGCAGTGAGTCAAGATCACGCCACTACACTTTAGCCTAGGCAACACAGCAAGACTCCGTCTCAAAAAAAAAAAAAAAAAAAAAAAAGAATTAAAGATTTAAAAAAAATTAACCTGGATAGGCTTACAAGCAGAATCAAGGTGACAGAAGAGTTAGTGAAAATGATGTCAGATCAATAAAAATGAGTCAGTCTGAACAACAGAGACTAAAAGGATTGAAAAAATAATAAACCTGAGTCTCAGGGACAGAGGGCTAAATATTAAAAGGGCTAATATATGCTAATATATGTATAATTGTAATTAGAAGGCAAGTAGAGAAACTAGGAACAAAAACTCTTTGAATAAATAATGGCTACAAATTTCCCAAATTTAGTGCAAGACAAAAGTTTCAAAACATTCAAGAAGTTCAGTGAACTTCTAGTGGAATAAATATGAGGGAAAACAATCATAAAGGAAAAAATCTTGAAAGCAGTGAGAAATAAATGACATGTTAAACACAAAAAAAACAATGACTTAAGTATGCAGAAAGAAAATGGGTGTCAGTCCAGTATTCTACATCCAAAAATGTACCATTTAAGAATGAAGGCAAAATGCATTTCAGATAACTGAAGCTATAAGAATGTGTTAACAGTCAACCTGCAATACAGAAAGTACAAGAGAAATTCTTTAGTCTGAAGGGAAATAGCAGTTGAAAAGTAAATTCTTGAGGAAGGAATAAAGAGCATCAGAAATGGTAAATGTCTGGGTAAATATAAAAGATTACTTTTTCCTAGTAATTTAATTTAAATAGACACGCCTATCTAATGCTAAAATTATAACACTGTCTTACAGTGTTTATAAAATATGTAGATGAATACATACAACATCATAACATTAAGGATGAATGGGGCAGTAAATGGACTGATTTGGTACTTTAGTTGCAACATTTATATGATGAAAATAAAATGGTCCAATATTAGCTATAAGAGTCAGCAAAAAGTTAAGAATACATGGTGTAATCCCTAGAGTAACTACACATACAGACAAAATACAAACAGAACATAGTTAAGAACCTACTAAATAACTTGAAGGAGAATTTGAAGGAATGTTCAATAAAGCAAAAAGAATGCAGGAAAGAAAAACAGAAACAAAAAGCAGAGGGTCAAACAGAAAACAAATAGTAAAATAGTAAACTTATATCCAACCAAATCAATAATTACATTCAATTTTAATGGACTAAACACTCCAATTAAAATGCAGAGACTATAAAAACAAATAAAAAAAGTGAGGCCCAACTGTATGATATCCCAAGGATTACAGTTTTATAGGTCAAAAGTAAATGGATGGCAAAAAATATGCTACACAAACAGTAGGCTTATAAAGGCTGGAGCGGTTGTATTAATATCAGATGAGGTAGACTTAACGACAAAGAGTATTACCAGAAATAAAACAGGGACATTTAAAAATGACAAAAGGGTCAATGTATCAGAAGGCATAACAACTGCATGTTTATGCCTAATAACAGAATTTCATAATGCGCAATGCTGAATCTAACAGAATTAAAGGGCAAAACAAGCACTTCCATAATCACACTTGGAGATATAAAAGCCTTTTTCTTAGTAATTGACAGAAAACTAGGCAAAAATATCAGTAAGATATAAACTTGAACACTACCAACTACGTTAATCTAATTGATATTTATACAAAACAATACCTAACAACTGTAGAACACTTATGACTTTCAAGTGCAGATAGCACATTCCTCAAAATAGGACATATGCTGATCCACAAAACGTGTTAATAAATTTGATTAAAATCATAAATATGTTCTCTCACTATAATGGAATCAGTAACAATAAGATATATGAAAAAACAAATTTGGAAATTAAACATCTTCTAAATACATGGACCAAAGAGGAAATCAAAAAGGAAATTAGAAAATATTTCAAACTGAGTAACAATGAAAATGCAATATATAAAAATTTGTAGAATGCAGCTAAATGAATGCTTGAGGGGAAATTTACAGTTTGAAATACTTACATTAAAAAGAAGAAATGTCTAAAATAAATAATCTACAGTTCTATCTTAAGAAGCTACAAAGTAAACATAAACTAAGTAGTAGAAAGAAGCAATGAAACAGAAAACAAACAATAAAGGAAAGAGTCAAAATTGGTTCTTTGAAAAGATCAACAAAATTAATAAGACCCTAGCTATACTGATAGGCAAAAAGAGAATAAGAATTACTCATATCAGGAATGAAATAGGGGGCATCATTACAGATCCCACAGATATTAAAAAGATAGGAGTATTATGAAAAACATTATACCCAAAATTCAACAACATAGGTGAAATGGACAGATTCCTTGAAAAATGCAACCTATCCAAACTAGCAGACTAAGCAAACAAAAATCTGACTAGCTGTAACAAAACTGATTTGTTACCAAAAAACTTTATACATAAACACACACACACCCCTTCCAAACCTAGATAGTTGCATTGATGAATTCTGTTAAAACATTTAAAGAAAAAACATCAATCCTACAAACTCAAAAGCTCTTCCAAAAAACAGATGAGGAAATACTTTCAACTCATTTAATAAGGACAGAATAACATTAAAAACAAAGCCTAAACAAGACATTTACAAAGAAGAGAAAACCAGATGACTATTCCTCATGAACACAGAACAAAAAGCCTTTAATGGCATAATAAATATTCTGCTTTCCTAAGTATAAGAGTTTATTCATAACAGTGGCAAAAATAACCAACATCCAAACTTCCTTACATGTCCTCTTTCTTAGACACCTCCCAATGAAGGAAAAGTTGCTCTTAATAGGATTCCATGTGTAGAAATAAATAGGATAGAAAAATTATCTACAAGAATCCATGAGATAATATTTACATATAAATTTCTTTCCTTTAGGTTTCACATTTTAAAGTCTTTGCTAAAGGTTAAATAAGATAAGACAGTTACTATAAACTGCTGATTTATGTTGTTGTAAGTCAAATGAAAATTGTTTGAAATGAGAGTCTCCAATCTGTTCATGAGGAAGTAGAGTTTTAAGAAGTCAACAAAGCCTTGTCCTTTGACTCCGCTTTTTAGTCAAAACTGATTGTTATAATAAGGGTTTGACTGCAAATATTTTACATTAAATAAGCCATTTTTATATAAAAGTATTACATACTCATATTCATAGTTGCATATATTAAAAGGATGAGGATATTGAGTTTTTTATTAAAAGGAATTTTGAGGTAAAAATTAGAAAATAACATCTAAAACACTAAATTTATTTGGTTTATTTTTAATTATAAAGGTTATATAATTATATATGGTTAATGAGATTCAGAAAAGCGAAAAGAAACTTAAAAGCATCCACAGTTTATCAGAAATAAATGTTTTGATGTATTGCCCTTCGATCTTTTTCGTTTAAAGATACATACACAAAACTGTATTCTGCCTTTTCCACAAAGCATTAAATAATGAATATTTCCCACATCTTTAAATTTTTTAAGAAAATAATTTTATTTGTGAACACTTATTTCATCATGATATAGTCATTTCATTAATAGCCTATTGTTAGATATTTGCTATTTTTCATACTTTCAAATAACAGTAACTTGTACCTAAATCATTTTGCACTCCTCTGAAAATTCCTTAGAATAGATTCTTATAAGTGGCATTACTGAACCAAAGAGAGCGAGAAAGAGCAACAGCAAGAGAGAATATATGTAAGGGCTTTTTTTTTAATTTCTGCAAAACTCATCACAGAAAAAGTATGTCAAGTTACCCCCATCTCACTGCATTTTTATTTTTTTAATGTTACACTCACATTTTCATGTTTTCAGAACGCAGGCAAAATGTCATTGAGACAAAATCCTTAAAAGAAAGTTCCAAGCAATGATTTCAAACTTATTTTAATTGACAACAAGATTCCAATACATAAAACAGGACAAGTTTGAATGTTCATTATAAGATTTAACCTATATATTTCCTCTTTATTACACTTCCCTTTAAAAATAACTTCTTTATTAAAAAACCTTCAGTCCAATATTAACAAATGCATCTAAAATACTTTTTAGGATAAACTACACCTGATAAATTTCTTTTTTAAATAAGTTATGCTACTGTTAAATTAAATTTGGCCTAAAGCTGCCTGAGTACATAGTGAACTGTAAGCTGATACAGTATGTAAACCAACTGCAACCCACCTTAAGAATATATTCTTGGCCAGGCCCAGCAGCTCACTCCTGTAATCCCAGCACTTTGGGAGGCCAAGGTGGGCAGATCACGAGGTCAGGAGTTCCAGACCAGGCTGGCCAATATGGTGAAACCCCATGCCCACTAAAAATACAAAAATTATCTGGGCATGGTGGCGGGCGCCTGTAGTCCCAGCTACTCAGGAGGCTGAGGCAGGAGAATCACTTGAACCTCGGAGGCAGAGCTTGCAGCAGTGAGCCGAGATCGCGCCACTGCACTCCAGCCTGGGCAACAGAGCAAGACTCCATCTCAAAAAAAAAAATTATAAGTATACATATGTGTATATATACACACACGTATATGTATGTGTGTGTATATATATACACACACACATATATACATATATACACACACACACACACATACATATATATTCATTCTTGCAACAAGTAGATGAATCTTGGCCAATCATAGCAGCTGAGCTTTGAGCCAATTACAGGGTGCAAACTGCTCACACATGTCCAAATAAGGCAGATACAAGGTGTAAGCAAAAAAGCTATTTCTGTATATAATTTCCTTTTTCTATTTATAAATACTGTATGCCCACATTGCTGGATGAAGCTCTCTGAACCGTTTAAGGTTCAGAGTGCTGCCCAATTCATGAGTTATTTCTTTGCTCAAATAAACTTTGCTCTAATTAATCTGTCTAATGTTTTTCTTTCAGCAGTTTGGCATCAAAAGTGAGATCTGAAGTATACCTCCAGGAGCACCAAGTGTCCATGCAAAGAACCAGAGCCCATTGTGCACATTGATCCCTCTGATTAGAGCAGCATGAATTTGAGTTTTGAGCTTGCTGACTTTATTTGAGCATTTTTTACTAGATGGGGTTCAGGATTGGACTGGATTGGATCCAGTTGTTGGACTCAGGTAGGTACCTTTTCAAAGTAGTTTCCCCTAAATCTAAAGAGTCTGGGACTCCACCTTCTGGGACACTGGCTAACTTTATAAAGAATTACAGGCCCAGAACCTGTGTATTTTTGGAAAAAACAAACAAACAAACAAAAAAAAGTCCTTAATCTTACTGAGGACAACTTAGAATTACAGTGACCGCAATAGGGAAGTTATAACCTAGATTAAATTGCTCACTTGTGAGGTGTACCAGAAAAGAAAGGATCCCAATGTCACAAAAGCAATGGGATGCATTCTTTAACTGGCAAGCAGAGGCATTTAAAAGATAAATCAAAGATGTCCTCTTTAAAAGGTTCTTTACAGAAGGCAAGTAAAAACATCTTAAAGTCTTTTTCACAAATATCATTCAAAAGCTGTAGCTATCTGGGCAGGAAATATTAACTCCGCTGGCCAGAAAAACAATTTGGATCCAGGTATTCTTTAATAATCATTCATGATTGTTGTATTATTGTACATGGAACATGGCTAAAAGTTTTAAATGAAAGGTGTAAGATCTGTTTCTGTTTATATGTTTATGTATGTCTGCATCTATGATGTATATTTACATATGTGTGATATTTTCTACTTTCTTATATCGTCAAATTGTATAAGAATGCTATTTAATTGACTTGAAGAAAAATAAGCACTTATATAAATGAAGTATTTGCTCAGAAAAATAGGAAATGACCCAAATGATTTTTGAAGTTCACATAACTTGGGTAATCTTTGGCAAATAAGAATATTATTGGTTTGATTAAAACAGACATATCTTCACAGTTGTTAACATTAAAATTAACACAGATACATGACTTTTCCTACCTAGGTTTACTGGTAAAATAAACTTATGTTATCTCTACATTACAAAATTCATCAGCAAGAAAAGTAATTTAAGATGATGACTAGCTGTTTGATGTCCCATCTTGCTAAGCAATCCAAGAATAATTATTAAAAATGAGTGAGTTAAATAGAGGTAAGATAAAAGTCCCATGTGAACGATGCCTTCCCTGTACCAGAAGGTTTTAACATTCTTATCATCAAGAATGGAAACTTGAGGCTGAGAATAATGTGCACAAACAATAGGCCTAGCCAAAAATCCAAAGAATATAGATAACATTTTGCTGCTTCTACAGTTTCTTATTACAGAGACTAAAGATACTTGGGGCCATTAGTAAACATGCTCTGCCCCACACTGACAAACTGTGCTATGAGAAAGTACATGCTTCCAGATATTATGATTCATAGATTTGCAAATCTTCAGATGGCTGGCGTGACAAATAGTTCACAATTACTTGCTTCCTAGTGTCCTTTGGAAATTAAGATCATTAAGAGTTCAGAATTCTAATTAATACATAAATTACTAAAATTACTAGAAATAAGAGAAATAATTTTATATAAAGTATAAAAGAATAATACATGATTTTGGTAAGCAAAAGCTATAAAGTATGAGGATGTTTTGCTTCATTAAGGGAAAATGTAATTTTTGTTTGAAAGTAGAATGAATGGTCGTCCCAAGATGAAAACAGGAAAAGTATAAAACAAAATCTAAACGCAGAAGAAAGTTGTAGGTTTGCAAAGGATGAATCTTGGAAAAAGAATTTTATGTGTGACAAAGCCAGCTAAGATTAGAAGGGAATTATTTACAAGTTTTTCTAAAAACTGAGCATTAATATCAAAAGTATACTAATACAAAACTAGAATTTGGTCCCCTATATTAAAACAGTAAGAATTTCTTGGACTACTGGTCTACTTTTAATAGGAAATTGTGAAAAGTTTTTCTTTACCATTTAGGTAATTGATCCAGGAAACAAAGATTCTGTGTTTTACCAAAGTAATTCCTGCAGTCCATGTTGCTTTTATTAGGTGTCTGACCACTTAAGAAAACAAAATCTTCTCTATTAAAATTTAGAGCTAAGGGTTCTCTCTACAACTATGTAACTTTCTGTATTTACCTTTGAAGTCTTGTAATTTTCACTTTTGTTAAATGAATGACTACTGTTCACAGTGACCTGTGACACTATTTTAATCACGTATTTTAAACATTTGATATTTTTGACACATTTCCCAAAATTAGATTCTTAGTATTTTTCTTGACCTCATCTTTGATTTTCCGGGCAAGCCCTTGAAACGTCTCCTATATAAGGAGAAGCATTAAAAAAAATGTTTTTCCTCATATAAAAAGACAGATATTAAACTAACTGGGCTTATTTGACATATTAAATTATATGAAAAGTATTGCCAAATAAGTAATGCTAAACTTTTAGTTTCTTTTGTATTATTTAGTTTCAGAAACTGTATGAAATTCATAGCAATCTGATAGTTCTGGTATAAAGCAATCAGTCATCATCCTAGTTATTATATTCAAATGTTATATGCAACAGAAATCATTAAATTTTCCTGTCAACTGCATCATCACTGTAATGAACTCTCATCAAATATTTAATCATGGCCATTTTAAGTTTTATCATTCATATTTGGTTAATTATTTACTCTTGTACTTTCCTGAGCAACCATAAGCCTAAAGGGTTACGTCTTCAAGGAGATTCATGTAAAGAACTCTGAGAAGTACAAGTTTCTGATAACTTTAAGATCACACCATTGAACTGAGTCCAAGAACTCTAAGGAAGAAACTCATTGGTTCATAAAGCTGCTAACCTAACATAAAGTAGAACAAGAATTAATTAAATACTAAGGAAATGCCTTGGCAGATTTTCACAGTAGGTCAGCCAGTACTGAAATTGTAAAGATATGCAATTTGAATGAACTCTATGAGATAATATTCCAAGTCAAACTACCTATGATAACTTATATAATAAACAAGTGCTATGCACCTGAATTAGAAAAATAAAATTATTATTTAAAAGGATATAAATCCGATGTTAAGCATGGGCTCATGGAAAGCCTGGACAGCTGCCTGGTCATTCCTGACTCCTGAAAGCTTCCATTATTAAAAGCTCTGCACTCCATGACTCATCATAGAAGAGATAAAACGATCCAAATTATGGGGAAAAACTGTTTGAGTGACTGTTCTAAGATTGCTAAAGTGGTTTATAACTAATGTTTGGTTTGGCAAACCCATAATTCTGGTAAGATAATAAAATCCCTCAGGTAATACATTTCTAGCACCTAATGAATCATTTGAACACTTACAGATGAATTTCATTCAATTACCACATTTAACATAGGTTTTATGATTATATAGAAGCTCTCTGATCATACATAAGGCCAATGCTATAAGAGCAACTAAAAGGTTATTAGAAAATATGTTTCCTTATAGGGTATTTCTGGAGAAATCTCCAGTAATACAGGTACTCATTTCAATGGACAAGTTGTAAAACAATAAGGTATTACAAACACAATGGCATTAAATAAAGCTCATTTCAACGGACAAGTTGTAAAACAATTGAATAAGGTATTACAAACACAATGGCATTAAACAAAGCTAACTGAATTGACTTGATGGCCTTGGTCAAAGGTATTACCAATTGATGGCAATCAGATCCACTCCACTAGAAAACATAGACTGATACCTTATACAACAGTTACTGGAAGGCCTATGTCCCTGATAATAGAACTTCATGTATCTACCACTCTTATATTATTAAACTCTTATATTAGAACCTCATGTATCTACCACTCTTATAATATTGACATGATTCAATATTGAAAGGTTTAAATGCAAGACGCCAAAGTATATTATCATCAGGTAAAAGAAGCCCTCCATGACCCACCAACTGATGACAATCAGACCTTTCACTATCTAGAACCAGGAGCTTAGGTCTTTTGAAAAAGACACCATAGAAAGAATACCCCTGAATTCTGTTGGAAGAAACAATACCAAGTTGTTCTCCGTAGTCACATTTCAGGGTCTCGAGTCTTTGATCCACATCTCTGAACTTAAGAGGGCCTCTGTAGACTCTTGAGACTGTATACCAATCAGAGACCTCAAGGTAAGGCTGACCAGGAAAGCTTTTTATTTTACCCAGAAGCAGATGGCATCTTGGATGTGAACAGCTTTCCGAAGATTACAGATCAAGACTTCTCTGTCACTATGAAACCTGTGCCTTTTTTCCTCTTTGGCCTCCGTTCCTTTTCTGTTTATATAATGGCAAGATAATGTGATGATTAAGATTTCATAGCCAACAGCTTCTGCAATTGAATGTCAGATATGTCATGCTACTAACAGTAGGCAAAACCTATAGTGAGGGTTTTGCAGTTAAATTAGGCCAGAAATTGTATAAGAAAACCAAAGGAAGACGATTTGACAGTTCGTAGGCAAATGTGTAACCCTAATTCCTTGTCAGTAGCCTCCAACCTTGCAATGATTCAATAATGGAGCCTTAGACAAATATTGCTAGTGCTTCTCTAATAGTGACCTCTAATGTACAAAGCATTCCATAAGGGACTGCCTGTTGAGCACCTCCAAGATATATTTTTATCTGTGGAGGATTTTATGATCAATCATATATGTACATAACTACATGTATCAATAAGTGGAAAATAAGGAACCAATGTGGTTTACGGATTCTAATGGTATCAGTGTCACTCCATAACAAACTGGAAAATGAACACTGGTCTATACCTCTTAATTTGCACTATAAAATAAAGGGGAATTTGTCAGCAGGTGCAAATCACTCTAAACGGACATTTTTATTTTTATTTGTTGGTAAAATACTCCTTCCCTGGCTTGGCATAAATGTAAATGAGGTTATGATTAGAAATTTGTCTCAAACATTAGCTCATGCAGCTGATTCTACTGCAAGGGCTATAGCTGCCCAGCAAACTTCTTCAAATTATCTTGCTAAAATTGCTTCAGACAGTATCATTGCTTTGGACTCTGCTGTCTGAACAAAGAAGACTGTATGCAATAGCTAACACCTCCTGCTGCACTTGCATAAATACATCTGGTATGATAGAAACTCAGTTGCCAGAAATCAGTAAGTAAGCTACTTTGCTAAAACAAGTATATTTGATTTTGATTGGTTCAACTGACAGGAGCTCCTGTTAAGAAGTATACTTTAGTCTCTCAGTATTACCCTCCTGATAGCCATGATAATAGTCTCCCTGGTGCACCATATCCTCTCAAGAGTATTAAATGCTCATGCATAGCCATCCAATGCACGTCAAATGGCCTCGCTATGGTTAGAATAATAAAAACATGAAAAGAACATAAACGTTCAGCTTACCTGACACTAACAATTGTGAATTCCATAGAGACCAAACAAGTCTGTTATGATGGTGACAAAGAATGGTGTCAATGCCCAAACTTTTGGTCAACTCTCGAAATTGAGACACTGATCAAAAGGGGGAAATTGTTAAATTAAATTTGGCCTAGAGCTGCCTCTATATGTAGCAAACTGCAATCTAATTTCATATGTAAACAAACTGCAATCTATTTCAAGAGTATCTTCTTGTAACAAGTAGCTGAGCTTTGGCCTATCATAGGAGCTGACCTTTCAGCCAATGACAGGCTCCATACTGCTCAGACATGTCCAAATAATGAAAACACCAACTTGTAAACAAAAAGCTGTTTCTGCATAGCACTTCCATCTGTCTATAAATACTGCCTGCCCATGTGTTGCTGGGAGGAACTCTCTAAACCTGTGCCGGTTTGTCACCAGTGACGGTTCAGGGAGCTGCCCAACTCATGAGTTGTCTCTTTGTTCAAATGAATTCTGCTAACTTTAATTTCTCTAAAGATTATCTTTTAACACTACTAAGAGGTACATCCTAAATTGAAAATCAATAGACTTTAGTAAAAGAAATGTGCAACACCTATAGTTTCTACATTTTAGCCTCCATCATAAAATTACAAAACATGTTTACAACAATGGTGATGCTGAAACACAGAAACAGGGCTAATGGCATATAGAGTGAGTTCTATTATTTAATAGAAACTATAATTTGTCATTTTCATGTTGAATGTTCCATTAAATTTAATTACTGTATTAATCCATTGTTACACTGCTATGAAGCTACTACCAGAGACTAGGTAATTTATAAAGACAGGAGGTTATTTATTTATTTATTTATTTATTTTGAGACAGAGTCTTGCTCTGTCACCTGGGCTGGAGTGCAATGGTGCAATCTCGGCTCACCGCAACCTCCACCTCCCGGGTTTAAGTGATTCTCCTGCCTCAGCCTCCTGAGTAGTTGGGATTACAGGCGCATGCCACCACGCCTAGCTAATTTTTGTACATTTTTTAGCAGAAATGGGGTTTCGCCATGTTGGTCAGGCTGGTCTGGAACTCCTGACCTGGTGATCCACCCACCTCAGCCTCCCACAGTGCTGGGGATTACAGGCATGAGCTACCGTGCCCTGTCAAGAAAGGAGGTTTAATTGACTCGCAGCTCCGCATGGCTGGGAAGCCTTGGGGAAACTTACAATCATGGCAGAAGATGAACGCAAGGCATATCTTACATGGCAGCAGGAGAGACATGGCATGCAGGGAAAACTGCCACTTTTAAAACCATCAGATCTCGTGAGAACTTCCTCACTATTATGAGAACAGCATGGGGGAAACCGCCCCCATGATCCAATCACTTCCTACCAGGTCCCTCCCTCGACACGTGGGGATTACAATGTGAGATAAGATTTGGGTGAGGACACAGAGCCAAACTATAGCACACACTTTAAAAGGTACGTAAATCCATACTTGAAATAAAAGAAAATCTGAAAAACAAACAGTCTTATTTCCTAGTCTATTTTTTTTTTATTATGCTTTCATGGAAATCATGATTCTTAATGTGATATTTCAGCCTATTATCATGTATGTGAAAAGCAATATAAAATCTTAAATGAAAGGAAAAATCCAAATCATTTATAATAAACTTAATAAGAAAAGTATCAAAGCAGCTTCACCCTGAGATGACAGAAAAGGAACGGTTTAATGCATATACTATTCCTTTATTACAAATAACTCAGTATTCTTTAAGTGTCTAATTATGCAGTTTCTGATCTTTGACCACCTAATATTTATTCCAAACTCACCCCAATATCTTTCGCAAAAAAGTACAGGAAGTAGACATGGCAACACAAATCACAGTCTGGCCTAATTAGAAGATTTATGAAAATAATAGATATTAAACTAGTGAGTTTCAGCAACAATTTGGGGACCAAGAGTCTCAGTTACCCATAATTCTGAACATTATGAATAACTGCTTAGTCCTTTAATAGAACCAAAAGTTCAAATGGGTAAGGTAAAATTTACAATAAAAATACAACATATTAAAGAATACAAACTTAAAATGCAAACCATGCTGTAAGCAAAATAATTTAAGCAAATCAAATGCCAACAAGTCTAACATGCACCAAAAGCGGTTTATAAAGCAACACGGCAGTGTTTTTTTTTAAAAAAGAAACAAATTAATATGGTCAAGTTATATACTTAAAAAACCTGACATTCAAAATTGAAAAATGAATGTTAAGCTTTCTAAAGTTAAGCTCTTCAGAAATAGCAAAGCTTAACTTTTAATTTAGTAGATTTTAATTAACCTGTCTCTTTAAACAGAAATTTTAATTGTAAAAGGACTTTTTAATTATTTCTAAATATATATGTCTTACATAAAACCCATAAAGGCATTTGAGTGTAATCTTGTAATTTTATTTAGCATTTAAAAGTAATTACTGCAACATATACATTACGTAGAAAAGAAATTTCTACTTATGTCTTATAAAAACTAATACTGTAATGGAAATTGGAGACTTAGTATGGAAGAGGCAAGAGAAAGGTGAGAGACAAAAAATTACCTATTGGGTACAACATACACTGTTCAGGTGATAGGTACACCAAAAGCCCAGACCTCATCACTACACAATTCATCCAGGTAACTACAAACTACTTGCACCCCCAAAGACTATTGATATTTTTAATTAAATCAATAAGTAAATAAAAGAACTAAAACTGTCATGTTGTTAACCTTCCAGGGAACTTACCATGCGACCTGGGACTTCACTGCAACCTGTTACCTAGAAGTAACTAATGAATTTCAGACTGGTGGAGGCCAGTGGTATAACAGTTGAGGACAGGAGTTGGCCATAAGCAATCACGAAGATAACTATAGTACTCAATTAATCATCACCTTTATCAACCATATTAATGCACCATCCCTATTAACTATTTAACTCTGACTAAAGTAATAGTAAGTATTAGAGGTACAATAATTTTTCTTTTTTTTTTTTGAGATGGAGTTTCACTCTTGTTGCCCAGGCTAGAGTGCAATGGCGTGATCTTGGCTCACCGAAACCTCCACCTCCCGGGTTCAAGCGATTCTCCTGCCTCAGCCTCCCAAGTAGCTGGGATTAGAGGCATGCGCCACCACACCTGGCTAATTTTGTATTTTTAGTAGAGACGGGGTTTATCCGTGTTGGTCAGGCTGGTCTAAAACTCCTGACCTTAGGTGATCCACCCACCTTGGCCTCCCAAAGTGCTGGGATTACAGGCATGAGCCACTGCGCCTGGCCAATAATTTATTTTTCTTATTGCATTTCCTGGTAGTTTTTTTTTTTTTTTTTTTTTTTTAGGATAATCAGATATACTACTGATCTGTGGTTTTACACAAATAACTTGCGTACTTCAACAACTATATATATTTCTAAACACAGAAATTATATTCCTTCCCTTCTTTTATGCCTATGAAAGATAAAGAAAATAATTACTATATACAATGATATTCCTTTTTTAAAGGCTAAGATATTAAAACAATAGTACAACTTAAAAAATAATCTTGTTGCTTTTACTTATTAGATATAGAGATGGTACTATACAACTTTTAGTTTAAAAAATCATATAGCTATGGATAATACTGTAGAGAAAAAGCCTAGGGTAAGCTAGAATAAAATAATTTATTTTGGAACATCATAAATGGTAGATCTGTGAGGAGGGCTACACAGATATGCAAAATATATTCATTTTAAAATAAAATCGTTTCATATCTAAGAAGCAGCAGAGGTTTTTTGTTGTATGATATATTACCTTCTTCCCTTTCAATCATGCCCCAAATAAGAATTCTTTCACAGAATGTTGAAGCTGAAAGAATTCTTAGAGACCACTTGCCAGTAGTTCTCAATATGAAGTGGTCCCTCCCCCTAGAAGAGGTTTACATATGCAGGGTTGTTTGGGATATGATAATGACTGGGAAATGTTACCACCAGCATTAAGGATTCTAAACTTCCTACAATGCGCAACAGAGTCCTTCATAATGAAGAATTAGCCAGCCCAAATACCAGAAGCACACTCACTGTGAAATACTGACTTAATTCTCCACTTTGAAGATGTAGCCACTTAGGCCCAGAGACGTTAAGTGACTTACTCAAAGACACACAGCTAGGTCCAGAATTCAGATTCTCATTTTCCCATTCTACTTCTCATTCAGTTAATAAATTCTCAATAGAAAAACACGGAAGAACCAAGAATCAATCGTATGTGCATATATAAAACATCGTCAAAACACTGATTATTCATTAGTACTTGCAATAAAACTGCAATTAGCTAAAATACTAATATCCTTTCCAAACTGCTTTTTTCCCCTCTCATAAAATGTAATTCCCTTCAGATACATTTTAAAAAAAAAACATGAAGTTAAACAGGAGAAAATCAAATGATACATTATAGTTACCAAATAAAATGTTTTTTGAATGGAAGTATTAGGTGGTTTCTGCTGGATGGTTTCAGAACCACTGGAAACTATTACATGGTTCCAAAACAACTGGATACCATAGCCTAGGGCTAATTCACTGCTAACACTGAAGAAATGTATTAGAGTGAAAAACAGAACTGAACTAAAAACCCAAAAGCCCTAACACAAATACCTACTCTGATATATAATTAGTCACTAAATCTTCAGCAGGTTACAAGCCTTCGGGGTCTTAGTTTTATGTTACAAAAAATGAGTTCAGGTCCTCGTGATCCTTTCACGAGAGGTACCACCTAAACATTCATAAAGAAGCATACTACTCTAAGTAGGGATATAACCAAATACTGAGTTTCAAAAGGCAAGAGCACTGACAGGTAAGTCCTACCATCAGTTATTGTTCAGCAGCACCTGATCTCCTAGTGATACTGTGTGCCATAATCTATAAGTATCTTATTCTTAATAGAATAAGAGTTTTATTTGAATAAATTTGAATAAGTATCAAATAAGTATTTGAGGGCTAATTAAAATATCTTCAGAATATTTCAAAATTAACATTTTATTCTTCAAAATATATTTGCATTAAATGTTTAACTTCTACATGCAAACTCAGATTTAAAATTTTTAATATTGGAGGTGGCAAAGTAAGAGTATACTGGGGTATTTTTGCAGACAACATACTAATATATCAATGTCTGTGTGTGTGTGTGTGTGTGTGTGTGTGTGTGTGTGTAAACACACTATGCGCCTATATTTCTCTAAAGTTCTTACAGCTTAGTTTTTGCTGTTTTTGCCTGACATCCTATACACAGTCTGAGTTTTATTTAACTCTTCTCCCTACAAAATTTCAATTGGTCCACAAAATATTTCAGACTCCCTTTCATACACTGTGTTATACTTCATAGGCAAAGTATCTAAATCAAATAGTAATCAGAAATAAATAAAACAGGAACAGAGAGATATTTGTTTTAATCTTTCTCTCTCTCTCACCACTCCCTCTTTCATAACATACCCCTACACACTCTCTCTCTCCCTCTCTCTCTCTCACACACACACACACACACACACACACACTTCCACCATCACCGTAGCATGTAACCTGAGTTAGAGATCAAGCTGAATGGTGGCTGAATCTAAAATATAGTCTCTCTTTGCAATATATTCTGAAGGTTTCCCTGTGTGTGGCCCTTTTTTCCTACTCATTCGTCCTAAAGAAATTCACAGACTTTGCTGCTTCTTATGTTTTACCTGCTATGGTTATTTCAACAATTTTTAAATATTTTATTTAAATATAATTAAATATAAACATTTTGCCTTTTGTTAAAGTTATAAATTTAATCCTTCAGTTAGTTGAGCATGCAGTTATTGTGCCATCATACAGACACTCAAAAACACTAATGCAAAAACAGAAAAATTAGGCATTCTATTTCAAACAAGCAAGAAGTTCCACCAAATAGATGCTTCACTACTTGCAATCAACACTGTAAGATTGTACTATACCAAAACTATCAGGGGTCTCTGCTGAGGATACTTCCTTCGCACGCTTCACAATGGCAATCTCAGGTTTGGGATATCTGCATGCTAAAAGTATTTTAAAATCAAAATATATTCAAGCAACAAAATAAATAATATATATAAACTTTAAAATATATATAAAACTTAGAAGTGCCACATGCTAGGATACAGGCAGTCTTTGCTTTGCACAGTAATGTGGGGTCATGTAACTGATAATGCAAGCTTAAGCTGTGCAAAGCAGTCTTAGTAACCAATGGGAAAAGTTGTAATTACTCTGTGACCTTTCAAATTTTTTTGTCAAAACATGAAAAACTCTCCTATTGACAGGTATAAATGTAAAGGACAATTTTGAAAATAGTAAAACTAATGTTTATTTAGTATACTTTAAAACATTAGAAACACTGATAAAGTGTGTTCTTTCTTTGAAAAAAACTTATGAGAAGTAGGCTTAACAGTACTAGTCTTCTCATATAACTTCTCATCATATAACTTACAATATGCAGCGAGCATCTTTCTATACCTTGATAAACTGTACATATTTTTCTAAATCTGGATTAGTTTATAACATTTTATCCTTTATATTTTCAACGTCATGAAATATCTCCAAGGGTTCCTTTAATGTGAACTTTCTGCCAGGATCACTTCCCCTGAAAGGGGATTCATCTTTTTACCACAACCTCCTCACTTTCTTCATTTATATCTATAAGTTCACCCTCCCTAACCTCCTCTGGATGTACATCTGGAGTCTCTTAAATGGCAGCAGTTCAATAGTAGTGTCAACATTCCCACAGTCAGCTATTTCTTCTATACTCCACTTACACTTCACTGGAATTTCACTTGAGCATTTTCACTTTTGTTTCTTGGCTGCACTTCCATCTTTTTTTGGTCAATTTCCTTTTGATTATCCATCTTTGTAAAACATCACGTTATCACTAGGAGACAAGGAGGAAACACACCTACATGCTTTGCTGTCTGTGTGTGAACTGAATGACAGATATATAGTAACCAATCACCAACAGACTATTAAAAATAGCAATGTGATTGATCATGATCATGATGTACATATGTTTTTACAGAGTGGTTTATGGACTGAGGAGCTAGCAGCAAAGTTTATACTTTATGCAATTACTGGAAGTTATACTGTACTAAATGAAATTTGAACTCAGTTGTTGGGAACTGGTGTTATTTGACTAAAACATGGTTACTGAGATTCATGCATATAGAAATTATATTAAGTAGGGATTGCCTATAATAATAAAACATGAATTATTTAATGAAATTTGCATAAATCCAGAGAAATAATAGGGCATTACAATTTAATATACATTTTTTCTGCCTATACAAATGAATGTAAAATCGAAGGAACAAGATTCTCTTTCTTAGAAGTCAAATGTTTTAAATTCCTTGTACTATCATTCGACTATCAAAGAGTAGCTAATCTATAATAAAGGAGAGTTCAATGATTAAATTTTGTATTTAGAAACAAAAAACCCATCATATTTCAACTAGTAGGGTTTTTTGTATCTGCCTTTGCATTTATCACTTAAAAAAAACTTTTAAAAGTTATTAAAGGGAAAAAAAATTACAGAAAATAGCCCCTGATCGCAAAGTATGACATGGAGTCAGCAGAAGGTACAAACAGACATGAGATGATTAGAGAACAAAAAAATAGAGTGTAAGTCGGCTGGGCGTGGTGGCTCACGCCTGTAACCCCAGCACTTTGGGAGGCTGAGGCAGGCGGATGGCCTGCGGTCAGGAGTTTGACACCAGCCTGGCCAACATTGTGAAACTCCACCTCTACTAAAAAAAAGATACAAAACTTAGCCAGGCGTGGTGGCAGGTGCCTGTAGTCCCAGCTACTCGGGAGGTAAGAAAATGGCATGAACCTGGGAGGTGGAGCTTGTAGTGAGCCGAGATCTTGCCATTGCACTCCAGCCAGGGCAACAAGAGCAAGACTTCATCTCAAAAATAATAATAATAATAAATAATAATAAAATAAAATAAAAATACAGTGTAAGTTTCCAGAATGGAGAAATTATTTCCCTAAGAAGTGGGAGACAGACTCCAAGAAGAGGTAGGATTTGGCCTTACAGTATTGCAGGATTTAAGTAAGTGAGGGAGGTGGGATTTCTCTTCCCTTTCCCAAAAAGTTCTGTCCAAAAGCCATGAGGAAGAAATGAGTGAGGCAGGCATCTGTGTAGGAGGCAGGGGAAGCCACAGTAGCCTAGAACAGGCTTTTAGAGCTCAAGCAGTATGAGGTGTATCCACACAGGGAGGTCGGTCTGGTACAAGGTGTCAGAACCCAGTTGGGCCTGGTGCAGTGGCTCACGCCTGTAATCCCAACATTTTAAGAGGCCAAGACGGGCAGATCATTTGAGGTCAGGAGTTTGAGACCAGCCTGGCCAATATGGCAAAACCCCGTCTCTATTAAAAATACAAAAATTAGCCAGGCATGGTAGTGCACACCTGTAATCCCAGCTACTAGGGAAGATGAGGCAGGAGAGTTGCTTGAACCCAGAGAGCAGAGGTTGCAGTGAGCTGAGATCATGCCATTGTACTCCAGCCTGGGTGACAGAGGGAGACTCTGTCTCAAAAAAAAAAAAAGAAAGAAAAAGAAAGGAGAAAAAAAAAAAAAAAAAAGAACCCAGTTGGTTGAGAAAGGCTTCCACATGGAAGGGGAAGGGACTATGGCTCAGGGTGTCAGGGCCAAAGTTGGTGTGAGGAGGGCATCTGTAAAGGAATATGTGGGCAGTAGTGGTGATGAGATTTTGGTGACAGGAGCAGCGATGAAAAATAAATAAATATATTAAAAATAATAGGAGCTAGGCATTTCTCCATCAGAGAATGGAGTTAGAAATACAGAAAGTGAGAAAACTAGAACATGCCCTGTGGTATTAGCTTAGTATTGAAGAAATTGTAAAGAATCTTTATATAGAGAGAGACACACAGAACTATAAATAATATAGAGTATATATATATAAATACATACATATTCATTTATTTACTAGTGAGGTATCCACAAGATCCATTGTGTCTACTGCTCTCTCTCAGTGAATGGGGATTATGCGTAAGTTCTCTCTAGGGTTCCAAAGCTCCATGGATGTATGTTTTGAGATATTTGAGTTTCAGCAATTTTTTTTATCTGAACTGAATTTGGAAGTTGTGACAGAAACTAGACTGGGTCCAGGACAGAATTGGATCTAATCATTAACTGGTCTGGATTCAGTTAGAGAGGCCTCAGACGTCTGACTGGGTCAGACAGAAACTAGTAGTAAATGGCAATACTGCCGGGGATGCAAGCTTTGGCTTTTGGAAATCCACAGGAATTTTTGTGTTCTACCCCATTTGTTTCTTTTTCTTTCACCCTGAGGTAGGGAAAAATCATTGGTTAAACTGATCGAGGTGATCTAAGAGCCAAAGCCAAATAGATGAGATCCTTAATTTCTGAAGAACTGAGTACTCCACCTTCTGGCTATGCCTACCTCTACATGTATAAATATTAAGCCCTGGAAGCAGCAAACACTTAAAGAGATAGCAAAATCTTACTAAAGGTAATTCCATACATTTGAAAGTGAGGACTCCTCAATTAGTCTCATCTAAGGATGCCTATTGATGTGCAGAACTTTCTAAAAAAGATTTCAACATTTTTACTGCCTCTTTTTAAAGACTATAAAAAGAGAGTAGGCATGGTGTCTCATGCCTGTAATGCCAGCACACTGGGAGACCATGGTGGGCAGATCCCTTGAAGCCAGAAATTCAAGACCAGCCTGGCCAACATGGTGAACCCTGATCTATACTAAAAATATAAAAATTAGCCAGGCATGGTAGTGCATGCCTGTGATCCCAGCTACTCGAAAGGCTGAAGCACGAGGGAGGCTTGAACCTAGGAGGCAGAAGCTGCAGTGAGCTGAGATCACACCACTGCACTACAGTCTGGACAACAGAGCGAGACTCTGTTTCAAAAAAAAAAAAAACAGGAAAGGAAAAAGACTATAAAAGGCAGATAAAAAGCTTAAACAACAAATTGGTAAAAATTAAATCTGCTAACCTTTTGGCTTAGTTATTATACTACACTAAAGGCTAAAAGAAAGCCATCCTGGATAAAGTGTTTATAAAAGTTAGGACCTCAGGTAAAGTAGCCTTGCTTCTTTTTCAGAGCTATCATACTGAGTCTAGGCACCAAGAATGCTTTTTTTGTCCTTTTCCTTAATGGCCTTCAACCTGAACTCAATAATTTTAGCTAGGAAACAGTAGTTAAGTTAAAAAGACTGCCTATTCAACTAAATAAGTCTTCAAGACATACGTTTCCGGCATTTAGCTGGCTATTTTGAAACTCTTTTGTAAAAGAAATTTACATCTATAAAAAAAAATCTCAGCCAGGCGCGGTGGCTCACACCTGTAATCGCAGCACTTTGGGAGGCCGAGGCAGGCAGATCATGAGGTAAGGAGATCAAGACCATCCTGGTTAACATGGTGAAACTCAGTCTCCACTAAAAATACAAAATATTAGCCGGGCATGGTGGTGCGCGCCTGTAGTCCCAGCTACTCAGGATGCTGAGGTAGGAGAATCGCTTGAACCCAGGAGGCAAGGTTGCGGTGAGCCGAGATCTCACCACTGCACTCCAGCCTGGGTGACAGAGGGAGACTTTGTCTCAAAGAAAAAATATATATATATCCATTTGTAAGGGTGTCGTCTGCCTCGGTGCACCAGGAAGAGAGGGAGAACCGAGTCACTAGAAACTCTTACCATTGGTTTGAATTTACAAAACAAATCTAACCTTTGTTTAAGGTGCTCTTCCTGGCTATCTTGCCTTAGCCGGGCCTTTACCAACAACTTCCTTCCTTGGTTTGGGCAAATGATTACACAATTAATTATTTAGGCCTGAAATCTCAGCTCTGTGCTTTGAGATATAAATTTTCTACCTTGTTTCATCTAAGAGCCATCCCTTTGAAAATGCGAATTGAGGGTTGCCCAGCTAACAACTGAGTAGGGCAATGAAACAGATAATTGGAAGACTGGTAGTAGAATGGGGGAAAAAAATTATTTAAAAGCCAACAAATGAGATTTATGAAAGCTGTAAGATCTGCTTCTGTCTGTGTGTCTGTAGATGTGTTAATATTTGATAAATAAAACTAGTTTTTAAATTGTGAGTAAAATTAAATAGGATTGGCTTCTGAATTGTCAGTTATATATAATTCATTTATACGGCACAGAAAGGCTAAATATACTTAGATCTGTTAATAAACAAAAAAATTGAGAAAACATCTTTCTAAAAAAATGCAAAATGGTTTTCATTTACAAATACTGATATGAAACAGTTCAAGATTACTTCACAGGTTTTCGCTAGACATTAAGGCTACTAAGAGTTAAAACTGTAGGCTGGGCACAGTGGCTCATGCCTGTAGTCCCAGCACTTTGGGAGGCAGAGGCAGGCGAACCACTTGAAGCAAGGAGTTCGAGACCAGTCTGGCCAACAAAGTGAAACCCCATCTCTACTAAAAAAAATACAAAAATTAGCCAGGCATGGTGGCATGCACCTGTAATCCCAGCTACTCAGGAGGCTAAGGCAGGAGAATTGCTTGAACCTAGGAGGCAGAGGTTGCAGTGAGCAGAGGTTGCACCACTGCACTCCAGCCTGGGCAACAGAGCAAGACTCTGTCTCAAAAAAATAAAAAACAAGAAATTTAAAAAAGCAAGATTTTTTTTGGTTGGTTTTTTGGAGGGTTTTTTTCAGATGGAGTTTCGCTCTTGTTGACCAGGCTGGAGTGAAATGGCAGGATATCGGCTCACTGCAACCTCTGCCTCCCTGGTTCAAGTGATTCTCCTGCCTCAGCTTCCCAAGCAGCTAGGATTACAGGCATCTGCCACCATGCTCAGCTAATTTTTTGTACTTTTAGTAGAGATAGGGTTTCACCATGTTGTCCAGGCTGGTCTCAAACTCCTGACCTCAGGTGATCCACCCGCCTTGGCCTCCCAAACTGTTGGGATTACAGGCGTGAGCCACAGCACCAGGTCAAGATATGTTTTTGATAAGGAAAGTTGTAAAAAGCATGAAAATGTGTATTTGCTGAGAAAAAATAATTTCATCTATCTAGCTTAGAAGATATTTAACAGTTGTTTCAAAATGAAGGAATTTTTTTAAGATATAGATAAAATTAAATTAATATAGCAAACTGGAAAAAGAAAAATAGAAAACATTGGCTGGGTGCAGTGGCTCATGCCTGTAATCTCAGCACTTTGGGAGGCAGAAATGGGTGGATCACTTGAGGTCAGGAGCTCAAGACCAGCCAGGCCAACATAGTGAAACCCTGTCTCTACTAAAAATACAAAAATCAGCCAGGCGTGGTAGTGTATGCCTGTAGTACCAGCAACTCAGAAGGCTTAGTCATGAGAATCGCTTGAGCCCAGGAGGCAGAGGTTGCAGTGAGCCAAGATCATGCCATTGCACCCGAGCCTTGGTGATAGTGCGAGACTCTTGTCTAAAAAAAAAAAAAAAAAAAGAAGGAAAAAATGCTAAGAGATTATAAAAGGTTTATGAAAATCCAATTTGTTTATAAGCTTTTATTAAAATTAGCTTTAGTTTTAGAATTGGTAATACACTAATACAAAAGCAAAATTTGGAGTGCGGTTCCAAGATGACTGAATAGGAACAGCTCCAGTCTACAGCTCCCAGCATGAGCAACGCAGAAGATGGGTGATTTTTGCATTTCCAGCTAAGGTACTGGGTTCATCTCACTGGGGCTTGTTGGACAGTGGGCACAGAACAGTGGGTGCAGCCCACGGAGTGTAAGCCGAAGCAGGGCGAGGCATCGCCTCAACCAGAAGCTCAAGGGGTCAGAGAATTCCCTTTCCTAGCCAAGGGAAGCTGTGATAGACGGCACCTGGAAAATTGGATCACTCCCACCCTAATACTGCACTTTTCCAACAGTCTTAGCAAATGGCACACCAGTAGATTATATACTGCGCCTGGCTCGGAGGGTCCCATGCCCACAGAGCCTTGCTCATTGCTAGCACAGCAATCTGAGATCAAACTGCAAGGCAACAGCGAGGCTGAGGGAGGGGTGCCCACCATTGCTGAGGCTTGAGTACCTAAACAAAGCAGCCAGGAAGCTTGAACTGGGTGGAGCCCACCTCAGCTCAAGGAGGCCGTCCTGCCTCTGTAGACTCCAACTCTGGGGCCAGGGCATAGCTGAACAAAAGGCAACAGAAACTTCTACAGACTTAAATGTCCCTGTCTGACAGCTTTGAAGAGAGTAGTGGTTCTCCCAGCACAGAGTTTGAGATCTGAGAACAGACAGACTGCCTCCTCAAGTGGGTCCCTGATGCCGGAGTAGCCTAACTGGCAGGCACCTCCCAGGAGGGGCCAACTAACACCTCATACGGCTAGGTGCCCCTCTGAGATGAACCCTCCAGAGGAACGATCAGGCAGCAACATTTGCCATTCTGCAATATTTGCTGGTCTGCAGCCTCGGCTGGTGATACCCAGGCAAACACGGTCTGGAGTGGACCTCCAGCAAACTCCAACAGACCTGCAGCTGAGGGTCCTGACTGTTAGAAGGAAAACTAACAAACAGAAAGGACATCCACACCAAAACCCCATCTGTAAGTCATCATCATCAAAGACCAAAGGTAGATAAAACCACAAAGATGGGGAGAAACCAGAGGAGAAAAGCTGAAAATTCCAAAAATCAGAGCGCCTCTTCTCCTCCAAAGGAACATAGCTCCTCGCCAGCAATGGAACAAAGCTGGATGGAGAAAGACTTTGACGAGTGGAGAGAAGAAGGCTTCAGACAATCAGTAATAACAAACTTCTCCGAGCTAAAGGAGAATGTTCAAACTCGTCACAAAGAAGCTAAAAACCTTGAAAAAAGATTAGATGAATGGCCAACTAGAATAAACACCATAGAGAAGTCCTTAAATGACCTGATGGAGCTGAAAACCACGGCATGAGAACTACATGATGCATGCACAAGCTTCAGTAGCCGATTTGATCAACTGGAAGAAAGGGTATCAGTGGTTGAAGATCAAATGAATGAAATGAAGCCAGAAGTTTATAGAAAAAAGAGTAAAAAGAAAGAACAAAGCTTCCAAGAAATATGGGATTATGCGAAAAGATCAAATCTATATCTGATGGGTGTACCTGAAAGTGACAGGGAGAATGGAACCAAGTTGGAAAACATTCTTCAGGATATTATCCAGGAGAACCTCCACAACCTAGCAAGGCAGGCCAACATTCAAATTCAGGAAATACAGAGAATGCCACAAAGATACTCCTTGAGAAAAGCAACTCCAAGACACATAACTGTCAGATTCACCAAAGTTGAAATGATGGAAAAATTGTTAAGGGCAGCCAGAGAGAAAGGTCGGGTTACCCACAAAAGGAAGCTCATCAGAGTAACAACAGATATCTCGGCAGAAACTCTACAAGCCAGAAGAGAGCGGGGGCCAATATTCAACATTCTTAAAGAAAAGATTTTTCAACCCAGAATTTCACACCCAGCCAAACTAAGCTTCATAAGTGAAGGAGAAATAAAATCCTTTACAGACAAGCAAATGCTAAGAGTTTGTCACCACCAGGCCTGCCTTACAAGAGCTCCTGAAGGAAGCACTAAACATGGAAAGGAACAACCAGTACCAGCCACTGCAAAAACATACCAAAATGTAAAGACCATCAGTGCTAGGAAGAAACTGCCTCAACTAACGAGCAAAATAGCCAGCTAACATCATAATGACAGGATCGAATTCACACATAACAATATTAACCTGAAATGTAAATGGGCTAAATGCTCCAATTAAAAGACACAGACTGGCAAACTGGATAAAGAGTCAAGACCCATCAGTGTGCTGTATTCAGGAGACCCATCTCACATGCAGAGATGCACACAGGCTCAAAATAAAGGGATGGAGGAAGATCTACCAAGAAAATGGAAAACAAAAAAAAAAAGCAGGGGTTGCAATCCTAGTCTTTGATAAAACAGACTTTAAATCAACAAAGATCAGAAGAGACAAAGAAGACCATTACATAATGATAAATGGATCAATTCAACAAGAAGAGCTAACTATCCTAAATATATATGCACCCAATACAGGAGCACCCAGATTCATAAAGCAAGTCCTTAGAGATTTACAAAAAGACTTAGACTCCTACAGAATAATAATGGGAGACTTTAACACCCCACTGTCAACATCAGACAGATCCACGAGACAGAAAGTTAACAAGGATATCCAGGAATTGAACTCAGCTCTGCACCAAGCAGACCTAATAGACATCTACAGAACTCTCCACCCCAAATCAATAGAATATACATTCTTCTCAGCATCACATTGCACTTATTCCAAAATTGACCACATAATTGGAAGTAAAGCATTCCTCAGCAAATGTACAAGAACAGAAATTATAATATAACAAACTGTCTCTCAGACCACAGTGCAATCAAACTAGAACTCAGGATTAACAAACTCACTCAAAACCGCTCAACCACATGGAAACTGAACAACCTGCTCCTGAATAAGTACTGGGTACATAACGAAATGAAGGCAGAAATAGAGATGTTCTTTGAAACCAATGAGAACAAAGATACAACATACCAGAATCTCTGGGGCACATTTAAAGCAGTGTGTAGAGGGAAATTTATAGCACTAAATGCCCAGAAAAGAAAGCAGGAAAGATCTAAAATTGACACCCTAACATCACAATTAAAAGAACTAGAGAAGCAGGAACAAACACATTCAAAAGCTAGCAGAAGGCAAGAAATAACTAAGATCAGAGCAGAACTGAAGGAGATAGAGACACAAAAAAACCTTCAAAACATCAACAAATCCAGGAGCTGGTTAGCAAGGCTAATAAAGAAGAAAAGAGAGAAGAATGAAATAGACACAATCAAAAATGATAAAGGGGGTATCACCACCGATCCCACAGATATACAAACTACCATCAAAGAATACTATAAACATCTCTATGCAAATAAACTAGAAAATCCAGAAGAAATGTATAAATTCCTGAACACATACACCCTCCCAAGACTAAACTAGGAAGAAGTTGAATCCCTGAATAGACCAATAACAGACTCTGAAATTGAGGCAATAATTAATAGCCTACCAACCAAAAAAAGTCCAGGAACAGATGGATTCACAGTCAAATTGTACCCCAGAGGTACAAAAAGGAGCTGGTACCATTCCTTCTGAAACTATTCCAATCAATAGAAAAAGAGGGAATCCTTCCTAACTCATTTTATGAGGCCAGCATCATCCTGATACCAAAGCCTGGCAGAGACACAACAAAAAAAGAGAATTTTAGACCATCATCCCTGATGAACATCGATGCAAAAATCCTCAATAAAATACTGGCAAACTGAATCCAGCAGTACATCAAAAAGTTTATCCACTATGATCAAGTGGGCTTCATCCTGGGATGCAAGGCTGGTTCAACATACGCAAATCAATAAACGCAATCCAGCATATAAACAGAACCAAAGAGAAATACCACTTGATTATCTCAATAGATGCAGAAAAGGCGTTCGACAAAATTCAACAACTCTTCATGCTAAAAACTCTCAATAAATTAGGTATTAATGGGACATATCTCAAAATAATAACAGCTATTTATGACAAACCCACAGCCAATATCAGACTGAATGGGCAAAAACTGGAAGCATTCCCTTTGAAAACTGGCACAAGACAGGGATGCCCTCTCTCAACCCTCCTATTCAACACAGTGTTGGAAGTTCTGGCCAGGGCAATCAGGCAGGAGAAAGAAATAAAGGGTATTCAATTAGGAAAAGAGGAAGTCAAATTGTCCCTATTGGCAGATGACATGATTATATATCTAGAAAACCCCATCATCTCAGCACAAAATTTCCTTAAGCTGATAAGCAACTTCAGCAAAGTCTCAGGATACAAAATCAATGTGCAAAAATCACAAGCATTCCTATACACCAATAACAGACAAACAGAGAGCCAAGTTATGAGTGAACTCCCATTCACAATTGCTTCAAAGAGAATAAAATACCCAGGAATCCAACTTACAAGGGATGTGAAGGACCTCTTCAAGGAGAACTACAAACCACTGCTCAACGAAATGAAAGAGGACACAAACAAATGGAAGAATATTCCACGCTCATGGATAGGAAGAATCAATATCATGAAAATGGCCACACTGTCCAAGGTAATTTATAGATTCAATGCCACCCCATCAAGCTACCAATGACTTTTTTCATGGAATTGGAAAAAAACTACTTTAAAGTTCATATGGAACCAAAAAAGAGGTTGCATTGCCAAGACAATCCTAAGCCAAAAGAACAAAGCTGGAGGTGTCGCCCTACCTGACTTCAAACTATACTACAAGACTACAGTAATAAAAACAGCATGGTACTGGTACCAAAACAGAGATATAGACCAATGGAACAGAAGAGAGCCGTCAGAAATAATACCACACATCTACAACCATCTGATCTTTGACAAACCTGACAAAAACAAGAAATGGGGAAAGGATTCCCTATTTAATGGTGCTAGGAAAACTGGCTAGCCATATGTAGAAAGCTGAAACTGGATCCCTTCCTTAGACCTTATACAAAAATTAACTCAAGATGGATTAAAGACTTAAATGTTAGACCAAAAACCATAAAAACCCTAGAACAAAACCTAGGCAATATCATTCAGGACATAGGCATGGGCAAGGACTTCATGTCTAAAACACCAAAAGCAAAAAGTGGGCAAAGGATATGAACAGACATTTCTCAAAGGAAGACATTTCTCAAAAGAAGACATTTATGCAGCCAACAGACACACGAAAAAAGGCTCATCATCACTGGTCATCAGAGAAATGCAAATCAAAGCCACAATGAGATACCATCTCACACCAGTTAGAATGGCGATCATTAAAAAGTCAGGAAACAAATGCTGGAGAGGATGCAGAAAAATAGGAACACTTTTACACTGTTGGTGGGACTGTAAAGTAGTTCAACCATTGTGGAAGACAGTGTGGCGATTCCTCAAGGATCTAGAACTAGAACTACCATTTGACCTAGCCATCCCATTACTGGGGATATACCCAAAGGACTATAAATCATGCTGCTATAAAGACACACGCACACATGTTTACTGCGGCACTATTCACAATAGCAAAGACTTGGAACCAACCCAAATGCCCATCAACGATAGACTGGATTAAGAAAATGTGGCATATATACACCATGGAATGCTATGCAGCCATAAAAAAGGAAGAGTTCATGTCCTTTGTAGGGACATGGATGAAACTGGAAACCATCATTCTGAGCAAACTATCACAAGGACAGAAAACCAAACACAGCATGTTCTCACTCGTAGGTGGGAACTGAACAGTAAGAACACTTGGACACAGGATGGGGAACATCATACACCAGGGCCTGTCGTGGGGTGGGGGGAGGGGGAAGGGATAGCATTAGGAGATATACCTAATGTAAATGACGAGTTAATGGGTGCACACCAACATGGCACATGTATACATATGTAACAAATCTGTATGTTGTGCACATGTATCCTAGAACTTAAAGTAGAAAAAAAAATAAAGTAGTAAAATTTGGTTTTCTCTTTTGAACAAGAATTTTGTGTAGTATTAAGAAGAGGGAGCAAATATGCTTGTTTACCTTTAAGTAAACTGCAAAAAAAGAAAGAGGGGAGAGGAGAAACAGATTCCATCTCATGCTATCTTTCCTAGGATTTCTGATTGTGTGGAAAACGGAGTCCCTCCTCTATCAAAGAATAAAGGGTTTTGCTTTTAAAAACCTTTTAATTACCACTTTGGCTAAAAGTATGACAATTATTTTACAGTGATCTTTGATCCTATTTTGATTAAGTGCTTTAAATCTTTGACAAATTTGATGCACTTCCAAAATCAAATTTCAAATTCAAAGTTAAGTCTTTTGACCTCAAACTAACTCTGGTACGTTACACAGAGGGTCCTTGCAGCATCCAAAAGAGAGATAATAAACAAGCTTATCTGGTAAGTTAAATTATATGGGAGTCATTGTCAAATAAGAAATGATGTTTAACATTCTTTGAGTTATAGTTTATGGATATGTTACTAATACATATTCCAAAATTGCATGAGCCTCCTAAAATTCTGGAGTGTCTTGGTATGTTATCAGTCCTAATTATGGTGATTATTTAAATTAATTATTGTAAGTCACAGAAATAACCAAATTTTCTTGTCAACTGTGTCTTTAACCATGACAATTTTAAGTCATTTCCACAGTTAACTGCTTAATTCTGGTGCATTTTCAGCCAAGCAGCCTGTTCATTAATCCCCTACAACTGAATCTCCATAATAACTGATATATTCATCCACATACAACAAGAAGTGTCAACAACTGCACAGATTCTTCCCCATTTAGCCAGTAGGTAATCTAAAGCAATTCTATTATCTAGTACAACTTTAGTAAGAAAATTTAAAGGATTTTGTTGTGCAACCATAGCCTTTGCAGTAGAATCTACTATAAAACCTATTATGAGGGATATTATCAAAAGAAAGATCTTTAGTGCAAGAGCTAAAGAGTCAAAAATCAAGAATAATGTGATAGATGCAACTAGTTAGCTGAAAACACAAAGAGAACAGTGATCCTTAAAATGTCTCTCAGGATTAAACCCTACTGAAAAGCAGAGGGAGGAAGCAAAAAGAGACAGAAAAGAAAAAGAAGAAAATTAAACACAATGGAAGAGTGACAATTGGTAGAAGTAAAAGCAGACTTTAGAAACAATAACAGGATGCCATGAAAGCAGACCCCTTACACAGCAGTAAAGAGTTTACCATAACTACAAGGAATGAATGAGAACAGAGTAGAAAAGTCTGAGAGCACTGAGGAGGAGGGAGGGGCAGACTAAGCCCAACACATTTCACTACCACTGTGACGCAGTCTACAAAGCATGCCAACTGAAACAGCAGTGTTCTGGAGGCATTTGGTGTAATGACTAGCATGTCTACAAATAGAAGTAGCCCCAAAGAAACTTATTGTATTAAAATATAGTATATAAGGACTCCGACATCTGGTAGAAGCTAAATTATGCTCATTATATTTGTACTAAGGCAGATAAAAAATGCAACATGTTCAAATATTTTATCATCAAAAACAATCAAAGTAAATGTCTCAGAGCTTAAAAGAAATGATTTTGTTACCTACAGTCTTTTATCTACAAGAACCTCTTATTTACTCTTACCTCTTATTGTCTGTCTGAGGTAATTTTAATATATAACTACTTGTTTTTATGTGTTTTCCTTTACTTAAAGCAGACATAAACCTGTGAGTCAAAGGTAAGGCTAGAGTCCTATAAAGCTACATACTAACTAATTCAGATGACTTGGGTAAGATGCTAATAAAATCTACACTCAAGGATTTAGTCCCTATTTGTTCAAGTTATTTTATACCCAAACACACCAAAGGAAACCAGACAAGAGTGTGGTTATGCAATCTCATCACTATTTTTAGAAAAATGAAAACAATCTCCACTAATAATGGCAAAATATCACATCATCCCAAACTTTCAAGATCATGATCTGTAGTTCCACCTGACCCTCTGGGTGACCCTATAAATTGCTGACTTTATATTACTTCAATTTTCCTATCCACAAATTTTTTTGTCACAAAAAATAGGCAATAAATGACTATTAAGGTGAAAAACAGCAAATTAATACTGGTAAATTAAACTATAGATATAAGTGTTTGACTTACCTGGAAGCCGTATTTCCCAAATTTCTAATATTTAGAATTTAGTCAAGAACTGAGAAGTGAAGAGACAACACAATCAAGGAAAACAATTACCCAAAAGTTTATTTAATAGAGAGGTGAAGAGTCTGATACATAAGGAATCGCCTTTCTGTCCTCCTTTTAATTTCCCTTCCCTTGAATCTGAACTGGTTTTAGTGATTTGCTTGACCAATTACATGCAGCAGAAATAATGTTCTGGAACTTCGAAAGCTGGGTCATAACAAGTCTGTGGTAGGATGAATAATGGCCCCCAAAGATACCCACATTCTAATTCCCTAACCTGTAAATATGTTACATTATATGGCAAAAAGAATTTTGCAAATGTAATTAAATTAAGGATTTTGAGAGAGTGAGATTATCCTGGATTATCCAGGTAAAACCTAAATATAATCATGAGGGTTCTTATAATAGGGAGGCAAAAAGGTCAATGAAGGAGCAGAGGTTTTAGTGATGTGTCCAGGAACTAAGGAATCCCAAAAGATGAAAGAAGCAAAGAACATACTCTCCCCTGGACTCTCTAGAAGGACAGAACCTCGCTGACACTTTGATTTTAGTCCCTTAAGACTTATTTTGGACTTTGAACTTGGAGAACTCTACAAGAGTACGTTGTTTTATGCCACTGTATTTGTGGTGTTACAGCAGCAATAGAAAACTAATACACGCCGGGCGTGGTGACTCACGCCTGTAATCCTAGCACTTTGGGAGGCCAAGGCGGGCAGATTACCTGAGGTCAGGAGTTCTAGACCAGCCTGGCCAACATGGCGAAACCCCATCTCTACTAAAAATACAAAAATTAGCCAAGCATGGTGGCGTGCACCTGTAGTCCCAGCTACTCGGGAGGCTGAAGCAAAAGAATCACTTGAACCCAGGAGGCAGAGGTTGCAGTGAACCGAGATCACACCACTGCACTCCAGACTGAGTGACAGCACCAGACTCCGTCTCAAAAAAAAGAAAGAAAACTAATACAAAGTCTTACAGCTTCGACCCAGCCCCCTTGGAACATTTTCTCTAGGAGCCCTGACCTAAGTATTACAACCATGCTAACACTGTCATGCTGATGAGGCCATATCCATCTCCTTGGGTCAACAGTTCCAGTTGAGTCCAGCCCTCCAGTCATCTCTACCAAAGTGCCAGACATGTAAATAAACCGATGTTGGACCTTCTGACCAGACCATCAGCCAGCCAAACTTTATGTAATGACCTCCATAAAGGCCATAAGAAACAGCATCCAGCTGAGCCCTGCCTATATCCTTTTTTCTTTTATTTTTTCTATTTCCTATGAACTCTCTACCTGCAACTGCCTATATTCTTGATCCACAAAATCATGAGATATAATAGAAGGGTTGTTATTTGAAGTCACATATAACTCTGGACATCAGTTATATGTAAGTGATGATTAAACATTGTTAAATAGCATATATGCCTTTTATAATGGAAAAAAAAAACTTTACTTGATTATCTGTCTTCTACTGGCAGTAATCCCTGGTAATAAGACCAATCCAACATACCCAGTAACTCTAAAGAACTCAGAATTAAGTTTGCTGGAATATACTACTGTAATTAGGTTCTTTCCATACTGGTAAAATAACTGATTGTAGCAAAGCTTCATTTAACTGAGCCTAACTCAACTTATAGAAGCCCATGGCTCATCAGAGATCTCTCACTCCTCTTGCCTCAATTCATACTTCTTATCCACGTTCTTGTTCTTCCCCTCTTGCCGGGCCTAGGTGGAGCTATACTTCCCTTTTTCCTTTTTACTATCTCAACAAAGGCACTGAAATATCTTTATTCACGTATCTTAATTTGGAGTATAAAATGTTTTTCTCGCCCTTTTTCTTATGGGACAAAAGCAAACTATTCTCAATCCATTCCAGAGGCTAACAGCTTAAAATAATTTATATTTTCGGCTAGGCGCGGTGCTCACGACTGTAATCCCGGCACTTTGGAAGGCTAAGCTGAGCAAGTCACCTGAGGTCAGGAGTTCGAGACGAACCTGGCCAAGATGGTGAAACCTCACCTCCACTAATAATACAAAACTTAGCCAGGCGCAGTGGTGCACGTCTGCAATCCCAGCTTGAACCCGGGAGACGCAGGTGCACTGAGCCGAGATTGCACCACTGCACTCCACCCTGGGCAATAGAGTGAGACTCTGTCTCAAAAAATAAAAAAATAAAAAATAAAGAATTTCTATTTTCTCACATAATCCTGAGCAATGGGCTGAAAAAAAATGAGGATAATCTTGTTAAAGGTCCAAGATCTCTAGTGAACAGGGATTCCATAAGAAATCCTAATTTATTTTTAAGTGTTCTAGATATTCAATTTAGTATAAGCTCTTTATCTTCCAGTCTTTCATTTTGTCAAAGTCCTCTTATGCTATATGGCAAGTTCTCAAAACAAAGCTCTTCACCCTACCTTAAACAATCACAAAAACTGGGAGACTACAAGATTAAAGTTTAGAATTATTTGGTTAATGTATACAGATGTAGCTAAATGGTAAAAAATGTCAAAAGCACACAATTACCACTCATACAGAGGAACCAAAAAATGCAAGCTAATTAAGATATAACATTGATAGAAAAATTGCTCTGTTCACCACAATACATATTTTATTTGCTATATGTAAAAAGAATCTCATTTTTAAAATATCTTAAGTATACATATTATAACAAAAATATTCCCTAAGAGGCTCTTTTTTTCAAAACATATCTCTCATTGTACCTCTCCAACACCAGTTCTTGTCTCCCTGTGTAACTCTCTGATGAGCGTTAATTACACCACCTTAAAGTGTGGAAGCCAGCCTCCAAGATGTACCCCCAATGATTCCCACTCCCTCGTATTCACATCTTGTGTAGTACTCTCCCACAATGTGTCAGGACAAAAGAGATGGACTATCACTTTTAAGACTGCGTTATAAAAGTCTGTGGCTTCCAGCTTAGGTGCTCACAGGTGCTGTCTTGCAAACACACTCGCTCTCTCTTGCTCTCTCATCACTTGCTCTAGAGGAAACTCTGAGAATACTCAGGCAGCCCGGTGAAGGACCACAGGGGAGGGAATTGAGACATCCAGTCAACAGCCATGTGAGTGAGACTTCTTGGAAATGGATCCTCCAGCCCCAGTCAAGACTTCAGATGATGCCACCCCAGCTGAGAGCTTCATTTCAACTTCATAAGATCCTGGGCCAGAAATACTCAACTAAGATGCTACAGGATTTGTGAGCCTCAGAAATTAGGAGCTAATACATGCTTGTTTTAAGCCACTGTGTTTTAGGATAATTTGTTATACCACAATGGATAACTAATACAATGAGCACTGTCAATCTTTCAATACCAAATTGCGATATTTTAAAAGCTTTCAAAAATAATTATAAATGGAAATATTAATTACAAAAATTGGGAAGAAAATTTGTTTTAAAATTTTTGGCTAACATTGAAAGGCAACTGTAATAATGTCAGCTTGCCAGTACTGCTTGTAAAAACATGAATAATGCTCTATCAGCAGAATATGGTCTGTTTCTGGAAGAAGAGCGATCAGGCTGAGCAGGTAAATTCAAGGCACAACCTCAACGTTTTTTAAAATTGGGGAAGAATCAGTTTGTAATTTTAAAAATCACAATATTCTATTTAACTATGATAAGACATCCCACAAGGTCTGCCTTATCTATTACAAACTGATTCCAAAGCTTTACCTCATCACAGATTATATCACATGCCTACTGATAAACATATAAGAAAGATAAGGGCAAATGTGCCAAATTTCAACAGCACATTCCACTGCCGTATCAAAGCATGGATGATATTTTTTCAGTAACATTTCCATACCAAATCCAAAACACTTCATTAGTTTATACAAGCACCTTTTCTAAAGACACATAAGATTTCGTATGGCAAGAAATAGCTCTTTTAATGGAATTAATTTTGTTAGAAAGTACACTTAGTTCATACAAATTTAATACATTGGTTGAGTACTTGAAAACATTATTTGAAAAGCAACAATAAGAGAAAACACGGGAGTTTTCCATTTATCTGACTGGAAAAAAAAATGTTGATTTCAGCAATGGAATGAGCTGTATGCATTCCCAACATAATAAAATCCCTTTTACCTTAAATGATTAATGAATAAGGTAATTTCCTAAGTGATGATCCTAGTTATCTCCATAATAACTCCATGTATTGATACTGAAAATAAGTGAACACCAAGACTATACTAACAAAGCAGCAGCATCTGTGTCATTTGATTCATAGGACAATCATTTTGTCATCAACATCAGCAAAAATAGCTGATTTAAACTTTGATGTTCTTTAGCTTATAAACAAGAGAGATAAGCATCTGACTAACCATTGTTTCAAATATCATTGACTGTTTCTCCTGAGCAAAGAAAACAATTTAAATTACTAATTTCTCTCTCATATTAGTAACATAACTAACTTTAATTGATGCTAACGATCTCCATTGACTAAAGTGTTTAGGTCCTTTTCAGAATACTTAAAACCATGTTAAATTTAAAAATATTATCTTTATTAGGAAATGTAGCATTGCTACTGCAATACTGCTGGCATGTACAAAAATAATAATGTATGAGAAAAAAATTATTCAGTCACCTTGCAGGACATGATTTTCAAGAACTGCCATGAAACTATACTCATAGGGCCTTCCAATCTTGTAACTTGTTGACAATGTAGAATTTCCAAGAAATTACTTGGAAAAGGTAAAATGTGTGTTCAAATAGTCGTGTCAGTGGAGAAAGGTTCAAAAGTTAATGTTCTAGTACATGACCGACTATATGATTTTCAAAGCATATTTTCAGAATTGACTATTTTTGAACTGCATACTGAGCGCACACATAGATTATAAATGTGCTAGTGTTTATGATTCCATATAACATCATGATTACATATTGAATAATGGAATTAATCTGATGTTACATTTTCCTGTAAAAGCACTGTGGGTAAACAATGTCTGGAATCAATCGACCACTGTAAATTGGTCCACAATTCCCTGAACCGAGAGGGAAAAAATGTGATTAAAACCCACAACTAAAACAAGTTTCTGAAGTAGTACAGATAACGTCATGCTTACATGAGGTAGATAATTCTTTCCTCCATTCCTGCACATCAGCTAAAGATATACTTTCAAGTCTGGCAAATCAAATGCCAGGATCTAAATCAATGTGCTCTACACTTTGGAATCTATGAGATGTTTATGTACCTACCAAGTTTAGAGGGGGAAGTAAACTTTTTTAAAACTTTCAAACACATCAGAATGTAATACAAACTGAAGCAATGTGTTTTGTTTACATAACTGTATTTAAGTGGCAGAAATATTTTAAGACATCCACTTTAGTCGTCTGCTCCTTCCATCCTTTTTATTTTCTGAACTTTTAGGCTTTTCACCTAGACTCAAATTCTGACCTACCCCATTCTGGACTTCTTTTAGAAATACCCTATTTTAACATGCCAGCTTAAAAATTGTTTTGCTTTCATCGTTCCAAATTATTTTTGAGCACAAGTCTGACTTCTACTGCAGAGCCGCAGATTTCCAAAAAATACACCTCCTTATTTCATTCTTTCAACCTCTGGGAAAAACCAAAACTGGAGTTTAACTTGAATCTATCTTTCCATTTCTGGGGAAAATGTTTCCTTTGGCTGCTGAAATGAACGCAACCAGAGGTGTGCGGAAACAAGCAGCTGAGAGTATCCCTGACTTTTGAAGCTACACGCCTTCTTTTGGCTACCCACCCATACATCTTCATTTGATAACCGTTCAAAAAGTTTCTTCCTGCCAGGCGGGTTTGTAGCACTTTCTGGGAGCAGGCACAGCATGCAGGTGCACGCTCGCAAGAAAGCAGCAAGGGCTAAGGGACAGGAGGGTTGGGGAGGGGAGGCACAGGGCAAATCAAAACACAATCCCAACAGTGTTAACTGGCATTTTAGGCCGAAGCTCCGGACTCTGAGGCTGGGGAGGAAGTAGCCAGGCGCTGGCCTCGGCTGCCTGGCACGACCCGCGCCCGTCCTACCTGCTGGAAATTTCCTACCTGGGGGAAATTCGGGCGGCGGAAAGTCTCCCCGCCCCCAGCCGTCCCAGGCGTGGGGCCAGACAAGCGAGGGGGGCGGAAGGGGGGCGGCAGCGGGGGTCCAAGATCCTGAGCCGGGAAGGGCTCCAGGTAGGCTGGCGGGAAGAGGAGGGCGCCGGAGTCTCCGGGCTCCCCACCACCGGTCCCCCCTTACCTTGGGCAATGGCAATGGACTCGAAGCGGTGCAGCTCTTTGAGCAGGCAGCTCCTCTCCGTGGAGTGCAGGCTGTAGATGAAGTCGCGCGCGCCCTGCGCCGTGTTCAGCGCCTCCATGGGCTCCTTCTTGGGGTGCGTGCCCAGCCGCCGGGGGCCGCCCGGGAAGCCTCCGGGGGACGCGAGCCCCAGCAGCCCCCGCCCGCAGCAGCACCAGGACGGCGGGCGGGGCGCGGCGGCGGCAGCGGCGGCGGCGGCGGCGGCAGCGGCCGGGCCCGGCCTCAGGCTGCGCGCGGTCCGGCTCCTCAGCAGCGGCAGCAGCCGAGACATGGCGAGCTGAGGAGCGGGAACCCCCGCGGCCGTCCGAGAGGGCGGTTTCTGGGGCGGCTGAGGGGAGAAGAAGGAGCTGGGCTCAGCTCGACCCCGCCCCGAGGTCCTCCTGCCAGGCAGCCGAGGCGCCGGGCACCATGCACTCCGCGGGCCCGAGCGGCTCTCGCCTTCTGTTCCGTCCCCCTTCCCTTCCAAAAGGCCCGCTGCGGCTCCGGCCCCTCCGATGGCAAAAACTTTCTCTGAGACAGCCGGGCCCGGACAGCGCCCGCAGAGGGCGGGCGGGCGGTGCGGGCGGGCGCCTCCCGGCTAAGGTGGAGCGGCGCGGGCGGGCGGGGCGGGCGAGTGTGTGTCTCTGCCAGTATGATCTTCAAGAGGGATGAGTCAGCCACGCGCCGCCCTCCTCCAGCGCCGCCCTCCTCTCCCGCCGGCTTTCTCACCCTCTAGCCTCCCCACGTCCCCACGCTGTAGGGTTCCCGAGCCCTCAAAGAAACCACGCTCCCGGGAAGCAGCAGCCGCCGCTACCCCTAGCGGCAGCAGAAGTGGGAACGGGGCGGGGCGAAGGGGGAAGGAGGTGCGGGGGGGGGCGGTGGGTGTGAGCTGGGCTGCGCAGGCGCAGTCTGCAGGCGCTTGGGCCGCGCTCCCGCCTAGGGGAGGAGCGCGCACACGCGTCGCCTCCTGGCTGGTGCGTGAAGGTGGAAGGAGGTAGGGTGCGCCACCCTGTGCTGGCGTTAAATCTACAGGTCGGAATAGGGAAAAAGAGCTCTGGACCCCTCGCCCGCCAGGGTAGTACAGCTGCCACCCGGCCCCCAACCTGGGGCCAAGCCCACATCTGGAGCTCGTTCTGAAAGGTGCGCCGGCATGCGGCCCTGCTCTGGCCAGGCGGAGAACTGCGCTGCCGCCCCAGCCCCGGCGGGGTCACGGCGTTCTGCTCCGGAACGAAGCGCCCCAGCTGCGCCCTTTGCCAAGTCAGCGCCCACCGCCGCTTCGGCCGAGCAGGCCGGCTCTGATGCACCCGCTCTGGGCGCCCCAAAGAGAGAGCGAGGCCAGTTCCACCCCTGCCCAAGGAGGGTCTGACACTGAACCCTTGACACGAGAACAGTCCTCCGCGTTCAGATTCCAGAAGCTGGCGTGCAAATTGTTAATGCTAGAGGCAGAGGCAAGAATGTCATAGACCTTTCCTAGCGGTTGCTTGTGATTTTTTTGTCTCCGTGCTAAAGCGGGAAGAATTCTTTGATTGTCCACGATTTCCCCTGGTCCAAGTCCTAGGCATCTTTCAAGGCCCAGGTGAAAGGTCTCCTACTTCATTAAGCTGTCCCTAATCTACTCCTAAGGGAGGAGATCTCTGCTTTATCAGAACCTGTCTAATGACGCTTAGGCACCCTTAGAGAATAAATCCACTTAATAAATCTGCTCAAGCGTAATCAAGATCTAAATCCCATCCTTATCACAAACAGTGCTGCACTCAGCCCAGGAACTTGTATGTAGTGAATGTGCTACGTGTAAGTAGAATATTAAGCTGAATAATGGAGGATTGTTACCACTAAAGCCTCCTACTTCTCTAACTCTGGTTCTCAAAGTGTGTCCCTGAGCTTCTTAGACATGAGAAATAGTGGACCCCACTTCACACCTCCTGAATCAGAACGTGGGCATTGGACCCAGTCATGTGGGTTTTTACAAGCCCTCCAGTTAATAACACACACGAAAGCTTGAGAACCACTGATGTCACTTAAACATGGAAAGCAATCGCTTCTTTTTTAAAATTCCAGGGTGATGCCTCTGTGATGTAATAACAATAATTAAGAATACTCTCTGTGGAAATGAAAGCTTTTTGAGTGCAGAAAGTATATCTTCTTTGTCTTTGAAATCCCCTTCGTTCCCCAGTGTGCACTGGAATCCTCTGCAGACTTATTTCAGTCTCAGGCTCATGGGAGAAACCCCCCATCCCCCACAATTTCCCTACCCCCAAGATATTCTGATTCATTGGGGCGGGGCCTGGGAAGCGAGGTTTGTAGGAAGCTCTTCAGTAAGAACCCATTCCCAACCACCTCCAGAATAGCAGTTTAGTGTGTAGGCTCCAGAGACAGACTGTGGAAAGTTTGATCCCTGGATCAACCATCTCCTAGCTATGTGTCAGTATTAGATTGTTACAGTAGTGATCCCCAATGAATTACACCTGTTATCCACTCCGTTGTGTAGTCCACCTCTACATTGACTGTGGGCTTGGCTATTTGACTTGTTTTGGTCAATAAATAGGAGGACATCATAAACCTGATATGACACATGTTTGCTCATTGGGGGTTGTAATGCTTTTGTTATATTATTATAGAATATTTAATTCTATTATAAAACAAGAGAAACTAAAATGTAGAAGCAAGTCACTTATGAGAAATGTTACACATAGAATGAATGGATATGTGTTGAACGTAGATAAAAAGGATGAAACAAATGAAAATGCTGCTTTAGATAGAGGCAGAAAGACAAAGTGGACTTTTAAGTATTAATAAGGTACAGAACATACTACCTTCAGATTGACAGCCATGTCATCCCTAAATTGCACACCTACTGGTAACACCCATTGTGGCGCTATTATGGCCTCATGTAATCTCTGCCCAAGAAAAAGAGATAAACCCCTAGCTACAAAGCCAACTAATGCCAGTTACCATTATAACCAGACACACTTGCCCCTCAGTTCTCTAACAGAACAGTGTATGTTGAACCCAGGCCCCTTCAGTTTGCTGAGTCACCTTACTTACTCTCCAATCTGGTCCTTGTAACCACACTATGTGCTGAGAAGACTGGATGGTGGAGAGGGATAAGACATGAGAACAATGCATAAAACAGAATTTAGGTGCTGTGGTCCTTCAGCCTATCCTAAGCTTATTAATCTACCCTCTTTCCCCTTGCTTCTCACTCTGTTTTATGTTGGTTGGTAAACTCTTCTGGTTATTACTGCTGCTCTTTGGGTAAACACATTTATGCCAAAACTTAGTAGTTTAAGTAGCCAATTTATTTTGCTGTTAATTTTGAGGCTCAGAAATTTGGGAAGAACTTACTTGGATAGTTATTTTATTGGAGTCGTTTATGTAGTATCAATCAGATTTCAACACAACTGCTGTGATTTGAAAGTTCAGCTGGGCTGAATAGCTAAGATGGCTCACTCACATGACTGGCTGCTAGCTCAAATGGGGCTGAGAAGCAGAGCACCTTCACACAGCCACTCCAGCTTGGTGAACTTCTCACCAGGCAGCTGGCTTTCCCAGAGTGAATGTCTGAAAAGAACCAGGCTTGTGGCCTTTTCTGACCTCTCCTTGGAAGTCACACAGTATCACTTCCACTATATTCTGCTGGCTACAGGCCAACCCCTAGGGCCAGCCCCCATTCAAGGGAAGGGATATAGACCCCACATCTTAATAGGAGTAATGCCAAAACATTTGAGGATATGTTTTAGAACCACCAGATAAACAATGTGATTTAAGCTTCTTAATTTGGCCTATAAGCCTATCTGTTTCGTGACCTGTAGGTGTATACATGGAGGCTGCCATTGCATCAAGGTAATTTTCCACATGGGAAAATTGCCTCGAAGACATTTACCTTTTGGAATCCAGCTGCTGCATAAAGAAGTCTGACATATCCTGCTGGAAAGACCAAATGGAGGAGGAGGCCCCAGCCAACAGCCCCAGCTAACTGCCAGACATGCATGACACCGTCTTGGACCATCCAGGCTCAAATGAGCCCCAGGTGGCAGCATTGAGGTCGAAAGCACTAGCTGCAGACCCAGACTGCCTGGATTTGAGTCTTTATACTGTCATTTATTAGGTGTGTAACCTTGAGCTGATCAACCTTTCTGTGGTTGCCCATCTGTTTAATGGGAATAAGAACATGTTCAGTTTGCTCACCTGTTAAATAGAGATAAGGACATCTGCTTTGTAATGTTATAGTGAAACCAAATTAATACATATAAAGCATTTCAAACAGCACCTGATACATGACAAGCATGCAATAAATACTAGCTATTATCTAAATGCCCATAGACCTCTCAAATCTCTAGGATTATGTCTTTGGACCCTCATTTGAGAAATGCCCACCTAGCTATCTGTCATTTAATACATGGGTGTGTATTAACTGGATCCCCTAACCACTTCCTTTTCTGAACAGCTGAATATCCTAAATATGAATGAATGAAGGAGCTAGGGAGGGAGATGATTTGGGGATCGTTTATGGGGCTGTGGAGAGGTATAGGATAGAGCAGGTCTAGATGCAGGTGGCAAAGGGGAGGTTCCGAGGAAATATGATGGTGCTGAAGAGGAAATGCTAGCTGGCTGGAGGGGGTTACGGAAATGGAAGACAGAAGGAAGGAAGGCCCAGAAGGCAAACTTGGTCTGGCTTCAGCCCAGCCTGTTCTTCACTTTTAAAGAGGACAGCCATCATACCTCAGTTAACAATCACAGTTTCCTCCTCATGAAAAATTGCTGCTGAATCATCAGTTCATGGCAAGCTGCATCATATAAATACACTCCAGAGCTCCTGGCTCCTCTGTTGCTGGCAGGACACACAGCTGTTTGCTGCCTGCCATTGATGAAACTTTACACACTCAGCTATTCTGCTTTAAAATTCTTGAAATTGTTGCTGTACCTGGTGGAACCTTTAACCATTTCTTCTGCCCATATTTTTGCAATTTCCTCGTTGCACTTCACGTCCATCAAGTTCCTGCCTTAGTTTCCTGACCCCTGGGAGGCCTCTGCACCACCGTAGTGGTGGTGAATAAATTGTTCCTTCACAATGGAAACCACAAAGTCCTATTAGAAAAATTAAAGAAGACTTAAGTAAGTGGAGGGAAATACCAATTCAAGATTGAAAAACTAGTAGTATGTCAATTCTCCCTAAATGAATTTGTCAGGGTTCTCCAGAGAAACACAACCAATAGGATATAGAAATGTATACAGAAAGAGATTAACCATGAGGAGTCAGCTGGTATGGTTATGGAGGCTGAGAAGTTTCATTATCTGCTGTCTGCAAGCTGAAGGCCCAGGAAAGCTGGTGGTACAATTTAGTCCAAGTCTGATAGCCTGAGAACCAGGGGGTCACAAGTGTAAGTCCCAGTCCAAGTCTGAAGGCCTGAGAACCAGGAGCACCAATGTCCAAGGGCTGGAGGAGACAGATGCCTCGGCTCAGGCAGAGATAGTATTTTTACCCTTCTTCTGCCTTTTTCTTCTATTTCAGCCTCTGTGTATTAGATGATGCCCACCCACATTGGTGAATGTGATCTTCTTTACTCAGCCTACCCGTTCAGATGCTGATCTCCTCCAGAAATACCCTTGCCAACATACCCAGAAAGAATATTTTACGAGTTACCTGGGCATCCCTTGACCCAGTCAAGTTAACACATAAAATTAATCATCACATCAAATTAATCTATGAATTCAGTGTGATCCCAATCAAAATCCCAGCTGGGTTTGTGTGCCTATATGTGTGTGTATGGAAATTGTCAAACTGATGTGAAAATTCACATTGAAATACAAATAGATATAACATTCCAGAAAGAGGATTGATCCCCTAAGCTCAAATCTCAGCACCTACTAGCTGTATCAGTTTGGAGATGTTGCTTATCACTCTAAGCCTTTGTTTTTTGGTTTTGGTTTTGGTTTGATTTTTATGAAAATCTACCTCACAGAATCATGCGGGTAAAATGAGACAATGTATGTTTTGAAAAAGAAAGACACAGTACCTAACATGTAGTAGATGTTCAACAAATGACAGGTAGTATTAAAAAGCCTCAAGATTTAAAAACTAGTGTTAGCAGTAGACCATATACTTAGAAGTGTCAGAGACTAATTCAACTTTAAAGCTAAAAGAAAGAGAACACAACTAGGATCTCTGTTTTCTCAGCTTTCCTTCACTCAACAACCCCTTGCATTCTAGCTGTCCAGGTTTCAAAGGAAGAAGTTTGGATGTGTAAATTTGGGAGTCATCAACATCCAGGTATCACTTAAAGCTATAAGCTGATCAGGTTGCCATTGGGGTAAAGATAGAGATGAGCAGAGAGTCTGGTCCTGACTCTGGGATTCCTCATGGATGAGAGCTTGTAAGAGGCACAGGAGGCAACAAGGTAAGAGGAAAACTGGAGAATGGTGAGGTTTATGGCCTGAAATGATGTTCACCTAATGTAAAATTGGTCATTTTTGTTGTTGGAAACTTGGGTGATTTTTGTAAGTTTCTCCTTTGCATTTGTCTCTCTTGCTCGAATTGTTTATGATAAGCATATACAATTTAAACAAAAACAAAGAAAGTAACTATGGAATTCTTTTCGTATAAAATACCTGAGAAATCCTAGATAAATCTCAAACAGACAATCTCCTCTAAGTCCTTTGTACTCCTCTACATCATTCTTTCAATACAGCTTTTCATCATCACCACTGGGGCACTTCATTTCTAAAGATTTAATCTAGACCGGGTGTGGTGGCTCACGCCTGTAATCCCAACACTTTGGAAGGCCGAGGCGGGTGGATCACTTGAGGTCAGGATTTCGAGAGGAGCCTGACCACCATGGTGAAACCCCTCTACTAAAATACAAAAATTAGCTGGGCATGGTGGCAGATGCCTGTAATCCCAGCTACTTGGGAGGCTGAGGCAGGAGAATTGCTTGAGCCCGCGAGGCAAAAGTTGCAGTGAGCCAAGATCATGCCACTGCACTCCAGCCTGGGCAACAGAGTGAGACTGCATGGAAAAAAAAAAAAGATTTAATCTACATGCTAAAAAATGTCAAGCACAGGGCAAGACATATTATTTCATGAAAACAGGATGAAAAATATAAGAAAGGGGCTGTCAATTGGAAACTCAAAACTTCTGTGCTTTATTTCATACTCTATGAGGCTCATGTTTATCTACCTATAATATCACATTTATATGCAACACCTACAATAACGCACCTATATGCAACAAGTCTTTGTTCCACACCCAACACAAAAAGTGCATATGTGCACAAATACACAGAGAGACACACACACACATACATACACATGCACATACAGGCACAAACACACAAACAACTACCTGACTCTTGGAAGCAATATTTTGTAACTTTTTCCCCTTCCATGCTGACGTTTGCCTTTGAGGTTGGGGAAGGGTTTTTGATTAAAGTAAATATAAGCAAGGCTATAAAACGCCCTCTCTCCAAACTTTAAAGTCAAATTCTTAGCGAGGCTTTGAAATATTTAGATGCTGCAATAGCTATTTTTTTTAATTTTTAATTTTTGTGGGTACATAGCAGGTGCATATATTCATGGGATACACGAGATGTTTTGAAACAGGCGTGCCATGCATAATTATCACGTCATGGAAAATGGGGTGTGAGTCCCTTCAAGCATTTATCCTTTGTGTTATAAATGATCTGATTATACTCTTTTATTTATTTTTAAATGTACAATTAAATTATTATTGGCTACAGTCACTCTGTTTTGTTATCAAATATTAGGTCTTGTTCATTCTTTTGAACTATTTTTTTGTACCCATTAACCATCACTGCCTCCCCTACACACACCTACACTACCCCTTTCCAGTGTCTGGTAACCATCCTTCTACTCTCTATGTCTATGATTTCAGTTGTTTGATTTTTAGATCCCACAAATAAGTGAGAATGTGCAATGATTGTCTTTTTGTGCCTGGTTATTCTCACATTATGTTAATAACATAATGACCTCTAGTTCCATTATTGCAAATGACATGATCTCATTCTTTTTTATGGCTGAATAGTACTCCATTGTGTATAAGTACCACATTTTCTTTATCCATTCATCTATTGATGGACACATAGGTTGCTTCCAAATCTTGGCTATTGTGAATAATGCTGCAATACACATGGGAATGCAGATATCTTTTCGATATACTGATTTCCTTTCTTTTGCTTATATACCCAGCAGTGGGATTGCTGGATCATATGGTAGCTCTATTTTTAGTTTCTTAAGAAACCTCTAAATTTTTCTTCATAGTGGTTGTACTAATTTCCATTCCCACCAACAGTATACAAGGGTTCCCTTTTCTCCATGCCCTTGCCAGCACTTGTTATTGCCTGTCTTTTGGATATAAGCCATTTTAACTAGAACAAGATGGTATCTCACTGTACTTTTGATTTGCAATTCTCTGATGATCAATGATGTTGAACCTTTTCATATGCCTGTTTGCCATTTGTAGGTCTCCTTTTGAGAAATGTTGCAAGAACTATTTTTGAAAAATGGCTCCATCTTTTGAGCCCAGCAGAAAGGTCAATGTTTGAAAGACATTCAATGTTCCTGTTTGTGTTGAAGGGAAAATAAGGTGTCAATACAGATATGCTGAACACCTTTTCCAAGATACCTATCAAATCATCTTCTAAAACATATCTCAATTCAACACATTGACACCCACTCTGTACTAGCTATCACGCTAGGTACTAGGAGCATACAAATAGAAAGATACTTTGTTTAAAGCCAAATTATCTGTTTAAGTTCTAGTATTTTAAATGTTATGGATTATTGCTATTCAATAGTGTCCAATTCTCAGGATCCAAGGGAACTGTTCTTCCTTGACCCCTTGAAGTTAGAGGTGATCTTGTGGCTTACTTTGGACAACGAATAGAGACCTGACATATTTCATTTCTGAATGTCTGTGCTCAACTATGCAGCTCTCTCATCTCCTACCATGGTGAGATTCGCAACCTGTGCCGAAATTGATGTTCCATTAAATTGTTGAAACTTGGAATAGTGAGCCAATATATGACAGCTTTCCTGGGGATTTTCCTCAACCCACAGCAGACTTCTCATGTCAGAGAAATAAACTCTTGTGTGTTGTCAGTGTGATTTGGGGATTGGTTCTTACTACATCAAAACCTCACATATGCCTGGCATGGTGGCTCACACCTGTAATCCCAGCACTTTGGGAGGCCAAGGAAGGTGGATCACCTGAGGTCAGGAGTTCGAGACCAGCCTGGCCAACAAGGTGAAACCCTATCTCTACTAAAAATACAAATAAATAAATAAATAAATAAATAAATAAATAAATAAATAAAATACAAAACAAAACAAACAAACAAAAAAACCCTCACATATGAGGCTGGGCACGGTGGCTCCCACCTGTAATCCTAACACTTTGGGAGGCCAAGGCAGGCAGACTGCCTGAGCTCAGGAGTTCGGGACCAGCCTGGGCAACATGGTGAAACCCTGTCTCTACTAAAAATACAAAAAAATTAGCCCGGTGTGATGGTATGCATCTATAATTGCAGCTACTTGGGAGGGTGAGACATGAGTATTGCTTGAACCCAAGAGGCAGAGGTTGCAGTGAGCCAAGATCATGTCACTGCACTCCAGCCTGGGTGACAGAGCAAGACTCCATCTCGAAAACAAGACAAAACAAAACTTCACATATGTGATGCAGCTCTTCTTTGGCTCTGTTTGTTGTTTTTATAAAGTTGAATGCCTTCCTCTATTACTGCTATTTCCTTTACCTAAAAGGAGGACCTATTTTGGCACTAGGACGTTTGTTTGACCTGATTAGGATATAGAGAGACAGGGTCCTGTTTTCCTCTATCCGGTTTCTGACCTTTATGTGAGTCTGGAGCCACAGACATAGATTTTCGAGTCAACATTATTAAGGAAGTGATTAAATCCAAGCAAGTGGATGTTATTGTCTATGGCAAATGTGTAAATGAAAACATAAAAGGACTTAGGACAGAGACCTGGGGAACAACAACATTTAAGGGATACAGAGTGGAAGAAGAACCTAGGAAAGAAATGAGATGATACCTCAAGAGAAAAAAAAATACTGTGGCCACAGAAGCCAAAGGATAATAACATTTCTAGAATGAGTAGTCTAGAGTTACAAAGACAGCAGCAGAATCAAGTAAATTGAGGACAGAAGTGCTCATTAGAAATGGTGGATTGAACATATATAATTATGATCATGCTGTTGGAAAATCACACTAAAAGGAATGTAAATGGGTTTTTAAAAGACAGCCTCACAAGCCCAGAGTTAACGAGAGAAGAGATGACAATAATACATTAATATAAGATGGAAAGCAGATGAAAGAGTGGTCATTAACCTAATGGACCAGAGTATGGTGAAAATTAAGCTGGAATGGAACAACTTAGAAGAAGGTTAATTCAAGCAAAGCCTCAAAAGACTGCAGGAATTGGAGGCACCAGGTACTTCTGAAAGTAGAGATACGATTGACCTAAAAACAAAAGAACTACGTTGAGCATGATGACACATGCCTGTATCCCCAACTGCTCAGGAAGCTGAAGAGGGAGGATCACTTGAGCGCAAGAATTTGAGATTTTGAGCCCAGCCTGGGCAACACACTAGAGACTAGTCTCTTAAAAAAAGGAAAAAGAAAAAAAAAAAAAAGGATTAGTTGAAGATATCTAAAAGGAACAGTTGTAAGCCCAGATCCCTCCCCCATCCATGCCTCTTCCTCACATCCCGGAAGTGTAGATGTTTACTAGTAGGGAGACATCATTGGGCTTAGAGTACCAACACATCTAGGAGAGAGGTGGCATACCGAAAGCAAGAAGCTAAGGCCACACTTCCTCATGGATCCCTTGTCAGCCTTCTGGTCTGCTTCAAGAACACTGGTAGCCATGCTTTTAAAGGACTCCATTCTGAGCACCCAGTAAGAGTTCAGCCAGACTACCCTACAGTGAAACCCACCAATGAACCAGCCCTGACAATCATAGTGTGTCCAAATAGCTTTTGGCTGTCTCAGGTTTTTTGTTTGCTTGTTTTTTGTTTTTTTGATACAGGGTTTCACTCTTGTCGCCCAGGCTGGAGTGCAATGGTGCAATCTCAGCTCACTGCAACCTCCGCCTCCCAGGTTCAAGCGATTCTCCTGCCTCAGCCTCCAAAGTAGCTGGGATTACTGGCCACCACGCCCAGCTAATTTTTGTATTTTTAGTAGAGACAGGGTTTCGCCATGCCAGTCAGGCTGGTCTCAAACTCCTGACCTCAGGTAATCTGCCCGCCTCAGCCTCCCAAAGTACTGGGATTACAGGCGTGAACCACCGCACCAGGCCGGCTGTCACAGTCTTGAATACAAAATATGAGCCAAAAGCCTAAAATCATTAAGCAATTGAAGAAAGCCTTAAAAATGGAAAGGCAGAACCAAAATAGTATTGTTTTGAAAAAAACCCTGAGGACACAGGGAGCAAAATAAAACTTTTGAAAATGCGTAACATAGAATAACATTTAACATTTAAATAAGCCTGAATGTTAATCTTTGCAAAATAAGAAGAGAAACTGAATCTGTGAAAAACTGAATCTGTGGAAAAACAGGAATCTATAAAAGCAGGAATATCTAGAAAATGAAAAGGATTTTTTGAAAATTAGAAATATGAGGCTGGGCGTGGTGGCTCACTTCTATTATCCCAGCGCTTTGGGAGGCCAAGGTGGGTGGATCACCTGAGGCCAAGAGTTCAAAACCAGCCTGGCCAGTATGGCGAAACCCCATCTCTACTAAAAGTACAAAAATTACCCAGGCGTGGTGGCACAGGCCTGTAATCCCAGCTACTGTGAGACTGAGGCAGGAGAATGGCTTGAAACCAGGAGGTGGAGGTTTCAGTGAGCCCAGATCATGCCACTGCACTCTAGCCTGGGTGACAGAGCAAGACTCCATCTAAAGAAAAAAAATATATATATATGAGAGTTTGGCCAGGTACGGTACCTCTTCCTGTAATCCCATCACCTTGGAAGGTCAAGTCAGGAGGATCACTTGCGCCAAGGAGTTTGAGACCAGCCTGAGCAACACAGGAGACCCTGTCTCTTAAAAAAAATTTAAAAAGCAATTAGCCAGGCCTGGTAATGGGCACCTATGGTCCCAGCTACTTGGGAGGCTGAGGTGGGAGGATCACTTGGGTCTGCGAGGTGGAGGCTACAGTAAGCCGTGATTGCTGTACTGCACTCCAACCTGGGTGACAGAACAAGACCGTCTCTCCAAAATGAAATTAAATAAATAAAAATATGACAGTTGAAATAAAAAATGTAGAAAAAGGATTAAGATAACATTGAGAAAAAATGCTTTAAAAGTAGATAATACAAAACATAGAAAACAGAAAATAAATGACGAAATCAGAGAATTAGGTCAGGAAGTACAAGATAGCTAAAGAAGGTATAACAGTTTTGAAAATGTAAGGGAGAAAACTGTCAAAGAAATGTTTGAAGGAAGGTTCCCCAAAGTGGAGGTCATTTGTTCTTGTGCAGTGCGCAGTCCTATGTAAACCTACCCCCAAAGTCTGAGGAAGGTGAGAGGCCAAAGAAAGAGGCTGACCAACCTAGTTTCTTACAAAGAAATCATTTAATAGAGATTTACAAACAGAAGCCATGTCTGTGTCTCAGGCAACTGCAAGATAAGATGGTGGATCCACATACCATTAACCCCAAGACCCAGGGCTTATGTATCATAGGGGAGAGGTTGTTCAGAAAGGATGTTTAGAACAACTGAAGTGTGATAACATCAAGGTTGTTTGACCTAGGGGCAGGATTTATAGTAAGTACCTGCTCTTACACTAGGACAACAGATAAGTTGGAAATCCCAGATGGCTTCCTGGAATAGGGGTTAATTAGAGGCCAACATGGTGGATTGACTTCCAAGATGGAGTTTCTTTAGCCTCCACAGTTCCCAGATTGAGAAGGTCTGCTATGGGCTCAGAAAACTAGATGAAAAAAAAACCCCACCCTAAGGCATGTCATCATGACATTTCAGATTACTAGGGACAAAGAGAAGATACTAAGTGTCTAGCAGCAAAGTCAATGGTGGAGGGCAGATAACTATCAAGGAAGGTTCAAGTAAGAAGGATCCCCTTTTAGAATGGTTTTGGACATCTCAACAGCAATGCTAGAAGCCAGAACACAATGGAACTTATTTCCAATCTAGAATTCTATATCCAGCAATCTAGTGTGAGAGCTGATTACAACTTCTTCACATGTCACTCAAAATATTCATATCTCATGCTTCATATCAAGAAGAACCTGGAAGATGTGCTCTATTAAATTGAAGGAATAAACCAAGAGATCCAGGAAACAAGATCTAAGACAGTAGTGAGGAAAAAAGAATGGATGACAAAGGGAAATTATAGGGGAACAAGCCGAGGAAGCAACCAGTCTGTGGGACCAAGGCAAGGGAAAGTTTTGGAAGGTGTGCCTCTAACAAAGAGATAATCAGTTTATCTGATATGTTTGAAAATATTGAGTGGAGAGTTACACTCTATGGGAGTTTGGAGATTAATTAGTAACAGGTTCCTAGAAAACTTGCCAAACAAAAACTGAGACAGTTTTTAACTCTACTAATAAGAATTCCATTAGAGAAGAAATACAATGAATTAAAAGGTGACAAGCAGTATTTACAGTACCATAATAACACAGAATATTGATTTAACCTAAAATTATGATATATCTAAACTGAGCAGACTGGGGAGAGGAAGTATTAGCCTGCTCAGTCTGCTATAATAAAATACCATGTTGGTGGCTTAAGCAACAGAAAGTTACTAACTTTCTGAGTTCTGGAGGCTGTAATGTCCAAGATCAAGGTGCTGTCAAGGTAGGTTTTATTCTGACACCTCTTCTCTTAGCTTATAGGCAGCCATCATCTCTCCAGGTACTCAAATGGCCTTTTTTTGTGTGTGCATGTAAACGGGGGAAGTGGTGAGAAGCAAGCAAGTTCTCTGTTATCTCTTCTTTTTGCTGTAGCAAATGACTTAATCTTTAATGGTATATTCCATAAACAACCCCAAAACTATATGGATTAAAATACAACATTACTTTTTATCACACTACAAGACAAACACCATACATTGTAAGTTACAACTGATAGTAAGATGGTTCCTAAATTAAGTGATATGAAACTGTGAAAAAAAAAATCATGCAAGAATTTATCAAATACCCAAAGTCACTTTACTTTTTTATATCTTCTGGATTTCTGTTTCCAGTGAGCTTGTGGATTCTGTGAGTATAGATCATGATTTATGCTTCTACAAACACCATGGGGCCTATTTGTTTAAAACATTATATGTATTTATTTTTTCCTTTCAATAGCTTTTGGTACACATGGTTATTTGTTACATGGATAAATGGTATAGTGGTGAAGTAAGGGCTTTTAGTTTACCTGCCACCTGCATAGTATACATTGCACCCTGTAAGTATTGTTTTATTCCTAACCTCCCTCCCACGCTCCCCACTTCTGAGTCTTCAATGTCCACTATGCCTGTCCGTATGCTTTCGTGTATGCACAGCATAGCTCCCACTTATAAGTGAGAACATACAGTATTTGACTTTCCATTCCTGCATTACTTCACTTAAAATAATGGCCTCCAGCTCTATCCAAGTTGCTGCAAAAGACATTATTTCATTCTTTTACAGGACATATATATGTATGCTACATTTTCTTTATCCACTCATAATCACTTAATGGGTACTTAGGCTGATTCCACACCTTTGCAAATGTGAACTGTGCTTTGATAAACATACACATGCAAGTGTCTTTTGTATATGATGACTTCTTTTCCCTTGGGTAGATAACCAGTAGGGGGATTGTTGAATCAAATGGTAGGTCTACTTTTAGTTATTTAAGAAATCTCCGCCTAGGCGTGGAGATTTCTTAATCATGAGATTACAGGCTCATGCCTGTAATCCCAACACTTTGGGAAGCCAAGGTGAGCAGATCATGAGGTCAGGAGTTTGAGACCCACCTGGCCAATATAGTGAAACCCCATGTCTACTAAAAAATATATATATATATATGAAAATTAGCCAGGCATGGTGACACGTGCCTGTACTCCCAGCTAGTTGGGAGGCTGAGGCAGGAGAATCACTTGAACCTGGGAGGTGGAGGTTGCAGTGAGCCAAGATCATGCCACTGCACTCCAGCTTGGGCAACAGAGTGAGACTTCATTTCAAAAAAAAAAGGGTAGGAATCTCCATACTGTTTTCCACAGAGGCTGTACTGATTTACATTCCCATCAATAGAATACAAGCATTCCCTTTTTACCATATCTGCGCCAATATCTATAGTTTTTGAACCTTTTAATAATGGCAATTCTGGCTGGGGTAGGGTGGTATCTCATTGTGGTTTTAATTTGCATTTCCTTGATAATTAGTGATTATGAGCATTTTTCTCATACGTTTCTTGGCCATTTTCATATCTTCTTTTGAGAGATGTCTATTCGTGTCATTTGCCTGCTTTCTGATGAGATTATTTGTTTTTTTCTTGCTGATTTGTTTGAGTTCCTTGTAGAGTCTGAATATTAGTCCTGTGTCAGATGCACAGTTTGCAGATATTTTCTTCCATTCTTTGGGTTATATGTTTACCCTGATGATTATTTCTTCCATTGTTCAGAAGCTTTTTAGTTTCACTAAGTCCCATTTACTTTTGTTTTGTTGCATTTGCTTTTGGGGTCTTAGTCATAAATTTTTTGCCTAGGCCAATGTCTAGAAGAGTTCTCCCTATATTTTCTTCTAGAATTTTTACAGTTTCAGGTCTTAGATTTAAGTATTTAATCCATCCTGAGTTGATTTTTGTATATGGTGAGATATAGGGATCCAGTTTCATTCTTCTACATGAGGCTATCCATTTTCCCAGCACCATTTGTTGAATAGGATGTCCTTTCCTCAACGTAGGTTTTTGTGTGCTTCTCAAAGACCAGTCATTTGTTAAGTATTTGGCTTTATTAATTGGTTCTCTACTCTGTTCCATTGGTCTGTGTATCGACTTTTATACCAATACCGTGCTGTTTTGGTTACTATAGCCTTTTGGTATAATTTGAAGTTGGGTAATGTGCTTGCTGCCTCCGTATTTATTCTTTTTGCTTAGGATTGTTTTGGTTATTCAAGCTCTTTATTGGTTCCATATGCATTTTAGGATTGTTTTTTCTAATTCTGAGAAAAATGGTGAATCTTCAGGGTTTTCTAGATACACGATCACATCATTAGCAGTGGTAGTTTGACATCCTCTTTTCCAATTTGGTTGCCCTTTATTTATTTCTCTTGCCTGATTGCTGTGGCTAGGACTTCCAGTACTGTGTTGAGTAGAAGTGGTGAAAATGGGCGTCCTTGTCATGTTCCGGTTCTCAGGAGGAATGCTTTGAACTTTTCTCCATTCAGTACAATGTTGCCTGTGAGTCTGTCATAGATGGCTTTTATTATTTTGATGTACGTTCCTTCTATGGTTAGTTTGTTGAGGGTTTTTATTATAAAGCAATACTGGATTTTATCAAATGCTTTTTCTGCATCTATTGAGATGATCATGTGGTTTTTGTTTTAATTCTGTTTATGTGATGTATCACATCTATTTACTTGCATATGTTAAATTATCCCTGGATCCTAGGGTGAAACTCATTTGATCATGGTGTATCATCCTTTTGATGTGCTGTTGGAGGCAGTTTGCTAGCATTTTGTTGAACATTTTTGCATCTGTTTGCATTAGGGATATTGGTCTTTAGTTTTTTTCTTTTTTTGCTATGTCCTTTCTTCATTTTGGGATTATGGTGACATTGGCTTCATGAATGAGTTAGGAAAGATTCCTTCTTTCTTGATTTTTTGGAATAGTTTCAGCAGAATTAGTACCAACTCTTGTTTGAATGTCTGGTAGAATTCAGCTGTGAATTCATCTGGCCCCAGGCTTTTTTGTTGTTTTTGGCAATTTTTTATTATTGATGAATCATATCGCTTATTATTTTTCTGTTCAATATTCCTATTTATTCCTGATTCAATCTAGGAGGGTTATATGTTTCCATAAATGTATCCATTTCCTCTAGAATTTCTAGTTTGTGTGCATAGAGGTGTTCATAGTAATCTCCAATTATCTTTTATGTATCTGTGGTGTTGGTGATAATGTCTCCAATTTTATTTCTAATTTAGCTTACTTAAATCCTCTCTTCTTGTTTAATCCAGCTAATGGTCTATTGATTTCATTCATATTTTCAAATAATCAACTTTTTGTTTCATTGATCTTTTGTATTTTTGTTTCAATTTCATTTAGTTTTACTTTGATGTTTGCTACTTATTTTCTTCTGCTAGCTTTGAGTTTGGTTTTTTTGGGGGGGTTCATAATAAAGTTTTCTTTTGTTTTTATTTATTACTATACTTTAAGTTCTAGGGTACATGTGCACACGTGCAGGTTTGTTACATATGTATACATGTGCCATGTTGGTGTGCTGTACCCATTAACTCGTCAATTACATTAGGTATATCTCCTAATGCTACCCCTTCCCACTCCCCCGACCACACAACAGGCCCCAGTGTATGATGTTCCCCATCCTGTGTCCAAGGGTTCTCATTGTTCAATTCCCACCTATGAGTGAGAACATGCAGTGTTTGCTTTTCTGTCCTCGCGATAGTTTGCTCAGAATGATGGTTTCTAGCTTCATCCATGTCCCCACAAAGGACATGAACTCATCCCTTTTTATGGCTGCATAGTATTCCATGGTATATATGTGCCACATTCTCTTAATCCAGTCTATCATTGATGGGCATTTGGGTTGGTTCCAACTCTTTGTTATTGTGAATAGTGCTGCAATAAACATATGTGTGCATGTGTCTTTATAGCAGCATGATTTATAATCCTTTGGGTATATACTCAGTAATAGGATGACTGGGTCAAATGGTAGTTCTAGTTCTAGATCCTTGAGGAATCACCACACTGTCTTCCACAATGGTTGAACTAGTTTACAGTCCACCAACAGTGTAAAAGTGTTCCTATTTCTCCACATCCTCTCCAGCATTTGTTGTTTCCTGACTTTTTAATGATCGCCATTCTAACTGATGTGAGATGGTATCTCATTGTGGTTTTGATTTCCATTTCTTTAATGGTCAGTGATGATGAGCATTTTTTCATGTGTCTGTTGGCTGCAAAAATGTCTTCCTTTGAGAAGTGTCTGTTTATATCCTTTGCCCACTTGTTGATGGGGTCGTTTGGTTTTTTTCTTGTAAATTTGTTTAAGTTATTTGTAGATTCTGGATATTAGCCCTTTGTCAGATGGGTAGATTGCAAAAATTTTCTCCCATTATGTAGGTGGCCTATTCACTCTGATGGTAGTAGTTTCTTTTGCCGTGCAGAAGCTCTTTAGTTTAATTAGATCCCATTTGTCAATTTTGGCTTTTGTTGCCATTGCTTTTGGTGTTTTAGACATGAAGTCCTTACCCATGCCTATGTCCTGAATGGTATTGCCTAGGTGTTCTAGGGTTTTTATGGTTTTAGGTCTAACATTTAAATCTTTAATCCATCTTGAATTAATTTTTGTATAAGGTGTAAGGAAGGGATCCAGTTTCAGCTTTCTACATATGGCTAGCCAGTTTTCCCAGCACCATTTATTAAATAGGGAATCCTTTACCCATTTCTTGTTTTTGTCAGGTTTGTCAAAGATCAGATGATTGTAGATGTGTAGTATTATTTCTGAGGACTCTGTTCTGTTCCATTAGTCTATATCTCTGCTTTGGTACCATTACCATGCTGTTTTGGTTACTGTAGCCTTGTAGTATAGTTTGAAGTCAGGTAGCATGATGCCTCCAGCTTTGTTCTTTTGGCTTAGGATTGTCTTGGCAATGCAACCTCTTTTTTGGTTCCATATGAACTTTAAAGTAGTTTTTTCCAATTCCATGAAGAAAGTCATTGGTGGCTTGATGGGGTGGCATTGAATCTATAAAATACCTTGGGAAGTATGGCCCTTTTCATGATGTTGATTCTTCCTATCCATGAGCTTGGAATGTTCTTTCATTTGTTTGTGTCCTCTTTTATTTCGTTGAGCAGTGGTTTGTAGTTGTCCTTGAAGAAGTCCTTCACATCCCTTGTAAGTTGGATTCCTAGGTATTTTATTCTCTTTGAAGCAATTGTGAATGGGAGTTCACTCATGATTTGGCTCTCTGTTTGTCTGTTATTGTTGTAGAGGAATGCTTGTGATTTTTGCACATTGATTTTGCATCCTGAGACTTTGTTGGAGTTGCTTATCAGCTTAAGGAGATTTTGTGCTGAGACAATGGGGTTTTCTAAATATGCAATCATGTCATCTGCAAACAGGGACAATTTGACTTCCTCTTTTCCTGATTGAATACCCTTTATTTCTTTCTCCTGCCTGATTGCCCTGGCCAGAACTTCCAACACTATGTTGAATAGGAGTGGTGAGAGAGGGCATCCCTGTCTTGTGCCAGTTTTCAAAGGGAATGCTTCCAGTTTTTGCCCATTCAGTCTGATATTGGCTGTGGGTTTGTCATAAATAGCTGTTATTATTTTGAGATATGTCCCATCAATACCTAATTTATTGAGAGTTTTTAGCATGAAGGGCTGTTGAATTTTGTCGAAGGCCTTTTCGGCATCTATTGAGATAATCACGTGGCTTTTCTTTTGGTTCTGTTTATATGATGGGTTACGTTTATTGATTTACATATGTTGAACCAGCCTTGCATCCCAAGGATGAAGCACACTTGATCATGGTGGAAAACTGGATTCAGTTTGCCAGTATTTTATTGAGGATTTTTGCATTGATGTTCATCAGGGATATTGGTCTAAAATTCTCTTTTTTTTGTTGTGTCTCTGCCAGGCTTTGGTATCAGGATGATGCTGGCCTCATAAAGTGAGTTAGGGAGGATTCCCTCTTTTTCTATTGATTGGAATAGTTTCAGAAGGAATGGTACCAGCTCCTCCTTGTACCTTTGGTAGAATTCGGCTGTGAATCTATCTGTTCCTGGACTTTTTTTGGTTGGTAGGCTATTAATCATTGCCTCAATTTCAGAGCCTGTTATTGGTCTATTCAGGGATTCCGTTTCTTCCTGCTTTAGTCTTGGGAGTGTGTATGTGTCCAGGAATTTACACATTTCTTCTAGATTTTCTAGTTTATTTGCATAGAGGTGTTTAAAGTATTATCCGATGGTAGTTTGTATTTCTGTGGGATAGGTGGTGATAACCCCTTTATCATTTTTTATTGCATCTATTTGATTCTTCTCTCTTTTCTTCTTTATTAGTCTTGCTAGCAGTCTGTCAATTTTGTTGATCTTTTCAAAAAACCAGCTCCTGGATTCACTGATATTTTGAAGGGTTTTTTGTGTCTCTATCTCCTTCAGTTCTGCTCTGATCTTAGTTATTTCTTGCCTTCTGCTAGCTTTTGAATGTGGTTGCTATTGCTTCTCTAGTTCTTTTAATAGTGATGTTAGGGTCAATTTTAGATCTTTCCTGCTTTCTCTTGTGGGCATTTGGTGCTATAAATTTCCCTCTACACACTGCTTTAAATGTGTCCCAGAGATTCTGGTATGTTGTATCTTTGTTCTCATTGGTTTCAAAGAACATCTTTATTTCTGCCTTCATTTCGTTATGTACCCAGTAGTTATTCAGGAGCAGGTTTTTCAGTTTCCATGTAGTTGAGCGGTTTTGAGTGAGTTTGTTAATCCTGAGTTCTAGTTCGATTGCACTGTGGTCTGAGAGACAGTTTGTTATAATTTCTGTTCTTGTACATTTGCTGAGGAATGCTTTACTTCCAATTATGTGGTCAATTTTGGAATAAGTGCAATGTGATGCTGAGAAGAATGTATATTCTATTGATTTGGGGTGGGGAGTTCTGTAGATGTCTATTAGGTCTGCTTGGTGCAGAGCTGAGTTCAATTTCCAGAAGTTCTGATTGTTTTTTCTTTAAGATATATATCTCTTTAGAAAATTTTTCGTTCATATTCTGAATTTTTTAAAATTTCTTTATTCTGATTGTCACCTTTCTCTTGTATCTCCTTGAATAACTTAATCATCCGCTTTTTGAATTCTTTATCTAGTATTTCAAAGATTTCATCTTGGTTTGCATCCCTTGTTGGAGAGCTAGTGCAATCTTTTGGCGGTACTATAGAACCTGATTGTGTCATATTGCCAGAATTATTTTTTGGTTCCTTCTCATTTGGGTAGACTGTTTCATCTAATTATTCTTCCCTCCCCCACCCCGTCCCCCCGAGATGGAGTCTTGCTCTTCACCTAAGCTAGAGTGCAATGGTACAATCTTGGCTCACTACAACCTACGCCTCCCAGGTTCAAGCAGTTCTCCTGCCTCAGCCTCCTGAATAGCTGGGATTACAGGCGTACGCCACCACATGTGGCTAATTTTTTTTTTTTAATGTATTTTCAGTAGAGACGAGGTTTCACCATGTTGTTCAGACTGGTTTTGAACTCCTGACCTCATGATCTGCCTGCCTCAGGCTCCCAAAGTGCTGAGATTACAGGCATGAGCCACTGCACCCGGGTAGCCTCTTCTAGTCATTCTTAAGTTTATTTTTGATTCAACTGTCTTTAAAAAAAAAAGAAAGAAAGAAAGAAAAGAAAATTCTTTCTTTTTTCCCTTGGGGATGTGACTTTAATGTTTACAGTTTACTGTAGCCAAATTCAGCTCTCATTGCTTTCAGGGGTGAAGACTCTGTATGAGTTTCTTTGTTATAGACAGTCTTTGTATGATGGCTTTCTCAGATGCTGGTTGTAGTAGAAATATGCTAAGTATGTGAGCAGGTTCATCATCTCCTGTAGGGTTGGAATGTCAGAGCTCTCTTGAAGCTTATCTCATTCCCCAGTGATGTGCACTTTGATATTTACATATTTACATATTTGATTTACTGGGTTGAGCATTTCAGACTTCAGACCAGTAAGGAAGGTATCCCTGGGTAGAAACTGGTTGTGGCTAAAGCAGGTGGGTAAAAGCAATACCAAATGATGGGCAGAGGTCCCAGTCTTGACAGAGGCAGCTGAGGGAGCTCTCAGTGAAATGTACTGAGGTTTTATCAGGGGGAAGGATGGAAGCCACCTCAGCTCAGGCCACCTCAGGCCAGCAGGAAAGTGATCCACCTCCTTGTTACATTCTTGACCCAGTGTTCCAGCAATTCAGACCAGATAGGCACCTCTTTTCGGCTGCAGCAATTTTGATATTCCATGTAGAAAGGAACTGTGACTCTACCCCTTGTGCAAGCCTAAACCTGGAGGGTACTCCTCCTGTGGGGATGCAGTCACTCCAAAGTGTTCCAGAAAGGCTGTCTGTAGGTACACCCTCACTGAGGTTCCGTGGGAATATCCCAGACATATCTTCAGTGGCAGATGAGAGAGAAAAGAAGTCCCCTTCTCCAAACCCCTTCACAAGTACCAAAGCTGCCTGACTGCTGGGGTACAGCCGGAGACTTTTCCTGCTGAGCCCAGCACCGCACCTGCGCCTCTGCTGAGAAAAACTTCCCACAAGCAGAAAGTTCTGGGACTCAAGGCCTTCCTTCTGGATTATTTTGTCCCATGAGGTGCTCCGTTGATGCGGTACGCTCCACCTTCCCCTAAGAGTAGCAGTCCCTGAGAGCCAGACTACTGTGAATGCTGCTGCTCCTTTGGGTCTGGCCACCCAGTGGGGCTGCCGCACTCCAAGCTGGTGCTGGGGAATGTCATCAAGGGATCCAGTGATGTGACCTGTCCTCGAGTCTTCCAGCAGTGGGTACCAGCACTAGTTCTGATGGGGTGACGGGAGTGATGCAGACTTTGTGACATTCCTTGGTTATAAATAGCCTTATTGTGTTGGCTTTCTCAAATGCCAGGTGTAGTAATAATGAACTGGTCACGTAGACAGACTCAGGATCTCCTGATTAGCCAGGGTAGTGTAGGCAATGGTGATAGCTGAAGTCACACACACATTTTCTCCTTCCTGCACGTATTATTCTACCCGTGTCAGTCGGCCTACGGCCAGGCAGCAGTCTTTTTTGAAAGAGTGCCAGCTGCAGTGGTAGAGGTGGGATTTACGCTTGCTTTATGTTACCCAGGGGAGGTACTCTGATGTCTCAAGCAATGGTCAGACCCACTGAGCTCCCAAAAGTTTCTGTCCTTTGTGTAAAGCTACCAGGGTGGGTGGAGGGGTAAAGCCAGGTGGGGGCTGGGTCAGGCAAGTCTGCACTCTGGCTCTTCATGTGCGGGGCAAGTAGCAGCCCCAGTGGGGATTGGAAGGCAATTCTCTGGCCACTGGGGTAATGTCCCCAGGAAGGGCACAGCTATTTCTGCTGGACAAAAGAATCCACATGGGGAATGGGATATAGTAGGTGGCAGTAAGCTCCATCCAGCTCCCATGCACTTGTCGAGGCAAGCAGGTCTCACACTGGCAGTGTTCTACTATCAGCAGCTAGCTTGCTTCCGGACAGTCTGCACTCAGAACTCAAAATCGCCCCCAAGCCATAAGCTTTCCTGACCAAGACAGAAACCTTGACTTTCAGGCCATGCCCCTCCTGGTCCACCCATGAAGCAGGGGCACCCAGCTCCTGTCCTCATGCCTGCAGCACACTTCCCACTCGCCCCTCAGTTCTGGCCAAGGGCATTTGTCCCCTCTCAACATAATATCGCAAATCTCAGTTGGGAGCTTCTCACAACCCGTGACTGCCCGCTGGGTCTAGCAGACTTCCAGTGGGTCCCCTGTGAGGTAGGTTCAGGAACCGCCTCGCTCCATCCCTGCTGGAGCCTGGGGATGCACACAAAGCCTGTCCAGGTGCCACTCCTTCTCGTATACTCCCCACCACTCACTAAATCAGCTCAAGAACTGGGTAGGGTTAAAGCCTTCCCCCATGGCCTGGATTGCCAGGTCCCTCAGTAAGTGTATATCCCTGGGGCAGTTTATCCCCCTTTCACACTCTGGGGACTTACAGTTTTCCACCTGGCTCACGGTGTAGGCCTTAGCCTGCCACTTCTTTCAAAGGGCCTGTGGTTTATTTCACTTCTCCTATTGCTTATTGGAAAAAAGTTCACAGTGTGAATCTGTACCACTATTTTCTACACAATATGTTGTCTTCCCAAGTGGGAGAAGTATGCTAATAATGCTTCCAATTTTCCATCTTCTGTTATCTCTTTTTGGTTTGCTTGTTTGTTGAAACAGAGTTTTACTCTTGTTGCCCAGGCTGGAGGGCAGTGCCATGATCTCGGCTCACTGCAACCTCTTCCTCCCTGGTTCAAGCCATTCTCCTCAGTCTCCCGAGTAGCTGGGATTACAGGTGTCCACCATGCCCAGCTAATTTTTCTATTTTAGTAGAGACGGGGTTTCATCATGTTGGTCATGGCTGGTCTCAAACTCCTGACCTCACATGATCCACCCACCTCGGCCTCCCAAAGTGCATTTACAGGCGTGAGCCACCGCGCCCGGCCTGTTCTCTCCTCTCATAAGGGCCCTAATGCCATCAGACCAGGGCCCCACCTTCCTAACTTCATCTAAACCTATTTACCTCACCAAAGCTCCATCTCCAAATACCATCACATTGAGGGCTAGGGCTTCAACATAGGAGTTTAGGGGTACCCATTCGATTTATAACAGGAAGAGAGAGAGAGTGTGTGTGTCTGTGTGTATGCACCCCATATATATGTTGTGTAGCAAGGAAGCAAGAGTAGTTAAACTAACTCCTTCTCTTCTATATCTTCCATAGTGAGCTATACCAGTGAGGGTCACAGCAGGACACCTATGGTGGTATACCCTAACTCAGATCATTTGAACAGGGGTTATTTTCAGAAGGACCATTTACAAAGGTATGGGTGTAGAGGAGCCACAAGAGATAGCACAGTAACCCAGAGTTTAGTCGTAGTTGTGCTGCTACCAACCCTGGGCTCAAGGAGATAAGAGGAGTACATGGTGGGTATTTATAGTGTAAATAAAGGTTAAGAGCAGAGACATCAGAGACAGACTAACCTAGACTAACATTTTGCCTCTGTCCCTCACTAGCTGCAAATTACCTTGAACAAATTACTCTCCTTGAGCCTCAGTTTCCTTCTATGGCAAAATTTAGACAAAAATGCTACCTACCTCCCAGGGCTGTTTCTATGTGGTCATGCATTGCCTTACAGTGGAGATATGTTCTGAGAAATGCATCATGAGATGATGTCATTGTGTGAACATCACAGAGGAGCTTACACAAACCCAGATGGCATAGCCTTCTACACACTTAGGCTATATGACACAGCCTATTGTTTCTATGCTACAAATCTGTACAGCACATTACTGTACTGAATACTGTAGGCAATTGTAACACAGTGGAAAGTATTTGTATATCTAAACATAGAAAAGGTGCAGTAAAAATACAGTATAAAAGTTTAAAAATTATATAACTGGCGGGGCACAGTGGCTCACACCTAAAATCCCAGCACTTTGGGAGGCCAAGGCAGTGGATCACCTGAGGTCAGGAATTTGAGACCAGCCTGACCAACATGGCAAAACCCTGTCTCTACTAAAAATATAAAAATTAGTTGGGCATGGTGACACGCACTTGTAAACTCAACTACTCTGGAGGCTGAGGCAGGGGAAGCGCTGGAACCCAGGAGGCAGAGGTTGCAGTGAGCCGAGATCACGCCACTGCACTCCAGCCTGAGTGACAGAGTGAGACTCCATCTCAAAAAATAAATAAATAAATAATGGTATACCTGTATAGAGCACTTACTATGAATGGAGCTTGCAGGACTGGAAGCTGCTGTGGGTGAGTCAGTGAGTAGTAGTGAGTCGAGATAGTGCCATTGCACTCCAGCGTAGATGACAAGAGCAAAATCCCATATCAAAAAAAAAAAAAAAGTGATATATATACACCATGGAATACTATTCAGACATGAAAAGAATAAAATAAGTCTTTTGCGGCAACTTCAATGGAGCTGGAGGCCATTATTCTAAGTGAACAACCAAATACTCTATGTTCTCGCTTATAAGTGGGAGCTAAGCTATGGATATGCAAAGGCATAGAGTGGAGGTATAGGCAGGGCACCATGGCTCATGCCTGTAATCCCAGCACTTTGGGAGGCTGAGGTGGGTGGGTCACCTGAGGTTGGGAGTTTGAGACTAGCCTGACCAACATGGTTAAAACCTGTCTCTACTAAAAATACAAAATTAGCCAGGCATGGTGGTGCATGCCCATAATCCCAGCTACTCAGGAAGCTGAGGCAGGAGAATTGCCTTAACCTGGGAGGTAGAGGTCACAGTGAGCCAAGATCACACCATTGTGCTCTAGCCTGGGCAACAAGAGCGAAACTTCATCCTCTAAAAAATAAAACGAAAACAAACCCAGAATGGACGTATAATGGACACTGAAGACACAGAAAAGGGAGGGTGGGAAGGGTTGAGGCATAAAAAACTACTTAGGAGGTACAATGAACAGTACTTGGGTGACAGTGCACTGCAGTCTCAGACTTTACCGCTATACAATTCATCCACGTAGCCAAAAACTACTTAAATCCCAAAAGCTGTTGAAACAAAAAGAAACTTTAAAAAACTTAGCTTAAAACACAAACATATTGTACAGCTGTATAAAAGTATTTTCTTTTATTTCTTTTTTTTTTTTTTTTTGAGAAGGAGTTGTGCTCTATTGTCGCCCAGGCTGGAGTGCAATGGCACAATCTTGGCTCACTACAACCTCCACCTCCTGGGTTCAAGCCATTTTCCTGCCTCAGCCTCCCAAGTAGCTGGGATGACAGGTGCTCGCCACCGCACCTGGCTAACTTTTTGTATTTTCAGTAGAGACAAGGTTTCACCATGTTGACCAGGCTGGTCGTGAACTCCTGACCTCAGGTGATCCACTCGCCTCGGCCTCCCAAAATGCTGGGATTGCAGGCGTGAGCCACCGCACCCCAACAAAATATTTTCTTTTTTTTATGTCTTCATTGGATAAGCTTTTTTTCCATTTAAAAAAAAATTACTTAGTTTTTAATTTTTAGACTTTTCTTATTCAAAAGAAGACACAAACATACACGCTAGCCTAGGCTTACACAGGGTCACAATCATTATCACTGCATTCCACCTCCATATCTTGTCTCACATAAAGGTCCTCAGGGACAATAACATGCATGGAGCTGTCATCTCCTATGATAATAATGTCTTCTTCTGCGTACCTCCTGAAGGACCTGCCTGAGGCTGTTTATCTTATAAGTAGGAGTATACTCTAAAATAATGATAAGGGCCAGGTGCAGTGGCTCATGCCTCTATCCCAACACTTTGGGAGGCTGAGGTGGGCGGATGACTTGAGTTTGAGACCAGCCTGGCCAACATGGTGAAACCCCATCTCTACTAAAAAAAAAAAACACAAAAATTAGCCAGGCGTGATGGTACATGCTTAAAATCCCAGCTACTTGGGAGGCTGAGGTAGGAGGATTGCTGGAACCCAGGAGGCAAAGGTTACAGTGAGCAGAGATCATGTCACTGTACTCCAGCCCAGGCGACACAGCGAGACCCTGTCTCAAAAATAAATAAATAAATAAAGATAAAAGAGTATGGTAAACACATAGACTGCTAACGTAGTTGTTTACTATCAAGTATTCTATACTGTACCTAATTGTGAAATCACCTTTGCAAAGGCGACTGAGACAGTGAAATTTCACTGACTGAGACAGTGAAAGAGATCTAACTTAGCCGACTCTTGCTTCTAGCCTCCAAGCTGTCCTTGTTCATTCCTGGGCATAGGCTGAACTATCTTTGGGAGAAAGTTAATTTATAGTTTATTGTTTAAAACAGAGATGATGGCAGCCCTTTCCCAAAGCAGACCTCCTTCTTGCCTGGGGCTAAATTGCCTCTGTAGGACTAACATTAGCCACAAGATTAGAATAGAAATTATGGTTTAGGAGTCATGTAGCTGGAGGCTACAAGTTACTGACCCTCTCTAAACTGCTCAGAAGAGCAGTGCTGGAGATATTTTGCAGACCCTGCACTTGATGGATCAGCTGGCACCACCTAGATCAATCAACAGGCTCATCTGATCTTGCGGCCCCCACCCAGGAACTGACTCAGTGCAAGGAGACAGCTCTGACTCCCTATGATTTCATCTCTGACCAATCAGCCCTCCTGGCTCACTTGACTCCCCCCACCCACCAAATCGTCCTTAAAAACTGCTCCCTAGGCCAGGCACGGTGGCTCACGCCTGTAATCCTAGCACTTGGGAGGCCGAGGTGGGTGGATCACAAGGTCAAGGGATCAAGACCATCCTGGCCAAACATAGTGAAACCTCATCTCTACTAAAAACAAAAATTAGCTGGGTGTGGTGGTGGGTGCCTGTAGTCCCAGCTACTTGGGAGGCTGAGGCAGGAGAATCACTTGAACCTGGGAGGTGGATGTTGCAGTGAGCCAGGAGCGCACCACTGGACTCCAGCCTGGCGACAGAGTGAGACTTCATCTCAAAAAACAAAACAAAACAAAAAAACCTCTGCTCCCCAAATAAATGCTTGAGAGACTGACTTGAGTAATAATAAAACTCTGGTCTCCCGCACAGCCAGCACTGCGTGAATTACTCTTTCTCTATTGCAATTCCCCTGTCTTGATGAACTGGCTCTGTCTAGGTGGTGGGCAAGGTGAACCCCTTGGGCGGTTACAACTGTATGTGCTATACTTTTCTATGACTGGCAGTGCAGCAGCTTTGTTTACACCAGCATCACTACAAACACGTGACTAATGCTTTGTGCTGTGAAGTTATAATGTCTCCAACATCACCAGGCAATAAGAATTTTTCAGCTTATAGGTTAGATTATAAAGATTATAATCTTTCAGGACCGCCAGCACATAAACATGTGGTCTGTTGTTGACTGAAATGTCATTGTGTGGCACATGACTGTACTCAAATAAGATAATGTATATGAAGAGTTTCTCATAATGCCTGGAGTACATCACATAAATTCAATAAGTGAAAGCTTTCTTTTCAGTGGTGACATCCCTATTACAAAGTTGCCAAGAACATTGGCTTTGGAATTAAACAGAGCTGCAGAGTTCTTATCATGAAAAAAAATGAGGGTTATTCGTTGAAATGCTCATAACACTTTGATCTGCAGATAGAGAACAGATGTAGGCTCTCAAAAAGAATGTGGCTAATTGAAGTTGTGCTCGCTTAAATCTTCCTCATCGCTTCAGACACATCAGGACTCCTATATCCTGAAGCTATTTCCATCAAAGTTTCTGCTTTACCATTTGGAAAGACTGTCTTTCTTTCTTTTTTTGAGACAGAGTCTGGCCCTGTTGCCCAGGCTGGAGTGCAGTGGCACAATCTTGGCTCACTGAACCTCCACCTCCTGGGTTCAAGCAATTCTTGTGTCTCAGCCTGCCGAGTAGCTGGGATTACAAGTACACACCACCACACCTGGCTAATTTTTTTGTATTTTAGTAGCGACGGGGTTTCACCATGTTGCCCAGGCTGGTCTCGAACTCCTGAGCTCAGGCAATCCACCCTCCTCAGCCTACCAAAGTGCTAGGATTACAAGTGTGAGCCACCGCACTCAGCCCGGAAAGAATGTCAAAGGCTAACGTTAATGAGTAAGTGGTTCAAGAGAGGAAGGGCTCTGCTTTTTCCCTCTATTACTTCTCAATTGCTCTATCACTTCTCAGTTAAATGATTAGATCATTAGATTTGCTGATCAATTTCATAGAAATAGCTAATAATTTGTTAGAATTCAATGCATGGCAGATACTGTGCTGGGTATTTTGTATTCGTCATCTCATTTAATTCTGTTAGCCTTGAAAAGTGACTTTTGGTGTCTCCAACTTATAGATAATATTTAACCGTAATAACAGTGATTATAACTCACCATTATCGAGTGCTTACCATGATTCAGTTACAGTATTAAACCCTCAATACAGATAATTACTCACCATTATTGAGTGCTTACCATGATTCAGTTACAGTATTAAACCCTCAATACAGATAATGTCTCTTTATCTTCATTAATAACTCTATCAGGTAGGAACTATTTTTAATCTCCATTTTTTAGATAAGAAACTAGAGGTGCAGATTCAGTAACTTGCCCAAGGTCACACAGCTAATAAATGATGGACAGGATTCAAATCTCTGGTCTCTGTGGCTCCAGAGTTCAAAGCTTTTTCTCCTCAAAGGCCCAACAAGTTCAAGCATGGACATGTTTTTACAGCTGAGAGACACCGAGTCATTGCAACCTTTCCGCATGAGTTTCAAGTTTTCTCAAAATCAAAAGTCTATTTATCCTCTTCATAGCTCCAGTAGCAACTTCACTCAATAAATTATCTGTTGCCTGACTAGCTCCATGTTTAATGACTTTATTACTCTCCAGTTTGAATTTCCTATTCTCACTACCCTTCTTAATCGTCCAAAATAATTTGTTCCTGCAATGTTGTCCCTGAAGCATTAGAAAACATATCATTTGAGGAAAAGTTCTGTAACATAAATGCACTAAATACGAGGTCCATTAAGACCAATGACAGCATGGTGGTTCATGCCTGTATTGCCAGTACTTTGGGAGGCCGAGGTGGGTGGATCACCTGAGGTCAGGAGTTCAAGACCAGCCTGGCCTACATGTTGAAACCTCATCCCTACTAAAAATACAAAAATTAGCTGGGTGTGGTGGTGCATGCCTGTAATCCCAGCTACTTGGGAGGCTGAGGCAGGAGAATCGCTTGAACCCAGGAGGCGGAGGTTGCAGTGAGCCAAGGTCGCACCACTCACTCCAGCCTGGGCAACAGAGGGAGGCTCTGTCTCAAAAAAAAAAAAAAAAAAAAAAAAGCCAGGTATGGTGGTGCATGCCTGTAATCCCAGCTACTCAGGAGGCTGAGACAGGAGAATCGCTTGAATCCAGGAGACAGAGGTTGCAGTGAGATGATATGCTACTGCATTGCAGCCTGGATGACAGAGTGAGACTCTACTTCAAAAAAAAAAAAAAAAAAAAAAAGAGAGACAGAGAGAGATTGAGAAATGCAAATGTAATTACAATGAACCATTTGGGGCCAGGCGTGGTGGCTCACGCCTGCAATCCCAACACTATGGGAGGCCAAGGTGGGCAGATCACCTGTGATCAGGAGTTAAAGACCAGTCTGGCCAACAAGGCGAAACCCCATCTCTACGAGAAATACAAAAATTAGCCAGTTGTAGTGGCATGAGCCTTTAATCCCAGCTACTCAGGAGGCTGAGGCAGGAGAATCCCTTGAACCTGGGAGGTGGAGGTTGCAGTGAGCTGAGATTGTGCCACTGCACTCCAGTCTGGGCAGCAGAGACTCTATCACAAAAAAAAAAAAAACACCGAAATACAAAAACTGTTATAAAGGATTAACGTAACTTTGTTTTGTTTTAGAGGTAGTCTTGCTCTGTCGCCCAGGCTGGAATGCAGGGGTGCAATCCCGGCTCACTGTAATCTCCGCCTCTCAGGTTCAAGGGATTCTCCTGCCTCAGCCTCCTGAGTAGCTGGGATTAAAGGCACATGCCACCAAGCCCAGTTAATTTTTGTATTTTTAGTACAGATGTGGTTTCGCCATGTTGGCCAGGCTGGTCTCGAACTCCTGACCTCAGGTGATCCACCCACCACAGCCTCCCAAAGTGTTGGGATTACAGGTGTGAGCCACTGCGCCCAGCCCAGTCTTTCATTTGCGCCTATTTATTGGTATTGGTAACTTTCTACCTAGCTCAGTGCAAAGCATCCTGATCTCTCCTCTCCCTGCAATGATCCTTTACTCCCAGTATTTTGGCCACTTTCCTCATGGTCATACCTGGCCTGGTCAGCACAAATAATTTCAACAACTTCAAATTCAGTCATAGCTCTGCACCCTGACCACCACTTCCTATTCTTCTAGATGACTTATTCTTACTCCTCAACATCTACGATTGTTTGACCCTATCAGGGTCTCTAACCTATTGACTCTTAGAACTTTTTCATTACCCACCAACCCTCTTAGGTCTTCCCCTCCCTTTGAGCCCCGTCTAAATCCCATGGCCTTATAATTACTATCTTTGAAACAAATAATTGGCTAATTATCCACACCTGTTCCTGAGCAGAAGCCTGCGAGTAAAGAGCATCACGATCACAATCTTTTCCTTCCCTCCTCCCTTCCTTCCTTCCTTCCTTCCTTCCTTCCTTCCTTCCTTCCTTCCTTCCTTCCTTCCTTCCTTCCTTCCTTCCTTCCTTCCTTTCTCTTTCTTTCTTTCTTTCTTTCTTTCTTTCTTTCTTTCTTTCTTTCTTTCTTTCTTTCTTTCTTTCTTTCTTTCTTTCTTTCTTTCTTTCTTCTTTCGTCTTTCTTTCTTTCATCTTTCTTTCTTTCTTTCTTTCGACAGGATCTTGCTCTCTTACACAGGCTAGAGTGCAATAGTGTGATCACGGCTCACTGCAACCTCTGCCTCCCGAGCTCAAATGATCCTCCCACCTTAGCTTCCTGAGTAGCTAGAACTACAGACATGCTCCACTGTGCCTGGCTAATTTTTGTGTTTTTTGTAGAGATAGGGTTTTGCCATTTTGCCTAGGCTGGTCTTGAACTCCTGGACTCACGTGACCTGCCGTCCTCGGCCTCCCAAATTGCTGGAATCACAGGCATGAGCCCCTGCACCTGGCGCGATCTTCTTTATTATCACAACTTTTTTTTTCTTTTTCTTTTTTGTTTTTGAGACGGAGTCTCGCTCTGTTGCTCAGGCTGGAGTGCAATGGTGTGATCTTGGCTCACCGCAACCCCTGCCTCTGGGATTCAAGCTATTCTCCTGCCTCAGCCTCCCAAGTAGCTGGGATTACAGGTGCGTGCCACCAAGCCCAGCTAATTTTTGTCTTTCTACTAGAGGCAGGGTTTCACCATGTTGGCCAGGCTAGTCTTGAACTCCTGACCTCAGGTGATCCACCACCTCAGCCTCCCAAATCACTGGGATTACAGGTATGAGCCACCACCTGACCCTTTATCACAACTTTCTCCACCTCTCTGGGCCTTCTCACCCTTTACAATAGGTAAATGGTTTCTGGGTTTTTTGCTTTGTTTTGTTTTTGTTTTTTGTTTTTGTTTTTGTTTTTGTTTTTTTTGAGATGGTGTTTTGCTCTTGTTGCCCAGGCTGGAGTGCAATGGCACAATCTTGGCTCACCGCAACCTCCGCCTCCTGGGTTCAAGTGATTCTCCTGCCTCAGCCTCCTGAGTAGCTGGGCTTACAGGCATGCTCCATCATGCCCGGCTAATTTTGTATTTTTAGTAGAGACAGGGTTTCTCCATATTGGTCAGGCTGGTCTCAAACTCCCAACCTCAGGTGATCCACCCGCCTCAGCCTCCCAAAGTGCTGGGATTACAGGCGTGAGCTACCGCACCCAGCCACAGTTTCTGTTCTTATCAGAGGCTTGTTCATTCAATCTTGTCTGCTTAGGAAGACAACTTCTAGAATTAACTCTCAGTTTTGGCATCTTCCAGTTCTTCTGCTGAATACTTCCACAAGCATAAAACCATCTTCAAAACAAAAATAGATCTTCCCTTGAACACACATTCACATAAAGCTATAGCCCTATTTTTTCCACTTCAGGGAAAAACTTCTGGGAAAAGATATTACTGGTTAGCATTTTTACTTCCTCTTTTCCCCTTTACTCTTTAACCCTCTCAGCTGGACTTCCACCCTAACCACTCCACAGAAACTGCTTTATCAGACGATTAATGAGGTCAATGTTTCTGTGATGGTTAATTTTATTTGTCACCTTGACAAATAAATCTGGATGCCCAGATAGCTGATGAAACAGTATTTCTTAGTATGCCTGTGAGAAGCATTTGAATCAGCAGACTAAGCAAAGAGGGCCCACCCTCACCAATGTAGGTAGGCATTATGTAATCAGTGAAGGGTCAGAATAGAATTAAAAATGCCAGGCACAGTGGCTCACGCCTATAATACCAGAACTTTGGGAAGCTGTGGTGGGAGGATTGCTTGAGCCCAGGAGTTAAAGACCAGCCTGGGCAACATAGTGAGACCCTGTCTCTCCAAAAATAAATAAATAATTTAAAAAGTAGAGGGGCTGGATGTGGTGGTTCACACCTCTAATTCCAGCACTTTGGGAGGCCAAGATAGGTGGATCACTTGAGACCAGGAGTTCGAGACCATCCTGGCCAACATGGTGAAAACCCGTTTCTACTAAAAACACAAACATTAGCCGGGTGTGGTGGCATGCTCCTGTAATCCCAGCTAGTCAGGATGCTAAGGCACGAGAATCACTTGAGTCTGGAAAGCGGAGGTTGCAGTGAGCCAAGATCATGTCACTGCACTTTAACCTGGGCAACAGAGCAAGACTCTGTCTCAAAAACAAAACAAAACAAAACACAAGAATAAATAAATAAGGTAGATGAAGGTCAAATTTGTTGTCTTTTTGAGCTGGGACATCTATCTTCTCCAGTTCTTGGACACTGGCGCTCCTGGTTCTCAGGCCTTAAGGCTTATGCTGAGTATACCTGCACCTTCTGCGTTTTCCGGCTTGCTGATGGCATGTTGTAGGACTTGCCCTCTGTAACCACATGAGCCAATTCCCATAAGAAATCTTCTCTTATATATCTCTACATATCCTGTTGGTTCTGTTTCCCTGGAGAACCCTGACTAGTACAGTTGCCAAACCTAGCGTTTATTTCTTCTGTTCTGATTTTCCTTCAAATCTCGAACATATGTGAAATAGTGAATGACTCCCTCATTCTTCACTCTAGAAATACTCTCTTTTCTTGACATCTGGGGAGACACTCTCCTGATTTTCCTACTATCTATCTAGGAAGAAGGCTATTTCTTCATCTAGCTTTTCTTCTTTTTATTTTTTATTTACTTTTTTTAGAGAGATAGGGTCTAGGCTGGCACAATGGCTCACACCTGTAATCCCAGCACTTTGGGAGGTAAGCCAGGAGTATCACTTGGGTCCAGGAGTTCACGACCTGCCTTGGCAACATAGCAAGACCCCCATTGCTACAAAAAATAAAAAATTAGCTGGGTGCGGTGGTTTGTGCCTGTAGTCCCAGCTACTTGGGAGGCTGAGGCAGGAGGATCACTTGAGTCCAGGAGGTCATGATTGCAGTGAGCCGCAATTGTGCCACCACACTTGGCCTGGGTGACAGAGCAAGCTCACCAAGCTCCACTGGGCCTCCCATGGCCTCTCTGGCCCCTGTCCACACCGAGATTCCTCTCCTGCATGCTCCCTTTTGCTCTTCACTTCAGCCATACAGGCTTCTCTTAGGTTTCCAGAACAGATCAAACTGGTTCCTATTTCAGGGCCTTTGCAGCTGTTGTTTCTTCTGCATGCAACAGGCTATTTCCCCACCTCCCCAAAATTGCACTCTTGTCAAAACCTTTTCTGACCAGCCTACATAGAGTTACTTCTCCCAAATTTACTCTAGATAATGTCATTTCACTTTATTATTTAAAATAGCTATTTTAGTTATCGGAAATCATTTATTTGTATTTTCGTTTACTTTTTATTGTTTTATTATTTATTTATTTATTTTGAGGCAGGGTCTTCCTTTGTTGCCCAGACTGGAGTGCAGTGGTATGATCATGGCTCACGGCAGCCTCAACCTCCCAGGCCCAAGTCATTCTCCCACTTCAGCCTCCCAGGACCATAGGGGCATCCCACCAAGCCCAGCTAATTTTTTATTTATTTATTTATTTTTGTAGAGATAGGGTCTCCCTATGTTGCCCAGGCTGGTCTTGAACTCCTTGCCCTAAGCAATCCTCTTGCCTAGGCTTTCCAAAGTGCTGGGATTACAGGCATGAGCCACCAGGCCTGGCTAAGATGGTATTTCAATAGGAAGAAAAACCACTGGAAGAATACATCCTTGGAGGAATACAGGTAAGTCAATTTCCTTATTGTTAAAAAGATTAGACTAAATGAGCCCAAAGGTCCCTTTCATTAGACAATTTTGATTCCAAGATTACATGTTGGGCATTTGGTACAGGTGGTATCTGAAGTTACCGAGAAGTAATTGGGCTCATGGGACACTAGTGTAATTGACACCCCAACTAAGTATTGGCTTTTCTCAGGGCATCGGCAAGGACTTTGTGCCAACTGTCTTTAAAGCTTGATGACTACAGTGTTCATATTAATAGGTTATCTTGTGGCTTAGGAACAGTTTTTCAAAGAGACCAAGAATGCTTTAAATTCTTCCTCAAAAGTACTAGCTTAAGATGTCAAGGCCAAGTACTGAAATAGAAAGAACATTGGTCCTGGAGCCAGAACTGGGACACGTCCTCGCTCTGCTTGCACTATTTGTATCACCTTGGCCACATCATGGAATTCCTCCTATGAGATTTAGATTTTTTTTCACTCTTAAGTAAAATTTTAGCTAAGCAATCTCTAAACTCCCTTTAAGTTTTGAAGACCTGTGATCCAAGATACTGTGAAAGTTTATAAACATGAGCATGTTATTCCTGTGCTTAAAAATTCCCAATGCTTCTATTTGTACTTAAAAGAAAACCTAGACTTCCTATGCTGATTATACAATCGGCATAATCTAGCCCCTGCTTACTTCTCCACCTGATCTCAACCTCTGCCTCTTGTTGTTTTTATAACATGCCAGGCGTGTTGCTGCATCAGAATGGAGCATGTATTACTCCCACCACCTGGGTTATTCTGCGCCCAGATCTTCGCATCACTGGCTCCTCTTTATCATTCGAATTCAGCACAGATGTTACCTCCTGAGAGAGGCCTTTCCCAAACACTCAAGCCCAAGTAGTCTTGGACCTAGTCTGACTGTCCAATACCCCATTGCAGCCCCAGTACCTAGCCTTAGTGCCTGGCACCAAAGTAGATTCTCAATAAATACTTACTGATTTCAGCCCCAGAATCAAGTACAGCTGTTCTCTTTGATTTTTTTTTTTTTTTTTGCATAATCAAGATAGGTAGGTCCCCAAATATGAAAAGATTTTTGGAAAGATGAAAAGTAGAAGTCACATTAGCTTCCCCGCCCGCCCCCCCGCCCCCCCAAAAAAATATCTTGTTACAGCGGCCTCAGCTTGAAGAACAATCACTAAAGTGAATGGATAGGGGCCAGTGATGACATCACATAAAAGCCATGGTACTCCAAAAATTAGCCGAGTGTGCTAGTGCAAGTCTATAATCCTAGCTACTTGGGAGGCTGAGACAAGAGGATCACTTGAACCTGGGAGGCGGAGTTTGCAGTGAGTCAAGATCCAGCCTGGGTGACAGAGCAAGATCCTATCTCATAAATAAATTTTTAAAAGTCATGATATTCACCAGGTATTCAAAATATTGACCTTCATCAATAAGCAGGAAAAGACTTAGATAGGTATTATTTATTTACATTCTAATACATTTTACAGTCATTAAATACAACTGTCTTTGTACTTCTCTGCATTTTATTTTATGGATTTAAACTTGTGCAGCTCTTCCATTTACTAGCAGGATGAGCCAGAGCAAATTACTTCACCTGTTTCCTCATCGATGAAATGAAGATTTAAAAATGTGCATCACAGGGTTGTCACGAGAATTCACTGAGATGATTTTCATAATGAACCATAGAGCACCAGACTCATAGTAGGTAACCAACAAGATATTCTTTCCATTGCCTGTTTCCCCAAATCCTTATGATTACGGAGTTCTTAATGAATTTCAAGACAATAATCAGTGTATGACATTATGACATTTCCAGACCTGAGTAGTGTTATTAAATCTTAATTGTAGCTACTGCTAAAAATATCTAAGACCGGTTGCTTAATCTGACTTTGACCTTGACATATTTAAATACTGACAGGGTGTTTGGAAGCCTAGTTTCAGTTTTGACTAGTGTTTTCTGAATAGCTTTGGGTAAATAATTTATTGTTTCTATCTATAACAATGTTCCCTTGCCTTTGCATAACCTTCAGTACATAAGTTTAAATGTAATTTATAAAATTGAGATGCTTATTAATAAGAATAAAGAGATAAGGTATTTTCTCAGAAAGCAGGCATAATTAATATTATTGCCTTAATGATTAAACTGTACTTAGTGAACCATACTCTGTCAGAGTCTGAAGTAGTCCCTTGTTAATTAGAATAACCTTTGAAATCATTACCTTTGGGTGTTTATTTGATAGCGGCAAGGTGTGACATATTAAGTAGCCAGGTTACCCAGGCTCCAAAGATCAGTGCATTATACATCACCAAGTACTTATGAAATGCCTACTTTTCTATAAATTCTTTGAGAGCAGCAGCCATATATTTTTCATCCACTACCATTTATGAATCATCATGATCAGAGATGTATTAAATTTAGTGGTTTGTCTTCAAGGATTTATAAGGAAGATACAAAAATTACACATTTTTTTTTACAATGGTTTCCCTTTTCTTAACATAGTTTTCTATAGAAATGTATGCATATGTGTATTTCTATACAAATGCATACTTTTTACAGAAATAACTATATAAATGAAATGGTAATAAAAATATATTAGTAATATGTAACATATTACTCTCTCTCTATATATATACTCTCTCTCTATATATATATATGTATATATATTTTTTTTTCTTTTTCTTTGAGACAGGGTCTTACTCTGTCACCCAGGCTGGAATGTAGTAGCACAATCTTGGCTCATTGAAACTTCCGCCTCCTGGGTTCAAGCAATTCTCCTGCCAAGGCTTCCTGGGTAGCTGGGACTACAGGCCTGCACTACCATGCCCAGCTAATTTTTGTATTTTTAGTAGAGACCGGGTTTTACCATGTTGCCCAGGCTGGTCTCGAACTCCTGACCTCAAGTGATCCACCTGCCTTGGCCTCCCAAAGTGCTGGGTTACAGGCATGAGCCATCACACCTGGCCAATAATAAGTATATGATATAGTAAACATGCAATGCGTTGTGTTTTTAAGCTAGTCTATAAACTTGAAGTGATCCCAAAATAAAACAACCAAATTGCTACTTCCTTTTGAACATAATACAATATATAAATGTGTTGACTCTTTTTTTTTTTTTTAAAGAGACAGGGTCTAGCTCTGTTGCCCAGGCTGGAGTGCAGTGGCATGAACATGGCTCACAGCAGCCTCAATCTCCTGGGCTCAAGCGATCCTCGTGTGTTGGCTCCCTAGGTGCTGGGAACTAGGTGTGAGCCACCATACCCGGCCCATATATTTTAATATATAACAAGATGCCTAAGGATCATCACTAGGCCAGGTTTCCCTCCAAAGTGAATCTTTGGTTCACAACCACTATGTAAATCCCCAAACAGGATGGTGAGACTGACCTGGGGGAAGAGAGAGACAGAAAGCATAGGGAGTTGCCATGAGTCACACTCCAGTGGCAGAAAAGGGACCGGGAGACTTTTGGTTTGTATTCATCTGGCTCCCAGGAAATAATGTTGGTAACAGGCTCTACCAAAGTTAGTGTTTATGATTTATAGGGTGTCTGTCTCTTGTGCATCAGGTATTTACGACCCAGAGTCTATGGGATGTGTCGTGGATTCATCCACCAGACAGAAAGGAGTTCTGGAGTTCAAGAGTGACTGCCCTGAAATTTTAGGCAAAGTCTAGATTGCATATCCATTACTCTGCAGAGGGTCATGCCAAAGCGTTCTGTGACTCAAGAGCCCAAAAGACAGAGTTTCATTTGCCCCCATAATTACTTGGTGAGGGGGATAGTGTGAGGATTATTACCTCAGGGTCCTCCCCCAATCAGGGCCTATGGATAACAATTAGTGGTCCCACACAGTCCACCAACCAGCTGCTCAGGTAAGCGGGAGCCAAAGTGCATAGGAGCCGGGAGCAGGACTGCTGTCTGGGGAGCGAAAGCGGGAGAGAACGGCCAACAAGCTGGAGGGAATTCCTCATGGTAACTTTGTGAGAAGGAGTAGAAGAAGAAAGGGGAGCTCAAGTGGAATTGAAGGTGTGATGTGATATAGTAAGAAATATATATTTGTTCTCTGCCCTGAGTCCCTGGCACAGAGCTCCTACAACCCTTGTAATTTGCTGAGCAATAGAGGTGCTAGCTGCATCTTTTGTTGTAACATATTGTTTTTGACTGTGGTTCCTGACACGAACTCCTAAATACTTTGGAGTTTCTTGGGTGATTGGAGTGTCTTTTGTTCTAATGAGGTGGCTCTTGCTGGGTCCCTGGATGGGGGCTGCTTACCAGAAAGACCAAGCCATGATTCGAATCTTGGAGCTTTCAGGCCCGGCGCAGTGGCTCACGCCTGTAATCCCAGCACTTTGGGAGGCCGAGGTGGCTGGATCACCTGAGGTCAGGAGTTCGAGACCAGCCTGGCCAACATGGTGAAACCCCAGTCTCTACTAAAAATACAAAACTTAGGCCGGGCGTGGTGGCTCACGCCTGTAATCCCAGCACTTTGGGAGGCCCAGCAGGCGGATCACGAGGTCAAGAGATGGAGACCATCCTGACCAACCTAGTGAAACCTGGTATCCACCAAAAATACAAAAATTAGCTGGGCATGGTGGCGCAGGCCTGTAGTCCCAGATACTGGGGAGGCTGAGGCAGGAGAATTGCTTGAACCCGGGAGGCGGAGATTGCAGTGAGCCGAGATCGCGCCAATGATCTCGTTGTGAGACTCCATCTCAGAGAAAACACACACACACACACACACACACACACACAATTAGCAGGGCATGGTGGCACGCACCTGTAATCCCAGCTGCTAGGGAGGCTGAGGCAGGAGAATTGCTTGAACCCGGGAGGTGGAGGTTGCAGTAAGCCGAGATCGCGCCACTGCACTGGCAACAGAGCGAGACTCCTTCTCAGAAAGAAAAAAAAAGAAAAAAGAAAAAACACAATTAGCAGGGCGTGGTGGCGCGCACCTCTAATCCCAGCTGCTAGGGAGCTGAGGCAGGAGAATTGCTTGAACCTGGGAGTCTGAGGTTGTAGTGAGCTGAGATAGTGCCACTGCACTCCAGCCTGGGTGACAAAGGGAGACTCCATTTCAAAAAAAAAAAAACTAAAAAAAGGCCAGATGCGGTGGCTCATGCCTGTAATTCGGGCACTTTGGGAGGCCGAGGCGGGCGGATCACATGAGCTCAGGAGTTCACGACCAGCCTGAGCAACACAGTGAAACGCCATCTCCACTAAAATACAAGTTAGCTGGGCGTGGTGGCGTGCGCCTGTAGTCCCAGCTAGTTGGGAGGCAGAGGCAGGAGAATTGCTTGAATCCGAGAGGCGAAGGTTGCAGATTACGCCGCTGCACTCCAGCCTGGATGGCAGAGAAAGACTCCATCTCAAAAATAAATAAATAAATAAATAACTTGGGTTAAGTGCGTAACACTATAAGTTGACTAAAGGTAAGTACTATTTTATAGGTCTTGCCATATCTCACAGTATTTATCTCAGTGTACAATTAGGGGCTCAATAAGTATTTTGTTTGTATATTATGTTCACAGCCACCACTATGAGGAGAAAAATAAAATTTTAAAATGATATGGTTATAAAAATAAACAATAATAAATTATATCCATTATTATAAATAATAAATATGTGTTATATTGTATATTATAATTATAATAAACAATAATACATTAAAATCAAATTAATTGTTTTGCATCATTAGTTAATGGTTAATTAATGATTGATGCACAAAAAAAATCGGGCAATTTTTTTTGAAGCAAAGATGCAGTCAAATGAATGTGTAGATAAATACTGCAAGCAGTGGTGCTATTATTCTGATTAAAATTCAGGGAGTTCGCTGTACACGATGGCTCACATCCAGCATTTTGGGAGGCCGAGGTGGGAGGATCACCTGAGGTCAGGAGTTTGAGACCAGCCTGACCAACACAGTGAAACCCCGTCTCTACTAAAAATACAAAAATTAGTCAGGTGTGGTGGCTTATGCCTGTAATCCCAGCTATTTGGGAGGCTGAGGTGGGAGAATCACTTGAACCTGGGAGGCAGAGCTGAGATTGTGTTACTGCACTCCAGCCTGGGCAATAGAGCGAGACTCTGTCTCAAAGGAAAGGAAAGGAAGGGGAGGGGAGGGGAGGGGAGGGAAGGGAGAGAAAGGAAAAGAAATTCAGGGAGTTCAAACTCCTGTGTGAGGGGGAGGATGATTTGCATAAAGGCACATCCACATAAAACGTGGCACGTTCAGCAATACACTCAGCATTCTTGATTTCCAGAATTAAGATTTGCCACTACTCTATGCTGCTGTGTCGGAGAGTAGTGAGAAGTAAGACAGGACAGGTGGAGCCTGAGGGGGTTTGGGCCTTGAGAATCCAAACTAAGGTACCTGAGTAGAGGAGCATCACAGAAGAGGCACTAGCCAATGGAGGAAAGCTATCATGGGTTTACACAATGAAGAAAGAATTGATTTCTAGGCCAGGCACAGTGGCTCATGTCTGTAATCCTAGCACTTTGGGAGGCCGAGGCATGCAGATCACCTGAGGTCAGGAGTTTGAGACCAGGCTGGCCAACATAGTGAAACCTCTACTAAAAAAAAAAAAAAAAACAAATATTAGCCAGGCATGGTGGTGCATGCCTGTAATCCCAGCTACTCAGGAGGCTGAGGCAGGAGAGTTGCTCGAGCCCACCACTGCACTCCAGCCTGGGCGACAGAGCAAGACTATGTCTCTAAAAAAAAAAAGAAGAATTGATTCCATTCTATAATCAGTAAACATCTGATGGTTTGACAAGTATTCAGCATCAGAATGAGAAATTTTGTATTTGGTAGTTTATAATAAACACTAAAGATAAATAGGAAATATGACAATGTGGCCCACATTTGATAGCAGACACCGGTGCCTAATGGATGATGGGTGTCTGCCAACATTCATAAGCTTCAAAGATGCATCCCAGCCACAGACATAAAGCACTGATATATAGGATGTCCTTGGGTACACAGGGCAGGTTCCTATGCTAGGGACATATCTAGCTCTAATTTCTCAGCAACGTTGTGTACTTTTCAGTGTAGAGGTCTTATACACCTCCATTAGATGTATCCCATAGTATTTTATGTTTCTGATGCAATTATAAATTATTTAAAATTTTTCATTCCATTTAAGTTTCTTTACCTTTCCCTTTTAAAATACAATTCTTTTAAGTATTTACATATATTGAACATCACATTAGATAACATATAAATTTTTTTAACCATCAAATATGAAACTCTCAGTTTTAGAGACTTTCTTAAAACTTGAAAAGTGTTGCTGTGGTAAAGAAAGAGGGGAAAAATATTTGCATAGAGACACAGTTGAAAATATGAATTCCCTTATTATGACCATAATTTTTTGTTAAGACATGGAACCAGAAGATTTTGTATCAGAATATAATTGATTTTATACCAGCAATCAGTGATAAGACATATGATTCATAATAGCTAGCTAGTTGTACTCGCATCTGATAGTTTTTTATTCCAGATACAAAGGAAAATTTAATATACCAAATTTAATTTGCCACTGGTAACCATTATAAAATTGAAGACAGTTCTTCAAGAATATTTTGGTTTTCAAAACAAAGCCATATGAAAAGATGCAAAAACATTCTTAAACATCCAAAAGGTAATTAAGAACGTTATATAATATAATTTAAATACTATAAAAAGTAACATAAAGTTAAAGCACCAGATTGCCTACTTATTTCAAAAAGTTATCAAAAAGAAAAAGACGTGTGTGGCAGACATTAATTGCCTACTAAAAATCCATTCTTCCCTGCTTTCTTATTAATACAGTTTGTTGGTTGGTTGGTTGGTTGGTTTTGAGACAGAGTCTCGCTCTATTGCCCAGGCTGGAGTGCAGTGGCACAATCTCGGCTCACTGCAACCTCCGCCCCCTGGATTGAAGCGATTCTCCTGACCCAGCCTCCGGAGTAGCTGGGACTAAAGGCATACGCCACCACCTGGCTACTTTTTATATTTTTAGTAGAGACGGGGTTTCGCTATATTGGCCAGACTGGTCTCGAACTCCTGACCTCAAGTGATCTGCTTGCCTCGGCCTCCCAAAGTGCTGGGATTACAGCCGTGAGCCACTGCGACCAGCCTATACAGTTCTGATTAGTGAGGATGTCAATGTCCCCTGTTACAGCGTACCTCCCTAGACTCCCTTGCTATTGGTGACCAGTAACCCACCTCTGGCCAATGAGAAACGAGTGGAATTCACTGGGTGGAACTCCTAAGGAAGTATTTTAAAGATGGCCGACTCAGCAGCAGGCCTCTTGAGTTTCTCCCTTACTCTTTTCCCTGTTTCCTTCCCAGAATGTAGCTCAGTGCTTAGAGATGGAGCAGCCATTTTGACACCATGAGAATAAAAATATATAAGAAAGCCAGAAGGATCTCTGGTCTCAGATGGCAGCATGAAGCTGCCATTACTACCCTCGTTTACCTACTTCCGGACCTGTTTCTATGAGGAAAAGAGAAAAACTAAAACCTTTTGGTTAATCAACTATGTCGGGAAGGTCCTCGCCATCAAGATTTCTGATTCAGTGGATTGGAGGTAGGAACCAGGAACTTACATCTTTCACATGAACCCCAGATGATTCCCATGCCAGTAATGCCAGGATTATCCTACAGAAACTCTCCTTTGGTAGGTGTGAACTGGAAATTTAATGTTAACTGGGGAGTCAAGAAGATTATGAACTTGGGTGGAGGGGTAGCAAGTCAAATGATAAATTGCCAGTGGCATACAGAGGTTTACCAATGACTGCTTAGGCTTGATGTTATGATTCACTAACATTTTCCTTGAATTTTCTAAATTATGCTATGTCACAGAGAAATGAATGCTGATGGTAAAACTGTAAACTGTTTGCAGCAGCAGATTAAGTCCTTCAATCCTGGTTTAACTTTATTATGAAATCCCATTGAATAACTGAAACCAGAGTATATCTTCCTGAGGACAGTTGCTCTATAAAATATTGTCTTGGGTGACTTATACCAGGAAATATAAGATCTATTTGATTCACAGAAATGCAGTTCAGACAGTTCTGTTTCTAAAAGGCAATACTAAATATAATAAATGGATGCCACACCGGTTTAAATGGATAAATGGTTTTCATTGTCAACATCAATGCCAAAAAATTCAATTTGTTTCTTCCTGAGATTATCTTATTTAGATATTAACCCATTTTATTTATTTATGTATTGACTCAGGGTCTGGCTCTGTATCCCAGGCTGGAGTGCAGAGGTGCTGTCATGGCTCACTGCAGCCTCAAAGTCCTGGGCCCAAAGGATCCTCCCACCTCAGCCGCTGGAGTACCTGGGGACTACACGTGTGTGCCACTATGCCCAGCTAATTTTTTTTTAAAGATGGGGTCTCGACCGGACGCGATGGCTCACGCCAGCACTTTGGGAGGCCAAGGCGGGCAGATCACTTGAGGTGAGGAGATCAAGACCATTCTCGCCAACAGGGTGAAATGCCATCTCTACTAAAAATACAAAAATTATCTGGGCGTGATGGCGCGTGCCTGTAATCCCAGCTACCCGGGAGGCTGAGGCAGGAGAATCGCTTGAACCAGGGAGTCAGAGGTTGCAGTGAGCTGAGATCGTGCCACTGCACTCCAGCCTGGTGACAGAGCAGAGTGAGACTCCATCTCAAAAAAAAAACAAAAAACAAAAAACATGGGATCTCACTATGTTGCCCAAGGTAGCCTCAAACTCCTAGGCTCAAGCAATCTTCCCAAAGTGCCGGGATTACAGACATGAGCCGCTGCACCTGGCCCCCAGTTTTATTTTTTAACCATGATAGTTGTAGCTTTGTCTAGCTATAACAGCTCCCTTCTTAAAACAAATCCAGCAACATACTGTTGTTACACAAAGATAGGCTAATGCTATTTTTCCTTTTCTTTATAAGATAGTAAGCTCCTTAATGATTTTATTTTTTTTTGAGATGGGTATCTCACTATGCCACCCAGGTTGATCTCAAACTTCTAGGTTCAAGCAATCCTCCCCTCTCAGCCTCCCCAGTAGCTGAGATTACAGGTGTGCACCACCACGCCCAGTTCAGCTAATGCATTTAGAAGTAAACTTTATTGAGATGTAGGATTACAATTCTTACATTGAAAAGTTTCGTAAAGTGTGTATATAGCAGGTATAAAATTGTTACAGTTTAATTCTACCTTTTTTTGGTGGTGTGGGGTAGGTGGGTCTCACTCTGTCACTCAGGCTCCATGGAGTGCAGTGGCGTGATCTCAGCTCACCACAACTTCTGCCTCCTGGGTTCAAGTGATTCTCCTGCCTCAGCCTCCCGAGTAGCTGGGACTACAGGTGCCCGCCACCACCATGCCCAGCTAATTTTTGTATTTTTAGTAGAGATGGGGTTTCACTATGTTGGCCAGGCTAGTCTCCAACTCCTGACCTCAGGTGATCTGCCCGCCTCGGCCTCCCAAAGTGCTGGGATCACAGGCATGAGCCACCGCACCCGGCCAGAATTCTTTCTTATGCAAGAGTTAGGCACTTAAATGTGCTCAGGTATAGACAGAAATTAACTTTATAAGTGTCTTAAATTATCCATGCAGTGTAATACAAATAATAGTTGTCCCTGGTCTTCAAAGATATGAATCCTTAAATACAGAATCCATACTTTCACCCTTTCAGAACTAAAAAGGAACTGAGAAGAACTGACTGACAGGTTCAGACTGCCCGTATCTGCCAAGGGCAGGGCATTCAGAGGAAAAGAAGGAAGTCATGGCCCTGCAGCGGTTCAGTCTGTTGGGGATGACAGCTTGTAAACAAGTAATTATAGTGGCTGTATCACGGGCCCATAAAGGAGAAAGCTGTGAGTTTGAGCCAGGGAGAAGGGGAGGCAGCTCGGGAAGACATCTGAGAGGACGTACTGGCATGGGAGCCAAATTGTAAAGGATGGCAAAAATAAGTCTGTGTGTGCTGCTCGGACGGAGGAAGGGCGCGACATGGGGCAGGGATCATTTTCCAAGGCCAAAGCCCAGGGTGTTTTTGAAGAGGGGCTAGATATCATGTCAGAAAGATTAAGCCCACAGTGCAAAGCCTCTCAAACACAATGCCAAGAAATTTTAACTTTATTCTGTAAATAATGGGCAGCCATTGAAGGATATCCAGCAGGAAAACGAATTGACCAGATACGCATGTGAGAAAATTTCCTCTGATTATATTTGTTGTTTACAGTCCTTTTTGTATATCGGTCAGTATGAGAACCTTGGTAAAGAAATTGACCCCTTAACATAACCACTCTAATTTCTTTATATTTCCTCTGAAATTAGCACACAGAATAAGAACAACTTCCCACGTACCTCTATATAGTGTTCTGATTATGAACCGTAGAGACTTCTCTGAAATTTTTTTTTTTTAAATCAATGCAAGGCCAGGTGCAGTGGCCACCGATAATCCCAGCACTTTGGGAGGCCGAGGCAGGCGGATCACTTGAGGTTAGGAGTTCAAGACCAGCCTGGCCAACATGGTAAAACCTTGTCTCTACTAAAAATACAAAAATTAGCTGGGCTTGGTGGCGGGTGCCTGTAATTCCAGCTACTGGGGAGGCTGAGGCAGGAGAATCACCCCAGGAAATGCAACCCCAGGTTGCAGTGAGCAGAGATAGCGCCACTGCACTCCAGCCTGGGTGACAGAGTGAGACTTTGCCCCCCAAAAAAAAAATTCATGTAAAAAGGAATGTATTCTTTTAATCTTTTTTAATTTTTACTTTTTTGGTAGAGAGGGAGTCTAGCTGTGTTACCCAGGCTGGTCTTAAACTTCTTGCCTCAAGCAGTCCTTCTGCTTCAGCCTCCCACAGTGCTGGGATGATAGGGGTGAGCCACCACACCTGACCCCAAAAAATAATTTAATAGAAACTATGTATCCAGTTCTTTTCATTTATGTAGTTCCTAAGGCCAGTTTTTAAGTGGATCTATATAGAGAAAATGTTACTGTGAGAATGTAAATAACCGCTAATGGTGAAAATAATGAAAAGTAAGCTCAAATCTCTAGTAATTGTGCAATACTTGCAATTACATGACACTGATTTGATTGTTCTACACAAAGGAAATTTAGAATCAAACCCAGTTATAAATGAACCAATTTGTAGAAATTGGAGTCCTGAATAATTATCCCATCTGTCCACAGACCAGACAGAGGGGCAGCCTGTTTATCTATATTTATCATATACATATGTGTGCATTTATGGACTATAAAACCACAAATAGAGATAATCTCTAAACTGAACATACTTTGAAACACAATCCAAAATTCAAATAGTAGGCTGAGTACAGTGGCTCACGCCTGTAACCCCAGCACTTTGGGAGGCCGAGGCAGGCAGATCACCTGAGGTCAGGAGTTCGAGACCAACCTGGCCAATATGGCAAAATCCCGTCTCTACTAAAAATACAAAAATTAGCCAGGAATGATGGCACATATCTGTAGTCCCAGCCACTCAGGAGGCTGAGGCAGGAGAATCACTCAAACCCAGGAGGAGGAGGTTGCAGAGAGCCAAGATCGTGCCACTGTACTCCAGCCTGGGCAAAAAGAGCAAAACTCCATCTCAAAAAAACAAAAACAAACAAACAAAAAATGATGCTATGGCTACATTCCTTCTGAAGGCTTCAGAGGAGAATCCATTTCCTTCCCCTTCATAGCTTCTAGAAACTTCCTGCATTCCTTGGCTAGTGGTTGTTTCTTTGCCTCATTCCAGCCTCTTGCTTCTGTAGTCACACCTCCTACTACTCACTTTGTTCCTGCTGCCTTTCTCTCATAATAACCCTGTGATTACACTAGGCCCACACAAGTAATCAAGACTAATCTCCCCATCTCAAAATCCTCAATTTAATAACAACTGCGAAGCCCCTTTCACTGAGTAAGGCAACACATTCACAGTTCCGGGAGTTAGACCATGGACATCTTCGGAGAACCATTATTCAGCCTACCATAAGGTCTAATGTTCCTGAAAATCTCCTGTGTTGCATGAAACTTATTTTGAAGGTGACCAATCTGAACATCCCCAAGAGGCCAAGCCCACAGTGCTTCACTAGAAAGGCCTCCTGGACCATCTCATTTCAGGCTAGCAAATCCTGACAGGCTCTAAACAAATATTGTTATTCATATACTTTATTAGTATTCAGGAAAAAAGCAGTGGACACTAGAAAAGAGGATCGATTTATTCTTATTCGCTTTGTTTTCTTTTTGTTTTGTTTTGAGACAGAGTCTCGCTCTGGTGCCCAGGCTGGAGTGCAGTGGTGCAATCTTGGCTGATTGCAAGCTCCTCCTCTCAGGTTCAAGCAATTCTCCTGCCTTAGCCTCCCGAGTAGCTGGGACTACAGGTGCATGCCAGGCCCGCCTATTTATTTATTTATTTTAGTAGAGACAGGGCTCCACCGTGTGAGCCAGGATGGTCTCCATCTCCTGACCTCATGATCCGCCAACCTCAGCCTCCCAAAGTGCTGGGATTACAGGTGTGCACCACCATGCCCAGCTTCGCTTTGAATTCTTTCCTGATATACAAGTCTGTGGCCTGGGTCTCTGAGCACAGGGTGCCTTTCCTGGAATCCTGGAGGAACAGAATTGGGGGATCCAATCTTGTCATCTGTTGATCAATATCTTCTATGGTTCCGTATCACCTTCTGGACTAAGCCCAAGGCCTGCATAGTCCTTCCAAAGCCTTTTGAGATCTGACCCATGTCTATCATCAATTCTCCCTGAGCACCCCCTAGTGGTACATTAGGTACTAGCACTACCAAAGTCCTGTTGATGTCCAATCACCCATATGCTCTCCACCCCCACTCCCCCACCTACCATGCTTACGGACACATTGTTCCCTCTGCCTAAATGACCATCTGGCAAATGAACCTTGTCTGTGAGCGAACGTTTCCTTTAATGTATCCTACCTCACTGCCTTAGTAAAACATGCCCCCAGATTATGGGTTCTCCTCTCTATCTGCTCGACAGCACCCGTGATTCTGTAATTATTCAAGTGAGGACCAGCTACATAATTTGTGGGGTCCAGTGCAAAATAAAAATGAGGGGTCCCCCTGATCTAGGGTGACGGCATCTGTTTGCCATGTACCTGGATGCAACTGGCCCCTGGGGAGCTGCCCTTGCCCCATCCTCTTAAGCCATGGCACGGCCCTGCATCCCCAATACCAAATCTGACTCCAAAACTGTGGGGTGTGACATAGAAGTGACTGAACACTCCCTGGGGAGCTGGTGGGGGACACTTCAGTCACCACACAGCACACCTTCGTCAAAATGCAGCTCACAGCTTCTCCCCCAGGTGCCTTCCCACTGCTGCCGGCCTTTGCTCCTTCACTTCCAACATCTCTCAAAATTAGAATCCCTCCTCCCGCTTGGAGCGATTCAGCTCTGCCTGCAGCTTGTACATGTCTGTCCCCTGGCAAAACAAGAGCTGGGTAGTTTAGCCAAGCGGCACTCCCTCGAGTCCACTGCAGATCCTTCATTTACCCCATCACATGCAGAGGGGTTCTGAGTAAAAACAAAACGTTCTGCTTCTCAAGCCAGTGTGGCAAACACTCAGCCAAGCCTCAAGATCCTTCCAGGGAGAGCGTAGGTAGACGGTATCCTGCTCGTGAGGCAGGGGTGGTCCAAGGGCTGACCGGCCTGCTGCCTGCTCCTCCTGGCCCCTGGCCAGGCGGCAGCTGGACTCCCTCTGGACCTGCCTCCTCGCCCCAGCAGAAGTCTTTTGTCCAGGGGGCAAAAAGCCAGAGATTCTGCAGCAAGAATTCAAAGCAAACAGAACAAAACGAAATTCATGGAAAGTAGATGACTGCTAAGATATGGCATGGGGGCTGGAGGGAGCCTCCGGCTCTGACCTGCTCTGGGATGGACCTTCTCCTTGCACATTGCTTCGTTTCTGCCTCTGACGCTGGAGCTCACAGAGATGACTTCCTTGTCCTGGTTCTCAACGGAGCTGTAGCTGACGCTGGCATTACCATGCCTCCCCACATGCCCAGTCCCCTCGCTCCAAAATCCTACTGGCTGTAACAGAGGATACCTTTGAACCAAGATTCTGTTTGAATCATCCTTTACATTGTTTTCTTTCCGAAGGCCCCCTCATGTACCCTCCCTAACCCACAAACCTGTTAACATTGTCTTAAGGTGAAATGGCTGTAAAATCAGTATTTAACTAATACATTTATCTGTATTCCTCTTTCAAAAAAAAATGAGGAGTCTCTAGTTCAAAGACTATGAAGCATTTCAAGACAGCAAGAGAAGAGCATTAAACTGAGCACAGGGTCCTCCTGAGCCCCGTGCATGTACGACTGCCCAGCTTGCACACCCACGATGCCTGCCCTGACCCTAGTGTGTGTGTACTAAGGACAAGAACAGAAACTGCATCTATGATCCATGCGTTCTCCAGGCCTTGGTCAGTGCCCCCCGACCCCTGCACACACACACACACATAGACACAAAAATGACAGCTGAGTGGATGTACAAATGAATGAATGAGCAATGTTGAGGATAGTTTTTATTCTACAGAAGACTGTATGTATGTAGTAGTTTCCTAAGGCTGCTATAACAAATGGCCACAACTCAGTGGCTTAAAACAACAGAACTTTATTTTCTCGTAGTTCTGGAGGCTGGAAGTCCAAAGTGAAGGTGCTGGCAGGGCCACTCTCCCTCTGAAGGCTCTAGAGAAGAATCCTTCCTTGCCTCTTCCTAGATTCTGGCAGCTCTGGCTATCCTTGGTGTTCCTTAGATTGCAACCACATCACTCTCATCTCTGACTCCACTTTCACATGGCATTCTTCCCTCTGCGTGTATCTTCAGGCATCTCCTCTTCTTATAAGGGCACCAATCATTAGATTGAATGCCCACCTGAATCCAGTATAACCTCATCTTAACTATTTACATCTGTAAAGACCCCCATTTCCAAATAAGATCACATTCTGAGATTCCAGATGAACGTGAATTTGAGGGTGGGCACTCACTATTCAACCCACTACATTTGTTAATAGGATATTCTTCGGAATGCCCCAAGGGTATTGGTTGCTGATATATGTTTAACAATGATGTGACTTGTAACTTCATTTTATTTGCCAAGGGAACCTCGAAGGATCCATAAAACCGTACAGGCTGTAAAGAGGCATGTATAATAAATGAAGCATAACCTGGGGAACTAAACATTTTTAGGTGTGGTCATGCAACCAATTATTGTTGAAATATCTTGGAAATGTGAAGGGCAACAACAACAACAAAAATAAATGGGAAGATGCCCAATTTTCCATAGAAAACTTAAGTGAAATCCAGGAACTGCCAAGTTTTCCACCTGCATTTATACAATGGCTTCCTGGGTTAGGGCTTCCTCTAGCAGAGCCCTAACACCGATGGTTCCCCTCCTTCTAGGTGGAGACTAGGGGAAAGTCCAGCATGGTTAGAATGCCCCTGAGGCTCAGCAGTTTGCATAAATTGTTTATTAAGGGTTAGGAACAGTCTATCACTTTACATATGTTAAGTAGATAAGGATCTCAGCCAGGCCTCTTGGGAATTTTAATTAAAATAAACTGTTAACATTTATTTTTATTTGTGGAATGTTTATTGTTTCATTAATTGTTTAAGCTATCACAGAAGCATGGAGGGTTTAAGGTTTTGTTAATGTGTTCCCCTGTAAAAGAAAGAGGAGAATGTTGGTTGGGTAATAAGAGGAATCATGTTTAATACTCATTTGATAGTAAAAACAAGGGGCGTATGGACCATTTCCCATTCCCCAGGTGCCCAGCCAAGTCACTTGGCCTCTTTTATTATTTATTTATTTATTTTTGAGACAGAGTCTTGCTCTGTCACCAAAGCTGGAATGTAGTGGCACAATTTCAGCTCACTGCAACCTCCACCTCTTGGGTCCAAGCAAATCTTGTGCCTCAGCCTCCCAAATAGCTGGGACTACAGGCATGATCCACAATATATAGCTAATTGTTGTATTTTTAGTAGAGACGGGTTTTCACCATGTTGGCCAGGCTGGTCTCAAACTCCTGACTTCAAATGACGCACCTGCCTTGATTCCCAAAGTCCTGAGATTACAGGTGTGAGCCACCATGCCAGGCCAGATCACTTAGTCTCTTAAGTCACTTAGTCTGCCTTTAACATGAGAAGCAGAGACATAAAGGCTTTACATTAGAACTTCTGACTCACAGCCAGGCTCCGTTGTTACTGCCAGAACTGTTATTCCAGAACTTTGGGAGGCTGAAGCTAGAAGATTCCTTGAGGCCAGGAGTTCAAGAACAGCCTAGGCAACATAGCAAGACCCCATTGCTACACAAACTTTTTAAAAACAATCTCAGCTTCTTGGGAGACAGAAGCAAGAGGATCACTTGAGGAAAGGAAAGAAAAACTTCTGAGTCAAGAAAGAAAGAGAGAGAAAAGAAAGAAAGAAAAGAAAAAGAAAGGAAGGAAGGAAGGAAAAAAAAGAAAAGAGAGAGAAAGAAAGGAAGAAGAAGGAGGAGGAGTAGAAGGAAGGAAGGAAAAGAGGAAGGAAGAGAAAAAGGGAGGGAAGGAGAGAAAGAAGAAAGAGAAAGGAAGAAGAGGAGGAGAGGAAGGAAGGAAGGAAAAGAAAGAAAGGAAGAAAGAAAAGAGAGAGAAAGAAAAAAGGAAGGAAGGAAGGAGAAAGGAAAGGAAAGAGAAAAGAAAAGAAAAAGGAGGAAGACTGACTTTTGAGTCACCTAATGCTAATAGAGTTCTGTGGGCATCCATGCTGTCTTGTTCCACCTTACCACCCCTTACCCTGTTTCCTCCAAGTGCAGCAGAAAATGCCGCAGCCCCTCAATCAATCAACCATGCTAGTTTGTGGTGGATTTATTTGTAGGGAGCTGATGGCTCTCGTCTTTTCTCTCAAGATTCATTTCCCTGAAATGGGCTGTAGACTGGAACTGCTTTGCTGCCTCAGTGTTGCCAATGCCCCTTGTCTGGAATGAATTCCTCTGGTGTAGCCTCAAGGGCATTGTTAGGAAGTATGGTAAGATAAATCTCTGTTACTGTCAGGTTGTGTCCTTAGATGAGAATACCCCATCTCATGGGCTGAGTATCTCAACCCCACCATACACAAAATGGAGCAAAGATTTTTATCCAGGACTGGATCTAGGACAATGGGAGATTACTAGGACCCAACACCATTTATTTCATCATTCATTCCCTTGTGTCTTCCTTTTTCATGTATTCACTCAATCAGGAAGTATTTATTGAATGTTTGCTATGTACTGGTCACTGTGCTAAGCTCTGGAAGAGACAGTGATGAATAAGGTTAAACAAGACAGTGATGAATAAGGCCATTCTGTTTCCTTCCTTGACTTGCTGGAAGAGAATGGAAGTACATAATATATAAGTAATGAGCAAGTAAAGAAGAGAGCAGGTTATAAGAATGCACTAAGGAAATAAAGAGGATACCGAGAAAAATCAGCTTGGGAAAGGCACTTGGTGGCCAGGTGGGCAGGTGAGGCCGCTCTGAATGAGGAGGTGACATTTGAGCTGAGACTCATGAATGAAAAGGGAGCCCTGTGAAGATCTGAAGGACAGCATCCCCAAGAGGGGAAGCAGGGATAAATGCTGTCAGACAGCAGAAGATCTGGATCATTTTAAGAACAAACTGCAGACCAATGTGGCTGGAGGAGAGTGAGCAAGGGTGAGATTGATGTGAGATCAGTTTATAAGGCTGGGCAGGGGCCAGACTGTGCTGGACTTAGAGGGGGCATGTGGACAATGGCCTAAGTACAATGGGAAGACAGTAGAGGGTTTTAAGTGCATGGAAAATGAATTCCAGGTACAAATGAGGATTGCAGTTTCTGATTAGAAATCTGGACCAGAGATAATGGTGACTGTACTAGGGTGAAGAAATAGGTGTGGAGAGTTGTGGACACATTCAAGATATGCTTTAGATTAGAGTAAACAAACCTTGCTGACAGAATGGTTGTAGAGAATTAGGAAAGGAAAGATGCAAGGATGACTCTTATAACTTTTTGAAAATCTGGGCAACCAAGGCGTCAAAGAAGAAATAGAAGAGAAATTATAAAATATCTTGAGACAAAAATGAAAACAGAAGATACCAAAACTAACAGGATACAGCAAAAGCACTACTGAAAGAGAAATTCAGAGCGAAAAATACCTACATTAAAAGAGAAGAAAGATCTCGAATAAGCAACCTAACTTTACATTTCAAGGAACTAGGAAAAGAAAAACAAATCTAAGCCCAAAGTTAGGAGAAGGAAAGAAATAATAAAAATTAGAGCAGAAATAAATGGAATAGAAAATGAAAAGCAATGGGAAAAAAAAATCAACAAAACTAAGAGTTGATTTTTTGAAAAGATAAACAAAATTGACAAACCCTTACCAAGACTAACTAAAAAAGAGAACACTCAAATAAACAAAATCACAAATGAAAGAAGAAACTTTACAACTGGTCCTACAGAAATAAAAAGCATAATAAGCGACTACTATGAATGGTTGTGTGTCTATAAACTAGATAACCTGGAAGAAATGGGTAAGTTCCCAGAAACGTACAACTAAGACTAAGTCACAGAGAAATAAAAGGTCTGATCAGTACCATGAAGATTGAATTACTAACCTGAAACCTCCCAAGAAAGAAAGGCCCAGGACTAGAGGGCTTCACTGGTGAATTCTACCAAACATATAAAGAAGAAATGACATCAATCCTTCTCAAACCTTGAAAAAATTGAAGAGGAAAGAACATTTCCAAACTCATTTTATGATGCCAACATTACATTGATATCAAAGCCAGACAGAGATATCCCAAGAAAAGAAAACTATTGGCCAGGCATGGTGGCTCACGCCTGTAATCCAGCACTTTGGGAGGCCGAGGTGGGTAGATCACCTAAGGTCAGGAGTTCAAGACAAGCCTGGCCAATATGGCGAAACCTCATCTCTACTAAAAATATAAAAATTAGCCGGGCGTGGTGGTGGATGCCTCTAATCCCAGCTACTCGGGAGGCTGAGGCTAAAGAATCACTTGAACCAAGGAGACGGAGGTTGCAGTGAGCCGAGATCGCACCATTGCACTCCAGCCTGGGTGACGAGTGAAACTTCATCAAAAAGAAGAAAGAAAGGAAGAAAGGAAGAAAGGATGGAAGGAAAGAAGGGAAGAAGGAAGGAGGGAAGGAAGGAAGGAAGGAAGGAAGGAAGGAAGGAAGGAAGGAAGGAAGGAAGGAAGGAAGAGAGAGAAAGAAAGAAAGAGAGAAAGAAGGGAAGGAGGAAAGAAAACTATTCACCAATAACCCTGATGAACATAAACGCAGAAAATCTTATCCATTTTGTCTTGGGATGATGATGATGGTGATGCTGTTGATGATGATGATGATGAAGCAATAATAGGCAGAATATTTTTTGTAACCGCTGAGAAACAGAGAAGTGGCCAGAATTTTTTAATCATTCACTAATGTGCCAGGAACTATACAGAATATTTCATACATTATCATTTTTAAGTCTCCTATAACCCTATAATGTCAGCTCAATTATTAACACCAATGTAAAAAATGAAGCTGAAGCACTAAGTGTTTATGTGACTTGCCCCAGGTAACACAATAGAAAGCAACAAGGACAGAGAGCTGGGCTCAGTGGCTCACATCTGTAGTCCCAGCTACTCAGGGGGCTGAAACAAGAGGATCACTTGAGCGCAGGAGTTTGAGGCCAGTCTGGACAACATAGCAAGACCCCATCTCTTAAAAAATAAGAGAGAGAGAGAGAAATGAAGGCAGAAATGGAATCCTACCCACAAGAATCTCCCTAAAAATCCAAGTACATGACTACCTTGTTTCCTCTGCGTCCCCATTGCCTAACACAGTGCCTGTTATAGAGTAGGAACTCAATCAGTGTTGATTGTAAGGGTATGGCTAGGTGTGCCTGATGCCAAGTCCACACACCACGACATCCATCCACACAGATGTGGCAAGAAAATAATATAAAACCACTCATGAAGTCATGACTCCCTGGCTCACCTATTTTCCTCCCTCTATCTCCCTTTCTGCTTTAGGTCAGGCCCTGTGAAGCATCTTCATGATTTTGGTTAGAGAAGAGAGTGCTGCAGGCACCTATATGAAACAGGACCCACCGGGCAGGGGAAGAGATGATTATGAGAAAATCCAGGGAGAGCTATTTCCTGAGATAGAGCTGAAAATAAACTAGACTTCTCTATGAGGAGATGATAATAGCAAGTAACATCTTCTAAGAGCTCATCTGCTCTATTCAATTAATCACAAAAATTTATGAGTTGGGGATTAGTAATATTATCACCATTTTATAGGTGTAGAAACTGCAGGAAGGTAGGCTGGGCAAAGCGGTTCACACCTGTAATCCCAGCACATTGGGAGGTCCAGGTGGGTGGATCATGAGGTCAGGAGTTCGAGACCAGCCTGGCCAACGTGGTGAAACCCCGTCTCTACTAAAAATACGAAAATTAGCTGGGCGTGGTGGTGGGTACCTGTAATCCCAGCTACTCAGGAGGGTGAGGCCTGAGAATTGCTTGAACCTGGGAGGTGGAGGTTGCACTGAGCCGAGATGGCATCACTCCAGCCTGGGTGACAGAGTGAGACTCTGTCTCAAAAAAAAAAAAAAAAAAAGGAAATTGCAAGAAGGAGAGGTTGAATGACCTCTCTAAGGCATCCTGGTTGTTGGCACAACTGGGGCTCAAATCCAGGTAGTCCCTCTGCTCATGACCATTACACCAGAATCTGGAAGGCATGTACTGTGGGTGAGATGACTCTTCAATAATCGGCACTGAGGAGAAGCCACACTAAAATATGCTCATGAAAATGCAACTCCGCAAGAGAAAAATGTCTGCCTGTTGCTTTTTTAATGGTTGAAATAAAATTATATTCCTGTCACAACCAAGAGAAAGGCTTAGAGCCTAGAGAATGGCTTAGATTATGCAATTGCTTCTTTGTCCTTGCCAAGGTAAGGACATTTTATCTAATGGACATGAACACTCCCATCACTAAAAAAGTACATTCTGTCTCAGGATTTGGTCAATTTGTTTTCCCAGATTAACTTCTGCAACTATCTAATACTATCTCTCTAGTCAGACTAGTCTATTCACTTCCCCCAAAACACCCATTTCTGGACCTTTTCTCAAACCAGTTATCTTCCTAGGATGTTCTTTTTCTCTCTCCCCTTATCGAAATCTTACCTTGCTTCAGGTCATTAACACAAAATCTTACCTTGCTTCAAGACAGTAACACAAGGTACATTTTAGATTGTCTGAGATGTAGCTTGTTAAATACAGGTTCTTGTGTCCTACCCCCAGAGATTTGTGTTCAGACTTGCTTAAATCTTCGGTGATTCCAGGAATTAACTTTTTAAGCATGCTCCCTAGATTCTGACAGGGTGTGTGTGGTGTGTGGTGTGTGGTGGGTGGTGTGTGTGTGTGTGTAGGTAGGTAGGTAGTGGGATCATTTTGAGGGACATTGCTTTGGTAATGGGAATTTAAAACATGGTTGGAGGCCAGAAGACCTCTGGACTAGGAAGAGCATTTGAAGCCATCCAGATCCTCATTATAAATTTTCTTGTGAGGAAACTGGGGCCCAGAGAATGTAGCTCTACCTTGTAAATTTACTAATGCAGAAACTGAGGCCCAGATAATTTAAGTGATGTGCCCAGGATCACACAGTTATGAATTGGCTGAGCTGGTACAGCCACAATCCCAGCTCTGTCTTTCTCTGACACAAGATTTTCCCTAGATTCCATAGCAATAAGCCCCAAACCCTGCCCTCACCACACGATACACCACCATCACCACAGGAGGATTGCCTAGGCTGGGTAAGACCCACACACAAGTTGTGTGGTCTTGTGCAAGTTACCTGGTCTCTCTTGGGCTTAGTTTCACTGTTAATAGAGCAGGTATAAAACTCAGCTCACAGGGCTGTTGATATGGTTTGGCTATGTCCCCACCCACCCAGATCTCATCTTCAATTGTGACTCCCATAATCCCCACATGTTGTTGGAGGGACCAAGTGGGAGATAATTGAATCATAGGGGCAGTTTCCCCCATACTGTTTTTGTGGTAGTGAATAAGTCCCACAGGATCTGATGTTTTTATTAGAGGAAACCCCTTTTGCCTGGCTCTCATTCTCTCTTGCCTGCTGCCATGTAAGACATATCTTTTGCCTTCGCCGTGATCGTGAGACCTCTCCAACCACGTGGAACTGTGAGGCCATTAAACCTCTTTTTCTTTATAAATTTTCCAGTCTTGGGTATGTCTTTATCAGCAGCATGAAAACGGACTAATATAGCTGTAATGCAGATTAAGTGAAATAGAATGCAAGGTTTTTCATGGGACAAGGCCAGAGAAAAATACTGAGAATAAATATATGCTTTGGGCTATATTTTGGAGTATTAATTTACATTGTTTTCTTTTTCCCAGTTATTCTTTTTCCCTTTGTTGCCATGCATGTTTGTGGCCTGCTCCCTGCTCGTCACCCCAGGATGGATGTAACAGGAGAAATTAGAAATAGCCTGCCCATCTTCCTGAAATTTTTTCCCAGAAGCCTAATCCCCAGGATCAGGAAGGAATCCCAGGGACAAACTAAAAGTCTTGACAAGAAGCCTGGGGACAAAATGAAGAAAGGAAAATTCTGATGGGATGGGGATTTGAGATTTGGGATGGGGGAAATGAGGGATGAGAAAGGTCTATAGGTCCTGGCTGAAGAGATAAGTAGGTCCTACATCCCAATATAGTCTCTGGGTTTATCTGGGCAGGCAGAAATGCAGGAAAACTCCTTCGAAAGTCCCTTGACCCAAGTGCGGTGAGGAACGCTTAAAGGCCATGCAGCTGTAGACAGTGGTAATCACAGCTGATCACCCACCATCCTTCCACAGTTTGGCATCATCAAAATCTTAAAATCACAGCAAAATCTCAGGTATCAGGAGGGCTTGCATAACTATGGCCCAGCCCTTAGTGGAGAGAAGTCCAGCAATGAGGTCAGGCCAGATGCAGTGACTCATGCCTGTAATCCCAGCACTTTGGGAGGCCGAGGTGGGAGGAAATCATTTGAGCCCATGAATTCAAGACCAGTTTGAGCATTATAAGATCTTGTCTCCACACACACACAAAAAAGTTGACTACATTTTTAATTTAAAATTAAAATTTTTAATTTAATTTAAAATTTAAACCACCAGTGTGGTGGTGCAGGTACCTGTAGTCCCAGCTACTCAGGAGGCTGGGGTGGGAGGATCACTTGAGCCAAATAATTTGAGGCTGCAATGAGCTATGATTACACCACTGCACTGCAACCTGGGCAATAGAGTGAGACCCTGTCTCTTAAAAAAAGTGTGGGAGGTTAGGGGGATGAGGTCAGTTTTCTATCAGCCAGGAGGAAGGTCACCTTGAGATAGAAATAAAGTTGAATTATAGAAAATAAGGCAGCTACTACTTGTTCCAACTGTAGGGGCTAAGTGTCCACTCACAATCAAGAGAATGCATGAGTGGCCTGTGCTTCTCACATTCCTTATTGCACTGCTGGCTGGGACTCCCTGAGCTGTTAAGGTTGAGGGAACAGTGCAATCTCAGGCCCTTATTCCAGCACCCCCATGCCATTCCCAGAACAGCCAGGAGCAGATCCAGGTTTAATGGGGCATTGAACTTAAACATTTGTGGCCCTGTTTAAGAAAAAGAGTACAAAATTACACATACAAAGTTAGGAACAAAAGTGACCTCTGCTGGCTTCTGAAGTCATGCCTGGCTCCTGCTGCTGGCACCAGCCTTCAAGTGCCCACGGCCCGTCCCTGCGTGACAAACACACTTGCAGCCAGGCCCTCAGTGCTACCTGCCCCTAGACCGAGAGATAATACCAAGGACCTTGACAGCCCTGGTAGTCACTGCAGTGCTTGCTGCCAAGGGCGATGCAGTTGTCCATGTTCCAGAGCCCAGCTGCCTGAGCCAACAAGACATAGCACCTGCCAGAGCCCGCAGCAGGCATGAGCCCACACTTGGCCCTGCTGGAGGGACAGCCACAGCGTGCTGCAGCTTGGTCACTGTAATCACAAAAATGTGGTGACGGATTCACAATGTAAAACAAGTAAACTCTGCCTTCAAGATCACGTTGTCGGGCCGGGCATGGTGGCTCATGCCTGTAATCCCAGCAACTCAGGAGACTGAGGCAGGAGGATCACTTGAACCCAGGAGGTGGGGTTGCAGTGAGCTGAAACTGCACCATTGCACTCTGGCTTGGGTGACAGAGTGAGACTCTGTCTTAAAAAAGAAAATGCTTTAAAACTTGGAATGTAAATACATAAGTGTCTACTATATTATTTTCAGTACATTTGACATATGTTGTAATTAAAATAAACTTAATAATATATTTAAAAATAAGTAAATAAATATTTCCAAAAGAAGACAAGGAATAGTCTACACCTCACAGAAACCTTAGAAAACTTAATTAATATAAAGCAGCGGAATCAGGGCCAGGCACATGGCAAACACTTGTTGAATATTCATTGTTTTCCTCAGTGCCACTATTTTACATAATTTTAAATCTTTCTTTTCTTTTTTCTTATTTTTTAACTGTCCTAGAAGTCAACCAAGATGGGACAGAAAGGAAAGAAAATCCTGGAATGTCTTCTTGAAGAAGGCGATCCTAAATCTGAATCCAAATTTTCAAAAATATGTCTCCTGGGTGAAGGTGAAGGTAGCAAGAGTCTGCCCAGCAGCCCCCAACCCCCCTTTTTTTTTTTTTTTTTTTTTGAGACGAGTGGAGTTGTGCTCTCTGTTACCCAGGCTGGAGTGCAGTGACATGATCTTGGCTCACTGCAACCTCCCCCTTCTGGGTTCAGGTGATTATCGTGCCTCAGCCTCCTCAGTAGCTGGGACTACAGGCGTCCAACACCATGCTCAGCTAAATTTTGTATTTTTAGTAGAGACAGGGTTTCACCATGTTGGCCAGGCTGGTCTTGAACTCCTGACCTCAAGTGATCTGCCTGCCTCAGACTCCTAAAGTGCTGGGATTACAGGTGTGAGCCACAGCACCCAGCCTCACCCAGCTCTCCCTAGTCTCTTTTAACCTCGCCTGTCTGACTCACATATTTTCCCAGCTGCTGATCTTTGCTCTTCCTCTCCTCTCTGTCTTTAATGTAAACCCCGCTCCAGAGGCTCTGTTGTTCCCAGGGCCTTTCATGCACTGCCTAGAGAAAGGCCACTTACTGGCTAGTGTTCACCACTCTCCCTCATGTGTCCTTGATTACAGGGACCGAGAGGTAAAATCAAACCATTTTCCAGCCTCCCCAGTAGTCAGGAGTAGCCATGGGAACCCATTTTGCCCTCGAGAGGCAGGCGGAAGTCCATGGGGCAGATGCTTCCCCTGGACCCCTTTAATGAAAAGTATTGGCAAAAACCGTGATTACTTTTGCACCAACCCAGTAAAAAGGGATCCAGGGCTGGTATTGCTGCAAAGGGAAATTGTGTTGAAGTTTCCATTACTTGTTGCCAAACACACTCACGAACCTGACTGTCCTGTCAGTAAGGGATGTTTTTGGGTTTTTGTTTGTTTGTTTTTGTTTGTTTGTTTGTTTGTTTTGAGACGGAGCTTCACTCTTGTTGCCCAGGCTAGAGTGCAATGGCGTGATCTTGGCTCACCTCAACCTCTGCCTCCGCTTCCCGATTCTCCTCCCTCAGCCTCCCGAGTAGCTGGGATTACAGGCATGTCCCACCATGCCCTGCTAATTTTGTACTTTTAGTAGAGACGGGTATTCTCCATGTTGGTCAGGCTGGTCTGGAACTCCTGACCTCAGGGGATCCGCCCGCCTCGGCATCCCAAAGTTCTGGGATTACAGGCATGAGCCACCGTGCCCGGCCATAAGGGATGTTTAATGGAGATGCATAGACAAAAACCTGTGGGGCCCTTGAGGAGCCCTGGACATCCCTTCCAGCCGAAGGCCAAGTACCTCACATTCCTCACCATCCTCAGCTGCCTCGGTGCAGGTGCCTGCTTCCATCTAGTGTCCATATTTTAAAACTACACCACTGCTTTGGGACGTGAACTATTTTTCCCTCAGCATTTTCTTCTTTCCCTCCATCACTCATTCATTCATTCATTCATTTGTTCATTTATGAAAGGAAAATAAAATCTCAGGACCTCAATTTAGCCTGCCAAAAGGAAAAAGAATAAGCCAAAAGCTGAGTCATGCAAGAAGCTGCCTTTTCTTTTGTTCCTAAGCAGATGCTACAGATAAAAGGCCAGATATCTCCAGCTGCTCCACCTTATCTATCAAGTGCCGATTTACTGAGCATAAACAAATACACAACTGACTATTCCCCCACCTGCTCCTTGTCTCTTGCAACATGTGGATTCTGTGATGTGACTGGACCTTCCCTCTTTCCCCTCCAGCTTACTCTTCCCCTTTAGACACTGAAGCCCACAAAATCACCTTTGGAGAAACGCACAGATCACAGACTGTTTCTGTGGTTTCTGTGTTGCCTTCTTTTGGTATGTGCCTTACATTGGCTTCTAAACTTTACAAACTTCTACATTGACTGAGACTTGTGTCAGACATATTTTGGTTGACAAATCGGCATCCAACAGAAGGGACTCTGAGTGGAGGTGGTCCTGACCTTTGATGAATCTGCCATCAGTGCTTGGTACCAGCCTGGGCTACTTTTATTGCTCAAACTGTTACTGGAAAGGGGTCTGGAACCGATCACAGAGTGAGTTCTTGGATCTCTCGCAGGAAAAAATTCTGGGCCAGTCACAGAGCACAGTGAAAAAAGCAGGTTTATTAAAGACTATTATAGAGCAGGGCATCCTCAGAAAACAAGAAGAGGAGGCCAGGCACGGTGGCTCACACCTATAATCCCAGCACTTTGGAAGGTGAGGTGTGATAGTTGCTTGAGCCCAGGATTCAAGACCAGCCTGGGCAACGTAATGAGACTCCATCTCTACTAAAAATAAAAAGATTAGCCTAAGTGGTAGCATACCTGCAGTCCCAGCTGCTAGAGAGACTAGGCCGTAGGATCTCATGAGTCTGAGATGTTAAGGCTGCAGTGAGTCATTATCACGCCACTGCACTCCTGCCTGGGTGACAGATAAGGCCTGTCTCAAAAGAAAAAAAAAAAAAGGAAAAGAAAAAAAAAGCAAGAGTAGGACTGTGAACACAAATAAAATGCTATATAAAAAGGGAGCTGGCCAGGAGCGGTGGCTCACACCTGTAATTCCAACACTTCGGGAGGCCAAGGCAGGTGGATCACTTGAGGTCAGGAGTTCAAGACCAGCCTGGCCAACATGGTGAAACCCTGTCTCCACCAAAAATATAAAAAATTAGCCAAGTGTGGTGGCATGCACCCGTAATCCCAGCTACTCAGGAGGCTGAGGCAGGAGAATCATTCGAACCTGGGAGGCAGAGGTTACAGTGAGCAGAGATCACGCCACTGCACTACAACCTGGGTGACAACACGGGACTCTGTCTCAAAAAAAAGAAAAAGAAAGAAAGATAAGAATAATGAACTTATGTGCTTTATTATAAAGGCTTGTGATCAGCTTGTGACAGGCTGATGTTATCCTCTTGTGTAACTATTGAGTTCAGCAGGATTTTAGGGATATACTATTATCTATTAGTATAAGAAACCTATTGTCTATTAGTATAAGAAGCCTATTCTTAAACTAAGAATACTTTTTGGTCTTGAGATATCAGGACATCAAGACTTTTTGTTAAGTTCTACATCTTGTTTACTTAGCAAATATCATTAACTTATTCTTTCAACCATAAAGGTCTTGTGAAGGAGAGTGCCTAACTTCCTGGGAATGGAATGTAGCAGGTTTCACTTCATTTGGCCTTATTCAAGATGGAGTCACTCTGGTTTGGACACCTCTGATATATTTTCCTCCTCCCTTTTATAAGGGGATCCTTAATTCTAAGTACAGAGGAACAGAGGTCCATCTTCAGAAATGTCTTCAAGCTGAACAGGGGCAATGATATTCCTCCCTAACCATTGGGATCCCTTGTATTTAGATTGGAGAGGAGTTCACTCAGCAAGTGTTGGCATGGTGAGGACCAATCATTATTGTGACTTTCAACAAAAGGTGAAATCTGGAAAATTAGTAAGTGTTCAATTTGAAGAAGCTATTTAATAGGTTTACCTTGTTTCTTTTTCTTTTTTTCTTTTATTTGTTTTTTAGATGGCATTTTGCTCTTGTCACACAGGCTGGAGTGCAATGGCGTGATCTCGGCTCACTGCAACCTCCACCTCCTAGGTTCAAGTGATTCTTCTGCCTCAGCCTCCCGAGTAGCTGGGATTACAGCTGTGTCGCACTATGCCCTGCTAATTTTGTATTTTTAGTACAGATGGAGTTTCACTATGTTGGCCAGGCTGGTCTTAAACTCCTGACCTCAGGTGATCCGCTTGCCTCCGCCTCCCCAAGTGCTGGGATTGCAGGTATGAGCCACTGTGCCCGGCCAGGTTTACCTTGTTTTCTTGCACAAAAATTACAACAGCAATACATTCCATAGCAACAAAACAGAATCTGTTCCCATCATCTGAAAAAAAAAAAAAAGGTTTTCCATGAACCAGACAATTGCTGGAACCACCCTGATATGAGGTCAACTGACAGTGTGTCAACAGCAGAGATAAGGGTGTCTAAGCCCTTCATGGCCTGAGTAATATTATGTGAATGGTATGGAATATACAAACAACATTCCACTTTGATGATAGCACAAGATCCCCCCTGAGCTGCTGTTAAAATGCCCAAAGCCATGCTGTTTTGTAACGCTACCTGTCTAATTTGAGCAGTCTCTTCAGTTAGTAGGATAATAGCATGCTGTGTCGTATTGAAAGCTGTAGCTGTATGTTGGAATAGGGATTCGACTTGCCACTTGACATCCATTACAGCTGCCTCTGGCAGTAATATAGTCCCCGAGTAAAACCACCAAGGAGGGTTGGGCTCAGTGGCTCACGCCTGTAATCCTAGCACTTTGTGAGGCCAAGGCGGGTTGATAGTCTGGGTTCAGGAGTTCGAGACCAGCCTGGCCAACATGGTGAAACCTCCTCTCTACCAAAAATACAAAAATTTAGCTGGACGTGGTGGTGTGGGTGCCTGTAATCCCGGCTACTCTGGAGGCTGAGGCAGAGAACTGCCTGAACCCTGGGGGAGCGGAGGTTGCAGTGAGCCAAGATCATACCACTTCACTCCAGCCTGGGTGTAAGGCTGAAACTCCCTCTTGGAAAAAAAAAAAAAAAAAAAGAAGAAAAAAAATCACCAGGGAGACCACTTTGGTCACCTGTGATGAGATATCCCAACTTTCCAGTTAGATGAGAGAGAGTCTCATTTAGTGAGGATATGCCCTGGGAGATAAGGATGACCCCATGTACATCTTCCAATCCAATTACAAGGTAAATATGGCCAGCCGTGAGACCGACATGCCCATAGCCAACCCCAAGGAGAAAGACAGGCAACCAGTGGCTAGGACTTATTCTGCCATCCCATCCACACTTGGTCACTTACAAGGGTGTGATTACATTGTTGGGGTGGTAACCTTCCCATATTACGGGTCTCAGTCTCTTTGTAACTGTTACTGTCTCTTTCAAAGCATAGAGGTACTATGCTTGATACCAGCACTTGGACAGCTGTCATCCACCCAAGTCCGTCATGCACAGCATGACAGGGCAGGGTGGAATTTAGCTGTTTCCTCATTAAACCAAAAAGATGCTTCCTTGTTTCATTGTGAGAAATGAAAGGGTTGGACCCTTTGTTTTTGTAGTACATGGGAAAACGTGATGGATGTTCATTCCAATCATAATGATGATCCCATGAACTCATATTGGCTGGCGGGATGTGTTATGGCAGCACCACGGTGGAGGAGAGCTGTAGTTCTCCGCACACCTGGTGATCCATTTGGTTGTGTAGGGAGGCTGGAGTTTGTGCCCATTCAGCAAAGAGATTGCCTCTTAGCTAATACCAATATATGTCCAGAACTGGGATACTAATCCAGATTTTTATGTTATTCATCTTTCTTGTTTCTTCTGAGCAGGAGCCAGAGATCACTGGTTGGTTCACAGAAATAAGCGGAATCAGTCTCTTACGTTCCAGCAGCCTGTGGGACTTCATAAGAAACAGGCTTAATTCAAGATCAATGAACCCAGCTGCTTCTTCCTTGAAGTGTAACTGCGGTTGAGGTACTAAGGAATACTTACTCGGTAGGGTCCTTTCCACTGTGGGAAAGTTGATCTACTGGGGACCATTCTTTTCAAGTCATTAACAGGACCCCATTTCCTGGCTGGATTACAATAGGATTTTTTTCCTTAGTGAAGGAAGAAAGTCTCTCATTTCTGTATTCAAGAAGAGCTTTTTGCACCTAACCTAAGTTGGCAACATAGTTCTGTAATTTGAAAGTATCTATATCTACTAGGAAATCTGCAATTCTTTCAGACAGGCCTTTCCATACATTATTTCAAAAGAGCTGAGCTACAGCCTTCCACTGGGGCAGCCCAAACTTGCAGCAAGGCCACAGGCAATAGACACAGCCAGGTTTCTGATGTTTCCTGTCAGAGCTTAGCAAGGATCCTCTTTAGAGTTTGATTGGCCCTTTCTACTTTTCCTAAGACTGGCCTCCATGCAGAATGAAGACCATATTGAATTCCTAGAGCGGATGCTGTGTCTTGGGTTATTGTTGCTATGAAAGATGGGCCATTATCACTCTATAAGCTTTTAGGCAACCTGCATCTGGGAATCATTTCCTTAAATGAAAATTTAGAAACCTTGATTGACTTTTCAGGCCAGATAGGAAAAGCTTCAATCCAACAGGTAAAAAAAGGTATCAACCAACACTAATAAATATTGGAATCCTTTACATGGGGGCATTTAGGTATAGTGTGTTTGCCAATCTTCTTCTGGGTATGATCCCCTATGCTGAACAGGCTTTACTAGTGGAGTAGGTAAAGGTTGGTTCTTTGAGTTTTTTAGGGGGGCACACAATTCACAGGCCCAAGTCACTTGTTTTACTGTTCTAAGAAAGTCTTTTCTGCCAGGCGCGGTGGCTCACTCCTGTAATCCCCAGCACTTTGGGAGGCCGAGGTGGGTGGATCACAAGGTCAGGAGTTCAAGGCCAGCCTGGCCAACATGGTGAAACCCTGTCTCTACTAAAAATACAAAAATTAGCTGGGCGTGGTGGCAGACGCCTGTAATCCCAGCTACTCGGGAGGCTTAGGCAGAGAATTGCTTGAACCTGGGAAGCAGAGGTTGCAGTGAGCTGAGATCGCACCACTGCACTCCAGCCTGGGTGACAGAGTGAGACCCTGTCTCAAAAAAAAAAAAAAAGTATTTTCCTATAAACAGATGAGCCATATTAATTGAAATGAGAAATCTCTTCCCAAATGAGTAGAGCCATGCCAATACTTAACTATTTTCCATTGATCAGCCCTTGGGACATATCATCTGTCATTTGCATCAGCCATCTGGAAGTGTTTGGAGTTAACCCATGGGTTTTAGCCCATTTTTATTCTTTTCTAGTATTAACCATGCTCTAGCTTTATTGTCACCAACGCAGTGGGCACCAACATGCCTACCAGATTAACTGGTTCCCTCAATGCAGCTGCCTCAGCTGTAGCATCTACAAAATAAAAGAAAAATGCCCTTTTATTATTTTAGAGTTTTCTTTTCTTTTTTTTTTTCTTTTTTTTTTTTTTTTTTTTTTTGAGATGGAGCATTGCTCAAGTTGCCCAGGCTGGAGTGCAATGGCACTATCTCGGGCTCACTGCAACCTCCACCGCCCTGGTTCAAGCAATTATCCTGCCTTAGCCTCCCAGGTAGCTGGGATTGCAGGAATGCACCACCACACTGGACTAATTTTTGTACTTTTAGTAGAGACGAGGTTTCACCCTGTTGGCAAGCCTGGTCTCCAACTCCTGACCTCATGATCCGCCTGCCTCGGTCCCCCAAAGTGCTGGGATTACAGGCGTGAGCCACCGCACGTGGCCTATTTTGGAGTTTTCCTTTTGATGTCCCCTGCAGTGAATCCCAGCAACTTCTTTAGGCAGCGAGGAAGCATCTAGTAGATTTAAAATTCCGAAATAATGTTCTATAGGGGAGCCCTTAGCAGTTAAAGAGTCCCCATTATTTCCAAATAGCAGCATGAGCGTGAACACCAGGAAGCCATACTTGGAGTTTATGTACGTGTTAATTCTTTTTTTAAATTATTATTATTTTTTGAGACGGAGTCTCGCTCTGTCTCTAGGCTGGAGTGCAGTGGCACAATCTTGACTCGCGCAACCTCTGCCTCCTGGGTTCAAGTGATTCTCCTCCCTCAGCCTCCCGAGTAGTTGGGACTACAAGTGTACACCACCATGCCCAGCTAATTTTTGTATTTTTAGTAGAGATGGGGTTTCACCATGTTGGCCAGGCTGTTCTGGAACTCCTGACCTCAAGTGATCTGCCTGCCTCAGCCTCCCAAAGTGCTGGGATTACAAGTGTGAGCCACTACACCGGCCCCAGTAGCCCATCTTTTAAATCTGGCCAGCTGGAGTAAATTTGTTCCATAGCTTGTGTACATGAATGATCTAGGGTGCCCGTGGATCCAAGTAGATAGGTCGCCAGGATTAAGTTCTTCTGTTATACTTTAAGAGTTATATCAAGAGTATTTAGCGATAAAGCCTGATACTTTAATAACTACCCCCTACTCATCTATTGGTGCCATTTAGCTTCCAGGGCCTCTTGTTATTTGGTGTGGGGTCAAAACCTCCAGATGTTGTCCCAAAGTTAATTTATTGTCTTCATCTACGAGAAGAGCAGTTGTTGCAACTTCCCTGAAACATCTGAGTCATCCTGAAGCCACATGGCCAATTGGTTAGAAAAATATGCCATGGGTCAAGGGATGTATCCCTGTTTCTAGACAAGAACACTCAGGGCTGTTCTTTGTTTCTCAGCCACATAAAGGAAGAAAGTAAAGGCTGTCCCTAAACCCACGGGGAAGAATTGTCCAAGTTGACACAGAAACCAAATGATAATTAGGTAATCAAAAGTAAAGACCACAATAGGGGACTCAGAAAAAGAAATGTTTCACTAGGGAAGGGAAACGACAAAGGTCTACAAAGGAATGTCCAAGTTCAGGTCAGTAGTGGCAAGCAGGACAAGATTCACATGGCCTTGCCATTTGTAACCAAAAAGCAAAAGTCATTCCATTAGCAAGGAGATGAAAAAGAACTGCTGAAAAGCAATCTCCGGTTTTCCATCCTGGAGCAGTTCACCTACAGGGGACTGGTATAATTACTGCCAGGCTTAATATTTCACATTAGACCTTTTCATTTAAAACTTGTAAATGCGAAATTCCAGGTAATCTTTGCAGAAAAGGAGAGACAATAAACAATTCATTTAAGTGGTCTAGATCTAGAGAAAGTAAATATTGCAGAGTCATTTGTCCCCAGTGTCTTCTAGCAACATGCCAGAACAGACAGGCAAATGGCCCATAACCCAAAGGCAAACAAGGAAAAGGAAAGTTAAAAACCTCAGGACCGGTTCAACGAGACCTCTCTCATAAAGCAGCAGTAGAGCGGAGAAAGCAATCAGGAAACTGGCAAGTGGCAGCCTTTGGAAAGCTCTTACAGAGAGCACAAGGAGGACAGATCCACAGTTGAATAATGGTTAACATCCCATTGTGCTGAACCCATTTTCAGCTGTGAGGGGCCTTTAACCCTCCCAAGTAGGCCTCAAACCCAATCTTAGATAAGTCCTTGTCCTTCATCGGTATAAAAATATATTCCCCTACTTACCCAAAGTCAGTCAGTTGGTGCTGCGCAGTCTATTTCTTTTGGGTTGAAAGTCTCACCTCAATAAAGTCCTTGGAAGCTGCCACAGGAAATGTTACTTAAAAGGAATTTTGTTCCAGACCCAAAAAGCAGGTTCTTGGATCTCAGGCAGGAAAGAATTTAGGGCCAGTCACAGAGCACAGTGAAAGAAGCAAGTTTATTAAAGACTACTCTATTACAGAGTAGGGTGTTCTCAGAAAGCAAGAGGAGGACCCCACACCAAAAATTATGTAGCTAGCTAAGAATAATGGTCTCATGTGCTTTAGTACAACAGCTTGTGATCCGCTTGTGACAGAGTATTAGTGGTGTTATTCTCTGTGTAACTATTGATTTCAGCAAAAAGTTATGAATATATTATTATCTTTGAAGAGAAACCTATTCTTAAACTAAGAATGCTTTCTGTTCTCAAGATATCAGGACATCAGGACATTTCCTTAAGTTCTGGGTCTTGTTTAGTGAGTAAGAATCATTAGCTTGTTCCCTCAACCAAAAGGTCTTGTTACGGGTAGAGGGTGTCCAGGTTCATGGCATCTTGAACAAAGAATTGGACAAAATGTACAAACCAACGAAAGAATGAAGCAACGAAACCAGATTTATTGAAAATGAAAGTACACTCCACAGGATGGGAGCAGCCCCTATCTAGGGGCTCAATAGCCAGGTTACAGAATCTTCTGGGGTCCAAATACCCACTAGACGTTTCCCATTGGTGACCTGGTGTTCACCCCATGCAAGTGAAGTAGTGGCCTGCAATCAGAGGCTGAAGTGAAGTTACAAAGTTGCACTTCTATGCAAACGTCTGATCACAGGTCATTATTTCATTTGCATGGAGTGCACACCAAGTGGTCAATGGGAAACCTCTAGTGGGTATTTGGATTGACTGGTGGCTTTCTGCAACCAATCAGAGGTACTTTCAATTTTCCATTTGCCCTGCAGAAAAGCAGGTTTGCAAAGGGAGTAACCTCTGGTCCTTTTTGTTACTTAGGCATAGAAAGTTGAGGTTTTCCTTTTGATTTAGTTCTAGGAAGTCAGTGTGAATCAGCCTTAGGTTTCCTGCCTCCACACCCTATTCTCCTGCCTCAGTCTTATGATGGAGAATACTTAACTTTCTGGGAATGTAACCCAGCAGGTTTTGCTTTATTTAGATTTTATTCAAGATGGAGTCACTCTGGTTTGGACTCCTCTGACAGTGGGAGTGAAGTAGAAGTGATAGGGTTTCTTTACAGTTCTTATATCCAACTATTTGATTTAGTCTATAGGGAATTCCCCTTTGTCTTCTTTAGGCATATTGAAGCATTTCAACAGGTATTTAGTACCTGTGAGCTAGCCAACTTGTTACTTTGTATCTTTTTAAGTACCTACTCTTTACTAGTTATTGTCTGAGGCACTATAACATCTCTATTCACTATAGCAATCTTCTGAAGATTAGATTCCATTTTATAAGTGAAGATTACAATTTTGAGGGGTGATATGATTTATTGGAACTCAGATCCTTCTGACTTTCAAATAGCTGTTTCTTGGACCAAAGGACAGTGAAATGGTGATGACTATATCTGCATGAAAAGGGAACAAAGAAGCTGTCTGACTCTTCACTTTCAGCAAATAAGGTGGCTGCTGATGCTAACCTGAGCGCAGCATTAGGCTATGGGAAAGCTTTCTCCAAATTCAAATAATCATTTTGTTACAGGAAAGGGGTCCCAATCCACTACAACAGGGGGTCCCTGGATCTCATGCAAGAAAGAATTCAGGACAAGTCTGCGTGCAAAGTGAAAGCAAGTTTATTAAGAAAGTGAAGGAATAAAAGCATGGCTACTCTATAGACAGAGCAGTCATGAGGGCTGCTTGTTGCCCATTTTTATGGTTATTTCTAGATGATATGTTAAACGAGGGGTGCATTATTCATGCCTCCCCTTTTTAGACCATATAGGGTAACTTCCTGACGTTTCCATGGCATTTGTAAACTGTCATGGCGCTGGTGGGAGTGCAGCAGTGAGCACGACCAGAGGTCACTCTCGTGCCTGTTTTGGTTTTGGTGGGTTTTGGCCACTCCTTCACTGCAACCTGTTTTATCAGCAAGGTCTTTATGACCCGTATTTTGTGCCGACTTCCTATCTCATTCGGTGACTTAGAATGCCTGAACCATTTGGGAATGCCGCCCAGTAGGTTTCAGCCTCATTTTACCTAGCTCCTATTTAAGATGGAGTTGCTCTGGCTCACGCGCCTCTGACAATTTCATGTTCATTTTTCTCTTTGAATTCATGAGCAGCACTGAAGAGAGTGCATGAGGTTTCTGGAAAATGCCAATTTGAAGTCTTTTAGTCCATAAGATTCCCTGTTATAAATTTCCTCCCCGGCTGGAAAAAAGTAATGGTTGACCATAAGAAAGATGGCGGCCGCAGCTTCTCCCCGGCAACCCGACGCCATTCTCCAGCAATCGCATCCATACATTTAGTGCCTGCCTGTTTGCACGTCATTTCCGGCACTGGCATGGCGGGGTGAGCGGCCGGCTGCCTTATTAAGACTCAGAATTTAATCAGCCTGGTGAGCCCACTCTGAGGAGATGGAGTATCGCTGAGGTGATGGGAGAGAATGTGGTCGTTAGCAACATGGAGAGAGAAACTGGGAAGCCCGTGGCTGTTGTCGCAGTTGTGACTGAGCCTCGGTTTACCCAGCGATACAGAGAATATCTCGAGAGGCAGAAACTCTTTGATACACAGCACCGTGTGGAAAAGATGCCGGATGGCTGGGTGGCGCTACCAGTGCTGGGAGAGACGCTTCCAGAGCAGCACCTGCAGGAGCTGAGAAATCGTGTTGCCCCAGGCAGTGCCTGTATGCTGACGCGGCTCCCGGATCCTGTTCCTTCAAAGAGGGCCCAGGGTTGTTCACCTGCCCAAAAATTGTGTCTTGAGGTGAGTCGCTGGGTGGAGGGTCGGGGAGTCAAGTGGTCAGCCGAGTTGGAGGCTGATTTGCCCCGATCATGGCAACGGCATGGTAATCTCTTGTTGCTGAGTGAAGACTGTTTCCAAGCCAATCAGTGGAAAAATCTGGGACCGGAACTCTGGGGGACCGTTGCCTCCGCACTTGGCGTCCAGCGTTTGGCAAAACGCGGGCGGGTATCACCGGATGGCACTCGAACTCCTGCAGTGACACTGCTGCTGGGTGACCATGGCTGGGTAGAGCATGTGGATAATGGTATCCTTTATAAGTTTGACGTGACCCAGTGTATGTTCTCCTTCGGAAACATCACTGAGAAGCTTCGAGTGGCATCCTTGTCCTGTGCTGGAGAAGTGCTGGTGGATCTCTATGCAGGGATTGGTTATTTTACGTTGCCTTTCCTAGTTCATGCTGGTGCTGCCTTCGTCCATGCTTGTGAGTGGAATCCCCATGCTGTAGTTGCTCTGAGAAATAACCTTGAGATCAATGGAGTAGCAGATCGGTGCCAAATACACTTTGGAGATAACAGAAAACTGAAGCTCTCAAATATTGCAGATAGGGTGATTCTGGGGCTGATTCCCAGCTCTGAAGAAGGCTGGCCCATTGCCTGCCAAGTGTTACGGCAAGATGCTGGAGGCATTTTGCATATCCACCAAAATGTGGAATCTTTCCCAGGGAAGAATCTTCAGCCTCTTGAAGTCAGCAAAACAGAGAAAGAACATTGGCTGTATCCTCAGCAAATTACCACCAACCAATGGAAAAATGGAGCTACCAGGGATACTAGGGGAAAAATGTTGTCACCAGCCACCAAGCCAGAGTGGCAAAGGTGGGCAGAATCTGCAGAAACTCGAATCGCCACTCTTCTTCAGCAGGTGCATGGGAAACCGTGGAAGACACAAATTCTGCACATCCAACCAGTGAAATCCTACGCTCCCCATGTGGATCACATAGTCCTGGATCTGGAATGCTGCCCCTGTCCTTAAGTTGGCTAGAGGAGGTGGACCCTGGGACACATGGGATCCATGTACGAGTGGTCCTTACTGTATCTGTTCAGTCGAGGTTGTCATCCCTTTTGTCCCCTGGTGATCAGTGTTTTTCATATTTTGTAGCCCTGAAAGCAGGCTCTAGATCAATTCAAATTATTTCATTTGTCTTCCATTGATAACATAGAAAATGAAATACCTATTTGGGAGAAGCAGCATGGCCCACTGAAATGAGGCTCAGTTGTGCAATTATGAATTCCAAATTCTGACCTCAGTTCTGGAATTGAAGTTTCAGTATGTTTTGGCCTCGGGTTTTGTTATTTGCAAAAGGAGAGTTTCTTTGAATTATCTCACATCGCTATTTATTAAGCAGCTATACACAGGACATTGATTATTTTAAGAGTGAAAGACACAGTACTTTTTCCAAATTGCTCTGGCTACCATATAGAAAATTGACTGGAGGAGGGCCAAGATGGAAACAGGGAGACCAGTGAGGCGGCTTCTGTGGTTGTCTAGGTCTGAGGTGATGGTAACTTGGACTAGGGTGGTGGTAATGGGACGTAGATGGATATGATAAATTGACAGACCAAGCAATGGAATCAGAATAAGTCCTTAACATGATGGTGCTTTGTTATTATGACTAAATTAGAGAGAGAAGGGAACAAAAAATATTTTAGTGTATTTACATTCCCTTACTGTGGCATTCCTAAATGATTGTGGGGGGATGTCTTATAAATTTGATTTGTGGTAGAAATATGGTTAAGAATCACCAGTCTATTTTTCTTTTTTTTAAAAGCTCATCTGCTGAGGACAAATCACTATTCTAAATCATAGGGAATCTAGATTTCTAGCCTCAAGCTTGTGCAATAGCTGCCAATTAATAGCTATTAAAGTTCCTATTAAAATCTTAGATTTGTATAGGCCTCATACTCCCTCTTCATCTTCCTACCGTGGCTGAGAACACGAGGGACAACCTAAGAAGCTATAAGGAATGTGAAATATTCTGCAGAGCATTTCCAGCCTCACCTTATTTTATGGCTGTCTGCCATAAAAGATGGTTTGCCATTGGAGTGACTAATTGTTCGTTGTTTTTTGTTTGTTTGTTTGCTTTTTTTTGAGACAGAGTCTTGCTCTGTCACCCAGGCTGGAGTGCAGTGGCACTATCTCAGCTCACTGCAACCTCTGCCTCCCAGGCTCAAGTGATTCTCAAGCCTCAGCCTCCCAAGTAGCTGGGATTACAGGTGTGCACCACCATGCCCAGGTAATTTTTCTATTTTTAGTAGAGATGGAGTTTCACCAGTTGGCCAGGCTGTTTTGGAACTCCTGACCTCAAGTGATCTGCCCACCTCGACCTCCCAAAGTGCTGGGATTACAGGTGTGAGCCACCACGCATGGCCCTGGGTGACTAATTGTTGATTACCACTCAGAGCTTTGTTTTGGTGTATTTTAAAGCTATCTAGGCTGATTTGCTAGGTGAAGGAAATATAGAAAAGTGTGGCCTTATATGATCGTACCTGACATTTGGCTGACTGGATTTGGGCATGGCTACTCATCTTTCTCTTGCAACAGTAGCAGTAAGGACAGGTTGGTGCTGTTTGTGTTATCCAACAAATATTAAGTGCCTATTATATACAGAAGCCACAGGAAACATAACGATCCATTAGATAGAGTTCCTGTCTCTGAGGAACCCACAACCTAGCAGCCAAAATAACAAAGGTACTCAAAGAAAGACTTGGAGTGCAGTAAGATAGGTGCCATGGAAGTGGTAGCATGTTGTAGGAATGCAAAGATGGGAAAGAAGAGTTCTCAGAACTGAATAGGGAAGTCTTCAGAGGTAGTGTTTGAATTGGCTCATGAAAACTGGGTAAGATTTTGATGGGCAGGTTGCAGGTAGAAACAGGCACTAGTAGAAGAGAATAACAGATGCAAAAGTTTGAATCCTCAGAAAATGGTATGTTGTCATTAGATAAGTTTGGAATAGAGGAAGCAGTGAGAGATGTGTTGAAGATGGGGGCTGTTGTAAGGATTAAAAAGCACTGTGTCTTATACACAGTAATCCCCTAGGGAGATGTTAGCCAGCATGTGATCCCACCACAAAAGCAAACAGCCTGCTTATTTCCATTCCCATCTCACAGAGTGGCCTTCCTGTGTTACCTTAATCATCTTCTCTTGTTTCTTGTTTTGTTTTTTTCGAAACAGAGTCTCGCTCTGTCACCCAGGCTGGAGTGCAGTGGCGCAATCTCTGCCCACTGAAACCTCTGCCTCCTGGGTTCAAGTGATTCTCCTGCCTGAACCTCCCAAGTAGCTGGGACTACAGGCATGTGCCAACACACCTGGCTAATTTTTTTGTATTTTTAGTAGAGATGGGTTTCACCGAATTAGCGAGGATTGTCTCGATCTCCTGACCTCGTGATGTGCCCGGCTCGGCCTCCCAAAGTGCTGAGATTACAGGCATGAGCCACCATGCCCAGCCAATCATCTCCTCTTTTACATAATGGGTTTTTTCCTCACTTGTGTGCCCATGGCTTGCTGTCCTCAAATTAATGCTAAAGATAGCAACCTGGAGGTTAAGCCAATATGGGAAGGGAACAAGGAGAAACAATGGGGAAGATGAGCCAGAGAGTCATTCTGGGGACTGAGGATTTGCCTTTTTGCCATAAGCGCTGGATAGATAGCTGATGTCAGGTGTGGCCAGTTGAATTCATTCGACCAACAGTTGTTGGACTCCTGCATGCTTGTGCTCTCCGTCTCTCATATATATATAATATATATAAAATGTAAACATATATGGGCCCTGTGTGTGCAGTGATGAAAGACTGACATGGCTCTGCCTTCATATTATTTATTTATTTTTATTTTTTGGAGATGGAGTCTCACTCTGTCGCCCAGGGTGGCGTGCAGTGGAGCGATCTCAGCTCACTCCAACCTCCACCTCCCAGATTCAAGCAATTCTCCTGCCTCAGCCTCCTGAGTAGCTGGGATTAAGGCATCTGCCACCATGCCTGGCTAATTTTTGTATTTTTGGTAGAGACAGGGTTTCACCATGTTGGCCAGGCTGGTCTCGAACTCCTGACCTCAGGTCATCCACCTACCTTGGCCTCCCAAATGCCTTCATAGAATTTAGATTCCACTCATTCAACTCCTGACTCCTCTACTTTCTGTGTTACCTCAGGCAAGTCATGAATCTCTCAAGATTTAGTTTCCTCATCTGTACATTAGGGTAAACAATTGTACATATCCTATAGGGTAGTTCTTAGGCGTAAATGAATATATGTTAAGCTGTCATCATCGTGACTCACTGAGTGGTGAATACTTTTGTGAAATAAAAAGTATCTGAGACAGGTCTCAATCAGTTTAGAGGCTTATTTTGCCAAGGTCGAGGACACACGGGAAAAAGACACGAGTCATAGTAGGATCTGTGGCCCGCACTTTTTCCAAAGAGGATTTTGAAGGCTTCAGTATTTAAAGGGGAAAGTGAGGGTAGGAGGGCTAGGGGTAGAGGAAAAAAACGAAAAGGAGTGTAGGTAGTGAGTTAGGTGGTCATATTCTTATGAGGCTTTGATTAGTACTCACTGAATCCACGTTACATGTGAAGTGGGGTAGAGGAACAGTCAATTATGTATTTGTCTGGACTCAGCACATCTGCATATGTCTGGGGTGGGCAGAGGGATGGTTTCTAGTCTTGTCTTTGTGCTGTATCTGTGAAGATAAGCTGTTTACATTGTCAAGGTAAGGGAGACCAACTGAGGAGATATGTAACCTTCTATCTTGCAGCTGTGTTTAGGCAAAAGGAAAGGCAGTTTTTTTGCATGATTGAGTTTCCAAGCTTCACTTTTCCCTTTGGCATAGTAAGTTTGGGGTCTCCCTTTTTTGTTGTGGTTGAGATGGAGTTTCACTCTTGTTGCCCAGGCTGGAGTGCAATGACGTGATCTCGACTCACCACAACCTCCGCCTCCCAGGTTCAAGTGATTCTCCTGCCTCAGCCTCCCGAGTAGCTGGGATTATAGGCATGTGCCAACATGCCCGGCTAATTTTTGTATTTTTAGTAGAGACAGGGTTTCTCCATGGTCAGGCTGGTCTCGAACTCCCGACCTCAGGTGATCCCCCTCCCAAAGTGCTAGGATTACAGGTGTGAGCCACTGCGCCCAGCCTGGGGTCTGACATTTTATTTTCCTTTCACACTTCATTCTATCAGTCTTTGTATATGATGAACCACCATTTCCCAATTTGGCTGTGAGGGGTTGCTGTATGTCTGGCCTACTTGAAGCAGAATGTCATTATTTTGAAAAGTCATTCACTGGTTAATTAGGAGATACTGTGTACTCTCTCCATTAAGAGAGAGTGCTTGGAGCCAGTGACATAGAGATGAATAAAACTGAGTCCTGCCCACAATGGGATCACTCTCTGGTGACACGGATACAGAGAAAACAATGTCAATGCTGTTTACTAAGTGCTTAGATAGAAATATGGGTTTTTATGGGCACACATAGGAGAGGCAGCCACCCTCATTTGAGGATGTGGGTTGAGGATTGGACAGGGTGACTGGGAAGGTGGGAGCAGGGATGCCTAAGGGAGTGTTAAAAGAAATGAGCAGGAAAAGTTAATGTGTGAATGGAAGAACAGAAGCCTCCCTTAAGCTTTTTCTCTACTTAAGCATGTTCATTTACATTTCAATTTTCTTTGAGGACTTGCTGGGTTGCCCTAGTTGGGAAGAAGCATCTTATGGAACCAAGGAAAAAAGACTGAAGGGTTCAGGAGGCTCATGGGGTCCTTGTCATTTCAGTCCAGCAATTTGTATAAGCTCTAAAGGCTTCCCATGCAAGCTGCAATATTAGTTGCCAGTCAATGCAGCCACTTGATAGCGATATTGTGATTTTTTTAAAATTAGTAATTTTTTAAAACTCCCTCAAACTTGAGCTGCTTTATTAACTTTGTAATTTTAAAAAATTATATGAGTTAACTAATATATGAGTACAATATGTGCCTTTGAAATACACAAATAGGCGTGGTGTGGTGGCTTATGCCTGTGATGCCAGCACCTTGGGAGGCTGTGGCGGATGGATCACCTGAGGTCAGGAGTTTGAGACCAGCCTGTCCAACATGGCAAAACCCTGTCTCTACTAGAAATGCAAAAATTAGTCAGGTGTGGTGGTGAGCTCCTGTAATCCCAGCTACTTGGGAGGCTGAGGCAGGAGAATCTCTTGAACCCAGGAAGTGGAGGTTGCAGTGAGCCGAGATTGCGCCACTGTACTCCAGCCTGGACGATAGAGCAAGACTCTGTCTCAAAAACAAAAAACAAACAAAACCATACACGAACAGAAATTAAAAATGGTAGAATTTAAATTTCATTTTCTCCTACCCTGGGCACACATGTGACAAAATACAGTGTATATCGTTCTGAACAGTCTCAGGGTACAGCCATTTTATATTGCACAAGCTGTAAAAGTAGTAATTTTCAAACTAAACTATTACTTAAAATGATCACAAGTATTTAAAATGTTTAAAATAAAGATCCAACCCTGTTCACTTGGGAAAGTTTGGCAGTTCTTTAAAATGTTGAACATAGGGTTATCATATGACGCAGCAGTGAATTAACCAAATAAATAAGACATGTGATAGAGGTATATACACCCAAGAGAATGCAAACATGTCCACACAAAGGCTTGTACATGAGTATTTGTAGCAGCATTATTCATAACCAAAATGTGGAAACCCAAAGTCCATCAACTGATGAATGGTTAAACAAAATGTCATATCTATACAGTAGAATCTGTAAAAAGGAATGCAGTACTGATACATGGTTTCTGGATGAACCTTGAAAACATTATGCTGAGTGAAAGAATTCAGTTGCAAAAGGTCATTTATTGGCCAGAATAGGCAAATCGAGGAAACAGTTCCCAGGTGCTGGGGGGAGTGGAGACTGGAGAATGACTGCTAATAGGTACTGGGCTTCTTTTGTGGGAAGATGAAAATGTTCTGAAAATAGATGGTGGTGATCACTGCACAACTCTGTAATATATGAACCAGCTATTTAATTGTATATTTTTAAAGGGTGAACTTCCCTACTTGCTTCAGCAACATATATACTAAAAGGGTGCGTTCTGTAGTATGTGAATGATATCTCAACAAAGCTGTTGGGGGGGAAAAAAAAAAAAGGAAAGAAGTTGGAAACATTTCCTACAGGAAGGAACACCAGAGCTGCATTTTATTATTTTTAGGGTCTTGCTTTGTTGTCCAGGCTGGAGTGCAGTGGCGCAATCAAGGTTCACTGCAGCCTGGGCACGGGGGCTCCCACCTGTAATCCCAGCTCACGCCTGTAAACTTTGGGAGGCTGAGGAGGGCGGATCACCTGAGGTCAGGAGTTTGAGACTAGCCTGGCCAACATGGTAAAACCCTGTCTCTACTAAAAATACAAAAATTGGCCAAGTGCAGTGGCTCACGCCTGTAATCCCAGCACTTTGGGAGGCTGAGGTGGGCGGATCACAAGGTCAGGAGTTCGAGACCAGCCTGGCCAAGATGGTGAAATCCCATCTCTATTAAAAATACAAAAATCAGCCAGGGGTGGTGGTGGGCGCCTATAGTCCCAACTACTCGGGAGGCTGTGGCAAGAGAATCGCTTGAACCCAGGAGGCAGAGGCTGCAGTGAGCTGATATGCCACTGCGCTCCAGCCTGGGTGACAGCGAGACTCCTTCTCAAAAAAAAAAAAAAAAAACAAAAAAACCCCACAAAAATTAGCCAGACATGGTGGCAAACACCTATAATCCCAGCTACTCAGGAGGCTGAGGCAGGAAAATCGCTTGAACCCAGGAGGCAGAGGTTGCAGTGAGTGGAGATCGCACCACTGCACTGTAGCCTGGGTGACAGAGTAAGACTCTGTCCCCCCGCCAAAAAAAAAAAAAAAAGACTCACTTGCAGCTTTGACCTTCTGGGCTCAAATGATCCTCCTGCCCCAACCTTCTGAGTAGCAACCTCCCCCACCCGCCCCCACCCCCCCGAGTTCAAGCAATTCTCCTGCCTCACCCTCCCAAGTAGCTGGGATTACAGGCATGCACCACCATGCCCAGCTAATTTTTGTGTTTTTAGTGGAGACGGGGTTTCACCATGTTGGCCAGGCTGGTCTTGGACTCCTGACCTCAAGTGATCCGATCCACCCACCTCAGCCTCCCAAAGTGCTGGGAATGCAAGTGTGAGCCACTGTGCCCAGTCATAATTTTTAAATTTTTTTATAGATATAGGGTCTCACTATGTTGCCCAGGCTGGTCTTGAACTCTAGGGCTCAAGTGATCCTCTAACCTCAGCCTCCCAAAGTGCTGGGATCACAGGCATGAGCCATGGTGCCTGTCCTAGAGCTCAATTTTGAATAGGATCAACCAGGTAAAGGCAGAGGAAGTGAGGGCCCCTTAACCTCTTCTCCAAGATAAGCTATTTGTCTCATTGAAACTTTCTCTTGAATCTTACAGTTACCATTGTGTGTTTCCTGTAGGCCCTTCTCCAGATTCTCCAAGTTGATCCCAAGAACCTTTTCACTGAGCCCAGAATTGACTCACAGTATCCATCCCAATTCCCCTTTCTCTTAAAAAGGAGAAGCTGGAAAACTCAAGTACTAAATTTCCCAGCCTCTCTTGCACAGATAGTGGCCATGTGAACCAGTTCTGGCAAGGAGCTGCAGGCAGAGGTCCCCAGGGAGGGCTTTGGGTCTCTGACCCTGGAGATGTAGCAGCCATCTCTCCAAGCATGCTAAGACTGGCAGAGCAGCATTGTAGGACTCTGATTTCTTAAGGGGATCTCTGATCAGCTACACAGCCCTGAAATAGGTCTATCTCTGAACTTGTCATGTGAAAAAAAATAAGTAAAATAACTTGCAACCCCACCCCCAAGTCTATTTAAGTCACTGTGGGAATTTTGTTTTTTAACTTACAAACAAATATTTCTACCTGATATTCTGAGTACTAGATTAACCAAATAAATGAGACATATATAATAGAGGTGAGTAAATACAAACTGAGCAGGAATGCTCACAGAGCTCATACGACCCAAAACAGGGCATCTTGAATCAATTCTTTTTTTCAGATGTTTCAACTGTTAATGCTTCCATCCAGTGAAAATGCTGTGGAAATAAAAACTTCATTCATTCTTGAAATTAATTTATCCATGACTTCAAGGACTGACTGCCTTTGGTCTTTTTTTTTTTTTTTTTTAATCGAAGTAATAGATACTCAATAATGGGATTCGTTCCCTGAACAGAATCTAACTCAGGCTGTAGCCATAAAAGCACAGAAGCTTAGCTACTAGACCACAGGCTGGAGTGTTTTGTTTTGTCTCTTTTCCCTTCTCTCTCTTCTTGCCCTTTCATACATGTTTTTGGGGCCCCATAATGTACCAGACACTGTGGCAACCACTGGGAGTAAAATAGCCAACAAAACGAGACTCAATCCCAGACTCCATGGACCTTATACTCTAATGAGAGGGATAGACATTTATCTAATAATCACACACAACATACAACATTTCATATAACAACTTGCATTCTAGTAAATGCTGGGAGGAGAGATTCTCAGGGTACAATTGGAACCTATGACAGGGGTTGGCCTGGTCAGGAAGGTCAGGGAAGCCTTCCCTGAGAATTTGATGACTTAGCTGCGAGCTGAATGGTGAGTAGGAATTAATGAGTGGCTAAAATGGGGAACAGTTTTCCAGGCTCTGACAGTGTGTGCAAGTGCCATGTGGAGGAGTTTGAGGGGCCAAAATGAAGGGTAGGGTGGATGGAGAGGAAAGAGTAAGGGGTGAAGGAATGTTAATTAGGCTGCAGAGTTAAGTGATGGTCAGATCAGGCAGGGCGCAATGTAGGCTATATTAAGAACACCATCCCAACAGCAATGGGATGTCATTGAAGGGTCTAAGCAAAAATGTGACATGGTTAAATATGTGATGTCTTGCAAATTCAGTTCATCAAAATCCTAGTATTCTAAAACATTTTAAAATATACTCAACACATACATTAATCCCCAATATTCCTTAATCTGCCCACCCTCATTTCCAACAACTGTGGTGACATGGGATTGTACAAGGAATTGGCTTCATATACATAATTCATTGTCAATACATTTTGTGTTTACCTTCATGGGAAAAATGCTGGCTCACAGAATTAGTTGACTCAGTTGGGATGTATTCTTCCATTTGCTGGAAAAGTTTGTGTAAAATTGTTATTACTTCCTTAATGTTTGTTAGAAATCCTCAATGAAGCTATCTGGGCCTGGATTTTTTTCTTTATGGGAAGATTTGTAACTATAAATTCAATTTCTTTAAAAGAGTTTTTTAGGGTATCTATTTCTTGGCTGAGCTTTCGTAGTTTGCATCTTCAAGGAATTTTTCTGTTTAATTTGCCAAATACACTGATACAAAGTGTTCAAAATGTTCCCTTTTAACAACTGTAGAATCTGTAGTATTATCACCTCTTGTTACCTATACTGATAATTTGTCTTCTCTATCTCTTTCCTGATCAGTCAGCCTAGAAATTTATCAAACTTACTTAGCTTCTGAAAGAATCAGCTTTTGGTTTCATTGATTTTCTCTACTGTATTTCTACTGTGTGTTTTATTTTATTTTTTGAGACGGAGTCTTGTTCTGTCACCCAGGCTGGAGTACAGTGGCATGATCTCTGCTCACTGCAACCTCCCCTTCCTGGGTTTAAGCTATTCTCCTGCCTCAGCCTCCCAAGTAGCTGGAATTACAGGTACGTGCCACCAAGCCCAGCTAATTTTTTATATTTTTAGTACAGACGGGGTTTCATCATCTTGGCTAGGCTGGTCTTGAACTCCTGACCTCATGATCCACTCTCCTTGGCCTCCCAAAGTGCTGGGATTACAGGCATAGCCACCGCACCCGGCCTACCTTTTCTTTTGATTTCTGCTCTCATATTTCTTTTTTTTCTACTTACTTTGGACTAGACCACCACCATTTTTTGCTCCCCACTCTTCTCCTTCAAGGACTGCAATTATACACCATGCATTTGGCTGCCTGAAGTTGTCCCACCCTTTAGTGATGCTCTTTTTATTTTGGTAGGAGGTGTGTGTCTTATTTTGTTCTTTTTACTCTCTGTTTCAGGGAGGTTCTACTGCTATGTCTTCAAGTTCACTAATCTTTCTTTCTGCAATATCTTATCTGCCATTAATCTCATGTAACATATTTTTCAATCTCAGACATTGGAGTTTTCATCTCTAGAAGTTTGATATGGGTCTTTTTATACCTTCTCTGTAATATCTTCAGTCTTTCCTCTGGTTTCTTGAATATATGGAATATAATTATAATAATTGTTTTAATGTCCTTGTCTAACAATCTTCATCATCTGTAATTTCTGAGTCAGTTTTGACAGAATGTTTTATTTTATTTTTTGTTTGTTTTGAGACGGAGTCTTGCTCTGTTGCCTAGGCTGGAGTGCAGTGGCACGATCTCACTGCAACCTCCGCCTCTTGGGTTCAAGCGATTCTCCTGCCTTAGCCTGCTGAATAGCTGGGACTACAGGTGAGTGCCACCACACCCTGCTAATTTTTGTATTTTTAGTAGAGACAGGGTTTCACCATGTTGGCTAGGCTGGTCTCGAACTCCTGACCTCAGGTCATCCACCTACCTTGGCCTCCAAAAGTGCTGGGATTACAGGTGTGAGCCACCGCACTCAGCCTAGAATGTTTTATTTTTCTTATTATGGGTTGTATTTTTCTGTTGCATGCCTGGTAATTTTTGATTGGATGCCAGCCATTGTGAATTTACTTTGTAGATTATTTTCATATCCCTAAAACAGTTTGAACTTTCTTCTGGAGTATGATTAAGTTATTTGGACACGGTTTGAATGTTTTTGGGTCTTGCTTTTAAGCTTTGTTAGGTTATTCTAGAGCATTTAGTCAAGGGATATTTTTTCCCACTACTGAAGCAAGACCCTTCTTAGTACTCTAACTGGCACCTTGTGAATTATGACCTTTTCCACTTTTGCTGACGGGATCAGGAATCATTCACCATCCTGTGTGAGCTTTGAGTATTGTTTCCTCTAATCCTTTCTGATGGTTCTTTGCCAAGCCTTTGGTTATTTCCTCTCATGCATGTACTGATCATTTAGCTTAATACTTTAGAGGAATGGTCAGCAGGTCTCTGGAGTTCTCTCTGTGTCGCTCTGTCCTCTCTAGTATTCTACCCTGTGAACTCTAGTTGCCTTGGGTTCTCAGGACTCCCACCTATATCTCCTCACCTCATGGAGTCTTCTGGGTTCCCTTTCCCCATGCCAAAGCCTTTCTTCAGGCAGCAAGTTGGAGCAATTATATTGTGCATCTTGTTTGCATTCCATCTCTCATGGCTCACTGTCCTTCACAGCCTATGTCCAATGCCTTCAGGGCCATTGTTTCATATATTTTGCCCATTTAAAAAAGTATTTGGACGTTTATAATTACTTTCTACTTAAATTTACTAGCTGTCACAATCATTATTGAAGAAATTCACTCTTGCAATAATATACATATGTACTTCAGTTGACACAGAATTTCAACATGTAAAGCATATAAGAATTTCTTGCCACAATCATGTTTAGAATGCTTACCTATATTATAAGGGGAATATTAAAATGTTAGTAAATACAATGACTTTTTTCAGATTAGACATGATAAACAGCCTGCAAGGTTACTTGACCATTGGTCACACAGAATTTCAGACAGATCAGAACCAGTGTCAAAATAGGTATTTGTCCTTTTGGCTTTTTAAAGGTCAAGGCTGAATCAAAGGTAAATGAAAATATTGCATGAATATGAAGCTAAAATTGAATTTTATTAACACATACAACAATAGCATTAGGTAAACAGAGATAGGTGGATAGACAGACTGTCTCAGTTTCTTTTTAATAATTGAGTTTTTTTTTAAAATCAAAGCTTTACACATAATTTAAAAACTCAAAGGTAACAAAACCTGATATGAAAAACTCCCACACCACCATGATGAAGCAGCTATTCTGCAGGTGTTTTGCCCTCATTCTGTGTGTCCACTTTCAATTCCAAATGGGCTTATATGACCAAAGAGATGCAGGACCTAACCAACATGTACCAACAGGAACCATGAGCACGGGTATGGAACTGGGTCCTGAGGGTGCTGGGTAAGAATTAAGTTTGTGTTTATATAGGACAGCAGTACCCATTTATAGTATTGCCCTAGGGTTATGTTAACTATTCCACACTGCATCATAATCCAAAGAGATCTAGACCATCTGAACATCCCACATAATGTCACAATGACCTACCACATTGATGACATCATGCTAGCTGGGTGAGGTAAATAATAAGCAGCTAGCATACTGTACACTGGAGGATGGGAAATAATCCTTAAGACCCAGCAAGCTGTTACATCAGTGAAATTTTTAGGGCCCAGTAGGCTGCTTGAATGCCAAGATATACCCTTCACAGTAAAGGACAAATTACTGCTTCTCACCCACTCATTTCACCAAAATTATTCTGCCACCAAGGAAGCATACCAAGTTGTGTAGGCCTCTGTGGGAATTCAGAAGTTGGCAATACTGTTCTGACTTGTAAACTGGGTGAGATAGAAGTCTGCCAGTTTTCAGTGGGATCCATAGCACGTAAAAGTTCTCTAGCAGGTATGGTGTATTTAGCCCTGTTGCATGGACCAATTCAGGATATTCTATGGGACGAGTAAATGAGATAAGAAACCATGAAAGTTGATGGCAAGCTCCAATGGGAGAATCACAAGGTCAACTCTTGGCATTCTGTGGCAAGGCTGGGCCATCTGCAGTGCAAACCCCCAAAAACAACTTATCCATACTAATGTGCCTTGGTAAGAACTGATTATGGACATCAAGTGACGATGTAGCCAGAGATGCCCATCATGAGCTGGGCACAGGCAGGTGGTCAGGCTCCCATGTCATATCTGATTCTTTACCGATGTCCCTTCCTCAGCTCACAATTATGGCCATTTGGGAGGCTCTCATGTCTAGCTTATGGAGGACAAAAAAGCCTGAGCTGAATTCACTGCGTTTTCTTGGAATACAGGTTCAAAACTAAAATGGACTGCTACTGCCCTACAGGCCCACACAGGACAGGCCTTAAAAGACAGCAGTGAGGAGAACCCTTCCAAACGACATAATGTGGGGCAGTATTCCTGGTCATCAACTTTGTGTGGAAAGAAACTGTCTTGAAGTAAAACGTATTTTCATGACAAATGGCAAATAAGTTGGCCAGTTGATCAGGGGTCTGGAATAAGACTGGCATATCAAGGACAAGAAGTCTGGAGAAGCAGTGGAGAAATATATGACATATGGCACATAAGGAGGGGTTTGGTATTGTATAACAGAATCTTTACCTGCCAGAGACAATCCAACATGTAAGCAGCATTAAATAACCAAGTAGACAGATTTAGCCAGTTAACTTCAGCAGCTACAGCCATCAGCTCCACCGTCTCCTCCCTCTGCCCCCAGGAATGGCATAGGGGGCTCATGACAAAGTAGTCATCTTGCAGGAATGCAAGTGAGCAAGAGGCCAATAGACAGCCTCCACTTATCCAATAGCTACTCCCCAGGCCGGGTGCGGTGGCTCACGCCTGTAATCCCAGCACTTTGGAAGGCCAAGGTGGGTGGATCACCTGAGGTCTGGAGTTCAAGACCAGCCTGCCCAACATGGAGAAACCTGTCCCTACTAAAAATACAAAATTAGCTGGCCGTGGTGGCGCATGCCTGTAATCCCAGCTACTCGCGAGGCTGAGGCAGGAGAATCCCTTGAACCCAGGAGGCAGAGGTTGCAGTGAGCCAAGATGGCGCCACTGCACTCCAGCCTGGGCAATGAGTGAAACTCCGTCTCAAAAAACAACAAAAAAACCAGCCACTCCCCAATGTTAAACACCAAGTTCCCAATACAGCCCCAACCCTCAAGGATACCCAACAGCTACTTGGGCAGCAAGCTGACTTATGTTGGATTCCTTCCATCCTAGAATGGGCAGTGATTCTCCTTGACTAGAAACTGACCATCTGCATTTATGAGTTTTGACTTCCTTGCCTATAAGTTGTTGGCCAGCTCTACTATTCAAAGGTTTACAGGTATTTGATCCATCAACATGTATCCTGTGTAATATTGCCTTTGATTTAGGGACCCACTTTACAGCAAAGGAGGTGTGTCAGCAGGTACATAACCATGGGATCCACTGGTCCTATCACATACTATACAACCTAAAAAGTGCTGGCCTGATGGAAAACCCTTTTGAAAGTGAAAATGAAGCAAAAGCTTGAAGATAATAGCCTGTGAAATGGAATGACCCTGTCCACCAGGGTACAGCATATACTCTAAATCAATACTCATTGTATGGTGCTGTGCCTCATATATACATAGCATGCATGTTTGGGGATGGAAGGATATAAATAGAATTCCCACTGTGTAGTAGGCTGAATAATGGCCCCCAAATGTGTTCAGATCCTAATACCTGGATTCTACAAATATTTTACCTTCATGATAAAAGAAACTTTGTGGATATGACTAAGTTAATGACCTCAAGATACAGAGATTATCCTTGACTATCCAATGGGCCCAATATAATCATAAAGATTCTTACAAGGGAGAGGCAGGTTTGCTTAGTAGATGCAATGACTTAAGCAGGAGGATGGGGTGATATGAGTAATGGGCCATAGCCAAGAAATGTACGTAGCCTCTAGAAATTGAAAAAGGCAAGGAAACAGACTTTTTCTTGAAGCCTTCAGGAAAAGCAGTCCTGTTGATACCTTGATTTTAGGCTTCCAGAACTGTAAGAAAATAAATTTGTGTTGTTTGAAACCACTAAGTTTGTCATAGCACAATAGGAAATTAATATAACCACATACTCTTACTCCCAGTGACCCATGTGAGAAGTTTGTACTTCTCATCCCCACAACTTTGAGTCTAGAAGTCCTGATTCCCAAGAGAGGAATCTTTTCATCAAGAGACACAATAATAGATCCTTTAAACTTTAACTTGCTGAGGTTTCCCAGTTCAGGGTCCTTGTGCCAGGAGACCAGCAGGCAAGGAAAAGTCACCATGTTAGTTGGGGTAATTGAATCCAATTATCAGGAGGAAGTAGCGTTATTGCTACACGATAACGGAAGGAAGGAATGTACCTGTATTTTACATTCAAGGTATAGTGGTCTCTTGATACGTCCCAATATCAAGTAAAATGGACAACTTCCAAAACAGCAGGGTAAACATCTCCAAATATCGGCTCCTCTATAAAAGCAATGAGAACACGGGCAAAAATGGTCAGTCAACTTTTTCAGAACTCTACAAAGTAACTAAAAGCTTGAAATAATCTGAGGTGCCTTTATTCGAGAAAACCAGCTAAATCTTGGTAAACAGGGAAGCATTTTAACTTGCCTTATTCCCAGCCCCCACTTCTAATACAATGATAAATAGTAATGATGACAGTGAGCAACCTTACCTTACTCTTAACTTTAGGGAGAATGCTTCCAGCGTGTCTCACCATTAAGTGATACGCTGTCCTTTGTTAAGCAGTATCCAGAGTCCTATTATATCGTTGGCTTATCCGTTTCCCACTGCACTCTAGTGTCACTTTTCTAATGAATCAAGTGACCCTATATGTGTGGAGTTTTTCTAGACTTTCTGTTCTGTTCAGCCTCCCACCATGCCAGGCTAATTTTTTGTATTTTTAGTAGAGATGGGGTTTCACCACGTTGGCCAGGCTTGTTTCAAACTCCTGACCTTAGGTGATCTGCCCACCTCGGCCTCCCAAAGTGCTGGGATTACAGGCGTGAGCCACCGCGCCTGGCCTGGGACTGGTAGCTTCATAGAGAGAGGAGGAAAGGCCTGAGTGGGCATGCTCAGCCCCTTCACCATATGATTCCCTGCAGTCCCCATCAGCAACAAGGCTCTCCCCAGATGTGGTCCCTCCACCTTGAAGTTCTCAGTCTCCTCCCTAACTGCAAGAAATGAATTCCTTTTCTTTATAAATTACCCAGTTTCAGGTATTCTGTTATAAACCACAGAATACAGACTAGGACACTACCCTTCCTACCAGTATCCCTATCTTCCACTTGAAGAAAATACATATTAGTAGAAAATACATATTAGTGAGGGGGTTAAATCCAAGTGCACGTTTCCTACTGCTTCCTCCCACTAAGGAAGCTAGGGTGCAGATACATGATCCAGTAAGCTTGACCAATTGGATGATGATATAGTTTGGATCTCCCCTGCACATCTCATGTTGAGATGTAATTCCCAGTTAGAGGTAGGGCCTGGTGGTGTCTGGGTCATGGGGACTGATCCCTCATGGCTTGGTGCTGTCCTCACCGTAGTGAGTTCTCATGAGATCTGATTGTTTAAAAGTGTGTGACACCTACCCCCACCCCCTTGCTCCTGTTTTTGCCATGTGAAATGCCTGATCCTACTTCACCTTCTGCCATGAGCAAAAGCTTCCTGAGGCCTCCCCAGAAGCAGATGCAGGCACTAGGCTTCCTGTACAGCCTGTAGAACCGTGAGCCAATTAAACTTCTTTTCTTATAAATTACTCAGCCTCTGGTACTTAGAGCAATGCAAGAATGGCCTAATATGGATGGTCTCTCCTGTGACTTGAAATCTTGAGGAATAATGAAAATAACCCCTTAATAAATTCCTTTCTTGCTTAAGATAACCCAGAAGAATCAGTTTCTATTGTAGGAAAAAAAGACTTCATTAATGCAAATGTCAAGAGAAAATTCAAACTAATTTTTACACATCCTTCCTCTAAACGTTTTGAAAGCTACTAAAAGGCTTTCTGAGCTGTTAAATCTGAAGGATTTATAACAGATTGTTATTTTCGAACACAGGTATTCTATGTATGCAGTTTGTATGTTTGTGTGAATACACACACACACACTCATGAACCACACTGTTTATGCAGACTCAATGTAAATGTACACCTGAGTTGTGCAACATTCAAATCAATGCAGAAATCAAGCAAAGATTAGATTCAGTTAATTGTAGTTATTTCTTGGAAACACTACCTATTTTTTGAGACAGGGTCTCACTCTGTTGCCCAGGCTGGAGTACAGTGGTGTGATCTTGGCTCACTGCAACCTCTGCTACCCAGGCTCAAGTGATCCTCCCACCTCAGCCTCCTGAGCAGCTGGGACCACAGGCGTGTGCCACCACGTCCAGCTACTTTTTTTTTCCCCCTCAAGACAGAGTCTCACTCTGTCACCCAGGCTGGAGTACAGTGGCACCATCTTGGCTCACTGCAACCTCCGCCTCTCAGGTTTAAGCAATTCTCCTGCCTCAGCCTCCCAAGTAGCTGGGATTACAAGTGCCCGCCACCACATCTGATTAATTTTTGTATATTTAATAGAGATGTGGTTTTGCCATGTGGGCCAGGCTGATCTTGAACTCTTGACTTTGTGATCCGCCCGCCTCAGCCTCCCAAAGTGCTGGGATTATAGGTGTTAGCCACTGCGCCCGGCCCACACCCAGCTATTTTTACAATTTTTTTGTAAAGATATAGTTTTGCCTTGTTGGCCAGGCTCGTCTTGAACTTCTAGGCTCAAGCGATCCACCCTCCTTGGCCTCCCAAAGTGCTGGGGTTTCAGGCATGAGCCACCACACCCAGCTGGAAATATCTTTTATCTTAAAAATTCCTAAGCATCCTATCAATTACCTCATTACTATAAATTTAATTTTAATGTAATATTTTAACACAGTTGCCAGGATCTTATTCAAACCTTCATTTTATAGGTGGAAAAAGAGCTCACGCAGGGGTGTCCAAGGGAGAGAATATAGTCTTGGGTTCTTAGATTCCGTTTCTGGTTGGGCCAGTAAATACTTCCTCATCCCTCTTTTCTGCTTATCACTAGAAACAGAAGCTAAAAACCATGGCTTCAAACTGTTAAAAGCCTAAAACAAAACAGAACAACAACAGTAACAAAATAAGGTGGGCTGGACAAGCTTGGCAGAGAGCCTGCTTGGAGAAGCTGTATGAAAAGGATAAGAAAGACTCTGCCACCACTCCTGAAGGTTCTCGGCCCAAGATGGAATTTAGTCTCAGAAACTCTTATACTAATAAAATTTGTACATCAAATTAAGATCAGCAACAGTTAAAACATTAATAAAGACTGAAGCATTTGTTCACTTAAAACAATTTTATTTAATATTTAGTATATTTACTTTTAAAATAAAAATTAAAGGAAAGCCCATGAACTTATTTTCCATGAACATAATACAATAGTAGTCACCTATCTCCTCTACCCAACTTGTGTTTTAGGAGTCCTTTTGGATCTTTTCCCCCATAATGGCCTCTCTCTTTTTGCTTTACAGTGCAGTCTAACAGATATGTTGAGTAGCTAATTTATATCTCTGAAGATCTCCACAGAACTCTTAAATTCTAAGTCTTCATAGTCTTTGCACCTTGCCAAGTTTGCTTTCCTTTGGGAATTTCGTCATAACCACAAGGTTATTCCCCAGATATGCAGTTTGGGGAAATTAACCTGGCAGTAGTAAACAGACTGGATTAGAAAAGGTGGCAATCGTAATGAGGATATTGCAATAACCGGGGAAAGCTACAGAAGGATCTTGAGTTAGGATGATGACAGTTACAATAGAAAGGAGACCAGTACAAGAGACAGTGAAAACAGAATGGATACAATTTAGTCGAAGAATTGGCTGTGGGTGAAAAGAAGAAATCAAAGATGCCCGAAGTTGTGAGTTTCAGGTAGCTCTGGGTTTATAATCCTAGTTCTGACTCGCACTATCTTTAGATATACTCGCTGCTGACTACTAACTGAACAAGGTAGTAACCCTGTCATCTTGTAACTTACCTAAGTCTCAGTTTCCTCCTCTGTAAAACAAACTACCAAAATAAAGCTGACGAAAAGATTGAAGTAACATATAAAACCCTTAGGACAGTGCCTAGTATCCATTAAGCAGCAGATAAATGGCGGTCATTGTTAGGGAGTAGGGTAAACGATAAGAACAGAAAGTTAAAAAAATGAGTAGCAGCACGGACTTTTGCGTGGGGATTCGATCTTTCTACTACACGTTACACATACCTCTAAGCAGAGAAAGGGGTTGGAGGGGAGTTTGATAACGTGACTAATAATCCTCCTCCCCTTGGGGGGGAATCTTGATAAAGTATAGCCACCCACATGGAGGACTAATATAAACTGGATTGCAGAATGCACTTGGGCTGGGCGCTCAAGTGGGCCAGGCTTCTTGATTCCTATTTTATCCCCCTTAAACTAGGATAGCAAGGTCTAACTTACACTTTCATTTGCTGCTGAAGTTTCGGAACAGAAAGATAGCCAGATCATATTAATTACATGGATAGGCAAGAAAGCATGAGCCCTGAGGAGGAAGGAAAGGACTGTCCAGGTGTACTTACCTCAAAGATGAGAAATATCAGACAGGAAACCCTAGGTTCTTGCCCTTCAGTCGCTATCTCCTTGCCATTAGTAAAATGCGGCCGATGAATGTCCTCACTTCTGGACATCCCCATCTGGGCAGGAGGTGGGAAGGGTGATGTGCAAATGGATGGGAAGAACCTTTTTCTCGGCAGTGCCCACCACACGCAGCCCAGTGCCACGCACCGCAAGCGCTCCATAAACGCACACAGCGTCGCCCCTACCAGAATCCCGGGCGGCCTTCGCGGCATTTCTCCTGGCGTCGGCTTTCAGACTCCCGCGGGTGGGATAGGTCGAGAGGGCGGTATCTTTTGGCTTTTCTTCTCCCTAGACGCTCTGAACCATGTTTATGCAACGTTTAATGGGCTCTAATAAAACGCCTAATATTTTGCCCAGCGGAAGCACCTACCCCTTCGTTAAGCCGACTCTGCGAGGGTGAAGCTGCAACCCCAAGGCCGGAAAACGCGGCTATCGAAAAGTGCGGCTACCGAAAAGCGCATGCGCCACGGGGTGGCATGAAGCTAGAGAAACCCGCGGAGGTGGGCGGAAACCATGGCAACCCTGCGGGATGACGACGTGGTGACCGTCCCTAGCGCTGGATTATGACGCAGGCAGTGGGCGCGGACTCTGCGGTTCGCTTGACTGACGGCGCAGCCTCCGGGCCTCGCCACAGCAGCAACGGCAGAGGCCAGCGGGCGAGGTCAAGATGGTGGCTCCGCGGGCGGGGGAGGCGGTGGAGGGAGGAGGAGTCAGACCTTAGCTTGCCGGAAACACCGAAACCCAGAGACCTCCTGGGGAGCCGCCGCTGCCGCCCTCTCGGCCGTAGCTGCCTCCGCCGCCTGCTCCACTTCGAGGGACGCGAGCGGGCGGCGGGGCGGGCCGTGAGAGAGACAGGAGAAGAAGGAGCGCAGGGGCGGAGTTGCCCGCCTTAGCCCCTGCCCCCGGCCGCGGCCCCGGGCCCTGCCCCGCGTGGCCCTGCCCGGCCCGCCCAGCCCCGGTGTGGCAGCGGCTCATGGCGGCGGTGGGGGCCCCGCAGCAGCAGGTGCGGATGGCCCATCAGCAGGTCTGGGCGGCGCTCGAAGTGGCGCTCAGGGTGCCCTGCCTTTACATCATCGACGCCATCTTCAACTCCTACCCCGATTCCAGCCAAAGCCGGTTCTGCATCGTGCTCCAGATCTTCCTCCGGCTCCTTGGTAAGGGAACAGGGTACCCTGCGTCCCGGGACCGCTCTGCGGGCCGAGATGTGCCCCGAGGAGTGGGCAGGCGTGCGAGGCCATGGGTCGAGTATGTGCCTTTGGGAACTACAGTTTCATCTCTGAAAGGGTCGTCTTTACGGGGTGGGAGGGGGAAGGAGATGATACTTGTCTGAGTTGACAGCGGAGCAGTCCCCCTAGCGAGGACTCAGTGTTGTACCTCAGTGAGAGGGGGAGAAAGCAAGAATGCGTGGGCATGCAGCTCTTTGCCCGTTTCTCTTGGGAAATGAGTACTGGCTTACCGCGTCCTATGCGACAGCCTTCGAAAAAACAACTGTATCCCAGGCTCGTCGTGTGTGACCTTGGACTTCTGCCAAGGCGTGGGCCTCAGTTTCCCTTTATTACAAAATGCAGAGTACTTGTATATTGTCACTTCTGCTGCACCCAAGGGTCCACAGGATCGTGAAGTGTCTGCAGTAAATGACATCCAAGCGAAGGAGACAGGGTTTCGAATGTCAGACCTTGAAACCATTACCAAAAATTCTCATGAAAGCGCGATGCTAAAATTTTCCATGAATAAACGAGAAGGTATTGAAGATGACTGTAAAAAGTGATGAGCCATTTGCCAAAGAAACGTCTGAAAATAATTCTTTGTTTCGTATGGATGGTGTGTTAAAAGTATCTTATATTTCATTTCTTCCTCTCCATCTTCACTTACATCATCAGAGTGCGATGCATTTATGCGTAAAATAATTTTTTAAGTAATTGCAACCTGGCAATTTTTGTTGATGAGGTAATTCTGGTGATCGGTCTTAAGTAGGCTAGTGCTTTTGAAGTGTTGCTGAGGGCAGACTGAGGGTGAGATCTTTACCAAGCCTTTCTGAATTACAAGCCATCTGTTGCTTTTATTCTTTCAAAAGAGGAGTGGCAATAAAGGCCGAATTTTGTTCTTAGCAATAAATAGCCATATTTTACATTTCTCTGGTACTTTCCTTTTGCAAAACATTTTCACTGGTATTATCTAACCTAACCTTCAAACATCCCCCAGAGGTGGGTGGTGGTATTCTCATTTTACAAACCAGGAAACAGGGTCATAGAGGTTAAGTGTTGCTCTTGGTAGGCAGCCGGTAAGTGGTTGCCAGAGCCTGGGGCTTAAAAATCTTTTGACATTAAGTATGGTTTACTTTTCTCCCTAACAGCTGCAGTCCAGATACAGAATGCTATAGTAATGATCATATGCTAGATCTTAAAACTAAAGATGTGAACGTGATGTTCAGCTCAAGCTGCTTGTAATCCACCGGCTACCTGATTCCAGCTGTTCCTACTTGCCACTGCTAACGTATACCACCACCACAATTTGTGTTAAAAATTGGGCTCTGTTTGAGAGGATTCTGCATATTCAGCCCAGAAATAGTGTAGTGACTGCTTTGAATATTCTTACAGCATGATGACTGCAGATTCTCTGAGAATCCCTTTGGGACCTGGTGCTTTAATGCAATACTCTGTTGAGCTTCAGGCTAGGCAGCTTCAAGGAAAAGAAGTATTTTCTTTAATTAAATAATTTGTAGTTTGAGAACATTGAACGAAGTAATCTGGTATTTTCCTTGTACTAGCCATGCTTCTTTTGTAATAAGTCTTGAAAGTTTGTGTTTGACGGTTTAAAGAAGGGCGTGACTTAAGGCGACTGCTCAGTGCTTTGGTTTATTTTTGCCTTTTAAAAAAATGGACAATGATGACATCTGTTTCATAGGGTGTTAAAGACAATAAAACTATTTTAATGCTTCATTTAATACCATATTTTGTTAGATATTTTGGTCTTTTGAAATCATCAGCAAAGTATTGGTGCTGTTTATTTGAAAATTTTGATCCCAGAATCTCTGGATCAGACTTTGAGAAATACAAAATATTTTTCAGATCTATCATCTGACTCTTCTTATATTATGTCATGTAATTATGCTAATTTTTCATATTTGTAAGGATGATAAGAATGAAAAAAACTGGTTTTGGTGCTAAAAAATTATATGTTACTAAAAGACACAGGTTTGTGTGTAAAATATGCCAATGGATAGTTGAAATTAATCGTTCTGCCTTGTTAGTTTTTTTGTAGTTGTAGACTTCTCAGTACTACTGTGTATAAGTCTTACCACTTGTCAACCTCACCCTTTTCTTTAAAATTAATGTGTAAAAATGGAAATCTCTCTCTTAAGTAAAAAGCATTACCAGTTTTATGTATGGTGGTAGAAGTATTTACTCCCTTCTACCTACAAAGTGGTGCTACAACTGTACCTTCATTTGATATCAAAACTAATTTGAGATTTCAACCGGTTGGAAAATACAGCAACTCATTTTGGAGATCCAAATAAAATTCTATGACAATATATAGAATATTTAAGAACATAAAGCCATGTCTTAAGGGGTGTTAAATACTAAATGAAACTCAACCCAGAGCAGCATAATGCTGAGTTAGCAAATTTAAATTTTTAACCAAGGCAGAAAATGCAAGCCTAGGAGTTTGTTTTGATAGTATTACTCATGGTGATAATTCATTGAGGTGGGAAAAGTCTTTAAACATAACAGCAAACCCAGAAGTTCCAAGGAAAAATCTGATAAATTTCAGTACATAAAAATGAAAAGCTTTTTTATGGCAAAACTTTAAAAATCTTTAAATGACAAACTGAGAGAAAATACTTGTATCATAAGTGATTGACGTTCTAGTAAGCGTTTTACTCTGCCAGGGAAGTTGAGGCAGGAGAATCACTTGAACCAGGGAGTTGCAAGTTGCAGTGAGCCGAGATCGCGCCACTGCACTCCAGCCTGGCGACAGAGCGAGACTGTCTAAAAAAAACAAAACAAGAAAAAACTTATACTCCCTTAGGAAAATCCCTAAGACAAGCAATTCACAATTAACAAAATGCAGATGTTCAATAAGCAAGAGAAAAAGTATTTAGCCCTTCCTGCAGGAGCTTGATTTTATGGGGGGAAAAAAAGGACTTAGCCTTTCTTATAGTTAAATACAGTCAAGACCAGGTATGGTGGATCACACCTGTAATCCCAGCACTTTGGGAGGCCGAGGCGGGCAGATCGCTTGAGGCCAGGAGTTTGACACCAGCCTGGCCAAATGGCGCAACCCGTGTCTACCAAAATATTAGCCGGGCGCAGTGACTCCTGCCCGTAGTCGCAGCTACTCTGGAGGCTGAGGCACGAGAATCACTTGAACCGGGGAGGTGGAGGTTGCAGTGAGCCAAGATCGTCCCACTGCACTCCAGCCTGGGCGATAGAGCGAGACTGTCTCAAAAAAAAAAAAAAAAGTCAAAAAAAATTTATCAGATTGGTGAAAAGTTCAAAGTTTTGCAAAGGCATTTACCTTTTTGAACTAGGTAAATTTATACAATTTTGGAAGACTCTTTTTTTTTTTTTTGAGACGGAGTTTCACTCTTGTTGCCCAGGCCGGAGTGCAATGGCGCGATCTCGGCTCATCACAACCTCCGCCTCCCGGGTTCCGGCGATTCTCCGGCCTCAGCCTCCGGAGTAGCTGGGATTACAGGCAAGTGCCACCACCCCCGGCTAATTTTTTTTTTCTAGTTTTAGTAGAGACGGGGTTTCTCCATGTTGGTCAGTCTGGTCTTCAACTCCCGACCTCGGGTGATCTGCCCTCCTCAGTCTCCCAAAGTGCTGGGATTACAGGCGTGAGCCACCGTGCCCGGCCCGGAAAACTGTTAATATCAGTGTAAAACTATTTGGCACTATCAACTGTCATTTACAACTGACTTTTTTGTTTGTTTTGTTTTAAAGACAGAGTCTCGCTCTGTCATCAAGGCTGGAGTGCAGTGGCGTGATCTCGGCTCACTGCAACCTCCACCTCCCAGGTTCAAGCGATTCTCTTGCCTCAGCCTCCGGAGTAGCTGGGATGCCTGGCTCGTACAACTTTGGACTCACAATTTCAATTCTAGGGAATTGGCCTAGAGATATAGTTGTACAAAAGGACTATGGGCAAACACTACTGGAAATAACAAAGCAACAAACTTAATCTAAATATGTATTGATACAAATCTGTTCATTGTATTAGGTCCAGCCATGCAATAAAGTTCTTGAAAGGAATGAGATAGCTATTTTTGGTGCTGAAAAAGACCTCAGAAAACCTATGAAGTGAAAAAACAAAGCCGAAGTAATTATAACTGGCAGAGGAATAGACAGAGATTTCTCAACAGTTGCAGTATTGACATTTTGGACAGGATAATTCTTTGCGGATGAGAGCTCTTCTGAATGCACTGTAAGATTTTTAGCAGCGTCCCTTTCCCCTGCCCATTAGATGCAGGAGCACCTTGCACCCCAACAACCCAATGTGACAGCCAGAGCTGTCGCTAGATATTGCCAAATCCTGGTTGAGAACCACTGGGATAGACAAATAGATTAGTACTTAGCCTTATTTATAATTAAATACATAGCCCAGAAACAGACACAAATGTATATATAGATATAATGTGTTTCAGAGAAAGAATTGAAGTACCTTGAGGTAAACATGGACTGTTGAATTAATGATCATTTTGTTACACCTTTGGAAATAAATTATACTAGATGTCTACCTCATGTCAATATATAAACAGTCACTTCTAGACTGGGCAGTGTAGTGAGACCCTGTCTCTGCAAAAATAAAAGTTTAAAAAAATAGCCATACTTGGCGGTGGGCGCCTGTAGTCCTATCTACTCAGGAGGCTGGGGTGAGAAGATCGCTTGGGCCCAGGAGTTCAAGGCTGCAGTGAGCTATGATTGCATAACTGCACTCCAGCCTGCGTGGCAGACAAGACCCTGTCTCTTAAAAAAAAAAAAGTCATTTCTAAGTGTATTCTTACCTAGATGTATATGTAAATATGAAATGAAGAACTTTAAATTTTTAGAAAAAAATATGGAATATCTTATTTTTCCAATCTTAGATTAAGGGAGAAATTCTGTAAAAATATATAAAAGCAAATACATAATGAAGATTGATAAACTGAATGATACTGAGGTTAAAAACCTATGTTAATCAAAAGATCGCACCACAGCACTGCAGCCTGGGCAACAGAGCGAGACTCCATCACTAAAAATAAAGAAAGAAAGTGAAATCTCGGGTAAGGGGGAACTACTGTACTTACATTTACCGATTTATTATAAAGGCAACTACAAAGGTCACAGATGAATTAACCAGATGGAAGGAGATGTACTAGGTGAGGCAAAGAAGGAGAGAAGGGGAGAAGGGGCGTGGAGCCTCAGTGTTCAGCTGAGAGCTGACAGAACTCAGTCCTTTTGGGTTTTTATGGAAGCTTCCTTAAATAGACATGATTGATTAAATCACTAGTCATTGGTTTATGGACTCAAGCTTCAGCTTCTTCCCCCTCCCCAAATGTGGGGGCTGGGGGTAGGAATCAAAGGTATAACCCTTAATCACTGGGTTGATTCTCCTGGCTACCTAGCCCCCATCCTGAAGCTATCTAGGGGCCCCCAGGCACCAGTCATCTGATTATTGTACAAAACAGTCATCACTCCAGAGATTCTAAGGATTTTAGAAGCTATGTCAGAAAATGGGATAAAGACCAAATACTAATTTTTTTTTTTTATGATATCACAGATGGGAAAGACAAACTAGAAAAACTTGCTTTAACTCTTCATTTAACACCTCACTGTAGGGTTTGGCTTTTTAAAATCCATGTTCATATATTTTTGATAAAAGCATACTTGTTATAATTTCAGGTTAAAAGCAAAAGTTTAATTTTGTGTTATTAATACTTAGAATACCATTTTTTTTTTTTTTACCTAAAATAAGAATCCAATAGAAATTTTTTCTTTATAGTTTATCAAGTATGCTAACAGATTAACAACATTTCAAGACACTTTGTTGTAAACTTCATTGCAGAAGGCTCCCTTGGGAGTAAGGTAGTAATAACATTTATTTCTGTGCTTTTCCATATTCTGTCAGGTATTGAAATGTTTTTCAACAAGTTGCTTTTTGTTTTAAAGGTATTTCGGGTACTTGGAGAATTGTAAATATTATGTTTTGTACCCTGATTTTTAGTCATAAGTTTCCAGAAGAGGGTAAGGGTATGAATAGACTTTACACATAAAAGAGTGAAACACTTTGTTATGTAACATGTATAGTAAGTTTTTTTATTTTTTCCTTTGTTTTTATTTGCCTGTTTTTGGTAATCCAGATTGAGAAGGCCTGAACTTTCATGAGTTGAGTTCGTATATAGTTTCAAAGTTCCTGAATTGATTTGGATACCTCCCTCTTTTTGACTACCTTGAAAACTCTAGTGAACTCTCTTAATCACAGGAGAATTGGACTGGGATCTCTGAGTTGTGATTTCAGTAAATTCTGTTCTCTTTTAATTTTTTATGAAGCAGCATTTATATACAGCCTTGATTACTTGTGCAAGTCACTTCCAAATCCTAATGAGAAACTGTCTCTGGACTTTTATATTTTCTTAGATCTACAGTGTAAATACCAAGAAAGCATTTCATATCTAATGTAAGAATGCACTGAAACTTTGATATTATTCTGCAAAGGCCATGAGAAAGATGATTACTTTGGAGACTTATTACTTGGGATGTTTGCTTTTAAAATGAGAGCAGATTCTTCCCAAACTCCATAAGTAGGAACGTGACTATAAGGAAAATCTGTGAACCCCATATACCTACAAACTTTGGGTAGGAATTAAAACGTGTACTATTCTTGAAATGTTAACTCACTGTTACATCTTGGGGGGTGTGATTTTAATCAGGATAGAGTATTGTCAGATTGTTACTTGCTGGGACACATCCAAATTTTGAGGTTGTAGTCTTACTACATTATTTGTCTATTTGATGCCTTCCCCTTTTTTCTTTGATACATTTGCATAAAGCACAATGGCACTTTTTCACTAGAAATGTTTCTAAAACCCAAATCATTTCTTCATTTGTGTGTGGTAAAAACAAGCTTCAGGAGAAAAGTTATTAGAATTTTAAAAAATAGTTATAAAATTATAGCAAAGCTCATGAATAGTTACTGAAGATTACTTTACTACTTTGTGAATAGCAAGTTGACAAAAATAATTTACGGTTCCTGCTTGACTTTCTCCCCTCTAAGTGGCATAAAGTAGAACTAGAGTTTTTTTGTTTTGGTTTTGACCCAACTTAGAAGATTTGTTTTAAAGTTTCTGAAGTTTTGTCTCAGGAAAATAAGGTTGTTTTCCATGTAGAGAATGTAAGATTACATATGGCATCTGGTAGGCTGAATTAATTCCATTTCCTTGTTACCTTCCATGGAAGAAGTTTCCAATAAAAAAAATCTTTTCTGGGCAGGAGTTCGAGACTAACCTGACCAACGTGGAAAAACCCTGTATCTACTGAAAATGCAGAATTAGCCGGGCATGGTGGTACATGCCTGTAATCCCAGCTACTTGGGAGGCTGAGGCAGGAGAATCGCTTGAACCTGGGAGGCAGAGGTTGCAGTGAGCCGAGATCATGCCATTGCACTCCAGCCTGGGCAACAAGAGTGAAACTCCATTTAAAAAAAAAAATACCTATTTCCTGTTAAAAGAGCCTGTTCTGCGTTTACAACTCTTTGGGAGATTATTAGTGGCCCATTTGCTTGGGGAATCAGGTGGTTTGTATTTAGAGGTTTATATGTCTTCTACCTTATTGTGTCCTTTTGTTTTCCTTTTCACAAATGACTTGACACTTTGGCACAGAATACATTTTAAATCCCTGGACAGAGTCATCATTTAAAGGAACTAGCCCTTGCCTGTATGTGCAATGGATTGTGAAATGCGTCCACTGTAATAATATGCAGTGTCTTAATTACCTGCTGAAATAAGGTGGATAGATGGATTTTTATTTTATTTAATATTTATGTATTTATTTGAGACAGGGTCTCCCTCTGTCACCAAGGCTGGTGTGCAGTGGCGTGATCTCAGCTCTCTGCAACTTCTGCCTCCTGGGTTCAAGCGATTTTCCCACCTCAAGCCCCTGAGTAGCTGGGAGTACAGGCACGTGCCACCACGCCTGGCAAATTTTTATATTTTTGGTAAAGACAAGGTTTCACCATATTGACATGGTCTCGAACTTCTGGCCTCAAGTGATCCACCCGCCTCAGCCTCCAAAGTGCTGGGATTACTGGTGTGAGCCACCGCGCCTGGCCAAGATGGATTTTTAACTTGGAGTTTGTCACTTTTTCTGTACTCCAGGGTGTGGTTTCTCATTGTCTTTTTCATAGATTTTATTTTTCAAGCAGGCTGTATTTTGTCATTGCCTTTAAAAACATCCAGAAGTGACAGACATTCCCACTGTCATTCCCAATGTCCCAATAAGTACAGTGAATACTATTGTACTTACTTTGTACAAAATATTGTAGGATCCATAGATGGACAAGGTAGGATCCTTGCTTTCTGTTACAGATACATGTATAATAGGGTAGATTATGCTTAGATAACTGCAGACTACAGTATCAGGTGGTATGAGTGTTCAGTGTTTCACTGAGTTCTGCAGGTATGCTGAAAGAACAGTTTCTATCAAAGAAAGTAAGATGCTAGGATAAGTAGGATTTGAACAGTCAGGGATTGGGAAGTTGGTGGGGACATCATTCCAAGCAAAGAGAATGTAAACACTGCTGTAGCTATAGTGGAGAAAAGAATGTGTTTGGGGAACCCAAGTCTGTGTGTGTGTGTTAGGAGGAATATTACTGTAAAGCAAATTGGATCCTTGAGTGCCAGGAGCAAGAATGTAGATTTTAGTTAATAGTAATTTCAGAGCCGCTGAAGTATTTTGAGCAGAGGAATGAAGAAAGGCAATTTGGTGATGGCTTGTAGATGGATTTGGACAAGATGAAGGTTTTTTTGAGACAGACTAATTGATTGGTGTCACAGAAAAGGGGGATAGAGGTGTTAGAAGAATTTGGCAACTAATTGGCAAAGTTTGAGCATGTGGGGCTGGGTTGGGAGTATCTCTAAGAGAACAATAATGGTACCTTCAACTGAAATAGCAAATCACAAGGAAAAGCTGATTCTAGGTTAAGGCAAGTTGAGTTTCAGAACTTTGGAAATTTGCAGTTGTAATGTAGGAGTGAAAGTAGGTGAGTATTCAGATGACATTCCCATTGTTGAAACCTTGGATAATAATGTGTTTATTGTAATCCTACTTAAAATGTGCATTTCTGTCAGAGTACAAAGAAAGATGGTGTCTATGGAGTGGGGGAAGGAGAATTATCATTTTCTAAAAACATGTCTTGGTTTTCTGAGTGTTACTTTTGTAATGTGAAGAACAATAAAAAGAGATGACTATTTTAAGAAACAGATTCAGCATTGTACAGGAAAAAGGGAACTTGGAGGATGTTTCTAAGTCTGAAGGAAACTATTTAGGAGGAAAGAAAAACTGAATTTTGGATCCTTTGGAGAATGCTCAGAGTTAAGGAGTAGGAAATAAGAGCTGCCATGAGTTCACAGTTTGAAGAAAAGGAGGAATTAGGTGGAAGTATAAAACTTGAACTTGATTTCCTAAAGAATGCTTTAAAAAAAAAAATCTAAAACTTGGCTGGGCGCGGTGGCTCACGCCTGTAATCCCAGCACTTTGGGAGGCAAGGCGGTGGAATCACTTGAGGTCAGGAGTTAGAGACCAGTCTGGCCAACATGGTGAAACCCCCCGTCTCTACTAAAAATACAAAAATTAGCTGGGCGTGGTGGCAGGTGCCTGTAATCCCAGCTGATTACAGGAGGCTGAGGCAGGAGAATTGCTTGAGTCTGGGAGGCAGAGGTTGCAGTGAGCTGAGATTGCATCGCCAGCGCACTCCAGCCTGGGCAATGGAGTGAGACTCCGTCTCAATCAATCAATAATAAATGAATCTAAAACTTAATAGGAACAAATGTTTTCCATTTGGGTTATTTTTAACCCAATTTTAAAAATTATCTTAATTTTAATGATTATGAAATGATAAAGGACATATTCTTTTGAGTTTTAAAACTTGTTAAAATGTATGTACCACTACACATTCATCTTGAAGAGATAATTTAGTAATTTGGTGCCTTGGACATACACAGTGTTACTTGAAATACTTTGGAAATTAGAAAGTAAGGAATGAAACTTTAAAGAATAATTTATTATGTTTGGTCTGTCCTCCTGAACTCTGACTTTACAAAACCTTTATTGCCCTTTACGCCTAAATCGTCTTGAGGCTTAATGTTCATAACTGAAAATATTCATATTTCCTAATTAAAGAATATCATAACTATTAGTGGGGAAACATTCTTACAAAGACTTCATTCAAATGACTTTTTCTTTCTTTCTTTCAGGTATATTTGTATCCAGTATTGTTCTGATCTTGTCACAACGATCACTTTTCAAGTTTTACATGTACAGCTCAGCCTTTCTATTAGCTGCAACTTCAGTGTTGGTGAATTATTATGCTTCTTTGCACATTGACTTCTATGGTGCCTACAACACATCAGCTTTTGGAATTGAGCTGCTTCCTCGAAAAGGTCCCTCGCTGTGGATGGCACTTATCGTTCTACAGCTAACACTTGGAATTGGATACGTTACACTACTCCAGATTCATTCCATCTATTCACAATTAATTATTTTGGATCTCTTGGTTCCTGTAATAGGCTTAATCACAGAGCTACCATTACACATCAGAGAGACTTTAGTGTTTACTTCTTCCTTGATTCTCACATTAAATACAGTGCTTGTCTTGGCAGTGAAACTGAAGTGGTTTTATTATTCCACACGATATGTTTATCTTTTAGTGAGGCATATGTATCGAATTTATGGATTACAGTTGTTGATGGAGGACACATGGAAGAGGATTCGTTTCCCAGACATACTGCGAGTCTTTTGGCTAACAAGAGTTACAGCTCAGGCTACAGTGTTAATGTACATCTTAAGGATGGCAAATGAAACTGATTCCTTCTTTATTTCTTGGGATGATTTTTGGGACCTCATTTGCAATCTTATAATTAGTGGATGTGATTCTACACTAACTGTACTGGGCATGAGTGCTGTAATTTCCTCAGTAGCCCATTACTTGGGGCTTGGAATATTGGCCTTTATTGGATCAACTGAGGAAGATGACAGGCGGCTTGGCTTTGTTGCACCTGTTTTATTTTTTATTTTGGCTCTTCAGACTGGGTTAAGTGGGCTAAGACCAGAAGAGAGACTTATTCGCTTAAGTAGAAACATGTGCCTTTTATTAACTGCAGTCCTGCATTTCATCCATGGAATGACAGACCCTGTATTAATGTCTCTCAGTGCCTCTCATGTGTCATCTTTTCGTAGACATTTTCCTGTGCTGTTTGTCTCTGCTTGCCTGTTTATTCTTCCTGTCTTACTCAGTTATGTTCTTTGGCATCACTATGCACTAAATACATGGTTGTTTGCAGTTACAGCATTTTGTGTGGAACTGTGCTTAAAAGTAATTGTTTCTCTCACTGTTTATACGTTATTCATGATTGATGGCTACTATAATGTCCTCTGGGAAAAGCTTGACGATTATGTCTACTACGTTCGTTCAACAGGCAGTATTATTGAATTTATATTTGGAGTTGTAATGTTTGGAAATGGGGCTTACACTATGATGTTTGAGTCAGGAAGTAAAATTCGGGCTTTTATGATGTGCCTACATGCATATTTTAACATCTACTTACAAGCCAAAAATGGCTGGAAGACATTCATGAATCGTAGGACTGCTGTGAAGAAAATTAATTCACTTCCTGAAATAAAAGGGAGCCACTTACAAGAAATAAATGATGTATGTGCAATCTGCTATCATGAGTTTACAACATCTGCTCGTATTACACCATGTAATCATTATTTCCATGCACTTTGCCTTCGGAAATGGTTGTACATTCAAGATACTTGTCCAATGTGCCATCAGAAAGTATACATCGAAGATGATATCAAGGATAATTCAAATGTATCTAACAACAATGGATTTATTCCACCCAATGAAAATCCAGAGGAAGCTGTAAGAGAAGCTGCTGCTGAATCTGACAGAGAATTGAACGAAGATGACAGTACAGATTGTGATGATGATGTTCAAAGAGAAAGAAATGGAGTGATTCAGCACACAGGCGCAGCAGCTGAAGAATTTAATGATGATACTGACTGATGAAAATAGCATTTATTAATCATTGAGGTATTTGTTTAAAATTCAGTTCATCCAAAATGGAGTGATATCCTTCACCTTCAGTGTGTAACCAAGCACAAAAACAGTATCAATGTTGAATCTGTGAATGGTTTTCCGTTTACTGTGATGTGCTACTGTAAATATACCTCTTTAATTACTTCTGGTCTCTTTGGTGACCTGTTTAAATTTGTGTACATTATTGTACATAGAATAAAATGTTTTCACATTTTTATGACAAAATTTGAACAAATAGCTTTTTAATAGCTGTAATGATCATATGGTGCGTCAACTGTGCCAAAGATTCTTCAATGAAATCATATAACGTATCTAACTTTGGACCTCAGTTTTTCTTCAGAATGGGTGGGAGAATGAAAATGCAAATCAGGAAACCACATTAAAGTTAAGGAAATAAAATAATTTGACCAGAGGATAAGGGACATGAGAGAGTATTTTAAAACTAAAGAAAAAATTAGCCTGCCAGAAGCAACTGAGGAACTTTTTTGAAACTTGAGTAGCAGTGTAATTGAGCTGAGTTTGAAAGTCATGATTCAGAGACCGAGGGTTGGGAAATAAACTGTATCAACTAAACTTTGATATAAACCAGAATGTGCTAAATGTTTTTTATGTAAAATTGGTATATTTGTTAGCCATTCTGTGTCTGCAGTATTGTCAAAATTGTCCTTTCATTCTTTTGGAGATATTACAGAACAAAAGTAGTTTATTGTTATTATTATTGTTTTAAACTAAGGTACTCAATGATATAAAAACATCCTGATCTGATTTTATGAGAAAAAGAAGGGGAATGGTGGAGAATGCTGTGTACCAATATATAGTATTTCTTTAGACAACTTGCAGATAATTTCTTTATTGAAACTATCAGTAAGTTTTACTATGAAATTTTACATACATGATGGAAAGTGGAAGACATATACCAATTATATTCCAGGAAAAAATACTTTAATAGTATTGTTATATAGGGTATTGGCTAATTCCAGTGGATCCTCATCTCTCACTGCTGACATTATCTCCAATATTTGACTAAAACAAAACAAAAACAAAAATGGTTAAATCTCCAAGTATATATTCTGTTTTAAAGCTATATAATAATTTTCCACACAAAGGGAAAATATTAGAGCACCTTTAATAGAATAAAGCTTAACAGTTATTAAGTTTTTCAGCAGCATCAACAGAAAAACTTACTGCCAGTAACTACAAACAGATTTATGGACTGTCTTGCATATAACTAGAGCTAAGAACCAGGTTCAAGTAAATTATTAAAGCAGACATCTGTATTATGTACACCACTTCTGGCATTAACTGAGTGGAAATGAAGAGTCCTTTTCAATTGTGAGTCATAGCATGTTCATTAGTGGGTCATGATGAGCATTTCAAACATTGACAAGTACACTGTACTTAGTAAGGGTAAGTACTGTTCCATTTTTTGTTTCATTTTATTATGTATGTTCATCCTAAGTCACAATGTAATTTGTACTGGGGGACAGCGGCCACAGTTGGAAAGCCACTGCTACAGAACTAGTCCTTGAGAGACAGCAAATGAAGGTATTAGGTTGCTGCAAAAGTAATATTTACTTGGAAAAATGTGTGGTTATTGAGGGGGAGGGCTTTCTGTGCTTCTACCCCTGCAAGAGAGAGAAGTACAGGTGTCCATCCTTCAGTTTCTTTCTTTCTCTTTTTTTTATTTCTCTCTCTTTCTTCCCTTCCCTTCCCTCCCCCTTCCTTCCTTTTCTTCCTTTTTCTTTTTCTTTTTTGAGATGGAGTCTTACTCTGTCACTCAGGCTGGAGTGCAGTGGCGTGATCTCAGCTCACTGCAACCTCTGCCGCCCGGGTTAAAGTGATTCTCCTGCCTCAGCCTTCTGAGTAGATGGGATTACAGGCGCCTGTGATCAAACCCAGCTAATTTCTGTATTTTTAGTAGAGATAGGGTTTCATTCACCATGTTGGCTGGGCTGGTCTTGAACTGACCTCGTGATCCACCCGCCTGGGCCTCCCAAAGTGCTGGGATTACAGGTGTGAGCCAGGGCGCCTGGCTGCATCTTTTCCGTTTCTGTGCTTACAATAATAACGATCCATAGTGTCTCCTAGCAATATTATATATAACATTTTAAATACTGAACTGGAAAGTTCCAAAGTCAAAATTGAACATTTAAATATTCTTTGCCCAAGCTTTTTGTTCCCTTAGTGGGTATCTTAAATGTTAACACCTAAAGGAATTAAGGATGGAGATCTAAGATTAATAGGAATTTAAAAAATTGTTTTGTAATAGTGACTTTCAAAAGCCTTGCTTGATGTTTATACAAAGCAAACATTATGCTGAATTTTTATCTGACAGTCAAGATATGCTGAAAGCAAATCTATTAACATTTAAATTAAGACAGTGAAAATCCATGTTTCTTCGGAAACTACCAAATGTCCCTCTGTATGCACTCAGAATTGGAACTCTTGATTAGTGCTGCTGATGACACAGTTTTGAAGGTCACAGCAGCTTTGCTAAGATTATATTGCATAGCAATTTTATTGAAATTATAAGAAATCTATTGGGCCGGGTGTGGTGGCTCATGCCTGTAATCACAGCACTTTGGGAGGCCAAGGCGGGCAGATTGAGCTCAAGAGTTTGAGATCAGCCTGGGCAACACAGTGAAACCCTACTTCTACTAAAACACAAAAAATTAGCCAGGCGTGGTGGTGGAGGCCTATAGTCCCACCTACTCGGGAGGCTGAGGCAGGAGAATTGCTTGAACCTGGGAGGTGGAGGTTGCAGTGAGCTGAGATTGTGCCACTGCACTCCAGCCTGGGCAACAGAGCGAGAGACTGTCCCCCCCACCAAAAAAAGGAAATCTATTGGAGCTTAGGACATCCTATTTTACTATTTGATAATGCAGTTTATGGAAATCTTTGAATAACCCTTCTGTAGCCAAGCCATGCCGTTTCCATACATCTTCAGTGGTCAAAGCTGCAGTTACTCCAAAATGAATATAAAGTTGTTTAATATCCCTGAGAATTTAGTGGCTTTTGTTTAGTGTGGCACTTTTACAGTAGGCACAGGTTTTGCCTTTTTTTTTTTTTTTTTTTTTTTGAGACAGAGTCTCACACTGTGGCCCAAGCTGGAGTGCAGTGGTGTGATCTTGGCTCACTATAACCCCTGCCTCTCAGGTTCAAGTGATTCTCCTGCCTCAGCCTCCCGAGTAGCTGTGATAACAGGCGCCCACCACCATGCCCAGCTATTTTTTTGTATTTTTAGTAGAGACAGGGCTTCTCCACATTGGCCAGGCTGGTTTTGAACTCCTGACCTCAAGTGATCTGCCTGCCTCGCCTCCCAAAGTGGTAGGATTACAGGTGTGAGCCACTGCGCCCAGCCAGGCAAAGGTTTTTAAAGTCTTACAAGATCTGTATGATTCCTGCCACTATTTCCTTTCCAGCCCCTCCCCATACTGATACCAGTTATAGCTTAAAAAAAAAAAATTGCTACTGTCCTGCTTAAAATCCTTTGGGTAGTGATAAAATCTAAGCAAAATGCTGGCATGTAAGAGGCCTCACAATCTGGGCTCACTCTACCTTCCCAGACTTGACTTCTTCCACTTACCCTGTGCATCCCACTTTCTGCCACACTTGTTCCTCTGGATTAGCCAGGCCCTTCTGCAGTCTGCCTTTGCTCCAGGTGTTTTTCTTTCTCTGACCTAACTCCCAGTCACGCCTAGTAAACAACTGAAATGTCACCTTGGTGTAGCTCTCTCCTGTTTCCCCTCAAAGCAGACAGTTGATGTGCCCTATGGTCTTGGTCATATATTCCTATTTGTATAACAGCACTACTATCTTGGACTCTGTCTGCTTATTTGCTCCAGGAGGGCAGGGGTCCTCGCCTGACTCACTGAATGCCTTATCTAAAGTGCCAGGCACAGGTGGATGGATAAAGACAGGTCTTGGTTCTTCTGTGTAGCCTTAGTAACTTGTACCTTTCCTGACATATGGCAGGGGCTCCAAAATATCTGTTGCAAACAACTTATATCTAAAAGACTTCTATAAACATAATTAGAATGTAAAATTGTTAACAGAATGGAGGTTGATAAAATGACTTTGCAAGTAGGAATTAACTTGCCAACTCATAATTAGCAGTAGATCAGATGATTGTGTATTTTTGAAATGTGGTTTAAATCTTTTCAGCTTGCAGATGCTAAATTTTCCTAAGCTCTGCAGCTAACTGAAGAGCAGGTATTCATGAAGCCTTCACAGTTTTTTTTTTTTTTTTGAGACGGAGTTTCGCTCTCGTCACCCAGGCTGGAGTGCTATGGCGCGGTCTCTGCTTACTGCAACCTCCGCCTCCTGGGTTCAAGTGATTCTCCTTCCTCAGCCTCCCGAGTAGCTGGCATTACAGGCATCTGCCACCAGGCCTGGCTAATTTTGTATTTTTAGTAGAGATGGGATTTCACCATCTTGGCCAGGCTGGTCTCAAGCTCCTCAGGTGATCTGCCTGCCTCAGCCTCCCAAAGTGCTGGGATTACAGATGTAAGCCACCATGCCCGGCCAGCCTTCATAGTTCTTAAACAGTCTACATTTAAAAACACCTTGAAATTTTGTCTTGCAAATGTATAGCTAAAGTCAACAGCTATAATCTTATACAAGATTAAAGAAATATAAAAAACTGACTTGGATACACTGTTGGCAACTACTTCCTGTAAGCTGGCTGCTGGCAAAATAACAGTTTCTTTTCTCTAGTGTCCTCTTAGATCCCCCAAAAATTGGCTGGGTGTGGTGGCTCATGCCTATAATCCTAGCACTTTGAGAGGCTGAGGTCAGGAGTTTGAGACCAGCCTGGCCAACATGGCAAAACCCCGTCTCTACTAAAAATACAAAAATTAACTGGGTGTTGTGGCACGTGCCTATAGTTCCAGCTACTTGGGAGGTTGAGGCAGGAGAATTGCTTGAACCTGGGAGGCGGAGGTTGCAGTGAGCCAAGATCACTCCACTGCACTCCAGCCTGGGCAACAGAGTGAGATGGTCCCCCAAAACAGTATTTAGAAATACTGTTTCATCACTGAATTTGCAAGTACTTACATTTCTTTATTTTTTAAAATTTTTGTTACTTCTTTAGAGACAGGGGTCTCCCTATGTTGCCTGAACTGATATTGAACTCCTGAGCTCAAGCAGTCTTCCCAAGTAGCTGGGATACAGGCGTAGGCCACCCTGCCTGGCTGTTTCAGTTTTCAAGACTTTGTCAGCTGAAGCATGTTAATAAAGGAAAAGAACCTTTCAAACGTATTTTTATAGAGTAATTCTTCACTGTTCTGCCTGCTGGATATTAGATCTGGCTTATCTTCTAATACTATTTTCCTGTTAAAAACTACTGAAAACAAAAGATGGTGCATATGCAATGAATAGTCTTAAAAGCAACAATCTATTTTGTTTTCTTTTTTACCCCTCATGAAGACACAGTACCAATTAGTTTTTGTGAATGTGTTATAAGTATGCCCAATTGTCTGAACTGATAAATTATGTAAGACTGATATAATCTAGATTAAATTATCTGTGCAAACAAAATAAATTGGATTAAGTACCCATTAAAATGATATAACCACCTTTTCCTGTTGGTTACCTTTACAGCTCTTTGACAGATGGATAATAGTCCCTCTTTTCACCTGTGCTATACATCACAATTTAAAAGATGATTCTGATCTGCTGCTTTTTTAGGAAATAAAATGTGCTAAAGTCCCACCCCCTTTGATTGGAAAAAGGGCGTCTACCCCCTTTGATTTGGAAAAAGGGGTTTGTCCTTAAGATCACTTATCCTTTTGTTCTGAGGCTTAAAGAAATGTGTTATTTCTTAGATTTATAGCGGCTGTCAAATCATTTAAATCCAAAATATTCTGCTAAGGCTTTCTTGTTACCAAAGAGTAGCAGGAAGTTGCAGTGAGAATGGGACTTAAACTAGGTATACAAATTCCTCCAAATCACTGCATTAATATGGTGGCCTTGAACCTGAACTTCACTTGGATTTTGCAAAATTTTAATTCTGTCCCTTGCGTTCATTTTGTAAGTGGCATCTGGTGGTTGACTAATGATTTTGAAGACCGTGAAAGCAAAATACTCACATTATATGGCAGGGTTCATTTCTGTCTTTTAAGCAGTGCCCACTTTCCCACTTCTTTTTGGTAGGAAATGCAGTTTTTATATATTTTGATCCAGCATGTGTACTTTTGACTCCACACCAAGGTGCATCTAGTTAAGCAAAGAAAGTGTCTCTTAAGGGCTTTACATTAAAAGAAATTTTTATGACCATTATCGAACTAATACATAACCTGTAAATGATAAACCATGATTCAGCTTCCAAAATGGCACAATTATTGCAACAGAAAACAGTTCTAAGAAAAGCACAAAATCTTGAATTGCATCTTAAATACCTTCTAAAACTCACTTTTATTCCTTTTTTCTGCTACCATTGTTGGTGTGCAGCATGCTTTTAAAAAAAGACCTAAACCTTAAATATAATTGTGTAACAACATGAAAACATTTAAACAGATTTTTTTTCTGTTTTCAAAATCTTTTTCGCTATGCATGTAGTGAGGTTTGCATAAGTTAAACAAATTTCCATCTTTACTGAATGTGAAACTGGTTTTGAATATTTTTAAATAAAGAATTACAATAGTTTACACATTTTACAAGCATCGTACTTTTAATCAAATCATTTTGTTTTCCTGACTGCCCAAGGAAATGAACGTGATTTCTCCAGAAAGGCTCAGTCTTGATTTTCCTAAAGTCCATGGTATAAGGACAGCCTTGACAGGGTTTAGATAGAAGTTTTAGCTTTTTACCTTATTATTTTTTTGAGATGGAGTCTCACTGTCTCGAAGGGTGGAGTGCAGTGGCGCAATCTCGGCTCATTGCAACCTCTGTCTCCCAGGTTCAAACGGTTCTTGTGCCTCAGCCTTCTGAGTAGCTGGGACTACAGGCATGTGCCACCACGCCCAGCTAATTTTTTGTATTTTTTGTAATTTTTTTTTTTTGAGATGGAGTTTCGCCGTTGTTGCCCAGGTTGGAGTGCAATGGCGTGATCTCAGCTCACTGCAACCTCCACCTTCCGGTTTCAAGCAATTCTCCTGCCTCAGCCTCCTAAGTAGCTGGGATTACAGGCATGTGCCACCATGCCCGGATAATTTTGTATTTTTAGTAGAGATGTGGTTTCTCCATGTTGGTCAGGCTGGTCTTGAACTTCTGACCTCAGGTGATCCGCCCACCTCGGCCTCCCAAAGTGCTAGGAATACAGGCGTGAGCCACCGCGCCTGGCCTCACCTTGTTTTAAGAGGCAACATATTCTAAAATCCTTATACTAAACCAGTATAAATTGTCGCACTGTAAAAAGTGCTGTAGAATTAAGCCATTATAAAGACACTGTGTAAACAAAATTCTGAACAGATTTTGAAACTTGGAAGTGTGATGTGCTTAGTCAAGGCCCCTTGTTGATGTACTTGTAACTACAACCTCCTGAGTTACGTATACATATATATGTGTGTGTGTGTGTGTGTGTGTGTATATATATATATATATATATATTTTTTTTTTTTGGATATGGAGTCTCACTCTGTCACCCAGGCTGGAGTGCAGTGGCACAATCTCGGCTCACCGAGTAGCTGGGACTACAGGTGTCTGCCACCATGCCCGGCTAATTTTTTGTATTTTTATTAGAGACAGGGGGTTTCTCCATGTTAGCCAGGATGGTCTCGATCTCCTGACCTTGTGATCCACCCACCTTGGCCTCCCAAAGTGCTGGGATTACAGGCGTGAGCCACCACACCCGGCCCTCCTGAGTTATAGTCTAACATCTCATTTTCTAAGTGCTTAGACATAGCAAACTTCTAAAATTGAAAAAAAATCATTTGCATATATTTTTCCATTAATAACCCCCAAAGATCTTCTGGAAAGCACAATTGTTGAGGTTGAGCATGCTGTTTTAAAATACTTGTCCACTTAAAGTTTGAAGTCAAATTTCTTTTTCTTTTTTGTTTGGTATGGTTTAATATGAAACAAAGTTCTGAAAACAAACTTACCTGTCTCAATCATTAATTTTTCACTAGGAATTGACTTCAAAACTTCCAAATTAGCTTCAGTTTTCAGTGAACTTAAAAAAAGAAGTGTATACATATATTTATTTTAAAAGGCAGCAATTAACGAATACCTTTTTTCATATCACAACTTGTCTAAAGTACTACAAGACCAATCCAAAACCCCATAGCATTTTGTTTTCAGTATACTTTAGAAAGTATTTGCACACTACCATACTTCAACAATCCAGATTAAGATCTATTTTAACCCTATCTGCCTTCCGGGGATGCAATTTTCCATGCTTATTAGTTGGTTTCCAACAGCATTCCGTATCAGTCTAAGTAAAATTTAACTTTTTAAAAAAAGAATTCATTTGCTTCTGAGTAATTTGCATAACTTAGAGATGCTCCTAAGGCTGTTAACGTTCATTTCCTGAATTTTCCATTTTTAGCCCAAGACAGATTCTTCACTCTACTTGAGCAGAATTATGTATCTGCACCCTTGCCATGGTTTCTTTGTAGGATGAACTCTACTCCTTGAATCTGGCTTTGGCCTCAAGTCTTGCTATGGCTGCCTGAGCCTCTATCAGCCAAAACCCAGCTGACTCAAAGATCCATGAATGCAAACATAAATGCTTCCTGTAATGTGGCAGTGAGGTTTGGGATGGTGTAGCATATAATGTGATGGCAACGAATACTGCTCTTGTATTACTTTAAAAACACAATTTTTGTAACCACAAATTAATTTTTTAGGGCAGTTTTAGGTTTACAGCAATAAAAAGTATAGAGATTCCCCAACCATATGCCCCCACTCTCAAAATTCCACACCATAATGGTAGGTACGTTTGTCATTGATGAACCTACCTTGACACAAAATTGTCACCCAAAACCCACAGTTTACAGTTTACATTAGGGTTCACTTGGTGTCATGTGTTCTGTGGGTTTGGACAAATATGGAATTACGTCTACCATTGTATCATACTGAGTAGTTTCATGGTCTTAAAAATCTGTGGTCTGCCTATTCATCCCTCCTTCCCTCTAACCCCTTATTTTTGAACTGTCTCCATAGTTTTGCCTTTTCCAGACTGTCACACAGTTTGAACTATACAATATGTAGTCTTTTTCAGGGTGCCTTCTTTCACTTGAAAATACATATTAAAATCCCATGTTTTTCATGCCTGATAGTTCATTTCTTTTGGCATTGAATAATATTCCACTGGATATACCACAGTTTATCCATTCACCTACTGAGGAACATCTTGGTTGCTTCCTTATGTAGCATTTTTAATTTCAGCATTTGTTATTACAAAGCATTTAAGATATACATTAAATTAGGTAATATGGACTTCTCATATAGTTATCACCCAGCCCCATCAATCATCAACACAGGACAATCCTGTTCCATCCACTTACCCCTGCTCTCTCCTGTATTATTTTAAAAGGAAATTCGAAATGTACAGTTCTAATATTTCAGCATTTAATTCAGGATGTTTCAGCATGTATCTCTGAGCATAAGGATTCTCTTTAAGAAATGCAACCACAATACAATTATCATATTTAAGAAAAACCCAAATCTTCTAGTATTCAAATTTCCAGTCGTCTCAGAGGCATACATTCTTTTTAAGTTTGATTAAATTAGGACACAAATGAGAGGCCTACACATTGCAATTGGTCATTGTCTTCTAAAGTCTCAACCTATTAAAATCTCCTGCGTCTTTTCCCCCTTCACATTTATTGTTGAAGAACCCAAGCTGTTCACCCTGTGCAGTGCCCTAGTCTTGATTTTGCTGATTTTATCTGTGTTCCAGTTTAACAGGCTCCTCTGCCCTCTGTATTTTTTTCTTTTGAGATGGAATCTCACTCTGTTGCCCAGGCTGGAGTGTGTTGGCAAAATCCTAGCTCGCTGCAACATCCACCTCCTGGGTTCAAGCGATTCTCCTGCCTCAGCCTCCCGAGTAGCTGGGACTACAGGTGCCTGCCACCACGCCCGGCTCATTTTTGTATTTTTAGTAGAGAGGGGGTTTCACCATGTTGGCCAGGCTGGTCTCAAACTCCTGACCTCAGGTGATCCACCCACCTCGGCCTCCCAAAGTGGTGGGATTACAGGCATGAGCCACCGCACCTAGCCTGCCCTCTGTATTTCTTATAGTAGATCTAGAGTACCATCTACAGGCTGGATAAGATTGGGGTTGGATGTTTTTGGGGGAAGACCATTTCATAGGTGGTGGTGTGATCTTTCATCTACAGGCATATATCTGGTTCTATTTTTGTGATCTAAGGCAGCCATGGATGCCCAATGCATAATTCACCAGGAGCTACTAAATGTTGATATAATTCTATCAGCCCTTTACTTATTAGAGTACTTCCATAAAACGAAAATTCTCTATGTCTATTACTTGATTGCTCAAATATATGTAGTTTGTACAGAAAATATGTATCTTTCTGTCAAATGTGTTGATTCCCTAACTTCTTCCATTGGTGCTATTATTTTAACATCACCATTCATTTATATAAGGAGCTCTTATTCTTTTATGTTCTTTTAGCATTCTGTTCATATTTCATGTGTGTAACATCTCAAATCCCACTATGTTGGGTCTCACTGGGGTTAGGTTTTCTATTTATCTTGGTCCTTTTCTTTCATGCTTCTGGTTCACCGCATTTGTCTGGTGGTCCTTGGATATCCATTTATATTTAGGGAGGTTGCTAGTGTTGCGTTTCCTTTGCTTTTGTGAAAGCAGGACTGTTTTACTACCAGTTCTCTTCTCTGAGTGGGGATTCTTAGTGAGACCTTCTTGTGGGAGAGGGTATATTATGAAACTACATTTAAAGGTAAGAGTATAGGGAGCTAATTGTTAGGCTCATGGTTCTCTAAATGCTTTCCTTTGTGGACTGATAATAAGCACTTCAAGCCTTAGTCCTCACCATAGTTTTTTCAATTTTCTTAAGAAAACCCCTACCCCTGGCCCCTGTGTAAATGTTTACTGCTTTTGTCCTCTATGCACAGGAGTGGATATGGGAGTGAGATCTTTTCTCTCTATAGGCCCTCAATTGATCATCCTTTCTAGTCCTAGTTCACACTAATTCTAAGCTGAAAGCCCCCCCTACTGGATTTTGTTTGCCAGACTTGCTCCCATCTCTCTGAGGCCCCTTAGTGGTGTAATCTAAGCTTTCTCTTTCAGTTTTACCCGTCTTCAGAAATCCACAGAACAGACGGAGTGTCTCACTGTCACCTGGGCTGGAGTGCAATGGCGCAATCTCGATTCACTGCAACCTCTGCCTCCTGGGTTCACACAATTCTCCTGCCTCAGCCTCCCAAGTAGCTGGGATTACAGGTGCCCACTACCACACCTGGCTAATTTTTTGTATTTTTAGTAGAGACAGGGTTTCACTATGTTGGCCAGACTGGTCTCAAACTCCTGACATTGTCATCTGCCTGCCTCGGCCTCCTGAAGTGCTGGGATTACAGGCGTGAGCCACTGTGCCTGGCCTCTTCTTTTTTTTTTTTTTTTTTTTTAAATTTAAGAGATGGGGGTCTCGTTAAGTTACCCAGACTGGTTATACCTGTAGCTCTAGCTACTGAGGATGCTGTGGCAGGAGCATCACTTGAACTCCTGGGCTTACCCAGCTACAGAACATTTATCAGCAAAAAACTGGCCTTTTTTCTTTGCTATTATAGATTCTTTCCTTTTTCAATATCTATAATTTTATTTTAGTAGGATTTTAGGAGGGGTGGGTGGGATGTCATTAGTTTGACATTAAGTAGCAATTGGTGCTCTCTAGAAAAAAAAATTATTATTTTCAGCCAGCTTGGTCAATATAGATATTTTGTAAAATATATTGATGTGGTTGGTATGGATAGTATATTTAAAAGTTTTTTTTCTTTTTCTTTTTTTTTTTTTTTTAAGACAGAGTCTCGCTCTGTCGCCCAGGTTGGAGTGTAGTGGTGTGATCTCGGCTCACTGCGAGCTCTGCCTCCAGGGTTCACGCTATTCTCCTGCCTCAGCCCCCCGAGTAGCAGGGGTTACAGGCGCCCGCCACCTTGCCCGGCTAATTTTTTGTATATTTAGTACAGAGGGGGTTTCACTGTGTTAGCCAGGATGGTCTCAATCTCCTGACCTCATGATCCGCCCGCCTCGGCCTCCCAAAGTGCTGGGATTACAGGTGTGAGCCACTGCACCCGGCCTATTTAAAACTTTCACTAAATTTTTAGATTATTTGTATTTTTGATCTCACTAAATCATGTCTGATTAGCTTAATATTCTTCTACGTCTATCCTTTGACTATAAAAATTTGCCCAAATATATATACTAATAAATATTTTAAAGAGAAGCCAGTATTTCTGTTTAATAAGGTTTCCCATTTAATGATGAGCAACTACATGATTCTGAAGTCAAGTCTGAAATACATCTTCCCATTTTCTTTTTTTTTTTGAGACAGAGTCTCGCTCTGTCGCCCAGGCTGGAGTGCAGTGGCGTGATCTCGGCTCACTGAAACCTCCGCCTCCTGAGTTCAAGCGATTCTCCTGCCTCAGCCTCCCGACTAGCTGGGACTACAGGTGCCTGCCACCACCCCAGCTAATTTTTGTATTTTTAGTAGAGATGGGGTTTTACCACATTGGCCAGGCTGGTCTTGAACTCCTGACCTTGTGAACCACGCACCTCAGCCTCCCAAAGTGCTGGGATTACAGGTGTGAGCCACGGTGCCCGGCCATCTTCCCATTTTCTTGGGGGAAAAATTCTAATTTAACTTTTAGGAACCAAAGACTTTATGTGATATGTGGATTAAGTTATATTATGATAAGTTATCATATTAAGTTATATTAAGTTATAAGTGGATTATCACATCTCAGAGACTCAGATTAAGATGACAATGAATAGATTTCAAAATAAGAATATAAACATTCACTTTAATAAATGACTAACCTATTAATTCTGAAGCTAATACTAATGTAGAAGAAAAGAATCTTTTGTGATTAGCTTAAAGCAACATCATAATAAACTCAAGATCATTTAGAAATATCTAAGACAGGAGCCAGGTATGGTGCCTCATGCCTGTAATCCAAGCACTTTGGGAGGCAGAGGCAGGTGGACAGCCTGAGCTCAGGAGTTTGAGACCAGCCTGGGCAACATAGTGAAACCCCATCTCAACAAAAAGTACAGACGTTAGCCAACCATGGTGATAGGAGCTTGTGGTCTCAGCTATTATACTTGGGAGGATTGCTTGAGCCCAGGAGGTCGGGGCTGCAGTAAGTCGTCCAGCTTGTGAGACAGAGTGAGACCCTGGTCTCAAAAAAAAAAAAAAAAAATCTAAGAATTAATGGTTTTAAGTTGGTGAAATAAAGATCTTCTACCCCCTTCTCTTAAAAAAAACTTACAAGGAGAAAAGCAGGATTTTTAAAAATGAAACTAGGAGACATATGTTACCCCAAATCACAACATATAAAGTTGAAAGTGGACAGAGAAATGATAAACGACCAGTGTTTAAGTGCCAAGTGACTTAAATGCTATGTGCCTGGAGAGAAAGACAAGCAAACCCAGAAGCAGATATAGTCCCTAGAAAGTGGAGTAAGGCAGGGACTGAAATGGAGATTGTTTGAGAAAACTTCAAGAGAAGATAGATGGGATTCCTAGGTTACATATCTGTGACTTGGTGCAGAGAAAGAGGTGCTGGGTCTCAAGAGAACCTACATCAGAAACAGGTGGAGAACAACAAGCACAGAGGAGTACAGGCATCAGGCACAGGCCTAAGCATGGAGACCGGGGCAGCCCACTGAACAGGGAGACCCTCTAACCCATCCTGCTCCAAAACACTGTCAGGGACATTTATAAACCCCTTCCCTCCACTGTTCCCCACTTTTCCAGCAGAGAACACAAGATCCCTTTCTGGAGAAACTGAACCAACCCAGAAAAAGATCTCTACAAACTGATATTTGGGAATCCCTAGCAAAAAGTCAGTGGCCATCTGAGTCTGCCAGTTGCTGGAATGCCTTCTAGAGAGCTTCCAAATGGCATTTTTTAAAAAATAGACAGTGAGGACTGCCTGACATTTGAAGAAAGTTTCCATCATCACAGAGACCAAAGGAAAGAAGAAGAGGTGACTGTGAGGAAACAAATGCAGGAAGACAAGCAGAAAGTCACTTTATAGTTCATGCCTTTCGAGAGATGAGAAGACACTGTAGTATAAGAATAGTGTTCAGAAATTGAAAAACGCTGAAGTAAATTTCATAAAAAGGGTTACAAAATATAGCACTTTTTTTGGAAGGAGGGAAACAATGGAAGTTATCAGTCTGGTATGCCCAAGAAAAGAATAGAAAAGAAAAATCAAATTCCAAGGATGGGTAAAGATGAGACCCCCACTGGAAGGGGTAATGAAAAAGCAACACTAGGCATGATGAAAACCATCAACACACACCTCCGTGAAATTTCACATCAGAGATGAAAAACTAAAACCTTTCACAAGAGAAGAAAACTAGGTCACAGGTAAAGGATTAGGAATCAGAGTAGCAACTTTTCATCAACACTAGAACCTACTGATGGAACAGTATAAATTCTCAATGAAAATGATTTCTGATCTTGAATTTTATGCACGGAGAAACTATCAATTGAAAGTGGGGTTCTCTCCCCTTTCATTAACTATCCAGGCTAACTTGTAAGAGGAAGAACAAAAAAAAAAAATTCATTTTCAAACATGCAAAATCTCAAGAAACTTAATTCCTAGGAAAAAGTCCTCAGAGGATGTTGTAGAATGTGTTCCACTAAAACAAACACACAAGGAATACATGGGATCTAAAAATAGGAACTAGCCCAAACTGAAACAGACAGATGGAAGGGTCTGCAACTGATGGAACTATTATATCTAGACAGGTTTGCTCATGTGGTATACCGTGCTTAACATTTCTTGTACTACTTTTTGTTTTCCCGGATTAACCTCCCTCATATTTTTATTTACCTGGCTTTCTTAAACTTGAAGCCCAGCCTGGGCACATAGCAAGATCCCGTCTTAACTTAAAATGTAAAAAATAGCCGGGTGTGGTGGCACGCACCAGTAATCCCAGCTACTCAGGAGGCTGAGGTGGGAGGGTTGCTTGAGCCCGCGAGGTCAAGGCTGCAGAGTTGTGATTACACCACTGCATTCCAGCTTGGGCTACAGAGCAAGTCCCTATCTTAAAAAAAAAAACCAAAAAAACCAAAAAACTTGAAACCCTCTCATACTTGGCATAGCTCTGTGAAATTATATACTTATATAGAAATAATAATGAAACATTTATAGAGACATAATAATGAAAACATTGAGTATGCGTATAACCAAAAATTCTGAAATGACGACATTGAGAGTGATATGCAGAGAATAATGGAGGTAGGGGATTAGTACGGGATATAAGAACTAACATGCTCATATACCCCAATGAGAATAGACACAGGGGATGAATCAAGAGACAATAGTATATGGATATTATTTAGAAATATGGTGACAAATAGCAAAATTGTTGCCGCTAGAAAAACTGACCTGGGGTAAGGTCATGCTGGGGGGACTCTGATATTTGTTTATATCTGTGAGTACTACTTGACTTTTTAATCACTATGCATATATTCCCTTGCATATTAATTTTAAAGTTATTTAAACCATTAAATATGAAAGCAGCTTAGACATTTAAACTCTGAACTCTAGAGCAAATACATAATTCCATGATTCTATTTCCCTAGATTTTAGTCAAAAATAATGCAATTGGAAACACAATAACTTTAAGGGTATGAGACATTGAAGGACAGAAAGTCTTATACTATTTTGCAACTGATTAATGGGATACATTGATATCCTGTGAAAAGACACTGGTCGAAGTTCTTACATATTTGACCAAACAAACCCAGGGACCTAGCTGTGCTAGCTGAGTGTACTGAGTGTGTGAAGTTTAGTGTGATATAACAGCAGAAAGGTCACAGAGTGAGAAGCCAGAGGACATGGGTTCTCATACTTGGAGAAACTCTATACCTGTTTCCTAATTTATTTGAGCCTCGGTTTCTTTGCCTGCAGAGATGTACGACTGTCATAGAATAACCTTTCGTCCATAGTCAGACATGATGTGTATATGTATACATGATGCTGTGAACACATTTTCAAGGGATCAAATGATCTGAGAATAAACTGGATTACTAGAGAAAGCTAGCTGCTGATCTCAACACAAAATAGTTTTCCATTATTAGGACATAATGTACTAGTCTATAACTTTTGAGCTTGAACTTGTAATCGTAAGGTACTGTTTGATTTCTTACATAATTACTGAAATTCCCAGCAAAGATCAGTGTAAACACACACAAACTTTAATGAAAATCGTCTTCATCAGCAATTCACTGTAAAACGATTTAAGAAATCTGCTTAAATAAAAGTTAAAAACAAAACAACCTAAGAACGTACCAACCATTAAATCCTATATAAAGATCCAAATCAATCAAAGCAGCTGCTGCTTCCTTGGTACCATCAAATGAATGCACCTGGGGACATACAGGTATAATTTTATTATTATAGTAATTACTCTTTAAAATTCTAAATAACATTAATAAGACTTTGTAGGCAAAAATATAGATCCCTGTAAGTTTTTGGACCTCAGGATTTCAAAGGTGGTAGTCCCTGTAATTTTTATTTTCGTATCAGATTTCACAATTATAACCAGTCATCATCTCCAGTGACATGATGCAAAACGTTAGCTGCTGAGAATTTCTCTCTTCAGAGCTGCAGTGTTGCTGTCTCCACACTAGCATTAGTGCAGAAGCTCCAGGAAGGGGTTTAGGAATAGACGTATTCTTAGGCAAAAACATGAGGAAAGCTTAGAAATTTTATGGCACCATTTAAAACACGTTTTAAAATACTGATGAATTTTCTGTTACAGGAATTTTTTTTTTTAAGATGGAGTTTCACTCTTGTTGCCCAGGCTGGAGTGCAATGGCGTGATCTTGGCTCACCGCAACCTCCGCCTCCCTGCTTCAAGCGATTCTCCTGCTTCAGCCTCCTGAGTAGCTGAGATTACAGGCATGCGCCACCACGCCTGGCTAATTTTGTATTTTGTATTTTTTTTTTAGTAGAGAGGGGGTTTCTCCATGTTGTTCAGGCTGGTCTCGAACTCCCGACCCCAGGTGATCCACCCGCCTCGGCCTCCCAAAGTGCTGGGATTACAGGGGTGAGCCACCATGCCCGGCCAAGGATACTTTTTTCTGGAAGAGAAATTACTTTTAAGAGGCAAGGCTGGGCCAGGTGCGATGGCTCATGCCTGTAACCTCAGCACTTTGGGAGGCTGAGGCCAGTGGATCACCTGAGGTTGGGATTTCGAGACCAGCCTGACCAATGTGGAGAAAACCCATCTATACTAAAAATACAAAATTAGCAAGGTGTGGTGGCGCATGCCTATAATCCCAACTACTCGGGAGGCCTGAGGCAGGAGAACTGCTTGAACCCAGGAGGCAGAGGTTGCGTTGAGCTGTGATCGCATCATTACAGTCCAGTCTGGGCAACAAGAGTGAAACTCTGTCTCAAAAATAAAAAGAAAAGAGACAGGGCTGAAGAAATTCTTATAAATGGGTAAGACTGTTGCTTAAAAAGCATAAACCGTAATCCCAGCACTTTGGGAGGCCGAGGTGGGCAGATCACAAGGTCAGGAGATCGAGACCATCCTGGCCAACATGGTGAAATCCCGTCTCTACTAAAATGCAAAAAATTAACCAGGCGTGGTGGTGCACGCCTGTAGTCCCAGCTACTTGGGAGGCTGAGGCACGGGAATCGCTTGAACCCGGGAGGTGGAGGTTGCGACGAGCCGAGATTGCGTAGAAGTGAATTCAAGGGCCGGGCACAGTGGCTTACACCTGTAATCCCAACATGTCGGGAAGCCAAGGTGGGCAGATTGCTTGAGTTTAGGAGTTCAAGATCAGCCTAGGCAACATGGTAAACTCCATCTCTACAAAATATACAAAAAAATTAGCTGAGCATGGTGGTGCATGCCTGTAGTCCCAGCTACTGGGAAGGCTGAGGATGGCTTGATCCTGGGGAAGCGGAGGTTGCAGTGAGCTGAGATTGTGCCACTCCACTTCAGCCTGGATGACAGAGCCAGACCCTTTCTCAATAACCAAAAAAACCCCCAAAAAAACCAAAAACCAAATTTCACAGGGTTTTCTTGTGAATGGAATTCTGTGCTCATTCTTGTACTTTGAACAAAGGAACTATAATTAAAACTGACTTGTGTTTATGCCACATCTGACCCATACATTCAACAGTAAATTTACATGTCTTTCAAAGGATGGGAAAAGAAACTCCTAATTCTATTGAGTTCTATCTAATTCACGTTTTTCTTTTTTTTTCCTTTTTTAAAAAAAATTTAAATGTTGACATCTGAATTAGGGGCCATCCTTAATAACCAAGATGCTTTATGTGTCACATAAATGTTAAGTATCCCTTATCCCAAGTATGTGGGACCAAAAGTGTTTCAGATTTTTTCAGATTTTGGAATATCTGCATATACATAAAAAGAAATCTTTGGGAAGGGACTCAAGTCTAAACATGACATTCATTTATGTTTCATATACACCTTATACCATACCCTGAAGGTAAATAATTTAAATAATTTTGTGCATGAAACTAAATTTATGTACAATGAATAATCAGAAAGCAAAGGTGTCACTATCTCATGTCAGTGCTTAAAAAGTTTCAGATTTTGGAGTATTTTGTACTTGGGAGTATTTGGATTTTTGGATTAGAGACATTCAACCTGTATTAAAAATGACAATTTTATACTTACCACTCCCCCTACACAGCGATCTCTATTTCTTTTCATTATGTCTGTAAATTAAAAACAAAGAACTTTTAGCAAATAGCTTGATTTCTACAAAATTCTTAAGTTCTAAATGAGACTTTGGTTTTAACTCACCCAAAAATTCAGCATGTGAGTTTCGACAATGAAGAAACATTGGTAATTTTGTTTGTTCTGACAGTTCAAATTGTTTTTCAAAATATCTGCATAATGCAAAAAAAAATTCTTATTACAAATTTAATTTTAGCATGAGGAAGGTAATGATGTCAAAACAGCTTTTAAGTTAAAGGTATTTAATTCTCTATAAATTACAGGACAATAATCATGAATATTTAAAGCACATCAGACTTATCAAAGGGCTTTTATAACTTACAATTTTTGGAAAGAAATACTTCATTTTCTGGGCTTACAAAATTATTTTCATAAAGTAACATCTACTGGCCCCTTGCCACTGGGAGCACCATCAGTGGAAGTCAACTCACCAAGTGAGAAGCCCGGCAGAGCTTCATACTGCATGCTAATCTATTCCATTTTGCAACCAGTGTTTTATGTGCTGTTATAAAAGAAGTTACTGCCACTAGGCAAAATGAACAAGGTTTCCCTCAAAAACCAAATCTAAGTATTTGCTAAACAGCAAATAACTCAATTATGCTATTAAAAAAAGAAAATTACACAATAAAGTGGTAGCCCTGAATATCTTAGAGTACTTGATAAGAAGCTTTTTCCAAGTACCACATACTTTTGTCTCATTTGATCCTCAGAATAACCCAAGGATAAAAGCTGGTGTCGTACTTTGTCCAACATAACAATACCTGGCATGGCCACTTGGAACCAGAACTTCAGTGCTCTCATTCCAAGTCCCAGCCTAAATGGCAAAAACCTGTCACATTTTCGAGACGCTTCCTTCTGGTCCCGGAGTATAATGACAATATTCAGAGGATATAATGAATGTTCATTCTGTTTGTTTTTTCACTTCAACACAGTGCTCCCTCTTGTTCTCACAAATGGTAGGTTCAACTGAATCAGGATAACAGGTGGCTTATTATTTTCTTAGATGTGCTTACCTTTTCTAAGTCCTTTAATTTGGGGAAACAATTTCTCTGTTTAACTTAAGCCTCTTTTGCTATATTTTCCTATATCATATTTCCTCACGTGCAGGACTATTTTACCCCCTTTGCACTCTTGAAAATGCTAAATTTTAAAATTAGAAATAGAAATGTACTTCTTAAGAAGCAGTCTTCAGGCCGGGCATGGTGGCTCATACCTGTAATCCCAGCACTTTGGGAGGCCAAGGTGGGTGGATCACTCGAGGACAGGAGTTCAAGACCAGTCTGGCCAACATGGTGAAACCTTATCTCTACTAAAAATACAAAAATTAGCCAGCGTGTTGGCACACGTCTGTAATCCCAGCTATTCCATGGGCTGAGACACAAGAATCGCTTGAACCCAGGGTCAAAGGTTGCAGTGAGCTGATGTCACACTACTTGCACTCCAGCCTGGGTGACAGAGCAGCACTCTGTCTCAAAAAAAAAAAAAAAAAAAAAAATAGAAACAGTCTTCCTAAAATTGGTGGTCTATCTCTGTATTACCAAATGTTTGGGTTTTAAAATCTCCTTTTCAGATTCTGCTGGGTTAGAATAAGCAAAACTATTTTCCTTTCATTAACAAAGTGCTGAAAATTTGCAGTGTAGGAAATATTAATGACAACTTGGACAAAAAGATATTTTAATAATACAACCAGTCACTATTTCCATAACCTCTAAAGTAAACCAAATGTCAGCAATTAAGTGTGCTCTAGTCATTATGTCAACTTTACTAATATATTTGGCTTTTGGCTACACACAGCAGGCAGTCCTCTTCATTGTGTGCACTGCTCTACACTATGCTGGTTATTTTTTCCACACAAAATTTCATGGACCAAACCACATGACCAAGCTACAAATTCACAGTATCTAATGGTCGGATGGAAAATTAGCTTCCTATCTCAAGGTAGGCAAAAATACAGTTTATGAAAATAACAGAGGCCAGCTGGATGCGTGGTCCACGCCTGTAATCCCAGCACTTTGGGAGGCTGAGGTGGGCGGATTGCTTGATCTCAGGACTTCAAGACTAACCTGGGCAACATGGTGAAACCCCATCTCTACAAAAAATACAAGAATTAGCCAGGTGTGGTGGCATGTGCCTGTAGTCCCAGTTGTTGGGAGGCTGAGGTCGGGGGATTGCTTGAGCCTGGGAGGTCAAGGCTGTGGTGAGCCATGATCACACCACTGCACTCCAGCTTGGATGACAGAGTGAGACCGTGTCTCAGAGAAAAAAGAAAAAGAAAATAACAGAAGCCCAAGCAGTGGGCCCACAGAATTTGACATAATTCAAGAAAAGAAAGGTCCCTGAATTCATGCTAGCTATGTATCATAAAGAAGCCATGTGGTTAAAAAAATAATAATAATAATAAATAAATAATAATAATAAATTAAATAATAAATTAAATTAAATAATAAATTAAATAATAATAAATTGAATAATAATAATAAATTAAATAATAATAATAAATTTTTTTTTTTTTTTGAGACGGAGTCTCGCTCTGCTGCCCAGGCTGGAGTGCAGTGGCCGGATCTCAGCTCACTGCAAGCTCCGCCTCCCGGGTTCACGCCATTCTCCTGCCTCAGCCTCCCGAGTAGCTGGGACTACAGGCGCCTGCCACCGCGCCCGGCTAGTTTTTTGTATATTTTAGTAGAGACGGGGTTTCACCATGTTAGCCAGGATGGTCTCGATCTCCTGACCTCGTGATCCGCCCGTCTCGGCCTCCCAAAATGCTGGGATTACAGGCTTGAGCCACCACGCCCGGCCAATAATAATAAATTTTAAAAAATAAAAAAGTAAAAAATTATTCCGAATGATACAAACTGAGGATAACTAGTACTAAACATCAAACAACTATTAGAGAAGAAACATCTAAACAACTTTAGAGAAGAAAAACCCACCATGGTAACTAGAAATAACAACGTAAGTTACAGGGTAGGAATTGGCGTCTATTAAGAGACCTCTCTGCCTGTTTTGCTCATTTATTATTTTTTTAAAGTTTATAAATGAAAATCATTTTCCACTTGAGTTAGATTTGCTCATCTTAGTGAAGCTTCTGATTGTATTACTGCTTCTTACAGTTGAGGTTTAACTATCTAAGGACAAGAGCTGGAAAAGTTCAGCTTCAGAGGAGCAGTTGCTATTAATTAGGATCAAGGCAAATCCAAAAAGCGCAGTGAGTTTCATGGGTATATCTCAACACAGGTAGTAATCCCTCCTCTGTAAGCTGCTTGATGGCAACGTGGCCTCAATTGCTCATCTCTACGGTCCCCTAAACCTCCAAAGGATTGTTTTAAAATCTTCTTCTTGTAGTTTTTAAGACCTGCACAGCGTTAACATTTTAAAGCCCCAAGAAAAATGCCCAAAGCAAATTCCTCCTATCCAAGAGAACAGAGCTCTAAACTGCAACAAGGAAAGGAATGTAGCATAAGGCCAGGAAATTGAAAATACAGGGTATGGCTTAAAGGATAAACTTTCCATAACTACATCAGGCCTCTTCCTTGTTTTCACTCTTTGCTTCTCTTTCTTAGTCTTTAAAAAATCCTTTTTCCAGAAAAAGTCTAGGTACTAAAACAAGAAAAAAGTATTTAAAAAAAAAAAAACACAAAACCTTTAAAAAGTTCCAAACAAAAGCAATAGCTAGCATCTTCCTTTAGGGTGGTAATATTTCTAGCATGAGTAATATAACAGCCATGATTGTGCACGTACTATGTACCACTCATGTCACTATGGGCTTTATGTGCCTTATGTTAAGAAAGGTAGGCAGCAATCTCCCCATTTTAAAGGGGATGCACAAAGGGACGAAGTGACATCAAGGGCAGTTGTAAATCTCACGAAAAGATCTGCTGATTCCAAAGCTCATCCTTTTAACGTCATACGCCGCCTTCACTTACCATTATTTTTCAGACACATCTATTGTATATTGATTTTTCTGTCTTGCCTCCTAATTTTCTATTTTTCTTTTCTCATACATCTCCTTTTTCCTGACTACATTTTTACTTAAAAACAAATCATGGCTGGGCGTGGTGGCTCACACCTGTAACCCTAGCACTTTGGGAGGCCGAGGCGGGCAGATCACTTGAGATCTGGAGTTTGAAACCAGCCTGGCCAACATGGTGAAACCCCATCTCTACAAAAACACAAGAAAATTAGCTGGGCATGGTGATGGGCACCTGTAATCCCAGCTACTTGGGAGGTGGAGGCAGGAGAATCGCTTGAACTGGGAGGCGGAGGTTGCAGTGATCTTAGATCGCACTGCCTGCACTCCAGTCTGGGGGACAGAGTGAGAATACATCTCAAAACAAAACAAAACAAAACAAAACACCCAAACCATACACCGGCTGTTCCAGATGGTAGAAAAGTGCAGACCAAAATCTGAAGTCTTCCAAAAATAAACCCAATAGTGAAAGTTGAATTATAGGCTTTTTATCCACACTGCTCAAAAGGAATAAAAAAGAACCTTCCCTTTGTATTAAATATTCAACAGACATTTACTAAGTACCTACCATGTGCTGAGAATACTGTGCTAAATGCTATGGAACTGTCCCATGAGTAAGCCTTGGTGTGTGCCTCTGAGGAACTCAAAGACACTTGTCTGTGTGGGGAGGAAGGGATAACCTAAAACCTATTTCTGTACAACGTGGTTAAGTGCTGAAACAAACAGAGTGCTGTGTACACAGAAAAGACTGCATGCTGTAAGTACACGCTAGGGGAAAAGAAGTGAGGGGCAGAGAACGTGGGTGTTTGTGTCCTTAACAACAATCAAAATGTGATTGTTACTAGTGTGTCTTTTTTTTTTTTTTTTTTGAGATGGAGTCTTGCTCTGTTGCCCAGGCTGGAGTCCAATGACACAATCTTGGCTCACTGCAACCTCCACCTCCCCAGTTCAAGCAATTCTGCTGCCTCAGCCTCCCGAGTAGCTGGGATTACAGGTGCTCGCTACCACGCCCGGCTAATTTTTGTTTTTAGTAGAGACAGGGTTTCACCATGTTGGCCAAGCTGGTCTTGAATTCCTGATCTCAGGTGATAGGCCTGCCTTGGCCTCCCAAAGTGCTGGAATTACAGGCATGAGCCACCATACCTGGCCATTTTTTTAACCAAGTCATTTGATGTTTTATCATTAAAGATTAAAAAATCTTCACCGCCATCTTATCAAAATTTCCTTCTACTTATTTTGTCATTAGCTTATTCACTCTGGAAGAAGCCAGTGTCACATGCTGTCACTGAAAGTCAGTCCTTCCCTCTGCTGTTCACACACTTTAGCGACAGCACTTCCAACCTACTTTAATTATTTATGTCCTCTCTTGTCTACAGTGGCATTGGGAAAAAGTCTTATTTTTCTTTGTGTCATGCTGAGGAGGCACTTGGTAATCATTTACTGAATGGAGTTTGAACTTGTCTATTAGCAATCAACACCTGGTATGTGAGTTCAAGCACAAGCTGTGATATGCATATTCTAAGATCAGACGCTATTCTGAACGTGCTCTGATGATGGTGAAGAATCTTCAGAACAGTTAAATTAAACTGATACTGTCAATGTTTTCAATTAACCCCAAAACTGAGTTTAAAGTATTCCGGTTGCATTTTAGAATCAGTTCTAACTCATTTTGGATGAAAAGTCATACAGGCAAAAAAACTTGGGGACTCTGCCATTGCCCTTGCTTGTCATAACACATAGTCTATTAGACTTACAAGGCTTATCCTGACAAAAACCAGACATTAAAGTTGAGGAATATGATCTGTGGGCTTAACCTGAAGAACCATTAAAGACAACTGTTTTTCTATTTCAGTGTGAACATGAGAACTTTTAAGGTTAAGTGAGCTGGCCTACATAATATTCGACAGAGGTATAGGGCTTTAGTAACCCTGCTAGTAACCACATGAATGTCCCTGAAAGACACAGCAAATAATATGCCACAAACTAAGCAGTTCTAAAAGGGATGTATAAAGGAGCGACCTAAAAGAGACAGTACGTGTCCACAGAGCATTACTCTAACCCATCCTTTTCTACTTGGTTATAGATCTTCACACTCCAGAACTCTGGAGCTTGAGGTCTAGGATATGACAGATTCCACTAGTAGATCTGCTCCTCCCCACAGTGATTTTCAACCAGGGGGGACATATCAGAATCCCATTTGCGGGGAGCAGGGAGGGAAGGGGGAGGAAGTACACTTTTGGCATGTGTAATCTTAAAAAATCCCTTTAGGCCATCAAGTCACTGGCTTAATCATATGATCGTATCACCATATGACAAAATTATTAATTATTAAATATTATGATATAGCTGGATGGTATCTTAAGAGAGAATCTGATCCTAATTCTCTGTGTATAAGAAACTAAGGAGGACAGAGGACTGTTTATTCTTAAAGGTCTCTAGGGACAGATATTCTACCTTCAGATTTCTGCATACTCTGAGTTCTTGGCAGTGGCTGGCAAACAGTGCTCCATAAATATTTGTTGAATGGATGAATAACTAAATTAACCCCCTTTAGAAGCTCAGTCTAAAGTTTTATCATCTTCATAATTAAGATCTTTTTGAAATTCGACAAAATGCTTACGTTTTAAATTCAGACTATGACCTAAATTTTCTTTTTAATCTTTAACACTCATTCACCAGTATGATGACAGGAGCTCCAAATTTAGCTCCAGGCAATGGGTTACAGGAAGTCCTGCAGGGTTGTGAGCTTTGGAGTTTTCTCAGAAGCCACCATTCAACATGGCTCCTATTAAAGGAATCTCACAGTTCCAAACTAACAATATTCAATGCCCAGCAAGAGTAAACTATGCTTTTCTAGCTTTGGTGATTGATCTTATAATACTTTTGTCGGTTTTTTGTTGCTGATTTTTTTTTTAGAGGTGGAGTCTCCTTACATTGCTCAGACTGGTCTGGAACTCCTGAGCTCAAGCAATTCTCCTGCCTCTGCTTCTCAAAACAGCTGCGATTACAGGTGCAGGCTGCTGTGCCTAGCTTGTAATACACTTTTAATATCCTTTGTTTTTAAATTATATCTTCCAGTTTGGGAGGCTGAGGCGGGTGGATCATTTGAGGTCAGGAGTCTGAGACCAGCCTGACCAACGTGGTGAAACCCAATCTTTACTAAAAATATAAAAATTAGCCAGGCATGGTGGCATGTGCCTGTAATCCCAGATACTCGGGAGGCTGAGGCACGAGACTCATTTGAACCCAGGAGGTGGAGGTTGCAGTGAGCCGGGATCACACCACTGCACTCCAGCCTGGGCAACAGAGAGAGACTCTGTCTCAAAAAAACGAAACAAATCACATTCCCCAAAATAATTTAATTCATTCCATTGGAACTGTTCATGTAGGAATGCATGTGTTAAACAAGCAAACAAAAAATGTAAAGTCTCTATCATGTAAAACTCATCCCTAATTTCTACCATTAAAATAAAATTAAATGGTTAATCGACCAGGGAACTATGTGCTTCCGCCCCTTATGAATTACATGCAAGTATGCATGGAATTGGTTTCACTTAACGTTTCATATACAGAGGGAAAAACAAAAATATTCTGATGCTTAATCCAACTATATTCTCAACTGATAAAAGTTATTTTAAAATCACTCATGATTTTACAATAATTTGTAAAGCCAATAAATTTCCTTACTTGAGTTGAGTATCTTTGGGACAAAACTGTAGTCGGTCAAAATCTTTAAAAAGATAAAGAAGAATAATTACTCCTAACTTATACAGAAAAAAATTGTTTATTTTCAAACAAAGTCATTCTAAGAGGCGAGGCTGGCACTCACCAAGTCCACATTCTCCTATTGCCACAACTTTCTCTTTATTGTTTTCAGCAAGATTTAGCAACTCCTTTAAGTAAAGATCAGGGTTATTCTTTTCAAATTCACCACATCTTGTAGGATGACATCCAACTGTACTGAAAAACATATCTAACACAAAATAATGTTTTAGGATTATTTTCAAAGTATTTTCTCATATTTATACTTATGATATTTAGAGGATATCAAGTAATTTCAACTGGTTTTCAACATGGTAATAGATTATTCACATTATAAGAACTACATTATGTTAATCATATGACAATTTTTAGAATACCAAAACAAAGTAGGATACGAATATGAAAATTGCTTTAATATATTAATAAAATAATTCAGCTTTTTCTAAAGTTTGGCATTTAGGGCTGTAGAATGCAAAGTGAAAATTTTTTGTTTTTGAGACAGGGTCCCACTGTGTCAACCAGGCTGGAGTGCAGTGGTGCCATCATGGCTCACTGTAGCCTTGACCTCCTGGACTCAAGTGATCCTCCCACTTCAGCCTCCCAAGTAACTGGGACAACACATACATGCCACCACACTTGGCTAATTTTTAAATTTTTTTTGTAGAGACAGGGTTTTGCTATGTTGCCCAAGCTGGGCTCGAAGTCCTGAGCTCAAGCGACCCACCGGCCTAGGCCTCCCAAAGTGCTGGGATTACAGGCCTGAGCCACCATGACTAGCGATGATTTATCTTTTATATTCACCATTCATGTGACTATCTTGATTCATATATTTTTGTTTAACACCAATTCCTCCATTATTGATTCATGTATTTAATATAGCATAAAAATGTATTCCCTTAAAAAGGTTAATAGTGGAGGTTAAAGAGGTGGAAAGGGGAATTTGTTTTTCTAATAAAAAAATGAGGTTCACCTATTTGGAGGACACTCTGACAGTCTGACTTGTATAGAATACAAATGAGAAGTCAAAAACACTTTTTGAATGGCTTAGCTGAGTTTGAACCATGGGAAAGGTATCAAGCCTTCCTCAGGCTCTCATGCAGATGTTTAGAAATAAAGGAAGAAGCACTTTTAAGGCTATAAGAACACAAGTTACATGGAGAGGAGTGGAAGAGGGCTGATAATGGAGGTGGGAGAACTTTAAAAAGCCTAGATGTTTGGGGATAAAAAGTAAGGATAAAATGTTCCTATATATCTCGAAAACTCCCTGGGAGAGATTCTCTCTTTAATCACTAAGAAAAAGTGTCAATGGGCTGGGTGAGGTGGCTCAGGCCTGTAATCCCAGCACTTTGGGAGGCCAAGCCAGGCAGATCACAAGGTCAGGAGTTGAAGACCAGCCTGACCAACACGGTGAAACCCTGTCTCTATTAAAGATGCAAAAATTAGCCAGGCGTGGTGGCGCGCGCCTATAATCCCAGCTACTCAGGACGCCGAGGCAAGAGAATCACTTGTACCCAGGAGGCAGAGGTTGCAGTGAGCGGAGATCATGCCATTGCACTGCAGCCTGGGCGACAAAGCAAGACTCTGTTTCAAAAAAAGAAAAAGTGTGAATGGATCCTAAAAGAGAAGTATGGATTTTAGAGAGATTTCCATAAAAATATAGCTTTTAGTAAGTTTTCATAAACACATCAGTATTTTAAAACACAACATTTAAAAATTATGTAGAATGTTTAATTCCTCAGTGTCTAGCACATAAGGTATGCAAAAAAAAGTTAAATTCATGAATGCCAGATAAATGAGGTTTTATGTAACTAAGATTCCTTTAATAATCAATCCTAAAACTTTCAAGATTTTAAATAAATAAAAAATGTATGAACATAAAGCAAGCATATGAGGGGTTATACAGCATTATTATTTGCATTCTTGGTACCTTGCACAGTATCTGGTCCATCTAGTAAAAATTTAATAAAATAATCCTTCACAGCTTAAGTTAAAAAAGAATAAATAAAAAGCAACTCGTATCTTTTTGTTTTTTGGGGGTTTTTTTTGCTTGCTTGTTTTGAGACAGAGTCTTGCTCTATTGTCCAGGCTGGAGTGCAGTGGCACTATCTCTGCTTACTGCAAGCTCTGCCTCCCAGGTTCACGCCATTCTCCCACCTCAGCCGAGTAGCTGGGACTACAGGCGCCCACCACTATGCCCGGCTAATTTTTTGAATTTTTTAGTAGAGACGGGGTTTCACTGTGTTAGCCAGGATGGTCTCAATATCCTGATCTGCCTGCCTCAGCCTCCCAAAGTACTGGGATTACAGGCGTGACCCACAGCGCCTAGCTAGCAACTCATATCTTAAACACGTTAAAACACACACATGAATTCCACATCAAAAACACCTGAGGTTAAACTGTGTACCTGGAGAACTTTATTCTCATTAGCTGAAATCTTAAAATAATCTTCACTGAGTACTATGAAACGGTTTTATACACAGCTGATATACCAATGAGTACTTTGAATTTTGTCATCTTAATCATGTCCCACTGAAATCAGTCTATTTTCCTGTTGTTTCCACAGTCATGATCCATTGTATTGTACCTGAAGCAGTTTTCAGAAAGACTTCTTCAAAATTACTTAATTCATATTTTTTTTGGTAAAAGAAATATGAGGATACCATTTGTTTGTGCCAAATGCAGTGCATCTTTACTGTCTTGTAGATTTCCACCTGTAATCATAAACTGAAATAGAAAGAAAATAAAATAAGCTGACTTTAACAGGGCAGCAATAAGTTTCCTAAACATGCCTTCCTACCACTTCCTTATTCCAGACTGCTCTCCTCTGTGACTGTCACACACCTACCCTGTTTAAAATTCAGCTGGGAGATTGCCTCCTATGCAGAGTGGTATCTGACTACACCTCAGGGATGTGTGTATGTATGTGTGTGTACATGTAGAGGTGCAGAATTCATCACTAGATTCTGTTAAAATGTTAAAATGTATTTACATGTCTACCTTTCCTATTAGACAACAAGTTCCTTGAGGACAGAGATCAGGTATTATGAAAAAGCAAATAATTCATCAGTGATTCAATAGTGTTGATTGATTCGATAATTCTCCAAGTGTCGTCTGGTAACTCCCAGTAGGTATGTGAACTCAAAACTATTTTCATAATAATAATAAGACACTTTCTGTCTTTTTCACTCTCACTCTACTGCAAGTGTCCACAACGTATACAAGAAGCTACACGATGTGTGATACCACCAGACTGACTACAGAAAAAGATATGAAAATTCAGCAGGCTTCTAGTAACACAGTCATTAGAGATTTGAAAAAACAACTGTACTCATGTTGTTAATTTTTTTGTTCTGGAATACACTTGTTTTTCATAAAAATATGCTATTTATGTTATTCAGTAGTTTCTTGTTATTTTAAAAGGAATTAATATTCAAAATTTTTTGTTTTAATTTTTAATATAGTATATACAGTAGGTAAGACTCACACAAACAAAAGCTCTTTGGGGGTACTCACTAATAAAGAATGTGAAGGGGACTGGAGAGCAAAAGGTTTGAGAATCAGTGAGTTAATGCATGCTGATGAATTCTCTGTAGGAAAACATATGGCTTTTGGCAAATAAGCATACTTCTACATAGACCCATTAGGATCCAGCCAGTAACTAGACTGCCGTCTTTCCTGTTAAAATGAAAGTGTCACTGAAGAGCTTTGTGTTGACAGTGAGAGCACTGAAGCAGTGCTGCGCAAGGGGCACATTCTTCTAAGCACATGATTCAAGCACAATGACGTATATTGTTTCATACTTCAAGAGTCTCACTAAAATGATGAACTCATTCTAGGTACAACTTAGGGAGAAAACACAAAACAAAGGTAGACCTGCAAATGATAAATAGATGTTTTCATATAGCTATTTAAATCTTTAACATGATTAGGTATTCAGTATCCGTTCAGGAAACATATAGCCATAATTAAATCCTTGACTACCTGTAAAACATAAGATATAAGGCAGGGCGCAGTGGCTCATGCCTATAATCCCAGCACTTTGGGATGCTGAGGCGGGTGGATCACCTGCGGTCAGGAGTTCAAGATCATCCTGGCCAACATGGCGAAACCCCGTCTCTACTAAAAATACAAAAATTAGCCAGGCGTGGTGGCGGGCCCCTGAAGTCCCAGCTACTTGGGAGGCCGAGGCAGGAGAATCACATGCACCTGGGAGGCAGAGGTTGCAGTGAGCCAAGATCGTGCCACTGCACTCCAGCCTGGGCAACAGAACAAGACTCTGCCTCCAGAAAAAAAAAAGGCATTAATAAAAATAGTGGGAAAACTTTCTTTTTGCTAACATACCTAAAACTTTAATACTAGAACAGATACCTACATCCAGTATTTAAATTATGTAAAATACTAACCAAGTCTACTTTTTATGTGTAACTTTTCTAAATAGTTGAAAAAAGGGCAAGACACGAGGGCATCGTCTCCTCTCCCGGTGTATAGGATAATGATAATGATCATCTCATGGTGGCAGCTTCCAGCATACACATAACGTAGGTTGCTTATGCCAGGTATAATACCAAATGCTTTATGTTGAATATTTTATTTAGCCTTCATAACAACTCTATTAATTAAGTACTATTATCATTCTCATTTTACAGATGAGAAAACTGAAATCTAGTGAGATAAAAGACCCCAGGTTATAAAGCTACAAAAAATGAAGCAGGGGCTGGACACCAGGTTTGTTATGCCCTAACTATGCTTTTAACTACTATAACATAAATGCAAGGTATTGAATTAAATTTCAGTTTGGAACCATGTCCAAGTAAAAATCACTTCAGTTCCGTCATTCCTAAGTGTGTGTGTGTTGTGTGTGTGCATGTGTGTGAATAAACATTAAGATTAAATTACTCATGGCTAACACATGAAAATTGAAGAGCTTAGTATTTTGGAGTCTTCAGAAAACCATTGTTTAAAGTGATTTACCAAGCAGAATGACTCCATAATGAGAAATTAATGTAACTTCTATCTTTTCATATTATTTGTGAATAATAACAAATACAAGTTTGGAGTTGGAGACTGCAAAACTCATTTAGTCAGCAGTGTCACTTTCCAAAACATGTTATTCAACTTGGAGGCAGTAGCTATCAAGTGTCCTGACAGCATACTATGGAATTTAACCTTATTTCTTACGTGTATGTGTGGGCTAGCTCTCTGTTTTAAAGCTAATTTAAAGAAATATCTATTCATTTGCTTACTAGAACTCTCTAAAAAACCGGAGACATTTTATTACTGTAAAAATTAAAGTATTATCTCCATTATTTGAAGTGGTATACCCAAACTATAAATAGCTACACTTGGTGTATTTTTGATTATTGCTTAATTCTGACAAATGCTAAATTATATTATAAAATTGATTAAAAGTTGCCTCTTTAGAAACCTGGTAATTCACATAGGTTTAAAAAATTTTTTTCAAAGAGGTTTTGCCATTTATCATATATAAGAACTATATATGAGATTTGTGTAACTTAAATTGCTATGAACAGAATATTTGGATATTTTGTTTCAATTAACTTTCTAATATCACAAGTAGACAATTTGTACTCCAAGTGTGGCATTGGCTTGTTCCCTTCTACTCTGCAAAATTTTAACTAAAATTTAGTTAAAAAATAAATTTAAAATTCTCAAGAAAAACAAAACAGATGTTACCTTTTTAACACCAATCTCGACAGCTCTCCCTATTACATCCTGTAAGTCATCTGTAAAAGATAAACTCTGCATTAAGAAAACCTGGCAGACAAAAATTTGACTTTTTTTTTAGCTTTTGTGCAAATGGCTATTTGAAGTTTTATATTTGAAATTATAAACTTCTATAGGTAAAAAGACCTGAATTAAACTTCATTATAAATGTTCATGATCATGGTTTATCAATAAATGTGTTTCACTTTGTTTACAGTTTTATCCAAAATGCATAGGGAGTTCTCTCTTTTTTTTTTTTTTTTTTTTTGAGACGGAGTTTCATTCTTGTTGCCCAGGCTGGAGTACAACGGTGCAGTCTCGGCTCACTACAACCTCTACCGGCCGGGTTCAAGCGATTCTTGTGCCTCAGCCTCCCAAGTAGCTGGGATTACAGGTGCTTGCCAGCACGCCTGGCTAATTTTTTTTGTATTTTTAGTAGAGATGGGGTTTCACCATGTTGGCCAGGCTGGTCTCGAACTCCTGACCTCAGGTGATCTGCTTGCCTCGGCCTCCCAAAGTGTTGGGATTACAGGCGTGAGCCACCGCGCCCAGCCATGAGTTCTTTATTATTTCAACTTTAAGAGTGGATTATGTTGCTCAGGCTGGTCTTGAACTCCTGTGCTCGGGCAATCTTCCCGCCTCAGACTCCCAAAGTGGTGGGATTACAGGTGTGAGTCACAAGGCCCAGCTTGGATTATGCTTTTCAAGATCTCCTGAGGCAGAAAATTTGTCTTCATAGAGAAACTATTTGCCTTAATAAAGGAAATACTTACCTTGATGCTTTTGAACCCCCCTATAAATTCCTCTGAACATAGGGTCAGTCAAGTTGATACCAATATCTGTAGAAAGCAAAAATCACTAATTAATTATTGAGTCTCTAGTTGAAACTTCTACTTAAATAAAAAGCTTCTGTTACTAAACTTTTTGTTCACACACTCATCTACTCAAACAATATCCAAGTGCCTACCACTTGTCAACTACTGTGCTAGAAACATGGGATACAAAGATGAATAGGATATAATTCCTGCTTTCAAGAAACTCACTGCAGAATTGGTAAGGCAGATCCATTATCACACAATTATGAAATATTAGAAGTCAACACTGGTACTATGGGATACAGAAGGGGAACACCCAACCTAGTCTGGTGGCTGGCTCAGAAGAGGCTTCCAGAAAGAAGTAATCATTGAACTGCATCTTAAAAGATGAGTGGCTATTATCCAGTAGAACAGAGGTAACTGCAGACAGAGGAAGCAGTGGGAGCAAAGCCCTCAGGATAGGAAAAAGCACAGTGCTTGTAAAGAGCTACAGGCTGTTCCGGCTGCTGGAGAGAAGAACAATTGACCCTCTGTATCTCTGGGATCTGGGGCTATAGATTCAGCCAACCACAGGTCAATTGAAAATATTAGAAAATAAAAATAAAAATACAACAATAAATAATATATAAATAAAAGTACAGTAAGGTATAAAAACCATTTACATAGCATTTACCTCAAATTAGGTATTTTAAGTAATCTAGACATGATTTAAAGCATACATGAGGCCGGGCGCGGTGGCTCAAGCCTGTAATCCCAGCACTTTGGGAGGCCGAGACGGGTGGATCACGAGGTCAGGAGATCGAGACCATCCTGGCTAACACGGTGAAACCCCGTCTCTACTAAAAAAATACAAAAAAACTAGCCGGGCGCGGTGGCGGGCGCCTGTAGTCCCAGCTACTCGGGAGGCTGAGGCAGGCGAATGGCGTGAACCTGGGAGGCGGAGCTTGCAGTGAGCCGAGATCGCGCCACTGCACTCCAGCCTGGGCGACAGAGCGAGACTCCGTCTCAAAAAAAAAAAAAAAAAAAAAAAAAGGCATACATGAGGATATGCATAGGTTATAGGCAAACACCATGCCATTTTATGTAAGGGACTGGAACATGCGAGGGTTTGGTATCTGCAGGAGGTCCTGGAACCAATCTCCTGCTGATACTCAGGGAAGACAGTGTAAGGAAGGGAGGGGTCAGAAGACACTAGACTCAGCTATGGTACAGACACTTGTTTTTAAAATACTGGATGCAACAGGAAGCTCTGTCCTGCTGCAGAATATAAGGGAACATGGGGAACAACAAGATACGAAGTCAAACTGTGATTGATCACAGGCAAGAAGAAAAATGCCCCCGTTATTGAAAATACATATCATTTAGCTTTTAGCAGGAGAATATCAAAATGTGCGGTGGTGGTAGGCAGCTGATTACCAACAGACTCCCTACATTATTTCTGCGAAGTTTCAGTTTCTTGGTATGTTCTCATTTTAATTTCTGCCAAGCTGGTCCCCAGGAATGTCTGCTCCACCAATAAGACACACCTTGAAAGTGAATGGGAGTTTAGAGAATTTAAGAGATAGTGAAGAGAGTATTCCAGGCATTTGAAACAACAGGGGAAAAAGTAAAATGCAGAAAACGACAAAGGTATTTGAGTGCCAACATGTCAACAAAGATGGGTGGGATGTGGTACCCTTTAAAAGGGCTACTAACATACAAACATCATCTAATACGATACATACTGTAGGAGTTTGGTGGAATGGCCCAATCAGGAGAATTACTATCTAGTTTTTTTAAAAGTAAGGAAAGGAAATTAGATAAAGGGGTCAGACTGAGAAAGGAAACCCAGGGAAGAGGAGAGGCCTTTCTGCCTAAAATAATCCTTCGCAGAGGTTTAGTTTAGGGTCACCGATCATCACTGATCATTAGGAAAACAGAAATGGTCTGTATCACTTCTAGACCATTTCCCCTTTGTGCAGTGTTAAGCAAACAATTATTCATAACACTTGTCAAAGACTATGAGGAAGCCTTTATTCAAGAGAGACTACTGACGGCAGGGAAGCTTTTGCAGAAGCGGGAGGGACTGGGCTCAATTTTGAATACAAGGACAAGTGAGGATTTATTGCCACCAAGTAGAATGGGGATCAACAGATGAAAAATTACTAAGAGGAAACATCAAAGGTGAGGGAAGATTCTGGGTTTACTCAACTTGATGGATTTTTGCTGAAGGCAGGCCAGAGTGATAGGATATTCTGCTTGGGGATTTGAGATTTGAGATGGGGGAAATGAAGGATGAGAAAGGTCTATAGGTCCTGGCTGAAGAGGGAAGCAGGTCCTACATCCCAGAATAGTCTCTGGGTTTATCTGGGCAGGCAGAAATGCAGGAAAACTCCTTCGAAAGTCCCTTGACCCAAGTGCAGGGAGAAGCGCTTAAAGGCCACGCAGATGTGGACAGTGGTAATCGCAGCTGACCACACACCATCCTCCCACACTTTGGCATCATCATAATCTTTCTTTTTTTTTCTTTTTGAGACAGAGTCTCACTCTATCACCCAGGCTACAGTGCAGTGGCACAATCTCGGCTCACTGCAACCTCCGCCTCCCGGGTTCACGCAATTCTCCTGTCTCAGCCTCCCAAGTAGCTGGGATTATAGGCGCCCACCACCACACCCAGCTAATTTTTTGTATTTTTAGTAGAGATGGGGTTTCACCATGTTGGACAGGCTGGTCTCAAACTCCTGACCTCAGGAGCTCCCCCTGCCTTGGCCTCCCAAAATGCTGGGATTACAGGCGTGAGGCACTGTGCCCGGCCAGTCTTGATAAATTCTTGTAGCCTCGTACTGCTGGCCCAGATAGTCACAGCTCACCTGCAACAAATAAGTGAGTCTTTCTGAGCCTCCGTTTTCTCACTAGTAGGATGGACATAAACTTTTTCCTTCCAGCAACAAAATGTGGCTCAAATCCAAAAATGAATATGAACGCATTTTGCAAATTAAAACTCCTATTAACATGTAATTATTGGGAACAGTGTTATTACAAACACTGTAACATGCCAACAACAAATGGAATTTCAATCAGCTTTAGCCATACTGCCATACCACCTTAAGTGGTTAAGGCTCCTGATCCAAGAATGCATTATCAAATAGCCAAATGTGAGTCAGTATGTTTTGAACATTAAGACTCATGATGTAATCACGAAAATAAAGCCACTCAAAATCCTATTTATTTAACTTGTTCAAAACGTTCTTATCTATGTTAAGGGACAGTGAGAACAAAAACCTTGTATCTGAGAAATGCAAGCACCTTTAAATTATCAGGCCCAGAAGGCATTTAAAATGTTCACAGCAGTCCATGCTCACTCCCCTTTGAGCTAAGTAATTACTTCTTGAAGCCAATTGCTATGTGGGCTCTAGACTGAAGCCAAGTGGCCGTAAAATGCCATACACCCTATAGTTCAACAATACATAGCCAACCTCTAACCAATGTTATTTCTGTAAACCAATGAGAATCCCTGATTAACAATTTTTGTAACGGCGCCCCCCTCCCTTTTGATTTGTCCTTTAAAAACTTGAGCCTCTCTTTTGTTCCCTGGAGCAGTCCCCAAGGCAACTTGGAAGTGTGTCCTGGGCTGCAGTCCTCAACTGTTGTGCTTGAATAAACTCTGTAAACTAGATTCTGACCTTTTTGGTTATTTGAGGTTAACAATAGTATATTTTAAATTAAAAGTCTCTGGCTGGGGTGGTAGCCCACGCCTGTAATCCCAGCACTTCAGGAGGCTGAGGTGGGCGGATTACGAGGTCAGGAGATCGAGACCATCCTAGCTAACACAGTGAAAACCCGTGTCTACTAAAGAATACAAAAAATTAGCCGGGCGTAGTGGCGAGCGCCTATAGTCCCAGCTACTCGGGAGGCTGAGGCAGGAGAATGGCGTGAACCCAGGAGGCGGAGGTTGCAGTGAGCCGAGATTGCGCCACTGCACTCCAGCCTGGGCGACAGAGCAAGACTCCGTCTCAAAAAAGAAAAAAAAATTAAAAGTCTCTATTAGACGTATGCCTATTGGCACGTAAACTCGAACAAAGTAGACAAATACTGTATGAAAACCAATGTCTAGCCAGATCCAGCTAAAGATAGTAAGTAGCTTGAAAAGTTAAGAAAGCAAGAGATATGGGTGGGAAGGAATGACAGGAAGAAAAACAAGGCAAAGTGGAAAATTACTACTTCCGATTAGGGGAGAAAAGTGAAGGATTCATACATTCGGTAGCATGTCCCCTATATAGATCAGTAATGTTTCTTTTTCATTAACTTTCTTCAAATAGCTGGCTTGAAAAGCAGCACCTACTTTATTATCTAAGAGTTCTTCAAATATTGACTTTTAGTTTTCAAAACAAAGTGAGAGTAGAAAACGGCACTGTTTGTAACCAGGAGAAGACGATAACTCTTCAGTTGAAGCCTCAGTGTTTGGGCTCACTGAATCGTGTCACATCACTGTCACCTATGATCTAGGGATACAGAGGGACAGCAAATAGGGCATAATTTGTTTTTTTTTTAGATATGGCTAGTCTTTAGATATAACCCTGAGTTTATAGCAAATACAGGGGATTAGAGAACAAGCTCAATGACACTACTATTTAGCAAACAGACAAAGCCGGGAGATAGGACTTTCTGTAGGGTGTTGACTTAAAATCATGAGATCTATACATTAGGGAAGAACTTTATTTCTTATATTGAGGTGCAACCTGCAGGCTGGGAAGCAGAGCCTTTGGCTGGGAACAAAAGCAACCATTTCAAGGGAAGAAGTGGGGAACAGGAGTTTTACACTAAATGGGCTAGCTAATGTACATATTTAACAGGTTATAGAAGGAGCTATGCATATTCATGAATGGTGGACTCATGCATGTATAAGCAAACATATATGTTACACAAACCCCATGTTCTCTTGGGGTGGAGACTTAACATTAAAACGCAGTAAAATTAAGCTTTATATGTCAAAAGGTGCACAGCCTGAGTAAAGCAGCCAGAACTAGTCTGTGACTGCTGGTCATTTGTCAGGAAGGAATGCGCAGTGAAACTGGTCAGCTGTCATGTCAAAAGCACGAAAAAGGAGGGGAGTCTGGCTGTGGTGTCAGGTGGTTGGCTGAAGGCAGGAGAGGAGTGAGTCTTGTTTCTGTTCCAGGGCTGGTATCTATTTAACGCTGACAAAGTCTGGTATCAGTTAGTGAGGAATGGGGTGTGCTGAGGTGTAACCAACCTCTCATCATGGCTGGAAAACTGAGCTTTCAAAGTTTTTCTGGGGTCTCCTTGGCCAAGGTGGTGTCCATTCAGTCAGTCGGTGGGGCAGGGGCATGCTGAGAATTTTATTTTTATTTCATGTTTCCCCATTTTAGGCACGATCTACTGCAGGCAGCACCAATAGCCAAATCTTTATTTTGTCCCACGTCATTGCCAGGGTGGTGTGGCTACCTGTCCCAGATCCACCCATTCCCTAGGACAGCCAATTGGACATCCTAGATCAGGCAGGAATAGAGAGATGGCAGGCACTCATTAACCCATAAGGTATGAGAGATATAAGAGCTAAAAGGAATGGCTGCAGAATTAACTTGCCTGTAAGTTCTAGGCACTGAACCATCATAATTCTGGTTTTAACCGGGGACTTCTTGCAGTCCTATCGTAAGTAATTTAAATGTTAAGAAAGTATGATGGAGACTATGAATATGACAAACACTTAGACAGCAGCTTGAAAGGGATTTCCCAGGCCACTTGGAAGCCAACTAAATAGATCGTTGGGAGGATTAGTAGTTCATACCTCTTGTAACCATTTAAGTTTGTTTGGATGGTCTTTCTCTAACAGTGTCTTTTTTTTTTTTTTTTTTTTTTGAGACGGTGTCTCACTCTGTTGCCCAGGCTGGAGTGCAGAGGCGCCATCTCGGTTCACTGCAAGCTGCGCCTCGCGGGTTCACACCATTCTCCTGCCTCAGCCTCCTGAGTAGCTTAGACTACAGGCGCCTGTCACCATGCCCGGCTAATTTTTTGTACTTTTAGTAGAGATGGGGTTTCACCGTGTTAGCCAGGATGGTCTTGATCTTCTGACCTTGTGATCCGTCCACCTCGGCCTCCCAAAGTGCTGGGATTACAGGCGTGAGCCACCGTGCCTGGCTTCTAACAGTTTCTATTTCACCTGAAGTACTTACGTAACAGGAGGTATGGACCAAACGACTCCTTGTTTGGCTAGGAGAAAATCTACAGCAATTTTATTACCTAATACTACTTGAGCCAAGGAGTTTTGGGATTTTTGTTGAGCTACAAGGCTTTTTGCAGCATCTGCAGCTATCTTGAGGTGGGAAATTAAAGAAAAATAAAATTAAAAAGAGAGAGAAATAAGTTTTCCTGTATTAGGCTGACTTGTCTCAGAGGCAGCAACAGGCACATCCCAGACCCAGGAAGTCTTGATATTATCTAATGTGCTCTGGAGACTCTCCCAGCACTCCCTCAACATAGGGAGAAGAAAATCAAATTTTCCTTTGTTTTGTGGTATGAGTTTATAGATTCTTGTTCTCTGTAACTAGTAACTTCAAGTATTTTGTTGTATCTAAGAAGTATAACAAAGGTCATGAGAAGCCTGAGTAGGCCTGAACTGCAGCTGCCTGGGCACCATAGTGAAGGTTATGGGATAAGCCCGTGCCTAGGCAAACCTAGATAACGGACGTCTGGGTTGCTTGGCAACGGTCATGAGCAATCCTGAGTTTGTCCTGCCTCTGTATCCTTGCTTTCACACCACTGTAAGCTTGCTTCAAGCTAGCTCACCTCCTTTTGTGAAGTGTGTATTAAAAGTCAAGTGCTGGCTTTGTTCCGGGCTCAGTCTTTGGACATGAGTCTGCTGGGCCTGAGTGCACTCAATAAAAGATTCTCCTGTTTCAACCTGAGGTCTCTCTCATCCCCCTAAATCCTGCAACAATCTGACTAATAGTAGCAGAGACTTTTCAAATAATATCCTTATTGACATAAATCCCAACACTTGGAATTAATATTCCCAGGATGCTTTGATCTGTATCATCTTCATACCCTGCCAATACAGACCTTTTAGTTTAATAATGGAGAGAAAGGGGGTCCTTCTGTAAGTTTGTGGAAGGATATGGGGGTTACAAAATATCCCACCAAGCAGGAACCTTCTAACTGTAGGCTGTCAAGGCAACAGTGTGCCCAAAGCTGTGCAGGTGGATCAGACCCTATGCCACATACAAACACAGAGCCTGAATGGGGGGCACAAGTGATACTCCTGAGGGTGTCTTAATCAGCAGATGCATTCATGAGGAGCGCTGACATCACCAAACTGAAGCATGGGCCATTTCTCTTGCAAGCTTTCCAGAATCCACTCACTTATTTTAAATGTAAATATTGTGGGCACTGTAGGGATATATTTTTAACTTTATTTATCTGATGTAGATGACACTTGTTTATCCAGTAGTTCTTAGGTCAAGAAGGTCCCCTGGTAGGCCGGGTGAGGTGGCTCGCGCCTGTAATCCCAGCACTCTGGGAGGCCGAGGCAGATGGATCACTTGAGGTCAGGAGTTTAAGACCAGCCTGGCCAACATGGTGAAATCCAGTCTCTACTAAAAATACAAAAATTAGCCGGGCATGGTGGCAGGTAATCCCAGCTCTTGGGATGCTGAGGCAGGAGAGTTGCTTGAACCCAGGAGGCGGAGGTTACCATGAGCTCAGATCTCACCACTGCACTCCGGCCTGGGTAACAGAGCAAGACTCAGTCTCAAACACAGGACAAATCAAAACAAGGGGTGACAACATCTGGGCTTTGAAGCAATTGGACCTGGAAAGTCAACAGGGAAAGGGGTTGGTCTGGGTAAGTGGTGAATTAGGGACATCTGAGAAGTCAGTGACAGATATTACCAATGGCACATATCTATCATGAATGGATCAGGGAAATTGTTGGCAAATCCAGCAATCCAACAGGTTTCCTTCTACTAGCAACATTTGGGACAGCTTAACTAAAGTGTTATCATGCCATTCTCTGCATTGAGACAAGACAGAGGGGGGAAGGGGACAGTATGGGTATAAGAGTAAAAGGAACGGAGGGAACAGCCATTTAACAATTCAGAAAACTGAATCAAGGGAAAAACCATAAATCCCATACAAATCCAAGGGGATTATCTGACAAACTTTAGGGACTGACCTTAAGTAAGAGAATACCTCACTGCAGGAACAGAACAATGATGTCCTCAGGCGTGCAGGGTCACAAGCCCTGCTCAGTTCTGATAAAGACAGGAAGAGGAAGCACATAGGTAGCTAACTAAACATTGAAGTTATCTAGTAGAAAGGCATGGAACAAATTCTATTAGTTTAGATAGAGGCAAATTATTAAGTAAAAGACCCAGTGTCCTTGAATACAGTCCTGGCCCTGGGTGTCACGAAAGCAGTTTATGTGGACTATTGCCTTCTTCTGGGTCTAGAGATAGGCTTTGGTTAACTGAAGTCTCGTGTAGAGACCGGCACCAACTTCCAAGTTTCAGCAGGGGTTGTTTTCAGATGAGACATGTGCGACTAGGAGTCAGGTCTCTGTAACTTAGCAGCACAAGGATTAATTAATAGCACCCATCCAGCAGGCTGGAGGAAGTATTTTAACTGATGTCTCTTCCACTACTTGTCATCACCAAGCTGGAGGCAGTAATACTGGAGTTTATGGCCTGTCGGGGAAGCTGTAAAAAGATTCTACAACCTGCAGTGATTCATCTTTACAGCTTGAACAAACCCCTGGCAATAAGCCTAAAGTTCCCTCCTGTAATTGGGCAGGAGAAAGTATTTCCTGGTCTAAGTGCACAGACCAACCAGTAACAATTTCAAAAGGGGAGAGCTGACATTTACTGGTGGGAGTGGACTGCAGCATCAGTAAGGCTAATGGGAGAGCTTTAGGCCAGGAAAGGTTAAGTTTGTGTAACTTTTGCCAGCTGGTTTTCAATGATCCCATTAGACTGTTCACCTAGCCCAGAGGACTGGGGGGAAGTAGGCACAGTGAAAGTGCTATAAAAGGGCACATTTTAAAAACTTGTTCTAGTATTCGGCAGGTAAAATGAGTGCCTCTATCGCTGTGGAATTCAGTGGGAACACCTTAGAGAGGAATGGTTTTTCTCAAGCAGCATTTCGGCCACCACCACGGCTGTTGCTTGTTTACAGGTGGAAGACTTACCTCAATGAGAATACATCATCAACCATTAGAAGAACAAAATTTAATCTGTGGGATGGTGGCAACTAAATGAAATCAAGTTGTCACATGGTTAAGGGACCCTAGGGGAGAGGAAATTGTCCTGGAGGGAGCTTCAGGAGTTCACCTGGGTTATACTGAGGGTAGATATTACAAAGTTTGTATAGCTGAGGGGCAAGAGCTGGAGAGAGTCACCAACAGTAGTACTGTCTACCCCGCTGAATCACTTTGTCTGGATTCCAATGGGTTAGATTACATATAAAGGTTGTTTGTCTTTGCAGGGTGCTGGGTAGGACTGGATGTCCATTTGGACCTTCCTGTAATTTTGTCTGGGGATTGGAAGTGCAATTTTGTTTAATCCATTTCCCTCTTCCAGACTCCAAGACTGTCTTTTGTGAAAATGAGTCTGCAAAGGTCTTCAGATGGGGAGGAGAGCAAGGAAGAAGAGCAAGGGGAGGAGGAGAAGTGGGTTGAATACATATAACTTGGCAAGGAGCCACTTGCAGGGTGGCAGCTTTAGCTGTGGCATCCACTAGGAGGTTGCCTTCGCTGTCTTCTGTTTTGTCAGAGAAATGTCCCTAGACAATGACAACGGTTAGGGCTCAATGAGCCTGAATGGCATCTAAGAGAAACAAAACAGTCTTTGTTTTTGTTTTTTTTCTGAGACAGAGTCTCACTCTGTCACCCAGGCTGGAGTGCAGTGGTGCGATCTCAGCTCAACGCAACCGCCAGCTCCCAGGCTCAAGTGATTCTCCTGCCTCAGCCTCCCTCGTAGTTGGGCTTACAGGTGCGTGCCGCCACGTCTGGCTAATTTTTGTGTTTTTTATAGAGACGAGGTTTCACCATGTCTCCACAGGTGAAAGCCCCCTAAACTTGGTCAGGCTGGTCTCGAACTCCTGACCTCAAGTGATCTACCTGCCTCGGCCTCCCAAAGTGCTAGGATTACAGGCGTGAGCCACTGCACCCGGCCTAGTCTTTGTTCTTAAAAGGTTGTCCAGAGGAAGTAAAAAAATCCTCTTTGTTTCTAGAGCATGCCAAAATCACGGGCAACTCCAAAGACATACAAGCTGTCTGTATAAATATTAGCCATTTCATCCCTGGCCAGAGGCAGGCCCAAGTGAGGGGATGCTAATTCTGCTTGTTAGGCATATCGGGCAGTTGGCTGGGGGCCTGATTCAGTGGTTCCCATCAGAGACCACCACATAGGCTGCACAATGGAAGCCAGCAGAATTTTTCAGACAGGATCCATCAGTGGGTAAGGGGGTCTCCCTTAAGTCTATATAGGTGAGAGAAGAGTGTCTGTAAAGACAACGCAGTCTTTGGGTGCATAAATCTCCTATTAAAGGCAAAATGGGGCCGGGCGCGGTGGCTCATGCCTGTAATCCCAGCACTTTGCGAGGCTGAGGCTGGTGGATCACGAGGTCAGGCAATCAAGACCATCCTGGCAACACAGTGAAACCTCCTCTCTACTAAAAATACAAACAATTAGCCGGGCATGGTAGCGGGTGCCTGTAATCCCAGCTACTCAGGAGAATGGCATGAACTCGGACGATGGAGCTTGCAGTGAGCCAAGATGGCGCCACTGCACTCCAGCCTGGGCGACAGAGTGAGGCTCTGTCTCAAAAAAAAAAAAAAAAAAAAAAAAAAATGCAAAATGGTAGTTACATTAAGGAGGTTACAGTAAATTATGGTTAGGTTAGAAGAGGAGGAGAAAAGTATCTCATAGGAGGTCAATCAACTGGCTTAAAGATGCTGAGTGAGGGGACAGGTGCAAAGGGCCTAAATCGAATGAGAAACATATACAATGAGGGGAATCTCAGGAGTATTTTTTTGGTAGCCTTGATGAGGGCTGAGGGGGTGGTGACTGCCCTCAGTACAGGAAGGAATGCCTCGTGAAACTGGTCAGCTGTCATGGTGAAACTGCAAAAAAGGAGGGGAGGCTGGTCACAATGTCAGGCAGTTGGCTGAAGTCAGCAGAGGAGCAAGTCTTCCATTCTTTGTTTTTCCAAGGCTGGTTTCTGTTTAACTTTTAGGAAAAAAGTCTGGTATTTGTTAGTAAGGAAGGAGACCATGACCATCTTATCATGTTTGGGAATTTGTTTTTCATGTTTTTCTGGAGTCTACTTGGCCAAAGAAGGGGGGTCCGTTCAGCCAGTTTAGGGGGCTTAGAATTTTATTTTTATTTCACAGGGACAATTAGCCCAGCTGCTTTGGCAAGTCAGTGCCATTAAAAAAAGAAATGCGCTAGATCAAGTGGTTGGTAAACTAAGGCCCACAAGCCACTGCCTACTTTTGTTTGCCTCTAAGCTAAGAATGACTTTACATTTTTAAATAGTTGAAGAAAATCAAAATAATATTTTGTGACACATCAAAATTATAAGAACTTCAAGTTTCAGTGACCATAAGTTTTACTGGAACATGGCCACACCTACTTACATACTGTCTATCACCTGCTTTTGAATGACAAGGTGTGAGATAGGAAAACTGTATTCTCATACTCACAATACTCTGAATACTTCATTTTTTTTTTTTTTTTAAGTAGAGATGGGTCTCACTTTGTTGCCCAGGCTGGTCTTGAACTCCTGGGCTAAAGCAGTCCTCCCGCCTTGGCCTCCCAAAGTACTCAGATTACAGGTGTGAAGATTCACTTCTGACAACACGTAGGTGTGGGGTTTCCTCTCCCAACAACCAATTCTCTGACACCAGCTGGGTGACCTACAATTTAACTCAATTCTCACACTATCTACCTGGAGATAACATCAGACGGCAGAAGTCAAGGGCTCAGTCCCACAAGACTCCTCCCATTCCAGATGCCAATTACAAGCAGTAGGTTCCCAGGTTACCCACAACTTGTCCAACTTGGCTACAATCAGAGGTTCCCACAACCCCCTTCTCAGGTTTGATCATTTGCTAGAGCAGCTCACAGAACTCAGGAAAGCACTTTACTTATTACCCATTCATTATAAAAAGATGCAGCTCAAAAACGACCATGTGGAAGAGACACATAAGAGACATGTATGGGTTTTTAGAGGCTTCACCATGTAGGTATGATTGATTAAATCACTGGCTATTAGTGAACAACTCAACCTTCAGTTCCTCTCCCCTTCCTCAGAGGTGGGAGTGGGTGGGAGGGACTGAAACTTCCAACTCTCTAATCACATGATTGGTTTTCCTAGGCAAACCCCCATCCTGAGGCTATCCAGGAGCCCCCAGTCATCAGTCATCTTAGTAGCATACAAAAAGCACTTAGGAGATTCCAAAGGTTTCAGGAGTTGTGCACAAAGGAATGGGAGCACAGAACAAATATGTATTTATTATTACATCACGGTACACACAAGGGCAGAGTTGAATAGCTGCAATGAGATCACATGGCCCTCAAAGTCTAAAGTATTTACTATATGGCCCTTTAAAGAAAAAGTTTGCAAACCTCTGCACTTGATTTAAAAACTTAAGGAACAACCAAATGTGTGGCTCTAAATGGGATACTATTTTGGACATGACCACCAAGGGACATTTTTGGAACAACAGGAAAAGTCTGAGTATGGTTTTGGTATTAGTTAAGATGAAAATTTCCTGAAATAGAAAGGTGGAGACTGTGATTGAAAAAAGCAGATTACAAAAGAGTAGCCTCAGTATGATCTTATTTTGTTTGGTATGCCTACAGAAGATCTGGAAAGATAGATATGGAAGTGTTATGTGTGATTTGGAGGAATTATATTAATTTGCTTTTGCATTGCTATAAAGGAACACCTGAGACTGGGTAATTTATAAAGAAAAGAGGTTTATTTGGCTCATGGTTCTGCAGGTTGTACAAGATGCATGACACCAGCATCTGCTTTTGGGAGGATCTCAGTAAGTTTCCAACCCTGGTGGAAAGGGAAGGGGAACCAGTGTGAACTCATTACCACAGGGAGGTCATCAAGGCTTTTATGAGGGATCCAACCCCCTGAGATGGATGGTGGGAAGTGACCCAAATACCTCCCACTGGACCCACCCTAACGTTGGACAGCAAATTTTAACATGAGATTTGGAGGGGACAAATATCTAAACAATATCAGGAATGGAATGTGATGTTTTTATTTTCACTGTTGTTTGTATTTTGCATTTTCTTCTTGCACAGATATTTCTCATTTTTTTGTGTACTATGTAATTAATCTAAGATCAATGCAGTAGAAATTTGGGCATATAATAGTTGCAGGTAGAAGTATTTTTGAGAGTGGAAAAGTTTGTAAATAACACCCAGGGAATAGAATATAAAAAATTCCACTTGTGGAGAAAGAAAAGACTGTAAGTTGGGCTAAAGAAATTCTCGGCCGGGCGCGGTGGCTCAAGCCTGTAATCCCAGCACTTTGGGAGGCCGAGATGGGCGGATCACAAGGTCAGGAGATCGAGACCATCCTGGCTAACATGGTGAAACCCCGTCTCTACTAAAAATACAAAAAAAAAAACTAGCCGGGCGAGGTGGCGGGCGCCTGTAGTCCCAGCTACTCGGGAGGCTGAGGCAGGAGAATGGCGTAAACCCGGGAAGCGGAGCTTGCAGTGAGCTGAGATCCAGCCACTGCACTCCAGCCTGGGCGACAGAGGGAGACTCCGTCTCAAAAAAAAAAAAAAAAAAAAAGAAATTCTCATGCTGGCCGGTGGGTCCATGTGTAATCCCACAACTTTGGGAGGTGGAGGTGGAAGGACTGCTTAAGGCCAGCAATTCAAGACCAACCTGAGCAACATAGCAAGACACTGTCTCTACAAAAAAAAAGTTAGCCTGGTGTGGTGGTGAGCATCTCTAGTCTCAGCTACTTGGGAGGATGAGGCAGGAAGATCACTTGAGCCCAGGAGGTCAATGCTGGAGCCATGATCTAAGCCACTATACTCCAGCCTAGGTGACAGAGCAAGACCCTGTCTCAAAACAAAAACCCCCACTGTTGGGGTATAGTTCTAAGGGGCAGTCACTTGTTATGCAAGTAGAAAAGAGAGAAATGTAGAAAGAATTATAATGGTCAGCTGTCTTAAACCAAAATATAAGGTAATTTTCATAATACTGGTTTAGTTTTTCATGCAATTGTCCCATGTGAAGCTTGTTCATGGACCAATCTTCCAGAGATTTAATATGGTGTTTTTCAAAGTATTTGTTCAGAACTCATTATTAGGCTAAGAATTTAGTCTAGCGATTCATGGACAGAATTTTTTTAAATGACACAAACTGAAAGATTAAATATCAGAGTAAGTCATATACCAAGGATAGAATGCATAATACAATCTCATTTCTGTTTTAAAAAGGAAAAAAAAAAAAAAAAAAAACCTTGATATGTTGTATTTTTATGAATCTGCATAACAATCTATTAAAAAATTAGGGAAGGCTATACTTTAAACTTTTAATATGGTTACTTTAGGAGAGCGGGGCTAAAGGAGACTATGCAGAAAAAATTTATTCCAATTATTTATTCCAATAAAGTCTCCTTCTCTAAGAAGTCTTTTCTTGCTTATTTTATCTGGTGCTAATCCCTTTACTAATTTTCTTATCACCTTAGCATTAAAGCCACTCATTCATACTTGCCCAAACAGTCATTGTACTACACCCCTAGGAAAAAAATATAAATACCATACCAGAGTATCTGCCTTAAGAGTTTGATCTAGTGGGAAAGACAGACTCATATTTAATTACAAATAATGTGGTATAAGTTTTAAGGAATAAGGTAGGTAGGTAGGCAGGGCAGGTAGGCAGACAGGCAACAGGGTTGGTAGACAGAGGGAATATTTTGGCCCCAAACTGCCACTCTAAAACCTTGTCAGAGGTAACAAACAGCATGCACAAGTGTTCATAGAGCAGTCCAGGGATGGGCTAGAAAAGTGGGCAGGACTGGACAATAGAAGGGCTTTGTATGGTGTCAAAGTACTTAGACTATCCTGAGGAGAATAAATGAGAGATTTGAAGCAAAAGAAACATGTAGCTGATTTTAGTTTTGGATACACCAAAATGGAGTCTACATGGAGGATGGATTTAAAACATTAACTTGAGGCAAGGATTTAGTTGTATAACATAAACACACTTTTAAAAAGTTATGTGGCCTTTCTTTATGGAGGACTTCGTGGCTTTTTATTCCATCTCCCTCATCAATTATATCAAACGTTAGGATGGAAAGGCTAAGACACGGCAATGTCTTATTTGAGGACCCCTCCCCAAATCCCTATTCCAGGCTTTCCCACAGCAATTTCAAAACCTTTTTCCTGGCACTTAACATATTCTTTCCTGCGTTTGCTTTTGACTGTACAGTACATAGGTCTTAGGTCTCCAGTCTGAAAACTGCACCACTAGATTTTACGGTTCCACAGGACTTAGCACAATGTCTTTGAAAAAAAATACTGCTTAAATAACTCTCAGATGTAAATGTATAATCCTTAACTCTTGATTGCCAGACCACATTCCCACTTGCCCAGATAGCTCTACCTGGATGTCCTATAATTATCTCAAACTTAACCCAAATGGACCTGGGTACCTCTCCTCACCGCCAAACTAGTCATGCTTCCATTTCATATTTCAGTATTTTTCCAAACCCTGAGTCATCTTTGTTCACTCTCTACTACCGGCCATGAACACTCGACTGCTAAATGCTGCACACATCTCTTCCATTTCTCTCTCTTTTCCATTACCCTTGTTTAAGTCTTGAAGTGATTCCCTACCTCTCCCTATTTCCCACAAAAGCTACATAATAGCTATCAGCATTACCGTGCTAAAGCAGAGGTGTGATCGCTGTCATTTCCCACCTTCAAGTAGCTGGAAACCCCACAAAGACGAGGACCATGCCCATTGAAATCCCGGCAGCATTCTCGCTCTCTTGTTCTACTGATACTGACTGGATCACTGTACTTGCCAAGTACAGATTTTGTTTTTCTCCCCACTACTTGTGTTCTCTAGTTTCTCCACTAGATGGTGATGACAGCAGAACTGAGAGCTTTGTGCCCTGTGTTTCTAGGCCAGTGCCAGGCTCACTTGAGGCGCTCATTAACTATGATATGAACGAATGAAAGGTTGAGTGAATTGGTCCCTAAAAGCGGTCATCCAAGGGCCGGGAGGTGCACGTGGGATGAATGGGAACACAGTGATTGGCCTTTTTGGAGTTTTCTCTCTTTTTTTAAAACAGAATACATTACAGATGTTGAAAAGAGCACAAAAATCATAACTGTACGGCTTGGCTTGTTAATTTTTACAAATAAACACACCCTCGTGAATCCAGGACCTCGATCAAGAACCAGAACATTAACAGCACCCAGAAACCTCCCCGCGCCCTTTTCCACTGAGCGGCCCTTTCAACCCTTACAAAGCCGGAGGGCGCAATTCCTGGGTCCTGTGACCTTGGTGACCGACGCCCGGGACAAGTCAAAAAGACCCAAGGGCGTGGAAAACGCTCCTCTTACCGACAAACTTGAAGCGACCCATGACCGCGGATGGGAGACCTCCCCGGCGGAAGCGGAAGTGGCCGCCGGCTGCTCCACCCTTCCGGCTGGCGTTGTTCCGTCAGCTGCCGCAGGCCTACGGATTCCCGGCTGTCCCCGCGGCCGGGGAAGGTCAGCTCAGTGATGGCCTTATCGGTGTCGGGGGTCTACCTGACCCATCAGCAGAAGGTGTTGCGGCTTTATAAGCGGGCGCTGCGCCACCTGGAGTCGTGGTGCGTCCACAGGTAAGGGATGGGGACCCAGGACTTGGGAAAGTGACCCTGGGGGCCCCGTGGAGGTGGAGAGGCCACCGGGTACCGGGAGGTTCAAGGATTTCGGGACGGAATTGGAAGGTGGTCTCTCGCGCCACAGAATCCTGTCCTAGACCCGGGTTCGAATCCAGGCTTCGCCACCCATGGCCGGGAGATCTTGTAGAGTTGCTTATCGGGTCTGGGCTTCAGCTTTTTGTGTAGTGAAACGGACGCAGGACCAGCGCAGAGGGTCGCAGGAAGATTAAGTGAAATAAAGGAATACGCCTAAAATTGTAATTGTCATGGGTCCAGCGCTTGCTAAATAATCGTTTTCTTCACGATCTTCTGCTTTCCAATATTAACAGCAGTAAGCTATGCGTTATTTTCTTTAGTCAGCAAAACTCTAGGAGTTAGGAATTATCTTAAGCTTATTTTACAGATAAGGAGGTAAGTACAGCTAGTAACTTGCTCAAGGTGATAGCGTTTGTAAGTGTCTGAGCCAGGGTTAAAATTTAGGTCTTACTCCAAATCATCATCATTCGTCCACCCCTCCCATTAGCTTTTCTCTTTTTAGCTTCATCTAGTCCTTTTCATTACCTTTACATCTTTTTCACCTCTTACATAATTCTCTTTCCTTCTCTATCCATCTGAGACTAGTGTTAGAGCATAGTGTTAAAATCTGTAGATTTTAATAACCTAAATTCAATGCAGGGTGGGCTGACAACCCAAGATGTGTGAGTGCCAGGCCTCCACTCCAGTCTTAGAACTCCCCAGACCTATTTTATAAGAAGGGCTTCTGGGAAAAAACTCCATGGAAAATGGATTAGGCCTGGAAGAATTGCAGAGGGTGTTCTCGAAGCCCAGATTGCATGTATGTGACTATTAGAAAGTCACTGACATACTTCTCTTGATTTGGCAGGAAGATGGCCAAGTACAATGTGATGGGATTGTTAGTTTCTTCCTTGAGATTTCCTTATTTATTTATTTGACAGAATTTGCAATTCAGATTCTATGCTCTATGCTAAATATATAAATGTTAGTAATCAATTTTTGAGCTGCAGCAGCTCATGGATTAGTGGGGAAAATGGACATGTAAACAAATCGATGATGAAGGAAGTTGAGCCATCCAGGATTCAGGTATCCCAACACAAATGATAAATGTTTGAGGTGATGAATATCCAAATCATCATGATTTGATCATTATACATCATATGGATGTATTAAAATATCACATGTACCCCATAAATAGGTACAATTATTATGTGTCAAAAAAAGTTAAACATGAAGGAAAAGAATTCAAGCAATACTGAACTACAGCTGGGAATACTAAAGTCCATAGTCCTAGAGGAAGATGATATAAACTAGCTACTATGACAGCTAAGGCTCAGCATTTTTTAGATCTGACATTTTTTCTCAATCCTTGCCTTAATTTCTTCCTCCATTTGCCCTCATTGTGCTGTTCTCTGTGGTTCCATCCTAGGCTTACTATGTTGCTGTATGTACTTTGGGCAGCCTCATTTAGTGCTGGGACTTGAGTCACCACCTGTGCTCATTTGTCTCTAGAGCTGTAGTTCAAATTGTTTGTTAGATCACCGACTGTTGACCGGACATGGTGGCTCACGCCTTTAATCCCAGTACTTTGGGAGGCTGAGGCGGATGGATCACCTGAGGTCAGGAGTTCGAGAACAGCCTGGCCTACATGTGAAGCCCCGTCTCTACTAAAAATACAAAAATTAGCCAGGTGTGGTGGTGGGTGCCTTTAATCCCATCTACTCGGGAGGCCGAGGCAGAAGAACCGCTTGAACCTGGGAGGCAGAGGTTGCAGTGAGGCAAGATCGCCCCATTGCACTCCAGCCTGGGCAACAAGAGTGAAACATTGTCTCAAAAAATAATAATAAAAAAAAAAATTTGAAAAGATCACCAACTGTTCTCTCAAACTCAAACTCAATTTATCTAAATTCTTTGAAATCAAACTTGTTTTCCTATCACTCCCCATTCTGACTCTTTTCCCAAATTTCCTGCCTCCACTAATGGTATTATTAGTAATTTAGTTACTGAGCTTTAAGTCTCAGAATTGATCTCAAGTATTTGCTCCTTACTTCTTTGCCAATAACACACATACTCATACACCATGTATAATTCGACACTGGTTTTTGTAAATTCTCTTTCTAGTATGATATTAGTAACTGACATTATTGAACACTTGGGATGTACCAGGCACTTTTTAAAGTGTGTTTATCTTATTGAATGTTTACGAGAGACGGAGTTTCGCTCTTGTTGCCCAGGCTGGAGTGCAATGGCGTGATCTTGGCTCACCACAACCTCCATCTTCCGGGTTCAAGCGCTTCTCCTGCCTCAGCCTCTCAGGTAGCTGGGATTATAGGCGCCCACCACCATGCCCAGCTAATTTTTGTATTTTTAGTAGAGAGAGGGTTTTGCCATGTTGGCCAGGCTGGTCTTGAACTCCTGACCTCGGGTGACCCACCCACCCACCTCAGCCTCCCAAAGTGCTGGGATTATAGGCATGAGCCACTGCACCTTGCCGGAAGACATTAACTTGCCCCAGGTTACACAGCTAGCAGTGGCAGAGCTAAGATTCAGGCCTACACAGTCTGATTGGAGAGCCTCTTCTCATAACCAGGAAGTCTAAATGTCTCTAAATGTCTCTCCTGTCTCCTGTCACCATCACAGCTCTCTACTCTCAGGCCCTTGTCATCTGTGTCCTAGATTACTGTCAAAACCTCCTAGCTGGTCTTTGCCCAGTTTCTTTAGAACTTGACTTTAACTTGCCTAAGGTTATGCAGCTAGTGTCAGAGTCAGGATACAAACCCAGCTCTGTATGAGCTAAGCAATACTGTTTCTGCCAAGTAACACCTTTCTTATTCATCTTTGTATCTCCAGAATTTAGCATAGTGACTAGCACAGGATAGAAGGAAATGGAAGTTGTCATTCAATGAATGTTGAATGATCCTACAGAGGTTATAGCGTTTCTCTTGCGAATTCTCTTTTCTTTTTTGTTTAAATCCTCTTTCCATTGTTGGATGTAAGAGGAGAAAAATGGTTAGGGTATATATTTAATACATTATTTTTTGCTGCTGCTGTTTGGTGGGCTCTAGAGGAAGCAGCCATGATGATACGGCTGCTCCATTAGGAGGGTTGGGGGAGGCCCACTGCCCATCCAGAAGGTGTCAGGAGTGCAGCCTCCTGTCAGACAGCAACTCTGACCATGTGAGTAGGTAACATTTCTAATCTTCAAAATCATTTTGGTTTAAGAGACAAATACCGATACTTTGCTTGTTTGATGAGAGCCCGGTTTGAAGAACATAAGAATGAAAAGGATATGATGAAGGCCACCCAGCTGCTGAAGGAGGCTGAGGAAGAATTCTGGTTCTGTCAGCATCCACAGCCGTACATCTTCCCTGACTCTCCTGGGGGCACCTCCTATGAGAGATACGATTGCTACAAGGTAGGCGAGAATTATAATGATGACTGCCTTCTGAGAGATAGACTTTGTTTCTTCAGTCCCAGACCTCAGGCTTAGAAATCACTTGCCCTTTAAGGGGTAGCTAGGAGACTTCTTTCCTGACAGTTGTCAGACACAGGCCTACCTTATTTTACTGCATTTTGTTTTATTGTGCTTGGCAGATACTGTATTTTTACAGATTGAAGGTTTGTGGCAACCCTGTGCTGAGCGAGTCTATGGGCACCATTTTTCCAACACCATGGGCTCACTTCCTGTCTCTGTTTCTCAGTTTGGCAATTCCTGCAAGATTTCAGACTTTTTTTTATTATTAGTCTATCTGTTGTGGTGAACTGTGATCAGTCACCGTCGATGTTACTATTGTCGTTGTTTGGGGGCATAAAAACCATGCCCATATAAGACAGCAGACTTAATCCATAAATGTGTGTGTCCTGACTGTCACCGACCAGTAGTTCCTCTCCCTCTATCCCTCTCCTCAGGGCTCCCTATTCCCTAAGACACAGCAACACTGAAATTAGGAAAATTAATGTCCATACCATAGCCTCTAAGTGTTCAAGTGAAAGAAAGAGTTACATGTATCTCACTTTAAATCCGTTGCACATCTCTTACTTTAAATCAAAAGCTAGAAATGATTAAGCTGAGTGAGGAAGGCATGTTGAAAGCCAAGATGGGCAGAAAGCTAGGCCTTTTCTGCTGGTTAGCCAAGTTGTGAATGCAAAGGAAACTAAAGGTTTTTTAAGGAAATTAAAAGTGCTGCTCCAGTGAACACACAAATGATAAGTGAAACAGTCTCATTGCTGATACGGAGAACGTTTTAGTGGTTGGGACAAAAGATCAAACCAGCTACAACATTCCCTTAAGCCAAAGCCTAATCCAGAGCAAGTCTTTAACTCTTCATTTCTGTGAAGGCCGAGAGAGATGAGGAAGCTGCAGAAAAAAAGTTGGAAGCTAGTAGAGGTTGGTCCATGAGGTTTAAGGAAAAAAAGCCATCTCTGTAACACAGATGTGCAAGGTGAAGTAACAAGTGCTGATGGAAAAGCTGCAGCAAATTATTACACAAAAGCTGGCTAAGATAGTTGATGAAGGTGGCTGTACTCAACAACAGAATTTCAGTGGAGATGAAGTAGCCTGTTTTTGGAATAAGATACCATCTAGAACTTTCATACCTTGAGAGAAGTCAATGCCTGGCTTCAAAACTTCAAGGACAGGCTGACTTTCTTGTTAGGGGCTAATGCAACTGGTGGTTTTAAGTTGAAGCCATTGTTCATTTGCCATTCTGAAAATCCTGGGGTCCTTAAGAATTATGCTAAACCTACTCTGCCTGTGCCCTAGAAATGGAATAACAAAGCCTGAGTTACAGCAAATCTGTGTACAACATGGTTTACTGAATCTTTCAAACCCACTGTCAAGACCTGCTACCATGTCTACTAACATCCATTCTACAGCCCATGGATCAAGGAGTAATTTCAACGTGCAAGTTTTATTATTTAAGAAATATATTTTGCACAGTTATAGTTGATATAGATGTTGATTCCTCTGATGGATTTGGGCATAGTAAAATTTTCTGGAAAGAATTCACCATTCTAAATGCCATTAAGGATATTTGTGATTCATGGGGAGAGATCAAAATGTCAGCTTTAATGGGGTTGGAAGAAGTTGATTCCAACCCTTGTGGATGACTTTGAAGGGCTCAAGACTTCAGCAGAGGAAGTAACTGCAGAAGTTGTGGAAATAGCAAGAGAGCCAGAATAGAAGTTGATCCTGAGGACGTGACTGAATTGCTGTAATCTCATGATAAATCTTGAACAGATGAAGAGCTGCTTCTTATGGATGAATAAGAAAGTGGTTTCTTGAGATGGAGTCTCCTGGTGAAGATTTTGTGAACATTGTTGAAATGGTAACAAAGGACTTCACACAGTACATCAACTTAGTTGATTAAGCAGCAGCAGGGTTTGAGAGGATTGACTCCAGTTTTGCAAGAAGTTCTTCCGTGGGTAAAATGCTATCAAATGGCATCACATGCTATAGAAGTGTTTGGTGAAAGGAAGAGTCAATTGATGTGGCAAACCTCATTGTTATTTTAGGAAATTGCCAAAGCCACTCCAACCGTCGGCAAACATCACCCTGTTTAGTCACCAGCCATCAACATTGACACAATTCTCTCCACCAGTAAAAAGATTGATTTTCTGATGGCTCAGATGATTGTTGGAGTTTTTATCAATAACGTATTTCTTTTGTTTTTGTTTTGAAAACGGTCTCCCTCTGTTGCCCAGACTGGAGTGCAGTAGCATTATCATAGCTCACTGTAGCCTGGACCCCCTGGGCTCAAGCAGTTCTCCTGTCCTAGCCAACCAAGTAGCTAAGAATACAGGTGAACACCACCACACCTAGCTAATTTATTTCATTTTTTGTAGAGATGGAATCTTGCTATGTTGTCCAGGCTGGTCTCGAACTCCTACCCTCATAGAATCTCCCTACCTCAGCCTTCAAAGGGCTGGGAATAAAGGCAGGAGCCACCTCGCCCAACCAATAATGTATTTTTAAATTATGTACATTTTTTATGTATATTATGTGAGGTTTGCCACATCAATTGACTTTTCCTTTCACGAAATATTTCTATAGCATGTAATGCCTTTTGATGGCATTTTACCCACAGAAGAACTTCTTTCAAAATTGGAGTCAATCCTCTCAAACCCTGTCACTGCTTTATCAACTAAGTTGTACTATTCAAAGTCCTTTGTTATTTAATCAATATTCACAAAATCTTCACCAGGAGACTCCATCTCAACAGACATCATAATGCTATCGGACACTTTATAGTATAGTATAAACATAACTTTTATATGCACTGGGAAACCAAAAACATTTTGTGACTTGCTTTATTGTGATATTTGCTATATTGCAGCGGTGTGGATCCAAACCCACAGTATCTCTAAGGTGTGCCAGTACTGTTTTTTAGGTGTCAGTTTTCTCTGAGATGTCATTAAGACTTTCTACTTTCAGATTCAAGATCATACAGTATACTTTTTGCTATAACAAAGTTCATTTTAGACTTTAAAGTTAACCAACTTGGATTGATGCTTAATATTTCTGAGATACTCTAATTAAGAGTTCCAAGTAAGATAAGACTACTCTGGATATTTAGAGAAGGCAGGTAGGGGAGGAATGAAGCCAGTTCTCCTTGGACTGATGATGGTGCTATTTTTCAGCACCGTGTTTGACTCTAAGGCATTTTCCTTTATTATTGGTTCCTGCTTATCCTCTGCTGTTCCTTGCTTAGAGTTAGAAACAGTCTGGTAGTTGCAGTGGTTATAAAAATAAAAATGTACCTTGATCTTTGTCTTACATCTCCTGAGCAAGCCCTATCAGGGATAGGTAAGTGTGTCCTGTGGATTGATACCATGATTTCCTCTCCTGACAGGTCCCAGAATGGTGCTTAGATGACTGGCATCCTTCTGAGAAGGCAATGTATCCTGATTACTTTGCCAAGAGAGAACAGTGGAAGAAACTGCGGAGGGAAAGCTGGGAACGAGAGGTGCGTTCTACTTGTACTTCAATATTCCTTCGCTATGTAGATGGAGTCAAGTTTTGATCCCCACGTGCAGAGGTCCAGATTCCAGACATGACAGTTACTCTGGGCCCTTACTTCTCAGATATACTGTGGTATCTAAGTGTATCAATTTAACATTTATAACCACCTTACAAGTAAGTTAAGGTGCATTCCCTGGTCTTTTTGGCTTTGTCTTTGATTTTACTTCAGATCTCCTTCTCTTTAGTCCTTTGCCTGACTTTCTTGCCTTCTTGCCATACGGTCCCTTAACCTGCCTCTCCACTAGAGTCTTAGGCATTTTTTAGTCATGTTAGGATGGTCAGTTATATTTTTAAAAGCTCAATCTTGCTGTAGTGTGAAGACTATATTGGAGAGGGGAAGAGAAGAAGCAGAGACCCTTCTAGGATTATTGCAGAAGTTTAGTCAAAAGGTTGTCATGATCAGCACCAGGGTGGATGAAGTGGATATAGAAAGAAATTTACTCAGGACATCATTTGGAGGGATGTGACGACTGACTGGATGTTGAGGGTGGGCAAGGGACAGGGAGGAATCAAGAATGGTTTCCGGGGCAGGGTGCAGTGGCTCACACCTGTAATCCCAGCGCTTTGGGAGGCCAAAGTGGGTGATAGCTTGAGGTCAAGAGTTCATGACCAGCCTGAACTAGAGATGGTGAAACCCCGTCTCTACTAAAAGTACAAATAATTAGCTGGGCGTGGTGGTGTACACGTGTAATCCCAGCTACTTGGGAGGCCAAGGCAGGAGAATTGCTTGAACCCAGGAGGTGGAGGTTGCAGTGAGCTGAGATTGCACCACTGTCCTCCAGCCTGGGTGACAGAGCAAGACTCCATCTCAAAAAAAAAAAAAAAAAAAAAGAGAGAGAGAATGGTTTCTGGGTTTGAAGCTTTAACATCTGGAGTTTGGTGATGTTTACCAAGATAGGGAAGATTGGGGAAGGGGGCACAGGTGTCAGAGCAGCAATCGAGAATTCATTTTGGAAGGCTGAAGTTTGAGAATCCTGTGACATATCAAGTGCAGATGTCAGAAGCCAGCTTTAGATGTGGAAATCTGGAACTCCCAGGAGAGATTTGGCCTAGAAACAGAAACTTGGGAGTTTTCAGTTTTAAAAGCCATGGAGAGATGTATGGAATCTTTAGGAGAGAGTGTAGAGAAAGAAGAAAAGGAGAAAGGATTCTTTGTCCATTATAATTGGGCAAAAGATTATATATAAATTTGGGTTAGAAGTTTTGAAGATGACAGACTTGTGTAATAGCTTTTTTGTTTTTTGGTTTTTGGCTTTTTTTTTTAGTGAAATAGGAGGAAAAGCCCAGAACAAGTGGGCGCAGCATGTTTGGAGAATATGTGATAGTCACGGGGAGAAGGTGTGATAGTCATGGGGAGAGGAGGGGCTTGCTGGAGAGTACTAGGATGGCCAGGTGGCGAAGGCCCTTTTGAGGTTGGGAATAGTTAGTGAGTAATGACTCCGATTTGCTCCAGTGTCTTTTTTCTCTTTAGCAATACTAAGCTGTATGAGTACAGGCCTGAGGGTATGTGGTTCAGTTTATCTGTTGCTCAGAGAGAGTGACAAGCGACTTGAGGTTATTCGAGAGGAAGCTATTGTCATGATGGAATCTGAGCTGGATTGAAAAAAAACAAAGTTAAGCCGGGGGGCAGATGGAGAGAGGGAAGGCCAAGTTGGGAGGATCTGTGAAATGGTAGTCTCTCTGAGTTTCAAGGAGGCATTTAAACAAGTGAGTGGGAAAGGGAGAGTGTGGTTGGACAGTGGGGTATTTGAATTCATGATCTGGAAGTTGTGCTGGTTCTGGTGATAACACTAAGGATATTGACCTTTGCAAGTGTTTGGCCAAGGGTGACCCGAAGGAAGGGCACTGTGTCCAAAGGGGGCAGTGTTTTGTCAGAAATGTCTCACCGTTTAGAAGCTGGAAGTATATTCATGGTGAGCCACGGGTTCATTCTGCAACTGATCACTGGGATAACCTCAACAGTTCCTCCTTTACATATGCCATCACTTCAGCATTATTAAGCAGCACATGTGACTGGAGGCCCAGGGCAGCCACAATCCAGAATGGGTTATCCTCTGTTAGGACATTTATCTTGGCTATAACTAGAACTGGAGGTAGTAGGGCAGCATTTGGCAGAACTGGGCATATTTTTACATGTGATTTTGTGGTTTATTTTTGTCCTTGGTTGCTAGGAAGGGGGCTTACAAGGAACATCCCCAACATATTATGAACTAAGGTTTCTTAATGGTGCTTTTGGAGAACACTTAGCTGAGACACAAAAATAAATGTTTTTCTGGTCAGTGAGTGGGGGACTGTGACAAGGAGAATTGGAATGATAGTTGTCATGTTTTTGTCTACAGAGTAAGAGGAGGTCCAGATAATCAGGTGATGAAAAGGGGTGGGGGGAAGAATAGGAGGGAGGAAGAATAGGGGTGGGGGGAAGAATAGGCTTTACTGTTTAGAAGAATGGGAAAACCCTTAAGGAGACTTTTCTGAAAGTGTGGGTATGAAAATAAAGCAGGTTATGCGAAAAACACTTTTCAGTATTGTGATCAGTGTGTCATGTCAGTGACAGACCATGGATATAAAGCTGACCTTCGCTGCAGCAAACAGATTTTTGAAGTCAATTAGATTCCTTTGGTAATGATTCCTTCCTTGCCTCCTTCTAGGTTAAGCAGCTGCAGGAGGAAACGTCACCTGGTGGTCCTTTAACTGAAGCTTTGCCCCCTGCCCGAAAGGAAGGTGATTTGCCTCCACTGTGGTGGCATATTGTGACCAGACCCCGGGAGCGGCCCACATAGAGAGAGACCCCTCATCTTTCATACTTGCAAGTGAAATACGTTACACAACATGCACTTGCCCTAATAAAAAAATCAATGAAATGGTCTCTGGTAGACTGGCGTTCTTCTAAGAATTACCGTGATGCCAAGTGACTGTGCCACTATCATTGTTTTATCAATTGTGCATGTGAAGAAAATAACGGGACATGTAGTCGGTCAGCTGTGTTCTCTGCAATAAATCACGGATAGCACATATTACCAGTAAGGAAAAACTGAGGCAGAACCAGATTGAGGCGAATAAACTCTCAAGTCAAAAGCCTAATTAGCTGTGGTAACTGGAAGGAATAAGCAAAGCCAAGAACAGAAATACTGAGGATTTAAAAATAACCTTTTTGGTTTTCTAAAGATTTCACTAATGGAATTTTAGTTTTTATTAGAACAACAACTCTCCCTAAGAAGTACATAGTCAGCAAATAAGCCTGGAATTTGTGGAGTTCCCTCAAGGGTGGAGGTTTGATGGTTGGGGTTAAATGGTCCAATCTGGGATAAAACTTTGTGGTGCTTATTTTAGAAGCAGTTTTCCAGCTTTGCTTCTGCTACTGTAGCTTGGATTGTCTGCGGACTCAAAGGTAAGGGAATAACAGAACTCCTTAAATGTTTCAGAAGCTTTGTTTGTTGTTCTTGTTTTTTAAAGATAAAGCAGTTTTTAAAACTTTCAACCCAAAACAGCTGCTTTTAGTTCTTGATACCTCATTAGATAGAACTGTTTTCAGATAGTTTCAGGCAACTAATGATCTTATAGCCATCACAAAAATATTTTGTCACTTTCTATGTAAGCTCTATTTGAGTCCCAGTCCATCTTCTAACATTTGACTAAGACCTCAAACTGAATTGTAACAAGACTTGAAATACATGACTTTTTTAATCTAGTGGTTCTTTATTTATAACGTAGGCTGAAGCAATTGTTACAATGTAGAAGGGAGACACAGTACACAATTGTTATTTATACAAGTTTAGAACAAAAAACTGCACAGGGAGAGGTCAACTCTCAGTACAAACTAGCAACTAAACCACAATAATTTACCGTTAGAAACGATTTCTTTATTTTTAGCTGTGACACTGCTTTTACAATATGCAAAAACACAAGCAGAACTACCCAAGGTGTGTCGTCACATTCTTTCTACATTGAATTTGGCAACATTTTATTTATTCAGATTATACTAACGTTTAAAAACTAAACAAGTGAAAAGCTGTACCAAGGTACAGTTACATCCATTTATTTCAAAGGTTTAAAATACCACTTTTATCTATTGTGATTACCTTGCAGCGATTTCTGCTTTTGCAAAAACCATCTCAAGCATCATATGCACAATGCATCAGCTACTTTTAGTCATCAAGATTGGTGGGCTAAACCACAGGCACTACTGTTGCTTATATTCTGTAAAAGGAGCTTGTTTTTCAAAGAAAAAAGCTTAAATAGTTTCTAATAATCATGCCTTTGCTTTAAAGCCGTAACATAAAATGTCCTTGAGCAATTGCAGCAGTGTTCAATGTTAATATATAGAACAATGACCATACGGCACGTTACTCTCACATCCAATGCAGTTATGTGTTAAAGCATAAGATTAGGTAATTGAGGGTTAGAGCCAACAGGAATCTGCAGGGTGTATGAGACCCACCAAGCTCCTCCTCTTCCTTGAGAGGGTTAGGTCAGAAATGTGCCCTGTTAACTGACCTGACTGCTAAGGGACTTGCTTGCTTTCTTAAACACTATTGTCTTCAAATGTGATCCCTTTAAATCTACAAATCTCTGTTGGTTTTAGGGTGTGGGCATTATAACAAATTTAACTTTCATTTAAAAAAGAAAAGACAAATCCTTTCCAAAAAACATTACCCAGAATACAAAAAAGGACAGTATAGTGGTCAGATTCCCAGTGACAATAACCAAATCCTCCTCTCTTCAATGTTTACTGTGAAGCCAGTTAACTGCCATTTATTTGAAAGAAGAAAAGAAAAACAAGCCCCCAGATTGGTAAACACATTGGCAAGTTGCTTGCTAGACTCCAAGCTGGCTACCCTTGTCAAATCCGTTCGAGTGTTTTCAAAATATTTGGGCTTTTTAACGCACCCAGCCTGCTGGGCACAGTTAAGTAAAAGGCATTTACTATAAGAATTCCCTGCTATCATTTTTAAATGTTTTCACATTTTTTAAAACTGCCTTACCCTTTTGGATGTATTTGGATTCCATGAAGGTGAGTACAATCAACGAGAAACTGAAGTGGGGGCTTCTACGACTGCCCAGCGGCAGCAGCATGCATGGGGCTGGAGGTGGGTGCTGTGTGCAGTCCAGAGGAATCGTGGGAGAAAGGAAGTCCTTAAACACCCTACAGAAACAAACACTGCAATCCAGTATGGCTTATTCGGATGCATTTACCATGAAGCTACTAGAAGAAATTCAACCTACGAGGCTACTCTTAAATGTAACAGGATCGGCTATGTTGACGGTGTGCCCCTCCCATGGCCCTCCCCCCAATCCCAACACAGTCTACCATTTCCAGATTTACTTCACTCTGAATATTGCTCATCAATTGTTACTCCTGCTCTTTTCATCTAGAACATAGTATATTTAAATGAGGATTTTACCTCTTAGCCATTTAGTTTGTACATTAAAATAACTTGCATTTGCTTCTAAGCTAGACTACTACAATGCCTCTACAAAAGCTTGTGGGGGAAGAAAAAGAAGAGTGAAGTATAGTAAATCCTTTTCTAAAATTAACTACTTCGTGGTTGCCCTGCCCCAACCCCCACCCTTATGCATTTAAAATTTTACAAAGACTTGTAAAAAAGTTAAATGGAATTTGGCACCTTCAGAAAAATCAAAAGGGAAACTAAGATTAAAATGTGCAGAAAGAAAATTGTCAATATTTACAAATTAAAAGATCAAGATTATGTCAGTTACATAGGTTGGTTTTAATTCTTATCTAAAGGTGTCGAGTACTTTCAAAAGAGCTATATTCCGAGTTGCCTACAAAATCTTTTGTTTTATTATAGATTGGAATGGATCAAGACAAATTAGGTTTTATTAATGAAACAGTTCATTGCCCACTGGCGTGTTTCTTGTGAGCCTAAGAGAAGCGAGGGGCCGAGCGATCATTTGTTGTGGTCTTCTTCAGTTTCACGCCCCTTCGGATGGCGTTCAGCATATCTTCTCCTTGTGGAGTATCCCTTGGGCTCAGGTCTGCAGGGTCACTCTCTGGAATCTGGCCTGGGGAGACAGTGGCACTTGGGGGATCCCGTTCCTGGTCTTCGGCTTCACTTTCTGGAATTGCCTGTCTGTGCTCCTCAGGGATACTGGGCTTCGGGCCTGGAAGTGGAGGGTTAACGGAAGCTTGGCCGCTCCACATTGAGGAGGGCATGCTGGTGACACCTTGGGGGCCCTCACCCACAGATGGCGACTCAGGGCTGTGCTCCCCCCGCTCTTCTGGCCCATCTGGAGGGGCTGGCAACATCCCTGGGAGGTCTGGGACCGTTGGGGTCTTGACAGGGATCACGGGCGTCTTGATGGGGATGGGACCAGCTCCAATGGTTCCCCGGCGGACAGAAGGCTTGGTGGAAGGGGTCCGTCGGATAGTTGCAACCCCTGGAGTGACCATAGCAGGTCCCAGGGTGGTGGGGAGGCCAGCAGTTGAGGCTGGACGCTTGGCTTGGAACATCCGTCGGTAGGACTGGCTGATGTCGCTGTTTCTTGGAATGGTGGAGGACTTGTCGAACTCCTGTTGATCTGCCTCCTGGTCACCACTTACAGAGAAATAATCATAATCTGAAACTGATTATAGGATTTGGTTAGACATATTCAAGACAGCAGCTTTGCTTTTTGATTCTTCTGTGCTGGGAGGACAAAAGGCACGCAAGCCAGGGTACGCACAGTCTCATCCCAAGCTTCCCCCAGGCTTTTCTACCATCTTCAGAAAGCCTCACCAACTATGAACTCCCTGGCAGGGATCTTTGCTTTGTTCACTGATGTGTCCCCAGTACCTAGAACGGTGCTGGACATGGTAGGCACTCAAATATCGTCAATGGGGAAGAAGGTAAAGCTGCTAGGCTGCAGCGAAGCTCCCTCCAAGCATCTCTGGGAGGGATAAGGGAGATGAAAGCAGACAAATTCTCCAGTCCAGAATTCAACATGAAGATCAAACCTCAAACGGACTAGCCTACGCGATAACATCTCCCTGATGATTAACTGGAGAGGCAAGGGCTAGACAAAGAACAAAGCTACTGACAGTGAGTCCCTGACAACAAGGGACGAAGACAGTTTCCATCAGTGTGACGTGCTCCCTTCCTTATAAGACCAATCTCAGGATGATGCGGGAGCTTACAGATTAAACAGCTCACAGCACTGATTCTGAACCGCCGTACTATTGACCATTTGGGCTAGATAGTTCTTTGTTACGGAGGACATGGTGGGGAGGGGCTGTGCTGTGTATTCCAGGATGTTTAAGCAGTATCCCTGCCCTGTGCCCACTAGGTGCCAGTAGTACCCCTTCAGTTGTGACAACCAGAAATGTCTGCAGTCATTGCCAAATGTCCCCTGGGAAAGAAAATCACCCTCCAATAAGACTCACTGTCTTAGAGGTTTTGAATGATGAATGGCATAGCTTTTGGTCAATTATCATAGATATTCCAGCTGTTAGATTTTCATCTTGCCTGACTTGTGTGTGCAGTGGACATGAGGATGAGGGAGGCAGGTCTGATAGAGGATTTGGCTGGAATAGGTTAAGAACTTGGGCATTACACTCTAACACACAGGTTCAAACTCCAGTTCTGCTACTTACTGGTTGTGTGAATATGAGCAAGTTATTGAACCTTAATTTCCACTTCTGTAAAACAGGGATAAAAATACCTACCCCATAAGTGGCTGTAAAGATTAAATTGGAAAATAACCATAAAGTGTGTAGTGCAAAGTGCTAAAACAAAAATGAAGCTATTCCTTTGAGACAGGGTCTCGTTTTGTTGCCCGGGCTGGAGTGCAGTGGTGCAGTCGTGGATCAAGCAATCCTTGCACCTCAGCCTCCAGAGTAGCTGGGATCACAGGTGTGTGCCACCACACCTGGCTAATTTTTGCATTTTCTGTAGAGACAAGGGTTTCGCCATGTTTCCCAGGCTGGTCTCGAACTTCTGCAGCTCAAGCAATCTGCTTGCCTCAGAGTCCCAAAATGTTGGGATTACAGTGTAAGCCACTGCGCCTGGCCTGAAGCTATTCTTACTACAGCACGTCTCCATTCAAATTGGAGACTTGTGTATGATGCTGCAAAACGCAAAAAGCTGTGAAAATCCAGACCCCTTTCTTACATGGCAGCTACCTGACAACTACAGATGAGCTCCCCAAAGCATTCCCAGATAACGAGAACGATCCTGACGCCTGTTAGTTAGCCAGTGGTGAGGCTGTGGTTAAAATGGACCAGCAGTTTTCTATCTCCTCACCTGGTGCTGCTCAGAAAGCCTAACTGCGTACCCCAGGCTGCCTCGTACCTTGGGAAGGGATGGTGTCCTCAGAGCAGCAGGGGGTGGTTGTTTGGGTGCTGTAGCCGCTGGAGCACTGAAGCGAGTCCCGGCTGCTCCTCTGGGTGTCCAGCTGCAGGCCCCGAGACAGGGCCAGGGCCAGCTCCTCACAAGCCTCCATCTCCTCGCCAGGCTGCAGGTTGGAGGAGAGAGACACATAGGTTGCTTCGGGGGGGCCTCAATGTCACTCCTGTTCTGCCCCCATGAGCGCCACACGCCTATGGGCCCAGGGGGCTACTGATTTGCTTGGGTCCCACTCTGACCCTAGAAAGCTCTGCCTCTCTCATTCCCACACAAAGCTTCTTCCCAGGGACTCTGCGGTAGGGCAGGAAGTCAGGAAATGCAGCCCAGGTCCCTCCAGCTGCAAGGCTGCCTCGGCCCCCCAGTTGCTGGCCAGAATATGATCCCCAGCCAAGCTGAGGTGGCCCCAACCAAATATCGAGAACAAGAGCGTCACCCTGGTGGCAGCCGACACAGTCATGCTCCGTGGTCTCTGAGCCTCCTCGGCGGCTGCAGGTGGGCCACTGGCAGTAGTGGGTCCTCCCCCGTTGGGGTCTGGTTCTCGCTTCTCTTTGCGGCGCTGCAGGGTGTTCACCAGAGGCTGGTCATAGGGCCCTGGCTTAGCCCAGTCCTACGCAGAACAAGTGCGGTCAGGAGCCAGGGCCTCTGCCTCCACTGGAGGGCTGCAGCGACCCCATAGACAGCTCCCCAGAGAAGGCAGCTGGGCCCCTAAAGGGGAGCCTCCGGCTGGGACAAGCCACAGGACCTCTGCCTGCCCTCTCCAGGCTCTAAAGGGCAAGGAATGGAAAACCCTTTGGGAGCCCCCTGTGTACCTCCCTTTTCCTCGTCTCTGCCCAAAGATTAAAAACCCTCACCCACCAGGCGGCAGCAGGAGACCCAGCAGCCACCTAACGGGTGACCAGTGTAAGCTAAGGGGACCCGCCAGTGGACAGCGCACCCTGCTTCTCCTGTCTGAAGGGACCGTCGCTCCTTAACCCGGATGACTTCCAGTTAGGGAACGGCCACCAGCGAGCACTAAAGCAACATCAGCCCCTCTCCCTCCATTCCCAGGAAACCAGCCTCAAAGGGCATGGCAGGCTCCCTGCCCTCTCAAGCCCTCAGAAGGAAAGGAAGGCACCCAGGGGCCGTAGAAAGATTCTGAGGAGTCTTGAGAGGCCCACACAGCCTGTGAGGGCTAAAGTCAAAACTGGCTTAACATGCTGGCAGCCGAGGGGCCTACTTTTCAAATTAGGGTCCTCCTCTCAAAAGAGAGCACATTATCCTCCTGGAGGAGCATTGATCGGACTTGCTAGGGGATCATTTTCAAAGTTTGTCTTTATATTAAAGCAAACATGTTTGAACACTCAAGACTAATACTAAAGTCTGCATGTACTGTTAAGCTCAACATGATCATCCCAAACCTGCTTTGGGTTGTGGTTCTGTTACCACAGCCCAGCAGGGAGCTCATCAGGGAAAATGGGAAACATGGCCAGAAGGAAAGTCCCCTGCTCCGGACCCCCTAGAAGCTCTGATCATGCTGACACCCCCAGGTGGCCCCTGGGAGGGATCAACCCACAGATTTCAACTTGATGCAAAACTGGGCCTTTCAACTTGGGACTGCCGCTGCCTGCGATGCACACTGCGCTGCCATCTATCAGGGGTTGACCAAAGTCCCCTGAAGGAAAACCCTCAGCCCCAGCTACCTGTGGAAATTGCTGTCTTAGAGCTGCCGGCTGCTTTCTGGTTCTCCCTCAGTGGGAGTTTCCTGAGGGAGGGGCATTATGGGGAAGAAGGCAGAGTGTGAAAGAAAGGGGGTAAGGGGAGAGTCGGGGTGGTGGGGGGTGGAACAGAAGAGGGGTGAGCACAGAGGCAATGACAGGGGGAGAGGAGGAGGGGGAGAGACACAAACCTTCCAGCTAGGGATCTGAGATGACGGGAACATGCCGGGCCCAATGGTGTAATAATGAGCGTAGTCTGGAAGGTGGACAGAGGTGACCCGAGGGAGCAGGCGGGAGGCAGGCAGGCAATGAGGGAAAAGGCCTGCACCCGTGGGCCCCACGTGGGACTCACTTGATAAACTATAGTGAGAAAACCCATTAGACAACTGGAAACAAACAAAAAGGGGGGAAAAGGAAAAAAAATTAATATAACAGGATGAGTGCGGAGATACAAAATGGCATTGACATTCAAGGGAGGGGAAACCTGAATATTTATAAGTAAAACAAACAGGGGCTCCGCTGCTCACGGATGATCCGTGATGCAGGAGAAAAGAGCCGGGGTGCAAAGAATGCACATCAATTTGACACCAAATAAGCATCTATGTTTGACCTACGTTTTAGAAGTTCGGGAATTGATCAGTGCCCTCAATTTGGGGCCTTCTCAATGGTTTTTGATTAAGTAACTAACGAAGCCTCATTTCATGGTGATAATGATTTGCTCATTTCATTATGCAAATTTTAAAATTCCAAAGCATCTTCAAATGAATCTGTTCATTCTAGGTTTCCAAAATCTTCACATTGCTCAGGAGCACATTCTCAATCAAGGGCAGGGGGTGGGGGTGCAAACTAAAAAGCAGAAGAGCACACAGCCTCTGGCACAGTGACATGGCTCATCCAGCGGTCTGGTGGGTGGCTCGGGAAGGGAGGGAGGAGGATGGATAGGCACGCAACACCTGGTCTGGGAGAAAGCCTTCACACCTCCAAATTCCCCATACCCCTTCCTCTCCCTTGGGACGACCATGTGGTCCTTGTTCAGCAGCCAGGCACTCATTCTAGAAAATGCCCTCAGCCTTGTCCCACCCTCTGTCCCCAAGAGGAGCCCCATTCTTGGTGTTGATTCTGAGCTTCCAGGTTGCCGCGGCTGTGAGGGCTGTGTGAGCAGCAGGCTGGGGGACCAGGGAGAGTGGGGCCGCTGTGGCTGCCACCCAGGCGGTCACCTTCTCTGTGGACACCCAGGCACCCATGGTGGAGCCCGAGCTGACAGAGGTGGGGGAGCTGCACTCGCTCACTGACTGGCAGGTTTCCGAGGCTTCAGAGGAGGCTGAGCTGGACGAGTTCTGCAGCAGGGGAGGGGCCACACGAGAGGACCAACAGAAATTGAACCACACGCCACCAAAATATAATAAAAAGAGAGGAATGGGGATGGGAGTGGGGAAGGGCACGCACAGAGAGAAAGAGACAGACATATACACAGAAGAGGGGAGGATGAGAGAAGCAGAGTGTTAGGGTTACTTTTCCCCCAAAGTTGCATCCATGCAGAGGCTTTCAAGCCCTTGAAAAGAAGCGTGCGACCCGGCCAGCCCTAGATCACCAGACCGTGGGTCCCCAAGGACACGGATTTGTGTGTCTTTCGCTGGGACCCAGAAGCATGGCTGGCACCGGAATATCTGGTCATGGCATTGGAACTTTGTGCTCTCTTGGGTGTTTCTTCATGTGCCACAGGCCCAGGTCCCCAGGGAGGCCCTGCCTGTCGCCTCTCTTATGTGCACAGGTGTTATTTATTGCATGAGGGTGGATCCTGGCTTGGGCTTTTGCTACATGTCTGCCTGGAATGGCTCGATTTCCTGGACTCTCCCTTCATCAAATGCAGCCTGTGGATCCATGAGGGGTGGTTTCCAGCTATGAAGACTCATCAAGATATACTTTTAGGTTTCTCATCCTGGAGTGTGATTTTGGGGTTTGGGGCAGTGGAGCCCTCGGGTCACCACAGTGTTTCGGATGGCCACTGTGGGGTGGAATGAACCATCTCCAGAGAGGTCTCATTTGGGAAACCATCTCTTCACGGTGATCTGAATGAAACCCCAGGTCCCTGCCGCAGTCCCAGTCAGCCAGGGCGTGCGCTCCCACGCTGGCTTCCTGATGTTCAGCTGGGGCAGGGACTGGTCCTGTGACCTCACCTACACCCAAGTTTCTTCTGGTCCTGGACCTGGCATGTGGCTGGTGCTCAAAAAATCATGAATGAGTGACAATGATCGTCTGTTTCATGTAAATTGGGTCTCCTGGGCACTGCTTCGCGGCCATCCAGGCACTTGCTTTAAATTTTTTCACTGTTAACTGCAATCTCGGGCTTCACCTCAGTTTGTTTAAATAAGTTGACTCCTCTCTATTGTAATTTATCCGAAAGTGCTCCTGCATTCACCATCAGGGAAGCCAGAATCATATTTCTGTCCCTTTCACCTACAAAAGAAAGGTCCCCACAAAGGAACAGAGATTTTGCTTTCCTGTCCTGTGAGGGCAAGGAGCCAACCAGACACTCAACAACGTGTGGGGCTCAGTGGACCGAAAGCAAGGAGAGGCTCCACAGTGGACGGACGTCCCAGCTGCACTCCGAGCTCAGTGTCTGGTTAGCAGCCCAGGATCTGAAGTTGCAAAGTTTGGATTTAAGTTACATTTGTGCCCCTTCTCAGTTGAGAAACTGTGAACTTAAAGCCCTCTAAACCTCAAATTTTTTATCAATAAAAAACAGCTAGATGTGGTGGCTCATGCCTGTAATCTTAGCACTTTGGGAGGCCAAGACAGGAAGACGCCTTGAGGCTAGGAGTTGGAGAAGAGCGTGGGCAACACAGCAAGACCTCATCTCTACAAAAAATAAAAAATGTAAAAGAGGAAAGGAGTGAGGGTTGAAAAATTGCCTCTCAGGTACAATGTTCACTATTTGGGAAATGGAAATAGAAGCCAAATCCCCACCAGTATGCAAGGCACATGTATTCTCAAATCAAAAATAAAATTAGCCAAGCATGGTGGCACATGCATATAGTCCCAGCTACTTGGTAGGCTGAGGTAGGAGATTTGCCTGAATCCAGGAGTTCAAGGTTACAGTGAGCTATGATCCCGCCACTGCACTTCATCCTGGGCAACAGAGTGAGACCCTGTCTCAAAAAACAAACCAAAACAAAACAATACAACAGTAACCCACCGCAGGACTGCAGGTTCAGATTTCTTTGGACTTCTGCTAATTTTTATAAAGAACCTATTGACTCAGAGTAAATGGCTCTAGGGAGAGACCCTCAATGAAGACAAGGCCCCACTCCTGGGCACAGATGGGTGAAGGCACAATTTGAAGAGTGGAGGGAGGTAAACCAGAGAATTCTGAACAATTCCATCAATCGGCTTTCTTCTCAGACTGTGTTACTCAGTAGAGAAATGAAGGGCTCCTGTGCCTCCTACATGTGCGCCCCCTTTCTCCCTAACAAAGGGGAAGTTACTGCCTTCAGGAGATTGTACCCTCTGGCTAATGTGATCTGTACAATGACCTTCAATTTCCCCTTTACCTTATAATAATAAGCAGTCGTAATGCCCTTCTTAAAAAATATGAATTCTCTATTAAGTTTTTTAGCATCCCTGAGCTCATTAAAACTACTCTAGTGGCCGGGCGTGGTGGCTCACGCCTGTAATCCCAGAACTTTGGGAGGCCGAGGTGGGCGGATCACCTGAGGTCAGCCTGACCAGCCTGGCAAAAGCCTATCTCCACTAAAAATACAAAAGTTAGCTGGGCGTGGTGGCAAGTGCCTGTAATACCAGCTACTTGGGAGGCTGAGGCAGGAGAATCGCTTGAACCCGGGAGGCGGAGGTTACAGTGAGCCAACATTGCACCACTGCACTCCAGCCTGGGGTGACAAAGCGAGACTCTGTCTCAAAACCATAACACAACAAAACAAAAAGCTCCCCTAGAGTTGCTAGCCACGCATGTCTTGGGCACGGGTTTTCAGATTTAAGTAAACCCAGCATGCCCTCTTCTGCTTCCCTCTATGCCACAGGAAACACTGCTCTAGCCCCATCCACACTCACGGTCTTAGAGGGGAAGGCTGCAGCATGTGGCTCTCCTTTTCAGAAAGGGGTGTCAGTGCACACTACTATGTTAATTTGTCAGTCAGTTAAAAACACACACACAATTATGCTGCACACTAGAACAGCCTGGAGGAACTGCACATTCCAGCTCTCCTCCAGACCCTCTGCCCTCTCTGCTTGCGAGCAGCACACAGGATTTAGTGAAGCACACAGCAGGGAAGAGGGGACTCCTTACAGAGCGAGCCAAGCACCCCAGCTGGGACACGCACTCTCAAGCACTCTCAAACTACAGCCGTGGCTCTTAGCTCTGAGTGCGTTTAAAATTGAGTGTGTATCCAAGGAAGACAGACAGAGGCCACAGTCCCCCAGGATGGTTGAAAAATGCTCATGGGAGCGCTGAGCTGTGAGGAGAGGAACGTAGAGCTCTGGCATGGGTTTCCCAGCAGGTGGGGCTGTGGGGCACCCAGCATTCTGTATGTAGAGCTACTTGCCAAGTTCAAGGCCAACACCAACCCAATGACACTAAGGGAGAGAGAACAGAGAGGGGATCACATACATTGATGATGCACATGAAAGGTGTTCGGATACCCTGGCCAGCTCCTGCTTTCTGCTCCAGCTGGAACCACTGGGCTGGGCTGGGCCTAGCACCATTAAACCCAGCTGTAGTTGAAGAGGTTCTGCCACACCTCCCCTTCCAGAATCTTAAGTGTCAACAGAATTATGTGCAGAAGCTCTGACAATTTATTCTCATTCTCAACATAGATTGATAAAGGGAACCTGGGAGTGCCAAGGAATGGTATTGGAAGCGTTATTCAACCATAGCATCTCAGCCATTCAGGGAGAAATGAAGAGATTCTGCCACACCTCCCCTTCTAGAATCTAAATGCCAACAGAATTTATGTGCAGAAGCTCTGATAATTCATTCTCATTCTCAACACAGACTGATAAAGGGAACCTGAGAGCACCAAGAAATGGTATCAAAAGCACTATTCAACCATAGAACCTCAGTCATTCAGGGGGAACCTGCGACGTGGGGGAGCAAGTGTCCCCATTGTGTAATGCCCTTTAATTACAGCATTTAATTATGCCAGGCTGGGCACTTACAGGGACGCCTGAGAGTGGTCAAACCTCTTTCAATCCATCTACTTACGTGTGAGAGCTCCCCAAACTGATGTGGTAATGCAACCATTACCACCATGGAGACAGGCTTCAAACCCACTTACAGCATCTCTCCCTTTGGGGAGCAAGACATCTAAAGATGAGAAATTAAACCAGAGGTTTCTCAAGTCAGTAGGCAGGGGCTTGTCTAAGCCAAGGTGCTTCTTTGGTTCCAGCCGTTGACGGTGGTCAGGGCACCAGGTGTGACAGCTGCTCCTGGAGCCAAAGGCACCCTTACCTGGTTGGGGGCCTCTGGCGGCATGGGGGATGGTGACTTGGACTGGAAGGCGTCCTGGGATATGAATCCTGAGTCGTGGGAGGACACGCTGGACAGCCTCACAGGAGCCTGCTGGGTCAGGTTGGAGCTGCGGTAGCGGTAATGTGAGCTGGGGGAATGCGAGTGGGAGCCGCTGGACCGAGAGTCACTGCTGTTGACACTGTTCAGGCTGCTGTGGGGGACAAGTGGGTGTGAGGGGTGGGCACGGAAGGTAAAGAAAGGGGGGCAATGGTAAGAGGAAGGAGGAAGGAGGGGAACAGACAAGAGGCAGAAGAGGGAGGAGCACAACATAATGTAATCAGCTCTCTGCCCCGGAGATGCAGCGCAAACTACAAGACATGTTTTCAAAACACCAAATCACGAAGCTGGTCAACAAAATGTTTTTCCAGGTGACCCAGGGGGAAATACAGCTGCCAGGGCTCAGGTCTCCGATGGAAACCATGTGGCGTTCTTAGGAGGCAAGTCAAGTGCCACCCAACTCTGCTGCTTCGCCTGCCACCAAAATGAGAGGAGCTGATGTCAGTAGCAAGAAAAGGGACAGGGCTAATCTGCCTGCAGGAACCATAAGCCTGTAGCAAAGCCCACTGGGGCTTCAGCGTGACTGGAATATTCTTGGATGCACCATCTGGGTCCACATGACTAAGGCCAACACAGCCAAGCACTGACTGCCGATGGATTTGCTGAGGTGATTTCATCCTAGGTGAGTCTGGTCAAGCCCACTGTAAAGAACATCAGCAAATCAACTCACAATGTTGGTGTATGTGTTTTGCCTTTTAACAAAGTGATGCTTTAATTAATGGATTTACTCTGACCCCAGCTGTTTCTCTGTTCAAATATCTGTGGGTCTGGCACAATAACACACTTGGCAAGAGGCAGGCAGCTTTCAGCGACTAAGAGCAATCAATGCTTAGCTGTTTGCTTTTGAAATGGCACAGTAAACAGGATGTCAAATAATGACACACCCACTCTGGATTTCCGTCTGCATTCCGTCTCCACTCATAAGAAACATGCTCCTGGCTGGATGCGGTGGCTCACGCCTGTAATCCCAACACTTCAAAAGGCCAAGGCGGGTGGATCACCTGAAGTCAGAAGTTCGAGACCAGCATGGCCAATATGGTGAAACCCCACCTCTTATAAAAATACAAGAATTAGCCAGGCGTGGTGGCAGGCACCTGTAATCTCAGCTACTTGGGAGGCCAAGGCAGGAGAATCGCTCGAACCCAGGAGGTGGAAGCTGCAGTGAGCTGAGATTGTGCCACTGCACTCCAGCCTGGACAACAGAGTGAGACCTCATCTCCAAAAAAATAAAATAAAATAAAATAAAATAATTTTAAAAAACCATGCTTCACACTCTGTATAGTAACTTAGATCATAAAAAGCAGCAAACAAGGTCCAAACAAACAGAGCTGAAATAAAAAGGGCAGTTGTAGAGGCACCAGCAGGGATGAAGTAAACAACTAGGGCTGGGATTGGAAAATTCATAGTTTCTGCTCCTAAGCCTGCAAGAGACTCTGGTTTGCAAAATCTGGCAGCTAATAAGGTACTCAAGGGCAGTGTGACTGTATACACTAGAATTACTTGGTGCAAATGTTCAGACAGACACAGGGGAGCGTGCTGGAGGAAATCGCTGCAGTGAGGAATAAATATCATGACTTTTGCCGAAATTTCCCCTCCAGTCAGCCAGAAGGGGGCAGTTGGGAACCGACAGTAAAGCTCACAGCAACTCCACCCCAGCAGCCTCGGAGCTGCAGATGTCAGTGCAACATGGTTTTCTACTCAAACGAAAATTATAAGGAAGAAAAAAATACTCATGCAACTTTCTTTTACACTAACAAGAGAGATTTTTCTTGGCAACAACAAAAAGGTCACACACACACACACACACACACACACACACACACACACACAGAGTCGATGAAAGATAAGAAACAAACCAATATCTTTAGGGGGCAGAATGTCCAGGACGCAGCATCTTAGATCTGAACTTCCTGCTAAGTGTACAGTGTACAAGCTCCGCAGTGAAAGGAAATACGCATCAGCATGCACCAAAACATCACCATAGACAGACTGAACAGATCCATCCTGCCCTTTACTCTCAATGCTAATACACAGGAAGTGGAAACACATTTGGCTTTGGAAAGTTAAATGAAAAGAGTAACAGGACTACTATACCAAGAGAGATAAGTGGTACATCATGCTTCCATCTTTCAAGAAGAGGAGAATAAATTTTCCTACTCGGCAAGCCAAGAACAAGTGACTTCTAACAGAAAACTGCTGGACAACAGTTTTGCAGATGACGGAACTATCCCAACAGATTTTGTTCCAGTAGGGAACGGTACTAACTAATAGAGGTGTGGCCGTGGTAGTGGCGGCGGTGGTAGTAGTAGCAGTGACTGACAGAGCAAGAACTCTATTTACTTTATGAAACCCTGAAACAAAAATATGGAGCAAAATGAGGGCATAAGCCATTGTGACTTCCTTCATTTGTTCTGGCAACAGTGAGAACAGCCTGTGTAAGAATCAACCCAGGTTCACCATTTTTTAGGCCTTAGAAGGTTTTCACTCTGCTAAACAGGAAAATCAAATGTGATCTCATAGAATGGGAAAATCACGACAACATACAAGTGAGAGACAATAAGCTACATCCACGAGTCAAGGGCTAATGGGGTTTTCTTTCTGATCCAAAATTAATCCAGAGACTAAAGAGCAAGACCAAAATCATTACCATTCTTTCAGCTCATCATCCCCCTATTTCCTGTTCGAGAATGAGCCATTCTAAGAGATAAGGACTGGCTCGATTGCTCATATTAGCATAAAGAAAAATGACCCGTCCCGAAAGCAAGAGCGGACCCCGGCTTCACTTACCTGCAGACGCTGGACTTTCTGGACATGGTGGTGCTGGGGGAAGAGGGTGGCGTCTGATACGACCAGCTGTAATCAGAACCTTTCAAGTCCAAAATCACCTAAGGGGACAGAGCCAGCTGGGTGAACGAGGGGCTGAGAGGGGAAGCGTTAGCCATCAAAGCTTAACATCCACCAAAGCATCAAAAGGCTGCCATCATGGAGGTGAGAATGAAAGGAAAACATGTTAAAAAAACTTTTTTTAATTGAAGAGCCACACTACCAAATCTATCAATGTCATACTCCGTTTACTGAGAAAGTAAAACTATAATTAATAGGGAGAAGGGAGAGAAGGGAAAAGGAAAATCATGAAATACCAGTTGAGAGAGGGAGAAATACAGTGACCAATTATAAGAGCCATTTATACCCAAGGCTAGAATTTATAGGATTTTCCTCTTATAACGCCATAAAGCCAATCATGGTTCCCAGACTTGCTGGTAGTGCATTTTAACCATTTGATATTCAGTGCTCATTTCTGCCCTATTTGACCAGCACTAGAAATTTTAAAGCCTGACAGAATCAAGAACAAGCCAATTCTTTCATTATTATTTCTACATCCATCTCCCTTGCTTGGCAAAGGGCCACATGAGTATAAGGTCCACCTTTCACTCACATAAGAAGCACTCAGTAAATGTTTATTTGTCAAGTGAATGCATGCATGCTCTGGTCTAATAAATATCATTTGATAGAATAAAAAAACACGAGCTCCCAATTTGCCCTCTGAGCCGGCTCTCCAAGGAGACAAAAAGATTGTTACCAAGTACAAAAGCCAGCGTGTGAATCATCACTTCCCTCAAATACGTCTCTTCCCATAGCGTTCGTGTGATGTGAATTAAATGAATAAAGCATAAAAATGTCATCTTTTTCATAAGATGAGAGAGCTCCCCATGCATTGCTCAATTAGAATGGGAGAAATGGAGAATGGCTGACAATGTCAACCAAAACACACCAGCGACGTGTTCTCATGAGAGTTGACTTCTAGAGGGCAGATGAACACAGCAATTAAGTGCACGGGATCTGGAACCTGACCACTAGGTTCCAATACCAGTTCCACTACCTACTAGCTAGGTGAACCTGGCTAAGCCACTCCATCTGTCCGTGCCTCGCATCCTCCTCTATAAAACAAGCATAATCGTGAAGCCGAATGGAGGAAGTCAGGCTATGGAGAGACCTTGGGACAGTGCCTGACACACAATAGGTTCTATGTCACAGCTCGCTATGGTGATTCCATATATTACATCATGAAGGACATGGTGAATAGGACTACAATTTAAGACGTGACAAATGCCACAGGAACACTCATGGCCTTGAGCTTTTACCTCTTTGGTTTGTTCCTGTAAGTGAACCCCTGAAGCCTACCTGTTCACTTGAGGAGGGCAGTTTGTGAGGGTCCATGGTCAGGCTTTTTAGATCTTCTGAGATGGTCTGAAGGTGGGTTATCTCCCCCAGCATTGAGATTTCTTCTTCCTGAAGGAAAAGCCATTCATGAAATGTTATTATCCTGAGTGATTCCCTTCACCCCTCTAGTCCAGTTGTTTTTATTAGGGTCTCTGTATAACCCTTTCAGTTTTTCAGAAAAGGCACCATTGGGACTGGAAAATCTCTGGTGAAGGCACTACATGCCTTTTCTTTTGGGAAATGGGATGGAAAAAGAAATTTGCCATAATGGAGGAGTGACCTGTGCATGGGGGACAGTGGGGAACACGTGGGCCTCCCTCTCAGGGCCTGGGGGACTGCCAGGCCAGCTCAGATGGTCTGACAGTGTGTTCCCATGGGATCCTGCAGCACAGCCCTCTTCACACGGTGGCCCTTTTCTGAAGTTGCTAAGCTTCAATGGATGACACGACTTGGAGATATTTTGGTCCAGATCTTTGTGACAATGCCTGTGTGTTCAACAGACGCTAACTTTTCCCCTTCTTTCTTGTGCTTTTCCACCAACTTAATAAAAGACAAGACAGACATAAGCTGGGGACCACGGAAGAAACATCCCATGTGCTTTATCAAAGTGCCAAGCTGGGACTACGGGGCCAGGCTAGAATGATCCATGGAAAAGTTCTATGCTCAGGGGAACAATTCAAATTCAGACATTTTGCTAGGGCTAAGGGAAATGAGCTGGTACCTTCCAGTCGGCTTCCAGAACGCCTACAGTGCAAGTTCTCAATTACGGCATGCAAATGATTTCCTTAAAAATTAGGTCTAAATTGATTCATTGAGGCTCTTGGATATTCATCTCATGGTCACCCCTGGGTACTCAGCTTCAACAGTGAGTCTCAAAACCACCTGGAGTGCTTCTTTTAAAACACAGATGACTGGGTCCCCACCCCCAGAGGTTTGGACTTGGTGGGTCTGGGTTGGGCCCAAGAACTTGCATTTCTAGCCAGTTCCCACTGATGCTGCTGACCTGGGGACCCCACTGTGAGAACCACTGTGCTGGGCCTTCTTGACTTGGTGAAAGAAAGTAACATGGAACAAGTGGTGCTAGAACAGTGGACGAGGAGTGAGTTACGTGGCCACCAACTCGCACTGAATCACTGGTCTGCACAAGAGATTCCACCATCATTCCTGACATTAGATTCTGACAGTAGATTCTCCATGACTCAACCGTGGATGGACAAAATTAGAATGAAGCCACCTCCACATCAGCAGTTTAAACCTTCTGGAGTTTTCCATGAACTTACAATCACTGGCCGCAGCATAGAGATGAAGGTGCAGAATCGGCCACGTTCTTCAATCAAAGCCTTCCGGACGGCCTGCTTTTCTGTTTCTTCCAACAAGAGATATTTATCATTGACATCTTGGAGAGCACTGTCCAACTGAGGCTGGATATCACCTCTCCCTGCACAAAACAGAGACCCAAGCACGGCTTGCTGAAACACCAGCTTCCGGAACAAATGCCCCTTCTCCCTGGGGTCCTTGCTGGAGTCAAAACCACAATTTCCCAGGACATAAAAAAAGTATTTATTCATGTCCCAAAAGGATATAAGGTGGCTGTTATTCTAGGACCAGCCATTTCCAATTTCCAATGCCCAGAGGGCACATTTAGCCTGATTTATTCGTGACAAGGAGTATTTCCTGGGGCAACTCTTCATGACTTGCCTTCTCACATTGCACAACCCCCACCAACTCTTCTGCCAACAAAACCCTGGGACACAGAGCTAGACAGCATTCTTTCCTTCCAGAATATAACAAGGTGAGAGCCTGTGGGTGTTTCCAAAAACACACAAGCTGGCTTTGCTGGGTCAATCTCAAAGAGCCTCTGTCTGGATAGAAGTTTCTGTTCCTAAAGACAAAGGTGGCAAGCATCCGCTCTCCTGGCTTGGGGGGCCCATAGGAATCCTTGGCAGTTACTTTAACTCTCTAGTGGAAAGTCTTGAATGCTCTTCCTATAGAACAAGCCCAGTAACAACAAGACCTCCAGACAGGTCTCTGCGGGTGAAAAACTGAAAGTGGGGTCTATGCAGAGCCTGGCCCATGTTCACAGACCCCAGTTAGGTGGAGGCAACCATTTCTAGAGTTTAAGACAGGGTGTTAATCTTTTGAATGACTAACACATGGTTAGCAAGCCATCTTTGCAAATAAAGTTTTATTAGAACACAGCCACATCCATTTATTTACCCAGCGAATTTTTCAATTTTTTTGTAGAGATTGCCTGTACCAGTTCTCCCTACAATGGCAGAGTAGTGTTACACAGAGTATGGCCCCCAGACCATGGCCCCTTACAAAAGAAGTTGGCTGCCCTAAAAGATAAACATGGACCAACAGGCACCGTGTCCAAAGGAGTAGCTACTACAAATCTGATCTGTAGGTGGGGACACCAGCTCATAAGCCTCCACCCTGGGTTGCCTATGCAGGGGCCTCACCTATCACTCAAACCAGAGAGAGAATTTCTAAACTTCTTCAGGGCAGGATTTTGGTCTTTCCCAGCACAGCCCCTAGTACAATGTCATTTGTGTATACAGCAGGTGCTTGATAAATGTCTGCTCAATAGTTTCAACACAAAATGTTAGAGCTGGAAGGGGTTATCCAATTGGGCCAACCTGCTCATGTTTCAGTGGAGACCAAGTCCTAGAGAAGTCGAGGGACTCGTGTAAGGTCACAGAAAGAATGGCACAGAGGCAGGGTTGAGCCACACTGCCTAATTCCCTTAACACTGAACCTATTCTCTGCCCCATTACCTCATAGGAAGGGCCCTGCAGTTCCCATCTATCCCTCTTGATATTGTAGAGAACATTAAATGCAATGAACCATTTGGTTTGAAGAAAGAAAGGGTCAGGGAAAATTGCCATGGATGTAGGAACATACTCTGTATTTTTCACTCATAAGCAGAGGAGAAAGTTTAATTTGGAGCAAGAGGCAATCAGGCTTAAAGTACATCCCAATAGAAAAGGTAGTCAGATGTTAGTAAGGAAAAGTCACTTCTCAGGAAATAAGTTCTAAGTTAGCACGTAATGAGAAAATTATAGATAGTCAAAGATCACCCTTGAAAATGCCTTAGATGGCCAGTAAATACAGTATGCCTAGCTTTGTGTATATAACTCTCATCAGTCAAATGAGTACAAATGTGTAGACCGTATGTATCTAAGTCCATGTTGGGGTGCTATCCAGCAATTATACTCCAGTGGCCCCTCCTCTGTGGTTTTGCTTTCCAAAGTTTCAGTTACCCATGGTGCGGTAAAATAAGGTATTTTGAAAGAGAGAAAGAGACTACATTCACATGACTTTTATTACAGTATATTGTGGTAATTGTTCTATTATTATTGTTATTAATCTCTTACTGTGCCTAAATTATATATTAAACTTTACCATAGACATGTATGCATGGGAAAAACCACAGTATACGTGAGGTTTGGTATTATCTGCAGTTCTAGGCATCCACGGGGGGTCTTGGAACGTATCCCCTGAGGAGAAGGGGGAGCTACTATATATAAGAAATTTGCTGCTTGAGAAGTCTCTGCATAATTCTCTCCTTTTTGGAGACAGGGTCTCGCTCTGTCACTCAGGCTGGAGTGCAGTGGAATGATCATAGCTCATTGCAGCCTTGGCCTCTTGACCAGCTGGGACTACCAGTATGTACCACCATGCCCAGCTAGTTTTTGAATTTTTTTGTAGAGATTGGGTCTTGCTTTGTTGGTCAGACGGTCCTGAACTCCTGGCCTCAAGTGATCCTCCCACCTCAGCCTCCCAAAGTGCTGGGATTACAGGCATGAGCCACAGCACCTGGGTGTCAGCATATTTTCAAGGTGACTCACTCACCCATCTGCCATGTAGTCACTACCTCCACCCCTCAGAATAATTCTATACTATGCCTTCAATTTCCTTCTCAAGGATGTAGGAGTAATCATCACCTTACATTAATGTGGCTGCCTGAGCCACTGGTTTCATGTGTTTTTAGTAGACAAGAAACCTGTAAAAGCATTCTCCTAGTCTCTCCTGGAACTTGCCTCGGGGCAAGGGCTTTGTTCACAGAGACCCACCACCTTTGGCCAAGGGCTTACAGAGGGAAGGCTGGGTGTCACCAGCACTATGAAAACGGTGGGTTTTCTCTTCTATTTTAAAATGCTGGCTAGTGCAAAATTAATCCACATATACTTAATATGTGCATGACACAAGTCCGCCAGCAGGGAAGCTCTGGAAAGCTGTAAACCCTCGCTTTTCCTCTGCAACCAGCAAAACAGCAGGGCCAATTGTGGGCCTTGTTGGGCCACATGACTCAGGGCTGGTCTAGAGGGCTATTTCTAGTCTGTCAATCTATTCTATGATGTTCTAATAACAAAACACAGAGGGCTGCAGACCACCTCGGAATGTTCTAAACTGTCATGTAGGGCAGCGAACAGAAGTCAGGAGACACCAGATTGAGACATATCGTGTTTGACCAAACTTGCTCGGTGGGCTTTGATTATGGTAGCAATTTTTAAAAATAACAGCCTACAAGGCTGGGCATGGTGGCTAATGCCTCTAATCCCAGCACTTTGGGAGGCCAAGGCGGGCAGATCCTGAGGTCAGGAGTTCGAGACCAGCCTGGCCCATATGGTGAAACCCCGTCTCTACTAGAAGTACAAAAATTATCTGGGTGTGGTGGCACACACCTGTAGTCCCAGCTACTGGGGAGACTGAGGCAGAAGAATTGCTTGAACCTGGGAGAGGGAGGTTGCAGTGAGCTGAGATCATGCCACTGCACTCCAGCCTGGGCGACAGAGCAAGACTCCATCTCAAAAAAATAAAATAAAATAAAATAAAATAAAATAAAATAAATTACAGCCTATGATTGTCAGAAATTGGAAAAATGTATGTTTACTTCCTTTCACAAGTTATAAGGCACATGGCTATCCATAATTAATAATACTGACTTTAAAAAATATATCTACATAGGAAAGAAAAAAAGGCCATAGAACCAAGTGTTATCTAATTTGGAAAATATAAATTTAAATTATCCTATGATTATAGCCAAGTTACTTTAAATATGTATTAGAATTAAAGGACTCTCAAATTGTAGCATTCTAAAATAAGTAGACTCTGTAAAGATCGCTATAATTATAGTCAGCACATTTCCATTCAGGATAGATCATAAGCTAAAACCACAATGTCTGTTTATTAAATTCACTAATACAACATGTAATTATATTTATAAAAAAAAACTGTGAAAGAAATTATTTCATGTCCTAGTTGGATATACTGGTTTTAAGACAGAGTGATCTTTTGAGGACCACAAATTCAGAGTTGTGTTGGTACTGTTTTAATATACACAAAAGCCCATTCACTTCGCTCCCATCAGCAGTGTTAGGAGCGTCACCACTGAGTCCTTGAGCACCGGTCCTGGCTAGTCCAGCTCCCACAGACTCGACCTCCATGCTTTTGTCTCATGTCTGCTACCTCCACCCTCACTGGGCCATCACAGTCTCTCACCCGAACAGATGCCAACAGCCCCTAATGTCTCACCCCAGATTGCACTTGGACTAGCTCACCCAGAGCAGCCCTAGGTTACTTGCTTTTCTTTTTTTTTCTTTCTTTTTTGAGACAGAGTCTTGCTCTGTCATCCAGGCTGGAGTGCAGTGGCGTGATCTCAGCTCAGCTCACTGCAAGCTGCGCCTCCCAGATTCAAAGATTCTCCTGCCTCAGCCACCTGAGTAGCTGGGACTACAGGCACGCACCACCACGCACAGCTAATTTTTGTATTTTTAGTAGAGACAGGGTTTCACCATGTTGGCCAGGCTGGTCTCAAACTCCTGACCTCAAGCAATCCACCTGCCTCGGCCTGCCAAAGTGCTGGGATTACAGGCATGAGCCCCCACACTCGGCTGTGGATTACTTTCAAAATGCAAATATTCTCACTGCTTTTCAACAGCTCCTATTGCTCTCAAGAAAAGTCCAATGTCCTTAACATGGCCTGCCCTGCAAGGCATGAAAGGCCACTGCCTGTCTACCTCATAGCCTCAGCCTTCGTGGGCCATTCTCTCCCCTCCTCTCCCTCTCATCCTCCAGGGCCTGGGCCCCTTCCCACCTTCACTCCGCTCTCCTTCTGCTACATTCCTAACACCTTTTATCCTACAGGTCTTGCTTAATTCTCAATCCTTCTGGGAATCCCGCCATGAACTTTCTCCCCAGATTAGGCTTCTTTTCCTTGATCTCTGAAGTCCCTTACACTTATTCACAGCACTAACCCCAGTTTGAATTTCATCTTTATTTCTCTAGTTATTTGACATCAGTCCCACGGGGGCAGAACCCATGAATGCTTTTGCTCAGTGTGTATCTCCTCAGTCAGCACACTTGCCTGGAAAGCGGCAGGTGTTCAAATATTTGCAAATGAATCAAGCACTGATACAACTTGACCAAGTTTGCTCACTGGCCTCAACCATCAGGCCCTTAAATGGTCTAATGCTTCAGAACCAGCCAATTCCACAACATCAAGCAGCCAAGAGGAGGAGGGAGGGGGTGCCTTAGATGAGCTTCCCAGACAAAATTCTTGAGCAAAGAATTGCTTTCGGCTTTCTTCTGTAATATCTTGGGCATCTTCAGTCTTGAGAATTTTTTTCCTGCTGCTAGTTTCCAGGTCTTGGTGTATTCATGCTACGGAATTCTGATCAACAGCAGCCAAGAGCCTCTTATTCCCCCATCCCAGGGGAAATCATGATTATTCTCTTTGCAGAAAATGTTCCTGGGGCGAAGCACTGTGAAGGCACCATGTCATGGGCCAAGGCAGCACCCCTAAAGAAGGAAGGAATTTTTTTTTTTTTTTTTTTTTTTGAGACACAGTCACGCTCTGTTGCCTAGGCTGGAGTGCAGTGGCACAATCTCAGCTCACTGCAACCTCTGCCTCCTGGGTTCAAGAGAGCACGTCCGATTAACTTTTGTATTTTTCTGTAGAGACAGGGTTTTACCATGTTGGCCAGGCTGGTCTCGAACTCCTGACCTCAAGTGATCTGCCTGCCTCAGCCTCCCAAAGTGCTGGGATTACAGGTGTGAGCCACCGCACCTGGCCACAGAAGGAAGGAATTTTTAAGTGAGGAAACTTTACAGAGTTTTCTGGAATGAAATAAAGATCCCGTATCAACTTCAACACTTGCATTTTATTCTCCTTCATCATTACGTACATATTCAAGGCAGGAAGGAATACCCCTTTTGATAGATGGGGAAACAGACTGAGGGAGCAAAGTGGTGTGCACAGGGCCACGGTCACCAGCACTGAGCCAGCCACGGGCACAGCCAGAATCCAGCCCCAAGTCTTTCACGTTCTGAAGATGAGGTTCTTTGCGTTTCCTGCTCACAGCAAACATGAATGCTGGGAACAAGCTGCCAAGAGCTAAACAGCCGATCAAAAAGCCAGTGAAATGTGATTAGTGTTATCCGTACTGGTCCAGCCTCTTCAGACACAGGCTGCACTCGCATGGTAAACTTCATGGCTCAACCGAGCCAGCGGCTGTTCTCCGGCAAAGGGCTCTCCAATGCGGAAGAGCAAACCCAGGATACGTTGGGCCAAGAATGCTGCCAGGAGTCAGCAAATCACCCCAAGTCTTTCCTTTCTTCAGAGACAGGTGTAAGGAGAAGCCATTAGAATCTTACGAAATGACTTTCACCTGTCTCTGACTCACACAAATACTGTATTTCATTCTAAGACAGCCACTTTCCCTCACGTTTACACCTCACCAATCGGGGTGTGTCTTACCATCCATGGTGCGTCACAGTTCAATTGGTAGGTTTTTTTCCTTTCTTAGTGGTCTGGAAAATCACGGTGCCTCTGACAATTGCTTGTATCCCAGAGTCAAATGAAACATGGGATATAAATACTAAAATACAAAATATAAATCCAGACATGCAAGTTGACAGTGGAGATTAGAATTTGGAATGAAAAAATTCTGTCTTCCCAGCAAAAGGAGGCTATCCTCATTATCCCTTTATAAGTCATCTTCTGCTCTTAATAACCCACAGTGGGTTTTGACTGATTCCCAAAAGAAAAAACCAACCGGAAATCAAAAGATGTGATTAGGTAACACTGAAGGCTTTTAGCCTTAAACATTTTCAAACAAACTCAATTTCCGTTATTTTTCAACCTACTCTGCCCCAGTTTCCCTTTACCTGTGGGATGTAAATAATAACAGTATCCAACTCACAGGGCTGCTGGGAGGGGAAATGAACTAATCCGCATGAAGCGTTCAGAACAACGCCCAGCATGTGCTGAGCACTCACTGAATGTCAGGCAGTATCAGCTGCCGCTGCCGCAGCATCTCTGAAGTTGTTCTTCTGACACTGGCTAGTTTAGCAGGTGATAGTATGGGCGGTCGGGTGGGTTTGTTTGTTTGTTTGTTTTTTAAAGAGAGCTTTCAGTTCAAGGTCCTTTTTGATGTAAGAAAATGCAAAAGATTCCATGATTCTTTCACTACAAGTAACAGTTTTATCATCAAGATTCTTCATTGCCCCCTGGGCAACCAGTTGTTTATCAAAGCAAAGGCTAAAAAGAGACATTTCAGAGAACAACCAGAAAACATCCCATGCCAACCTGCAGCTCACCATCCAGAGTGTCTCCAACAGAGGATCCTCACGGCTCCAAAATGCTTCTTCCTTTGTGGTTAAAGAAATACTCCACCATCTGCCAACCTGGCTACCGTATCCAGAAATTCACCATCGCCTTCAACTCTTCCTTCTTTCATTTGCATTTCTCCTAAGTAGCTCTTGAATCCAGCTGTCTTCCTCTCTATCTCTGTGGTCACTTCCCTGAGCCCAGGGACCTAGACAACCACCACCACTTGCTAACTGGATGTCCAGTTAAGCCACAGTCTAATCCAAATACCCACTGTCATGGTGGAATTATCTAGAAGTCAAAAAGGCTTCAAGGGCTTCAGCAGAGTTCTGAACATCCTTAATGTAGTAAACAAGGCTACAATCTGCATTCTTCATAAGAAGCCAGTCATTGTACATACGGTGCTTTCCTGTGTTCTGTGACTTCTTCTAGAGAATTATTAAACTTATTGGGCGAGGGGGTCATAGAAATCCCCAACTTTGTGGTCGGCTGGGCAGAAGTGTGAGGAATATGGGGACCTCACTTGTGGCTGGTGACTGAATTTGGGGCAGTCTCACAGGATTGAACTCTTACCTTGTGGGGTCTGCACTAACACTAGGCAGTGAGGTAACTGAACATGACAGCCAGCTGCGGTCAGAGAATTGATGTTGGAACATAAATGCATTCTTCGTTCTGGGGACAGCTTGAGGGTAGATGCTACTTTTACCTCCTTAGTAGCTAACAGAGTCTAGCACAGAGGAGGCATGTCATATCCCTTTCCTGAATGAATGAAAGAACAAACTGATATATGGAGGCTGGAGTGTTCTGCAGGACTCATCTGCAGCAGTCACGGATGTTTATGAATGGAAGAATGGCACCAGGCGTGAATCCATTAGTCCCACGAAAACCGGGAATGGCTGATGGGCTGCAGCTCAAGACAGGCAGCAACCGCTTTCCCACCCTGCCATTCCGTCAGGCTTTGCCCATCCTGTTAGTGTTCTCTAGGGAGATGAAAACCATATTATGCAAGGAATAAATATTTCAAGCAAGTTGTCTGTTTCCTTTTCTGCTGTTTTGTATTTGGTCAAAAATTAACGCTAAGAAAAGTACTCAGCTCCTGGCATGCCTCCATACTCTACATACGTCTCCCTCTGGTCCCTGAATGCAGCCACAGGGAAGTCAGGTGACCTGCACCTTAACAGTACTATTGTGCACAGGGACTCCAGGGCATTCTGAGACCAGAGTCACAGGCAAGGCACTCAAGGAGCCGTGTCTACGTGAGGTTTTACTGGAGACAAGCTTTGCAAAGGAAGAGTTCACAGCTCCAGGCTTCTGGTGGATCTGTTTGGCTTGTGTTTACCTAGAATCCTCAGTTATAATAATAAATAGCCCAGCCTCTGAAGGCTACGTGCATTCACTTGAAATGCAACATCCCTTTGCAGAAGATTTCTTTTATTTTGGAGACAGGGTCTCACTCTGTCGCCCAGACTGGAGTGCAGTGGAGCGATCTCAGCTCACTGCAACCTCCACCTCCCAGGTTTAAGCGATTCTTCTGCCTCAGCCTCCCAAGTAGCTGAGAATACAGGTGCATGCCACCACGCCCATCTAACTTCTGTATTTTTAGTAGAGATGGGATTTTGCCATGAGGGCCAGGCTGGTCTCAGACTCATGACCTCAAGTGATCCTCCCACCTCGGCCTCCCAAAGTGCTGGGATTACAGGCATGAGCCACTGTGCCAGCCTTGCAGGAGATTTCTGAGTTAAATTCAGACATCTATGGATTCAGGTCAGGGGCAGCTTCCTGATTGTCACAATAGGTCTAAGGGTAAAATTCTACCACCCCTGCTTCCACCCAGATAGAAGCTGTCTGGCTGTGCCCACATTCTGTATTTCCTCATCAGCCTTCTAAGCCCTGGGCTTGGCCTCGAAGAACTGGCTGGAACCATCCCACCGTCTGCTCCTTGTTCTTCCTCCTCACTCCACTGACATCCCTGTAGGAAGGAGAGCTCCTAGTACTAACCCTCTTCAAAATCAGGGAGGGGTGGGGTTGCAGGGAATCTAGACAGATTCAATTTTTACCATAGAGGCAGGGCAACTGATCCATTGATTGCAGGTCTCAGGGTCATTCTGAGAGTGCTTTTCGCTGGTTTTGTAAACACAAGAAACATTCCTGTGGGTGAGTGCATAGGCTGGATACAGCTGGGGGATGAGCAAACCACTGTGCATACGGGAACGGATTCACATTTCACAGGCTTTTTCCAAGAAAGGAAGAATGATGTGGAGAGGCTTTTGGGGTCCACTTTGGAGTCTGATCAGAATTGAGGCCCAGTGATTGGAGGCCTGGAGGCAGGTCAGTGTGGGGTGGGGAGACACGGTCCAGGAAGCCAGAGGCTGAGTAGCCAGGGCTCACTATGATTCTCTATGCACACAGTCCACCCTCGGTGGGACAACAGCCCTGCCTCAAGGCTGTCCCTGGAGCATCAAACACACAGTGTGACATGTCGACCCTTCACCACCGTTGCTAGTGCTGCTTTCTAAATGACAAGAGCCATGTGTTGGTGCATGCTGTCCCCTCTACCTTGAATACCCCTCTTCATTCTTCACCAGCTGACCCCTTCCTCCTCCTCCTCCTCCTCATTATCACTACCCTACCCCCAGGCTTAGCGAGGCTCCTTCCTCTCTGCCCCCAGGTTACACCTTTTGCTTATATTCATCCCAGCACCGGCCAGCGGGTGGCTCACACCTGTAATTCCAGCACTCTGGGAGGCCAAGGCAAGAGGATCGCCTGACATCAGGAGTTCAAGACCATCCTGGCTAACACGGCAAAAACCCATCTCTACTAAAAATACAAAAATGTGCCAGCAGTGGTGGTGCGTGCCTGTAACCCCAGCTACTCGGGAGGCTGAGGCTGGAGAACTGCTTGAACCCGGGAGGCGGAGGTTGCAGTGAGCTGAGATCATGTCGCTGATCGTGATGGGGTTTTGCCACGTTGGCCAGGCTGGTCTGGAACTCCCAAACTCAGGTGATCCGCCCACCTCGGCCTCCTAGAGTGCTGGGATTACAGGTATGAGCCACCATGCCAACGCGCCCAGCTGAGCCAATTCTTAAAAATAATTATTCTTTTTTTCTCTCTGTATAAATATTTTAAAAATTTATAAGAGCTACAAATCATAGAGCTTTTCTTGTGTCGTTATAGCCAAATTCACTGTGGCTTTGCCCTATGAACCAGCCCCTACAAGAGAAAAAACTAAAGGGGGCTGCAGAGATTTCTCTTTGAAAGATAAGCAGAATCTTTAGAACTTACAAAGTCAAAAGGCTATACAGTTTCTTTATTCATTCCAAACTGACTTCCCATCATTTCAAATAAATAAAATGCTCTATTTACTCCACAAACTGACTGATGCCAGGCTCTCAGCAAAGGTTCCAGTAAAACTCAAGACTCAAGGGACTGTGTCCTCAAAAGGCTATGTACTATATGATTGCATTTGTATACAATGTCCAGAACAGGCAAGTCCAGAAACAGAAGGCGGATGAGTGGTTGTTAGGGTCGGGGTAGGTGGGAAGACCTGGAAACAGGGAGGGACTGCTTAATGGGCATGAGGTGTCTTTCGGGGATAATGAAACTGTTGTGAAATTAGATAGTGGTGATGGTTACACAACACCATGAATGTACTAAAAGCCACTGAAACTTACACTTTAGAGTGGTTAAAATGATAAATTCTGTGATGTGAATTTTACTGCCATAAGCAAAACAGTGGCTGTGGCTTACCTTCCTTCCAAAGGTTTACTAGAAACTGTGCAAGCCGTTTCATAATCACAACGTTGAGAACTGGAAAGGGTGATCCTTTTTAAAGCTGGGCAACCACTAGCCCAACATCGCCATGAGGGGAAACAGAGGCAGACGTGTGTCCCCTAAGATAGTGGGCCGTGCAAGCCCCAACCATCAAAGGAGAACTTTGTGCACTGGGTTTGCTGTAAATGACAGAAGCCACTTCAAAAGCCTCTTTGGAGCTGTTCAGTGAAACGCTCAGAGAACAGCTGGGCACACTCAGGCAAGATAAACCACGCGGACACCTCGCAGACAGACCTCCCGGGACAGAGCGACAGCAACAAGACTCCAAAAGCAACTTGAAGTTTTAGCAGCATGATCATCCACAGAGTGAAGTTCAACATTCAGTCAAGAAGAATCATTCTGATTACTTAATTGGAAGATCTGATACTTCTGAAATGGAACGTTTCACAAACTCTACTGAAATAAGAAATACTTTTGATTTATTTTTAAAAAAATGAATCATTGGTTATGGAAAGAGCTATATGGTCTTGCAGAGAGGATAATGTTAAAGATGTTTTGCAAGCTTAACACAACCAAATCTGACCGGAGAATTATTTTGGGGCTTGCAGCTCTATGTTTTGTTTGTGGCGTAAATATATACATACATATATATGCAGGTATATATGTATGCAAAAATGCTTATTTACTGTGGAAACGACAGTTTAAGTCACTCTGTATTTCTTTTTTCCATGAGTCTAATATTGAATTATGATGATTCAAAGGCTCTCAGGGTGGCGTGCTAACATGGTAAATGGCTAAACATCCAAAAAAGAAAACAATTAAAACACAACGCACACACAATTTTCTTAAAGTTGTGGAAAATTAGGTAGGCACAGTTGATTGTTTTGAGCTGGTAGGAAAACCTGGGCAGCTAGCAGAGGTCTGGACAACCACGGAAAGCCCACAGCGAGGACCACACCGTGAGCAGCCACCAGAGATTTGGGATGGTAGACTTACCAAGAGTGTCCACTGGCGGGGGGCACACGGTGAGAAAGTGCAGGATACACAATTGACACAAAAAGGAAAATAATAAAGTCAAACCGGTATTCAAGCAGCAGCAGCAGCAGTCTTACCTTGGTTTCGTGTGTTAAACTGTCCATGGCTCACCACCAAATTTTCTCTGAGGGCTGATTAAACCCACATCCGTGTCCCCCTTCTCTGCTTTACTAATATCCTTTCCTTCTCATCTAAACAAAACCTTACCAGTTAGTAATGACCACCCCTAGAGAGTACAGCATGGATTTTGAAAGACAGAGATGAAAAATATATACCCAGAAGAAGCCAAGCTTTGGCAAGAAAACGAGTGTAGTTTACCATCACTTGAAAAATATCTAGGAAATCCTAGGAGACAAAGCTTAGGGCGGGATGAAAATGGAAAAAAAAATTAAAGAATTTAAAATTGTAGTATAACAGCAAATACTATACTGGTATAGAACTCTGTGAGTCTGTTGATTACATTTATATCATTGGCTTTGCAGCCTCTAGTGGAAAGTGATAGAGTCAACTATTTAAATGTCAGCTGTACAGTTAACATACTACAATGTTCCAGTTTTCTCTCTCTCAAGAAAAGTCCCTGCTGGGCACAGTGGTGTGTGCCTGTTAATCCCAGTTACTAGGGAGGCTGAGGCGGGAAGATCCCTGAAGCCCAGGAGTTTGAGGTCAGCCTAGGGCCACCTAGTGAGATGCTGATTCCAAAAAAAAAAACATCAAGACTTCTTAGATTTAATGACGTCATGGTAATAAGCGGAACAATGACTATAATAAGCACCTAATGAATGCTGGCCATTATTATTTTTAAAAATCCTTGATAAACTTTTTGTAGTTACAGATGGAAACAGAAGGCTTTACCAGAATTAGTATTATTATTTTTTGAGATATAGTCTCCCTCTGTTGCCCAGGCTGGAGTGCAGTGGCACGATCTTGACTCACTGCAACCTCCACCTTCAGGGTTCAAGCAATTCTCCTGCCTCAGCCTCCTGAGTAGCTGGGACTACAGGCATGCGCCACCACACCCAGCTAATTTTTGTATTTTAGTAGAGACGGGGTTTCACCATGTTGGCCAGGATGGTCTCGATCTCTTGACCTCGTGATCTACCCGCCTCAGCCTCCCAAAGAGCTGAGATTACAGGCATGAGCCACTGCGCCCAGCCCAGAATTAATTTTTAATTTACATTGATAACAACATGGTAGTTAAATGAGAATAAGGCTGCTGAGTTCGTGCAGTCGGGTGGCATACGTAGGTAAATACAATGTAAAACGCCTCTCATTTCCGATGCTCTCCTACTTTCCCCCACTGGGTCATGGTCAACTCCAAGACCTCCAAGGCAATGAGATGATATGAAGCAGGCAGAGGACTCAAGAGACACTGTTCAGAACCCCGGGCTACTGGGTCTGCTCCACACCATCCCCCCAGCATCCTGCCACCTCTGTCCCTCCACCTGTCGGCAATGTTGGCTCTGCCACGTGCTCTTGATCCTGTGCACGAGCCCAGAATTTCTCTGAGGGTGAGGACTAGCTAACTCTTTGCCTCAGGTTTACTTCTAGTAGGCCTCCGACAAGCTTGCCTTCAAGAAAGACAGGCACACTCATCCACAGCCATAGCATATCCCAAGTTGCTAAAGAATGATTTTGAGATAAAACCTACCAAAGGCAAACCACTGAAAGTTTCTTGATGGAAATATTTAAACACCTTTAGATTACAAACTACCTCTCTCTATAGTAAGAAAGAGTCAAAGAAAGTGATAAAAGTAAGAAGGAAAGTGAGCCACTAACAAAAATCACATCCATGTGTGTCTGCCCACGTCAAGGATGGTGGTAAACCATGCTTACACGCACAAAGGCACCTGAAATGCTAAAAGGAGAGTCCGAAGAATTTTTAGATCAAAGATCAGAGTTTTTGAAAAAGGCATGGCAGGAAGCTGCTTGAGAATCTCCTGGAAATGTATTAAAAAGGAAGTGATTATCTGGCTGCATACATCAGATTCCATCTATCAGGACAAAAAAATGTATCCAAAAGCTTCATCCATCTGAACGCATGGTACGTCAAAAGGAACTGCTAACACTTTTACAAACCACGGGTCTGGGAATCTGCCACTTGAAGGAGTTGAAACAGATCCCTCAAGGTTTTCTAGCAGAAAGGGAAATGTCAGCTAACCAGACCCCTAAACAACTGAAAGCCTCAAATAACCAGATTTCTTCCAGCCCTTAAGTGAGTTGTGTTTTCTTCAGTCCATTCTCAGCCATACATATGCCTCCTAGGAGAGCTCTCCATAAAAGTGTCCAGTCCAAATGTGACTCTAGTACCTTTTAAAAGGCTGCTTTCATCTCAGAAATATACAAATAGAAACACCTGGTCCAAAACTGCACTTACAGATTTTAGAAAAAAAATCTTTACAAAGGATAGAAATAAAAATTATTTTCTGGTTGTACCTTGAAGTAACTGGACATTCTCCAGAACATTCCAAGCTATGGATCTGACCAATCTCATGGGGAAAAGACATGGTGCCAGAGACTGCCAGTGTGAGGCTGTGGCTGAGAAGACAGATGCTTCAGAAACCTTGGATTCTCCAGCCTCCATTCTCTCATCCGTCAGGCCAATGTGGCCCAAGAAACCACACAACTAAATGCCAATCATTCCCAAGTCTCAGGACCAGATGCCTCTCTTCATGTTACACACAATCCAGCATCCTATGGGTCCCAAATCTTTCTATCCAGCCTTGATAGGGAGCTCGTTATGCTGCAGGCAGCCTGAGCCAGTGCTAGGAAGTCTAATTGCCAGAAACTTCTTTTGATGTTGCACTGCAATCACCCTATCAGGCTTCACACCCAGAGGTATAAATTCTGCTAATTGGGCAATGCCAGTGACTTTGAGTGACAGACGAGGACCGATTCAGCCTCCAGGCAGAATTTAAATAAAAGGACTATCACTGCAGCCAAGAACTTAGGGCCTCTGAAAAGTGAGCGGTGGAAGAGTTGAGGGAAAATAGCTACTTTTTCTTCCTTCATCCTTTTCACCAAACTCCCAAACCTTTTCTAAGCCTAAACATCTTCCCTGGACCATCTCTCCCAGTCCAGGAATCCCTCCTCTCTCAAAGCTGCCAACCTGTCAGTTACGTGGAGTTCAGCCCCGAATTGTGACCAGCCTCCTCTCCTCCGGGCCTCGGACTTCATGGAATATGGTAGTAATTTTACTTATAAATGTTTACCTCTACAGTCACTAAAATGTTACTATGTCACAAACCCTATTACTTGTCAAACACTAGCTCCCAGGTGCCCTGGTTAGATAGGATACAAATCTGGCCGGGCGCGGTGGCTCACTCCTGTAATCCCAGCACTTTGGGAGGCCGAGGCGGGCGGATCACAAGGTCAGGAGATCGAGACCACGGTGAAACCCCGTCTCTACTAAAAATACAAAAAATTAGCCGGGCGCGGTTGTGGGCGCCTGTAGTCCCAGCTACTCGGGAGGCTGAGGCAGGAGAATGGCGTGAACCCGGGAGGCGGAGCTTGCAGTGAGCCGAGATCGCGCCACTGTACTCCAGCCTGGGCGACAGAGCGAGACTCCGTCTCAAAAAAAAAAAAAAAAAAAAAAAAAAAAAAAAAAAAAAAAAAAAAAAAAAAAAAAAAAGATAGGATACAAATCTGAGAAGCTCCAGACCAAAAACAAACATACGAAAGAAACTGCTGGGGCCAATGCTGATGGAAAATCTGACTGTGGCTGAAAATTCCACCGCCTTTATCTCGAAATGGGCTCATGGTGGTTGTGAAAATTCGGGGTGGGGGGCTCATTTGATAGAAATGTTCAAGGTTAAAAACTGTGTCCTATTATCACCCCATTCCACACCACCCTCCACCATCCCATCTCTCCAAATGTGTCTTCTTCTATTTCCAACAGAGAACTGTTGGTTTAGGGGAGAGAAAATTCAGGCTGGGGGATCCCAACTCGAAAACATTGTCGTCTCAAATTAATGGTAAACACCACCCACAGAGCAGCCTGACGGAAGAACCCCATCTTATCAGTTGTGAAGCAGCAGATTCAGACACTTGGTGTCAAAGAAGAATAGACTGGAAGGAATGTCACCTTCTCTAGCTCAGGAGAAAGTCCCTACGTTTTTAGGTGGTAGTAAAATGTTACAAGTGCTTGCGAAGTGGATGCCGCTAGATTTTTCTCTTCGAACTCCCAGTCTATTCTGGAGGAACAAAGGTGGGTCAAAGATCTGACGATTCACTGGTTTGCGAAGGAGGATAAACGAGGACATGGGGGAAAGGCGTCTTGCCTGGTTTTGCTCAGTGGTAGATTATCAAGCTCCTCCCTCATAAACACCATGGAAAATCCCCTGTGTGGCCGTGACTCCCAGCTTCCCCTGCACCCGTTCCTAGCACTCTCACAAGACTTAATAAAGGGTTTTGAAGATTATAGGCTGTGAAAGCCGCAGGAGAAAATGACATAATTTCTGTAATAATTACTAGAGAACATTTGCATAAAGGCCTTTCTGCATTATCCCAAGGCTCCTAAGAAATTTATAGGTATCATTACGAAGCACAATAGGCATGGAAACTGTCAGACTGGGAAGACAAAGGTGGGAGAAGGAACATGTCAAGTCCCACTTGGCAACCGCCTCAAATTAATACCTATTCTGCACTTTGAGAACGTGAACTCAGATAGGTCCTATTTGCTCCCATCTGTTTTCCAGGGGCCATCATACCTAAGGAAGTCTCTGAAGTGAACACCTTTCACTTCAAAGACAAATCAAGCCCTCCATCGGGAAGTAACATCAGTGGCAGAATTTTAGGAGTTACCTTTTTTTGCTTTCTTCTGCAGTTTCAGTGTATCCGAGGACTTCTTTTTTATCTCTTGGCGGGCTTTCTTATATTCTAAGAGAAAGCAGAATATGGAATAATTTTACTGTTTTGCTTAACAGAAAATATGTTAGAAACAGCTATTACCTTTATAACAGAAAGCATAAACTGTGACATGCCGTCAGCGGCTTTATCAGAATACAGTATGATAATCTCATGACATTTACAACCCAAGGGGCTAGAGACACGAAAACAAAATGCACAGTGGTCTTGCCCTGTCATATTCACTCAAACCAGATTTGAGGGAGGCTCCATTTGGGAATATATATATATATATATATTTTTTTTAGATGGAGTCTTGTTCTGTGGCCCACGCTGGAGGGCAGTGGTGTGATCTCAGCTCACTGCCACCTCTACCTCCCAAGTTCAAGTGATTCTCCTGCCTCAGCCTCCTGAGTAGCTGGGATTATAGGTGCCTATCACCACGCCCAACTAATTTTTGTATTTTTAGTAGAGATGGGGCTTCACCATGTTGACCAGGCTGGTCTTGAACTCCTGACCTCAAATGATCCACCCATCTCGGCCTCCCAAAGTGCTGGGATTACAGGCATGAGCCACTGTGCCTGGCCGGGAATACTTTAACAAAAATGAAAAAAATTCACAATTTCTCAGCTCAAGTATCTGGAAAGATTTTTCAATATTATCTACTTTCCCAAGGCCCAAATCCACTGTGTTTTGCAAACAAACAAACAAACAAACAAAAAACAAAAACAAAAGCAAAATCCTATGTGGAAAAGATGCTGGCCAGATGTTAAAATCCAGAAAAACAGTGTCTCGCACAGCAGGAGAAGGTAGATCACAGAGTGGGGAGACTGGGCAAGAACCAGCTGCCTTCCTTTGAGCACGGATCCTGTGGCTAGACACCACAAACCCCTCAGAGGGGCAGTCCACGTGCACCACATCCCCCGCCAACCACTTCCTCCTCCACCACTGGCCCATTTGCAGATTGCCCCATTTCTGTTGCTGGCATCCTCATCATCCAGACATAGACACCTGGGATGACGGTCACCCGTGACACTTCTCCCCTTTGCTGCTCTCACAGTCAATTCATTGCCAACTGCTGTACATTTCAACTTGGCCAGCTCCCTTGCAGCCAGCTCTGAGGTTTCCCTTCTACTGGCCCTAAGCCTATTTATACACACCTGGAATCACTGTGCAGCATGGTAGCTCTCCACTCTTTTCTGGCCACTCCCCCATTTTCCCTGCCTATCTGCATGGTTTTCTTTTTTTTTTTTTTTCTTTTGAGACGGAGTCTTGCTCTGTTGCCCAGGCTGGAGTGCAGTGGCACGATCTCGGCTCACTGTAAGCTCTGCCTCCTGGGTTCATGCCATTCTCCTGCCTCAGCCTACTGAGCAGCTGGGACTACAGTCACCTGCCACCACGCCCGCCTAATTTTTTTGTGTGTATTTTTAGTAGAGACGGGGTTTCACCGTGTTAACCAGGATGGTCTTGATCTCCTGACCTCGTGATCCACCAGCCTCTGCCTCCCAAACTGCTGGGATTACAGGCATGAGCCACTGCGCCTGGCCTCCGCATGGTTTTCTCTCTGGCTAGGGCACCTTCACCGCTCTAACGTCAGCATGATGAAACCATGTCCATCCACTGGGATCCCTCCAAAGGGCGCCTCGTTTTCTAACTCCTCAACCAAACCTCTCCAACCTCTGGGGCTCCCTGTATCTCTCTTCCCCAACATCCTATGCTTTGCCCTGCAGTCTCTCCTCCCTCCCCCTACAAGCTCCCCAAAGGAAGAAGCAGTGTCTGGGTCATGTCTGAGCATCCTGGGCTAGCAGAGTGGGTTGTGTGTGGCTGCTACTCGGGTCACACTCCCTGAGTTAGAGGCTGAATCAAAAAGATGAAGGAAGTGCCGTGTCATGGAGGCTGGGGGTCGGGGCTTTGTAGTCCATGGTCTCTTGGCCTTTGTATGGAGAGGCCATTTAGCAGGTATGCAGGGCCAGACAATGGGTCTCAATTCACATTCAGGCCTAGGCTCTTCATCTCGGTATGTGACCCCAAAGAAGCAAATTGAGACGTGCTTCTCTGTATGCAGTGGGAATGGGAGGGAGGGGGAAATATTCCATGAAAACCAAGGGACCTGTGTTTTATTGGATGAGTAGAGCTCTCTGTAAGACCTGCTGCCTTCTCCCTATGGGCTCAGCACAACCACTCTTATAAAAGGCCTTACACATCCAATTTGAAGTCTCAGCTTTGCTGTACCAGCAAAGGGGAACATTTAACAGAGAAGAGTGAGGCTCCTGCAGGGTGGTGGGGGCCCAAAAGGCCTCAGAAGGCTGCACCGGCTCCTCACACAGACAGAGGGTGAGAAGAGACCCGCGCAGGAGTGCAGGCTCCCTGAGGGCAGGGGCCTGGCTGGCTGGTTGTCTACTGCTTTCCCAGGGCCTCAACCAGTCCATGGCATACAGCAGATGCCGGACAAATACTCAGCCAATGAATGAGCCAAGTCAGCCAACACAAGGTGAACTGGGCCAAACATAAACTATCAACTCTTTCCCCATCTGAAAAAAAATTTCAAATAGTTCTATTTTCTTTTACCCAATGAAAAGTACAGATGGATAAATCCCGTGAACCTAAGAGAAGAAAACTCATGATCTGATTAACACACAATGGGATCCAGTTAATCCTCTGAATTTACCTCTCTCCCTAACTTCAAGTTAGGGTAGGGGGGATAAAAGATTAACTTTTATTAACTTTTTTTTTTCCTTGAGATGGAGTCTTGCTATGTTGCCCACACTGGAGTGCAGAGGTGCGATCTCGGCTCACTGCAGCCTCTGCCTCTTGAGTTCAAGTGATTCTTGTGTTTCATCCTCCCGAGTAGCTGGGATTACAGGCGCGTGCCACCACACCCAGTTAATTGTGGTTTTTTTTTTTTTTTTTTTTTTTGTATTTTTAGTGGAGACAGGTTTTCGCCATGTTGGCCAGGCTGGTCTCGAACTCCCAACCTCAAGTGATCCACCCACCTCTGCCTCCCAAAGTGCTGTGATTACAGGCATGAGCCACCATGCCTGGCCTATATTAACTTTTTAAATATAACTGCTAAGTATTTGGCTATTGTATCCATACTTCTGAATCTCAACACAAAGAAGCCATTACCCTTCCTGGTTCTTTTATCAAGATAGTTTGTTGAAGTTCTACGTAAGTCAGATTTCCAATAACAATGAAGATGTGACTTCAGGAGTCTATTGTCTGTGATAGACAAATTTAAAGGACATGTACCAAAAACCAAGACCAACTTATTTATTTCTGTGGCTCTGGAGCAAGCACAGGCATGGAATACGGTAAGTACTCAGGAGCACAGGTGCATGATGAGGGGAGGGATGAATAATTGGAACAAACGTGCAACTTTCTGGTAGCTACTGAGAGTTGCTGGGGACATAGAATAATTTTCATTATATAGCTTGAAGCAGGCAGAATAAACAATCCCCATAGTCCCAACGAGGCCTGTTTTAGGAGCCGCCATTCACATTCCCAGACCACCTGGTTGGGTCTTCATCGCAGTCTTTTACTTTGCTTTGTAACAGGGTTAATTTATTTCTGTTTCAGTAGATACCCCACTCACCCTTCTGTAGCCCCCACAGCCCCTAGCATGTAAAAAGCATCAGAATGACCTGAATGGAGAGGGAATGAGAAGCTCTTACGAAACAGTCTGGTTGGCCTGTGTAAAAGGAACACAAACACCCTCACTCAAAAGCATCAGTGCTGTTTGCTCTGCAGATTACACTTAGTTCCTCTCACACCATCAAGGTCCCTGACAACTCATTCAGGCAGTTTACAAAGGCTTGTCTCACCCAGCTGGGACAATGCACAAAGAGAATGGGCAGGAGACCTAGGGTAAGCTTATATTAAAAGTCTGGCTTTCAGAATGTGCTGAAATGCCTTAAGTATGAATGTTCAGCATTTAAACCTGCCATAATGATTTATACTTCTTTGGAGGGTTAGGGGGAGGCAGTGTCTTGCTCTGGCACCCAGGATGGAGTGCAGTGGTGCAATCTCTGCTCACTGCAACCTCTGCCTCCTGGGTTCTAGTAATTCTCGTGTCTCAGCCTCCTGAGTAGCTGGGATTACAGGCATGCACCACCACACCTGGCTAATTTTTGTATTTTTAGCAGAGACGGGCTTTCACCAAGTTGGCCAGGCTGGTCTCAGACTCCTGGCCTCAAGTGATCTGCCCGCCTCAGCTTTCCGAAGTGCTGGAATTACAGGTGTGAACCACCGCACCTGGCCTATGATTTCTTCTTTTTTTTTTTGAGATGGAGTCTCGTTCCGTCGTCCAGGCTGGAGTACAATGGTGCAATCTTGGCTCATTGCAACCTCCGCCTCCTGGGTTCAAGCAATTTTTGTGTCTCAGCCTCCCGAGTAGCTGGGATTACAGGCACCCACCACCATGCTTGGCTACTTTTTGTATTTTTAGTAGAGATGGGGTCTCAAACTCCTGACCTCAAGTGATCCGCCTGCCTCGGCCTCCCAAAGTGCTGGGATAACAGGGCTGAGCCACCGCACCCACGCTGTGATTTATTCTTAATTCAGCTGAATACAATTCATGCCACTGAGGGATCAGACTATCAGCTGCTGAATGTTGGTTCACACCAAAGAAACAGGACTCAGCCTCACAATGGGATCACTTTGTTCTCCTCATCCCCTGACACCTACAGGAGAAGCAGGGACAGAATGGGCCCTTAGCTGTTTTGGTGACACCAATAAACCTAGCAGAGGGGCCAGGCGGCAGCTGGCAACTTCCCACAGCGCCCCCCAGCGTGCAATGATGCACTAGACGTCTCGCCCCTATACCTTTTGCATGGTCTTTATCCAGCTGGTTGGCCACTTTCTTCCATTCTTCCATCTGTTCTTGAAGTGGGTTTATCAGACAATCAATTAAAGCGCTTTGAGCAAGCAGGGGGGAAAAAGGGAGAAATTAAATAGATACATTCTGTTGTCAGGATTGAAGTGTGGTTGCCAAAACATACCTAAATTACAATTACCTGAAACTGACGTTCTCATCTAAACCCCTGGGCTCCAGAACGGTCATGTTCCAAGAACGCTTCTCTTGGGTTTTGTTTTGTTTTTTTTTTTTTTTAAAGACGGAGTCTCGCTCTGTCACGAGGAGTGCAGTGGTGCAATCTTGGCTCACTGCAACCTCCACCTCCCAGGTTCAAGCGATTCCCCTGCCTCAGCCTCCCAGGTAGCTGGGACTACAGGAGTTCACCACCCCGCCCGACTAATTTTTTGTATTTTAGTAGAGACAGGGTTTCACCATGTTGGCCAGGATGGTCTTGATCTCCTGACCTCGTGATCCGCCCGCCTCGGCCTCCCAAAGTGCTGGGATTACAGGCATGAGCCACTGCTCCCGGCCCGAAAAATGTTTTCCAATGACTATTAAGAAGCTGTCAATGTGACTGGCAAAAGTGACCTTCTTCCCATTTTCCCTGTGATATTCCAGTGTTTGTATTAACAAGTCCACTTGCAGAACCACTGAGAGCTGCACAACAGGGACCTCCAAAATGCAAAGACACCTGGGCCTTATCTCACCCCCAGTGGAGACTTTGAGGGCCCAGCGTCACTATTTTTAAAAAAGACCCACAAGATTCTGATGTGCATGCGGCATGACAGGTCATAAACATACACTAAGTGTGCACAGCCTGGAGAAAGAGAAGAGTGAAGAGACCCAGAAAATTCTCGAGCTGCACCGCCAGCCTCGGGGTCACTGAGGGGTGAAGGTCTCTGCAGGTGTGCCCCTTCATTTTCTCCCAAACAGAATCATGTGAAACTGCTGAATGATGCTGATCTGCTTGGAAAACAATGTCCACTTTCACTTCAACATTTGTAACTCAATTCCGTTGCCAGCTACTACCATTTCTTCCCTATTCTGGATGCCTGGAAGCCAGACGGGAAGCTGGCGGTGTGGAGGGGTCTGTGAGCTGCCACATTCCTCAGTGAGTCTGGAGGATGCACACAGGATACCAAGGCACATCTCACTCTCCAATTTCGCAGCCCCTCTTCTTTCGAGGCTCCCACAGGGCAGTGGGGTCCCAAAAGGCCTCAGCAGGCTGCACCAGCTGCTCGCAGAGACAAAGGGTAAGGAGAGACCCATGCAGGAGCACAGGCTCTGTGAAGGCAGGGGCCTGGCTGGCTGGTGGTCTGCTGCATCCCCAGGGCCTCGACCAGTGCCTGGCATGCAGCAGATGCCTAACAAATACTCAGCCAATGAATGAGTCCAGCCAGACAGGTTGTGGGGATTTAAATGCTGTGTGTCATGCATGACTGCTTCCTTAACCTGAAACCTGCAAGGGCACTGGCGATCGGGGCCGAAACATGCTCCTCACCTCGAAAACTGCCTCAGCTTGGCTTCTATGCTTCTGTGCCTCATGCACATCCTGGTGAGAGCAGATCCAATCTCCCTGGTCCCACCTGAAAAAACAACAGAGGCAAAGGTGAGGGATAGAAGACTAGCAGGGATCATGGAGGGCTTTAGAGAACTTTATAAACAAGTCAGATTTCACCACGTTGTAAAATCTAAGCCACCACCTTTAGAAGGCTCTCATCATGCACATGTGTGCTTACACACAGGCACACGTAAACATGTCTGTACGTATGGTGACAGATTTCTGTATCACGAAAGGCTGCTCTTACCATATACCACACTGTGTGATAGTTTCTATTCCATCTGGGTTTTTTTTGGTAATGTTGATTGTAATCTAGAAATTGACTTTACAACCTATAAATCGACCATGACCTATAGCTTGAAAAATACTTCTCATGAAAGATAATCAAGATAGTATCTGCTGTTTAGGGAAGAGCTGTAGTTTTTCTCAACAATTCTGACAAAATAAGCCTCTTAACATTATTTAGAACAGCCAAGGCAGCCATGCTAGCTAATTATTTCAAGACAAATGTTCTAGAATACAAGTAATTCAGAGAATAGCAAGGCTAAAGCAAAATGAGGTAGTAGGGCTTTTTTTTTTTTTTTTTTTTTTGAGATGGAGTCTTGCTGTGTTGCCCAGGCTGGAGTGCAGTGGTGCAATCACGGCTCACTGCAACCTCTACCTCCTGGGTTCAAACGATTCTCCTGCCTCAGCCTCCTAAGTAGCTGGGATTGCAAGCACGTGCCATCACACCCAGCTGATTTTTTTTTACTTTTTTTTTTTTCAGTAGAGATGGAATTTCACCATGTTGGCCAGGCTGGTCTCGAACTCCTGACCTCAGGTGATCCACCCGCCTCAGTCTCCCAAAGTGCTGGGATTAAGGCGTGAGCCACCATGCCCAGCCAGTAATAGGACATTTTTTAAATGGGCTTGGGCAACACCAGGAACAGAGGTCTTCAAGCTCAGCAAATACTGAAGGAAGTTGCAGCCCAGTTTGATTTTCCCGAAATTCTCGTCATACTTTTCCCCTTCAGGCACACCTTCTCTAAGACTATTTTTAAAGTTCTTCTCTTCCTTCTCCCTCTTAAAAACAATGCTTGAATCAGCATTTACTAGGGCGTGGGAGAGCAAATTATAACCACACATGGTAATTCTGCACTGAACACTGGAGGGCGCAATTATAAACGTTATGAAAACACGGGTGCTTGTGAATTTGGGGAAAAGTGTCAAATAAAGCACTATTTTTAACAGACAAGACCTTCAAGGGAAAGCCACCAGGATTTGTAGCAGGTTTAACCATGCTGAATTGGTAGAAGAACTTTCCCTCTCTTATTAGAACTCGTGACATTACTACGGGTTGGCTTTTCCTGTGTCCTCCCTTCTAGAAATCCCCATTTACTAGTTCAGCTCCACCTGTTATCCATCGCATTTTGCAAAACCATCAGGTTTCTACAACCAAATAATAGTAACTGTGACACATATACCATATCTTAATATTTCTACATTTTATTTCAGTCAGAAAAGAGAAACCTTCTTAGGGCAATGCCTCTATTCCTCTAAAAACAGGGTTTTCTCAGCCTGGACAATATTGACATCCTGGGCTGAAGGCTGCTTTGTTGCTGGGCTGGGCTGTGCAGTGTGAGATGTTTAGCAGTATCCTTGGCCTCTACCCACCAGAAGTCAATAGCAGACTTCCTTTAACCCTACCCCCAGACTTGAGTTCCTCCAAAATGTCTCCAGAGAGTACCAAGTGTTGGAAAACAAATCACGCCTGTTGAAACCACTGCTGTAAAAGAACCCAAGCGAGGGTCAAGTATTGCCCAAGTCTGACTTTTATGACCAGAGTCTCTTAAAAATGTACCTGCCTCCAAAGAGCAGGGGATGCCACGACCATCTCAGCATCGCCATCTGCCACTGTTCACACCAGGGAGAGCCAGCAGAGGGCGCTGTTTTCACAAACTCTGCCCTGCTTTCTGCGCTCTCCAAGTTCTGAGCTTTTTACTGCATATAAGCAAAGATGAGGAACGTTTTACTCCCACGGAAATATTTCCTATTTCTTTCTGGGCCTTCATTTGATTAAAAGTTAATCACCTGGCTACACAAGGAAATTGGCACACTCACTCACTGATGGTAGGAGTGTCAACTACTACTTTCCTGGAGCAAAATGTAGCGTCTATCAAGAAAAACCTTGAAAGATTTTTCTTTCACCCAGCAATTCTCATTCTAGAAATTTAACCTGCAGAAATGATTAAGAGTGAAAGAAAGTCCTTACCTACAAGGGTAGTCATCGAAATGTTGTTTACAGCGTCAAAAGATGGAAACAAAATCCCATTACAGGGATCTGGTTAAATCAACCATAGAGCACCACCATGCGATGGAATTGCACGTGGTCATTTACAACGCTGGAGAACAATGTGTAAGGTTGCAGGAAGACGTACAGTGCTTAGGATGCGCCAGGCACTGCCGTGAGTACTCTGCACACTTCAACTCATTTAATCCTCGCAGCACCTCCAGCTGCATCGGTACTGTGACCATCCCATGTTACACAAAGGAAAAAATGCCCAAGTGATTTGTCCCAGGTTACGTTGCTAGTAAGTGGAACTCAAACCTAGGCTGAAGCTCCAGCATCTATGCATTTATCCCCCCGGGTATATGGCACTTGTTATGGACAAAGGGAGATGGGACAGAGCAGAGACGAGAGCCTAGAACAATCTATGCCAAACCTATTGGTCTACATGCTATTCTGGGTGTTAGTGCTTTACAGCCAGCTCTCACATTTTGCTTCTAGAACCTGGCCCTGTGTAATTGGTACCACAGAGATTGTGCTCCATCCTTGCTAAGCTACTATAGGGAGTTCAGGGATGGAGAGCTGCTTCATGGATAACTCATGCCTCAGTTTCCTCAAGATAGAATTATGATGTTGGAAAAGATCATCTCAAATGTCAGTGCCCCCACTCCGTTTCTCCGCTTCATTATTTCTGTCACCTTCCCAGATATTTCCCATAGATTGCCACTGGTCACTTATCCCCAGGAAAGCCCAAGGCTTCTCAGAAACAGATGAACTGACCAGGCGCGGTGGCTCATTCCTGTAACCCCAGCACTTTGGAAGGCTGAGGCAGGCGGATCACCTGAGGTCAGGAGTTCGAGACCAGCCTGGCCAACATGGTGAAACTTTGTCTCCACTAAAAATACAAAAATCAGCCAGGCACGGTGGCATGTGCTGGTAATCCCAGCTACTCGGGAGGAGTAGCTTGAGAATCGCTTGAACCTGGGAGGTGGAAGTTGCAGTGAGCTGAGATCGTGCCACTGCACTCCAGCCTGGGCAACAGAGTGAGACTCTGTCTCAACAACAACAAAAAAGGAATGGAATGGAATGGAATGGAATGGAATGGAATGGAATGGAATGGAAAGGAAAGGAAAGGAAAGGAAAGGAAAGGAAAGGAAAGGAAAGGAAAGGAAAGGAAAGGAAAGGAAAGGAAAGGAAAGGAAAGGAAAGGGCTGAACAATAACAACAATTTCTAGACACAATGTATGTGGCTCCACCACTGTGCCTCTGTAGGACAGGAAGCCCGAGAGAGGAGAGGAAATAAAGAACCACAAAGAAAACTTCCAAACAGCAGTGTCTCTGTCCAACTGGCACGAGGACAGGAGGCAGATGACATCCTGTGGACCCCAGGACTGAGCTGTCAGAATCACTACTGATCTTGGCAACATGGGGCACCCTAAAAATAGGTCCATCTGTGGAAGTGCTTAACGTCTTATGCTCTTCCTAACCCTTGCAAGAACTTAAACAAAAATCAGCAGGTTTGAATAAGCTTCAGAGGAAACTGGCCTGAGCTACAAAGGCAGAGAAGCCATCTGGAAGAGCTCCCATTTGCGAGTGGGCGTATTTATGGAATCAAATGGCTGGCCGAGGCACACGCAGCAGCTTGAGTGAAGACAACACCTTACTTCTGTGTCTCGGCACCTAGCACTGGTGTTGAATAAAGGAACCGACATTTACCATTTTGAGAGCAAATCACCAGGCTGGCCCTATCTGGAGGCAGGACCAGGGACTGGGTTTGTCTTGTGTTTAATCCTCAAATACTTGTGTAAAAGATATAAAATACAAACAAGATGCTTAATCTTAGCAAAGTTCTATATTGATTCCTGGTCAGCCTAGAGATACAATGCTGTATTCATTTCCCTTTGCTGCTGTAATAAATGACCACAAGCTTAGTGGCTTAAAACAACAGAAGTTTGGCCGGGCGCGGGGGCTCACGCCTGTAATCCCAGCACTTTGGGAGACCAAGGCGGGCGGATCATGAGGTCAGGAGATTGAGACCATCCTGGCTAACCCGGTGAAATCCCATCTCTACTAAAAATACAAAAAAATTAGCCGGGCGTGGTGGTGGGCGCCTGTAGTCCCAGCTACTTGGGAGGCTGAGGCAGGAGAACGGTGTGAACCCGGGAGGTGGAGCTTGCAGTGAGCCGAGATCACGGCCACTGCACTCCAGCCTGGACGACAGGGCGAGACTCTGTCTCAAAAAAAAAAAAAAAAAAAACCCAAAAGTTCATTTTACAGTTCTGGAAGTCAGAAGTCCAAAATCAGTTTCACTGGTCTAATATCGGGGTGTCAGGTACCACCTTCTGGAGGCTTCAGGGGAGAATCTATTTCCTTGCCTTTTCCCACTTCTAGAAGCTGCCCGCAGTCCTTGGCTCGTGGCCCCTTTGTCCATCTTCAAAGCCAGCAGTGCAGCATCTTCTCCCTTCTCTGACCTCTGCTTCTGTCCTTACATCTCTCTCCGCCTCCAATTTTCCTGCCTCCTTCTTATGAGAATCCTTCTGATTACACGGGACCTACCTGGACCATCCAGGATCATCTCCCCGCCTCAAGACCCTTAACCACATCAGCACACATCAGCAGAGACCCCTTTGGCCACGTACAGTAACATTCACAGGTTCTAGAGATTAGAACGTAGACATCTTTGGGGCACCCTTATCATGACCACTAAAAAAGGGTCAGAGTTGTGAATCTGGCGAGTGTGGCAGGGCACTGTGGCTGACTGCAGCACCCATTCGCCCTCACGTGGCTGGTCTAGGCCCATGATGCTAACTCCATCCCCGTTGGCAGTGGCTGGTTCGGGGATAGGACAAAGACATGGAGAGGAGGCTGCTGGGCAGGCTTCTGGGGAACGTTTTCCTGATCTTAAAAGAAACACACCAAAGGGCTCCATAGGCCACAAACAAGGGAGCAGACTGTGCAGCTGCTGCCATCAGCCATCCTATGGCCATGGGGACACCTGCCTCAGGATGACACTGCTGTGGACAGAAGAGAGAAAGGGCCTGAGTCCCCAGTGACCTCCCTTAGCCACCAACTTGAGCCTGCTCTTCCTCTGGGCCTGGCACCCCTGTTTTGCAAGCATATCCATTTCCTTATTTTTAGAGCCGCTTTGATTTGATTCTGCTTCTTGAAAGGAGAAGAGAGGAGGGAGCAATGGCCTCTCAGGCTTCTTGCCAGAACCAGGAACCAACGTGCTGCTAAAAGAAATCTAAGTTGGTGACTTGATGCCACTGCTTAGAGATGCACAAATACTTTACGGCAAAAACGTTAACCCTATTCAATGTGGTACATGTGAAAACTTTCTCCCATAACAAGCAAACGCTTTTCTAATAAAGCAGCACAAAACCAGCCAGTATGATCTGTGGGTGATCTGTGAAGGAATCATCAGTGGAAAGGAAGAAGTGAACCATCCAGGGGCTGGGCTGCCAAAGCATGACTGCTGGGCCCAGCACCATACATTTTGCAGATGAAGACACACGTTCCACGAGCGTTCACTGAGTATTTGTATTGGTTTTTGGGGCTGCTATAACAAAGCACCCCAAACCGGCTGGCTTAAAGCAACCATAGTTCTGGAGGCTAAAAATCTGAAATCCAGTTGTCGGCAGGGCTGTGCTCACTCTGAAACCTACAGGGAGAGTCCTTCCTTGCCTTCTCCTTGCTGCTGGTGACTCTGGCATTCCTTGGCTTGCAGCTGCATTGTTCAAATTTCTGCCTCTGTTGTGCTAGGCTCACCGCTTGTGTGTGTCCATCTTCCCATGAGACCTGTGTGAAGGCATTGCTGTGTGTATGTGTGTATGTGTGTGTCCAGATTTCCCTCTTCCTATAAAGACCCCAGTCCTACTGGATTAGGGCCCACCTTAATGACCTCATCCTAACTTGATTACATCAGCAAAGACCATGTGTCCAAACGGTCACATTCACAGGCGCCAGGAATTAGGACATCAACTATCTTTCCGGGGGTGCACTGCACTCCATGGCCGGAGTCCTACCGTGCGGCAAAACTAATGTGATTTCAAGGACGGTAAAGACAGGTGCCAGGCCGTTGAGCAGCTTACAAAGATTGGTTGGAGGGACACAGAAAAAGCAGTGCAGGGAACACCATCCTGACAGTAACCCTCTGTGGTAGGCATTATCAACCCCATGTTACAAATGAAAACACCTGAGCCTCAGGAGGGTTAACGACCTTGCTGAGGGCCACAGAGCTGATCAGCAATAGAGACAAAATCCAAGCCTGCTTCTACGGATACCAAGGGCTGTCTCCCACTACGACAAGCTGGAGACATTCCCAGCTGAGGACAAAGAGGCCCATTAAAGTCACAGACAGAATACAAATTGTTTAATGCATATTTGGGGCGGGGGTAGGGAGGAAATAAGAAAAGCAAAGTTTCCTTGCCCCCTAAAGTCCGAAGTCAGACTGCCCTTTGCTGCAGAGACCTGGCAGCGACAGGCAGGACAGTGGGTCCATCGAGTGGCATTGTCCCGTCCCTCCAAGCTGCCTCATTTGCAGGCAGCTGCCATCTCCCCGCATAGCAGGGGACTAATGGCAGGCATTCTTGGGGGCTACAGTGTGGGCAGGTGGCGAGCAAGGATTGAAAAGCCGTTTTGTCAGTCCCAGCTTCTGCGGCGTGGAGGGGAAGGGCTGGAGGAAGCCAGATTGAAGAACTGCTTTGGTGAAAGTATGCTGCCGTTACAGTAAGTCACTGTGCATCTCTGCTGTTCCCGAGAGCTGACATTGCTTGAAGGCTAATTAGGAGCCAGACCGAACCAGAGGAGAGGAGGATGCTCTCAGGCACCTCTGTAGGGGAGGGGCCAGGGCGGGAGGGTTCACCTGGAGTGGGGAATCTCGGCCTCATCCCTGCTGACATTTTGAACCGGATCATTCTTTGTTATCAAGAATGACCATTTTTGGCCAGGCGCGATGGCCATGCCTATAATCCCAACACTCTGGAAGGCCGAGGCAGGAGGATCCCTTAAGTTTAGTCTCAAACTTCTGGCTTTAAGCGACACCAGCTAGCAACACAGCAAGACCCCACCTCTAAAAAAAATAAGAATAATGAGCTAGGTGTGGTGGTGTACGCCTGCAGTCCCAACCACTCAGGAGGCTGAGGTGGGAGATCACTTGAACTCAGGAGCTCAAGGCTACGGTGAGCTATGATCACACCTCCACACTCCAGCCTGAGTGACTGAGACCCTGTCTCAAAAAAAAAAAAAAAAAAGGCAAGAAAAAGAGGAATGATCATGTTTTGTGTCCTGTGTATTGTAGGATGCTTTGCAGCCTCCCTGGCCTCTACCCACTAGATGCCAGTAACACCCCTCAAGTCCTGACAACTAGAAATGTCCCCAGGGGGCAAGCTCATCCCTGGTGAGAAGCACTGGCGTAGGAACGTGCATCCTTTTTCCATAAGGAGGGCTCACTGTTTCCAGTGCTGGCCCAGGGAAGCCAGCTGACATGCTCACTGCACCAGCAGCCTCCCCACAAACGCTCACTGCAGAAGCTCTGAAAAGCTATTAAGTTCTCTGCCTACCCCCAGCTTCATAAGCACAGAGGTAATAGGCGACGCGCGTTCTCATAATGAAGAAAATGTTCCATTTGCCATTAAAGAAACACTAATTTAAAAACACACAACTAACGTTTCCCACAAAGCCAACAGGAACTAACTCCCTCTCCTATGGCCTTAGGGACGCATTAATTCAACTAGAGGCAGCTTGTGCACAAGTCCAAAATATTGGAAATACCCAAATAACTAGGGGAGGGAGCCCGAGAGGCCGCATCAGCAGGATCCAAGGCCGCAACCGTCTGGTTAGGAAGAGCTCCTTCACAGGACCCAGCTAGAATGTAGAGGAAGAACGGGTGGTGGATAAAAAAAGCCACCTCCAACTACTCAATGGCTCATGACTTCTGTCTGGACACCGACCAGCAATCAACAGCCAGCCCCAAAGTGTCGCTGAAGATGTCTACGAAACAGCACTGGAATCCTGACACCAGTGGTTGCTCCCTCCCTGCTGCCCTTGCTGCCTGCTGATGGAAGGGACCCCGTGCATTTGAACAGCAGCTCCCCTTCCCCCGCAGTGAAACTGATTACTGTACCCACCAGGGTTCAAGTTTAAAAGATCTAAGTAGCCGGGCGCGGTGGCTCCCGCCTGTGATCCCAGCACTTTGAGAGGCGAGACTGGCCAATTGCCTGAGGTCAGGAGTTTGAGACCAGCCTGGCCAACATGGTGAAACCCTGTCTCTACTAAAAACACAAAAAATTAGCCAGGCGTGGTGGTGGGTCCCTGTAATCCTGGCTACTCGGGAGGCTGAGGCAGGAGAATCACTTGAACCCGGGAGGCAGAGGTTGCAGTGAGCCGAGATCGCGCCACTGCACTCCAGCCTGGGCGACAGAGCGAGACTCCATCTCAAAAAAAAAAAAAGAAATGAAAGATCTAAGTAAAGTGGAAATCTTTGGCTCCCGGGTACATAACTACTACACATACCAAACATAACACACGTGAGTGTAGGATCCCCTGTGACATACTGTGTCAGGAATCTTTTTCTAAAACAGATGCACACCAAAAACTTACCTATTGAGGTCAGTGACCCCCTCCTCCCCCAACTGACCTCCAAAAGGGTCTTGGGAGCTCCTTGGCAGCTGTATTCTCATCTCCCTCCTCTTTCCCACACACTTGGATGGCAGGCACACCCCACGCAGCCTGCAAACCATAGAGTTTGAGTAGCAACAGTGTCTCTCACAGTGGTTCATCTGCAGTCTTAGTAGAGACTCCTAACTATCTTCTAAATGAGCAGGAGCATAAGCAGAAGAACCACATGGTGAAAAGCTTAGCTCTGGAATTAGCCAATGTGGCTTCAAAGCTCAGCTCCCACACCTGCCTGTGTGGTCTTTGCAAGGGTCTGCCTGGCTTGGGCTCAAACATAGATGGTTGTACTCCAAAAAAAAAAAAAACTCCCAAATATGCTGACCAGTGTCTCCTGCTATCTTTGTTGCATAAATCACACCCAAAATGCATCATCTGTGACTTCCATGTTGGGCTTCTTGTAAAGCAATCCGAATATCCCAGATTTTTACAAATTTTGTTCCCAAATCTTTTACAGTTGCCTCACCCATACTTAATTTGATGGCATTTTTTTTTTTTTTGCAAAAGCAACTTCTATGAATATCATATCTTTCTAAACATTCTACTTGTTTTGTAGAAATGACAAATCTTGGTTTTCACATTCACATTGCAAACATTTACATACCTTATAATTAAATTATTTAACAGTGTGTGCAACTGGCATATACAGGTTTGTGAGCGCACACAGTGGATGCTGGTGAAGCCTACAACTCAGGTGTGAGAAGTGTGTGTGCATGCTAGAGAGAGTCTGTGAGCTTCCTGAAGGCAGGGGCTGGAATATTTTATAGGAAAAATAAGGAGCACTGGTTACATCAGTGGTCCAATTAAGCAGAGCTGTGATGTAGCAAGAATAAGCTGAGTCCTACAGGAAGGCAGAGGCCGGAGTAACTCACTCTGGCTGGGCTGGGGCATCTGTCCATAAGGACACACTGGACACCAGATCATGACCCCTACTCCTCCCACATCTAATATCTACCTTCTCTAAGGAGCTGGCAAATCAGTACATAGAGGGTAAATGAACAGTGCAAAGGGCAGCTTCCAAGAAAGCCAGAATTGTTCCTTCTTCCCAAACATCTCAGAAGACCAAAGGCCTAGAAGGAGCAGTCCAGAGGGCTTGCCTGGAAAGTGCTGTTTGTACTTATTAATAGTTATGCATCCACAACATGGTTATTTGATGGAAGTAAAAGCTGGGGTACCAGGAGGCTTATGAAAACCAACTCCAGCGAGCCTCCATCCTCTGCCCCCACCCCTTCAAAACAGGAAGGCCATTGCCCTTGGCTAAATAGCTTTTTATAGTGACCTTGACCCTAGGTTTCCCTTGACTGTAATTTTTTTTTTTTTTTGAGACACAGTCTCACTCTGTTGCCCAGGCTGGAGTGCAATGGTGCGACCTCCGCCCACTGCAACCTCCACCTCCCGGGTTCAAGCAATTCTCCTGCCTCAGTCTCCTGAGTAGCTGAGATTACAGGTGCCCGCCACCATGCCTGGATAATTTTTTGTATTTTTAGTAGAGACGGGGTTTCATCATGTTGGCCAGGCTGGTCTTGAACTCCTGACCTCAGGTGATCCACCCGCCTTGACCTCCCAAAGTGCTGGGATTACAGGCATAAGCCACTGTGCCCGGCCCCGCTGACTGTTAATTTTTATATTTCAGAGCTCACAACAGTTCCATCACCAGCTTCCTTCCAGCCAAGAATGAAAAGGAAAGCTCCTACAAAATCCAGGGCTCGGGACTGTGTCATGGGACACTCAGGGCCACTTAGGGACACTTCTGCAATGGCCCATGGCAGGTTGTAATATTTTAGTTTCAATATATGAGAAAATAGTCTCTCCTTCCTCTCAAGCCCCTGTTCTCAGAGAGCCCAGAAGTCCTGAATTGGCAGGGGTCTTTTCACCTTGACGGCAGGCTGGAGGACTGCCCGGGTGTTGCATCACAGAAGTTGCCTCAGCGTGCATCACTGCCACTCTGGCTGGACCGAGCAGGGCAAGGCTGGGTACACCATCTGCTGCCCCGGGGGATGCCTGGAGGCCAGCACTAGCCACAGCTGACACAGCTCTGCACACACGCACACACGAGCGTCAGACTTGACCACGAAGCTGGGCACCCCTCTTCTGCAATCGCACTGGCGTGTTTCAGGATTATTTTATTTTATAACGTGAAGTGACGGAACACAGTCTTTAAAGGAAAGTAAGAGTGTTTCCAAATGGCATCAGAGTGTGAACCTGAATTCTAATAAGAGAAGAGGAAGCTCAATTCTTAGGCCTGGAAAAGTTCAATCATGATACCCTAGCTAAGACCATGCTTTACCCAAAGATTTCGACCAGGGGTGTCCAATCTTTTGGCTTCCCTGGGCCACATTGGAAGAAGAATTGTCTTGGGCCACACATAAAATACACTAACACAAACAACAGCAAACGAACTTTAAAAAAAAAAAATCACAAATCTCATATATATAATTTTTTTTTTTTTGAGACATGGTCTCACTGTCATCCAGGCTGGAGTGGTGCGGTGCGATCACGGCTCACTGCAACCTCCACCTCCCGGGTTCAAGCGATCCTCCCACCTCAGCCTCCCAAACAGCTGGGACTACAAGTGTGCACTAATTTTTGTGTTTTTAGTAGAGATGGGATTTCACCATGTTGGCCAGGCTAGTCTCAAACTCCTGGCCTCAAGTGATTCCCCCGCCTTGGCCTCCCGAAGTGCTAGGATTACAGGTGTGAGCCACCATGCCCAGCCTCATGACGTTTTAAGAAAGCTCACGAATTTGTGTTGGGCTGCATTCAAAGCTATCCTGAGCCACATGAGGCCTGCAGGTTGAACAGGCTTGATCTAGACCAAGGGGCAAATCCCAAAAGGCTAGTAGGTAGACAGTTATAACCCAGACCAACAAAATAACTCATCAGTAAGGAAGCTCCAGGCAAGGGGCTAGCCAGACCTTGGCTAGAGGTGGGTACATCAGCCTAGGGGTCTATGAGGTGGATCTCTTAGGTGATCTCCAAGTTAGACCGGATGATCCCTCTTTCTGGCAACCAAAATGCTAGAGTAGAGAAAGGATAGTGTTCCTATAGTCAACAAATTTTTAGGAAATGTTACCTTGGTCTAATTATTGTGCTATGAAGTAAAGACACAGCCCCCCTGCCCTCATAGAGTGGACATCTCCTATAATTGGAAATGATGGATTTTCATGGTGACCTTAGAGCCGGAAGGTGCCTTAGAAAACTCACGAAGTAACAAACCAGCAGTTCCTTGCTGTTGGGCATCCCACTCTTTTTGTTTTTCCTGAGACGGAGTCTTGCTCTGTTGCCCAGGCTGGAGTGCAGTGGTGCCATCTCAGCTCGCTGCAACTTCCACCTCCCGGGTTCAAGCAATTCTCCTGCCTCAGCCTCCCAAGTAGCTGGAATTACAGGCATGCGCCACCACTCCCGGCTAATTTTTGTATTTTTAGTAGAGACGAGGTTTCACCATGTTGGCCAGGCTGGTCTCGAACTCCTGACCTCAAGTGATCTGCCCGCCTCAGACTCCCAAAGTGCTGGGATTACAGGCATGAGCCACCACGCCTGGCCAGGCATCCCACTCTTGCCTGTGATTAGCAGAGTGTTCCTGATGCACTGAGGACTTCCACGCTTGCTGCTGTTTCTCTTGTTCAGGGAAACTGTCCTTGTTCTTTAAGCTGCACATTTGTGAGGCAGCCGACCCCTGCCAGGAGGACCGTCATTTTCATTAAAGGTCGAAGCCAGCACTCAGGATATTAAGAACTTCAAATGAACAAACCATGCTCCTCTGGCTTCATCAGCATTTTATTTTTACCCTTGGTCGTGGAGAGACGGACAACGAGGAGAAAGTGGCATCATTTGATGCTCCACATTTGTTTAACTACAGGGGGTGGAGGGAGAGAGGGAGAAAATGGAGAAGTGACCAGTTTTTGGTATCACAAGTCTTCATAGAGACCTGACTCTGTTCACACCAGACAAGTATCCCCTCTCCACTCAGTAGAGACCCTGATCACACATAAGTCACTTAGCAGCATCCTGATACCTTATGTTAGCCTTGGAAATGGCTGCAAAACACAAACTTTTTTGCCTATGCCATTTACAAGATCATCTCAGTTGGGTATGTCCAATCTTTTGGCTTCCCTGTGCCATATGGAAGAATTGTCTTGGGCCACACATAAAATACACTAACGATAGCTGATGAGCTAAAAACCAAACAAACAGGCCAGGCATGGTGGTTTTCCTAAGGTTGGGAGTTCAAGACCAGCCTGGCCAGCATGGTGAAACCCCGTCTTTACTAAAAATACAAAAAATTAGCCCGGCGTGGAGGCAGGCACCTGTAATCTCAGCTACTCAGGAAGCTGAGGCAGGAAAATTACTTGAACTCGGGAGGCAGAGGTTGCAGTGAGCCAAATCACGCCATTGCACTCCAGGCTGGGCAACAGAGTGAGACTCCATCTTTAAAATAAAATAAAATAAAACAAAATAAAATAAAATAAAACAAAACAAAATAAAATAAAATAAACAAAACGCAAAAAACATCTGTTTTAAGAAAGTTTATGAATTTGTGTTGGGCCACATTCAAAGCCATCCTGCGGTGCATGGGACCCACAGGCTATGGGTCGGACAAGCTTAATCTAAATGTGCTTGCAACAAACACACAATCTGATTTCAAGGAAACTAACAGAAGAGAAACATTAGTCCTTTAAGCTGTGAAACTAGGTTCCTTAGGACAAAAGTAAAAGAACTTGAAAAGATTTTCAAAAATAAACCCACAAAGCCCCCAACAAAGGAAGTACAACTTCCCTTTTGCTACAATGGCAATCCTAACAACTCACTTCAATCTTCAAGGAAGAGAAAAACATGCAGAAAATTTCCTGTGTGTGTGTGTTTTAAAACCTGTTTTATTCAGCTACTGTATATAGCTGAGTACGTAATGAATAACCCAGCTGGTGTTTACGGGACAGCTAATACTGCACATTCAGCAAACGCTAGGTAGGGTCAGCGTCACATTTTTGGAAGACACCACTGTGCCCACACACAGGGTGGAAGACACTGCAAACTGTTATCAGATGATAATCTTCCAGCCAATCTCCCACTTCTCAGTCTCTCCCACTTCACGACTTTTAAAAAAGCAGAGGAAACAAAACCACACACAATCCTACCACCATCTGGCGGCTTCAGACCAGCAAGCATGAGATTCTGGCATGCACCACACTGGCAGTCACAAAGACCAATATTCCTCTTTGTTGCTGTTTTAAAAGCAAAGCGAGAATGGTAATATGGAAACACAAAAACACGGACACGCTCACACTATGGGAAAACCATATTAGGAGCAAACACATTCCGACAGGGAGGCTTTCCTGTCTACGTTTCGGATGGAATGGTGTCTGGCTGCAACACCCTGTGGGGGTGTCACCTGGGAAATGCCAGCTGTCTCCCCGACATCTGCCACCATGAACCCCCCACTGCCACGGTCTGCCTCTGCTGCGTGGGCACAGAAAGATGCTCCTGCTGAAGCCGTGTCTGAGCGACTCGATGACGCCAGCTCCTGCCAGCAAAGCAGATGTGGCCTGATGCAGAAACCACATGTCGTTTTCTTAGTTCACAAAATTTAACTGTTGGGTAGGTAAGATGCTCACAGTATCTGGATCAGGGCATTATCTCCCAGGCAGCCTTCTTGGGTTACCACATAATTTAGAAGGTGGCCAGATGAATACGGAATCAGAACCAGGGAGTTAGTGTTTGAGGGATCAGAGTGAGGGCCTGCTACATCCATCCCTGACAAAGGGATGGCTCTAAGCTGGGACTCTGCAGAGAGAGCCCTCGCACTGCCTCTCTCCCTGCCCTCTCACTGGGCTCCCGCTGGAGATGAGAACTCCCTGTGATAAACATCTATCCTTGAACCCGCTACCACCTAAAACTCAGGTTTCATGCATGTGTCACCGGCCTAAGAGCTACTTTATTCCTTTAGGAGGTTTCTGTCCATCCCCAGACTATGCCAGAATATAGTGACTTTATCATCTCTTAGGAGGTAATCTTGCAGTTTTCCATATTATTAGGAATAGCTACCATTTACTGAGTGCTTGCAACATGACAAACCCTTGCAGGAATGTTGTATTCATTTTTTAAAAATCTCATTATACTCCTCTTATAGGTATCATTATAAAGTAGGTATCTTTTTTTTGAGATAGATTCTCGCTCTGTTGTCTAGGCTAGAGTGCTGGGAGTGCAGTGGTGCGATCTCGGCTCACTGCAACTTCTGCTTCCCAGGTTCAAGCGATTCTTGTGCATCAGTCTCCCAAGTAGCTGGAATGCCACTGCGCCCAGCTAATTTTTGTGGGGTTTTTTTTTTTGAGACAGAGTTTTACTCTTGTCGCCCAGGCCGGAGTGCAATGGCATGATCTTGGCTCACTGCAACCTCTGCCTCCTGGGTTCAAGCGATTCTGGGATTACAGGCGCCCACCACTACGCCCAGCTAATTTTTGTATTTTTAGTAGAGACAGGGTTTCACCATGTTGGCCAGGCTGGTCTCGAACTCCTGATCTCAAGTGATCTACCTGCCTCAGCCTCCCAAAGTGCTGGGATTACAGGCACAAGCCACTGCATCCCGCCAAAAGTAGGTATCATTATCTTCGTTTTACAGATGAAGACAAGGGTACTCAGAGAGGTTAAGTAACTTGCCCAAGGTCACACAGAATTCAGAATTTACATCCAGGGCTGAGTCTATAGCTAGAACTTTTAACCACTCCATTCTTGGGGGCATCTCACTGTTGCCAAGACATTACCAATAGAAACATTTGGCAGATAGGAAATTAGATTTTCTTCCCCTACCCCCAATCCTATAACTGGGAGAAAATAAGAACCCTTCCCCTTAACATCTGTTTTATCAGCCAGATTCAAACCACGCTGTCGCCACTTCCTCACTAAACTGTGTACAGTTGGCCTGTCCGCATCCAAGGCCATGAGTTCAGGGTGGACATGTACTGTCAGGCTTCAGCATGAATCACCTCCTGCCGGCTTCCTTTGGCAGGGTGCACGGCTTATTCATGCAGAGGACCCCTCCCTATTTGCCAGGAGAATCTATTCTGAAATCACCCTTTCAGCTACTGACTCCCCTCTGCAACCCGTCTAAGCAGGAGGCATCTTCAGGACAGCTTCCCTGGGATGGCCCTGGGAATCACGCTTAGCCGAATTCAGGATCCTGTTTTCTAGAAACTGACGTTTTAGAAATAGCTTCAGACATAGAAGGAGCTCAACAAACTGAGTAAGTGGACCCAGGCAGCCATGGCAAGTTTCTCGTTCTACGCTTGTAATATCTGCTCTTCCTCGATTCTCTCCTGGCTCCTCCTCATCCCCCTTCCCCATTTTTACTGCACACCTTTACTGAGTTCAAGTTCTAGAGGAAAAGTGACTGCAATTAAGCCAAGCCTCCATCAAAGGCCCTTGAGGGATACAGGCCAGGGACAGAGGATGCATTCCGCAGTTGATTTCCTGGCCAAACTCATCTGGGGTCATTTAAACTAACTCATACACTATCTTCTTCTTCCCTCTACCTCTTCAATTTCTATCTCAAGTCATACCTTCCCCAGATGGTTTCTGATCTAAACAGAGTCTTTTTAAAAAAGTAATTGAAATTCTAACCCTGGAATAGCAAATAAGAGGCTGGCTTTTACTACTCAAGAGAGAAAGCAAGGGTGAGGCTTGCACAGGAGAGAAAGCAGCACCATGACATGACCAAAGTGCCCTTGAGTCCCTACAAGCTAGGCAAGCCCCAGCATCCCAGCCTCCATCTTTTCAATGGAAGGGCATAACTGGTTTCAGTTTCTAGCTCCCAAATCGAGTCTCAGGTCAAGCAGTGGTAATGTGAATCCAAAAACTATTCTCAGTAAGTCTAAAAGCCTCTTTACTGCTCAGGCTAACTTAAGCACCCACAGTCCTTTGCTTTCTGTTGGAATTACATAAAGCCTGATAAAAATGACCCCAGGTTAACAGTTACTATATATCTCTAAAGAAAAAGGGGGGCTTAATTATTACTTAAAAATGTAATTTGTTCGGTAAATAAGATTTTACAAAGCTTGAGGTAGGTTGGTAGAGATTGGTAATGTGGAGAGTCCTCAGTGGTTAGAAGCCACTGCTGTAAATGGAAGATAAAATGTGTATCCCCAAAACGTTTTCTCAGTCTTGCCCAATTACCATGAAAATAGGACGCGATTCTAACATCCTGAGGACCCTCTGAGGTTAAACTTCTCTAAATTAGATGTCCCTCTGAGAGCTGGTCACATCATGTAACGAAGACTTTACCAGATAACCCAAGTCACTCTGGTTCCTCTTCCGGTTCTCCTTCTGCACTGTTCTCTTCCCCACACCCAGTTTAGTAACTGTGTTCTTCTAACAGAATGCAGATAAGAATAACTACCAATGAATGAGTGAAACCTGACTGTGGCTCAGTCATCAGTTAGGAAGTTGTCAGAAGGCAATGGGATTGTGGGACGCAGGCGCTGACCACATGTCCCAAGGATGAGCACTGGAGCCAGGGTAACATGATGGCCTCGCTTCCTCCAGCAAGGTCACTGCCCAACTGCAAAGAACCAGCAGGGTCTGATTTACTGCCACTCTATTGTGCATGTTCGGGTTGCCGACATCTGTTCGTTCAGTGGGCATGAACGAACAGTGGGTATGATGGGGGTCCTAATTCCCAACCCTTAGGGCCTATGCAAAAAGTTGTTTCCTTGTTTTTCATTTGTTTGTTATTTTTTTAGAATGAGCTCTTCATAGACAAAGGCAAGGATGGTAAATGGGTTTATCTCTTGGGCTAATTCTGATCAGGTGTATGGATGCCTGGGGCACTGTGTGGAGGGTGCTGTGGACAGTTATGCGCTAGATGGAAAATGGACTGCCTGGATCAGCTAGTAATGTCTGCTACAATTGCAGGACAGTGGAAGGATGCAGACTCTCTTACTTGCTAACCTGGGCCTAGGATCTCAAAAGAGAGCTCAAGACACAACTTGTTAAACTTCAGTATACCCAAGGATCACCAGGAAATTGTGCTAAAATGTAGATTCTGATCCAGAGGGTCTAGAGATCTGGCATATCTGACAAGTTCCCAGAAGATGCTGACTTGCTGCTAGACTACCAACCACACTTGGAGTGAAAGGGGCTCCAATGTTTCACCAGCCAGAATCCTTTTCCCAGCTCCCTGAGAACATCGCCACCACACAGAGCCCCTGCCAGGTGAAATCCAGCTGGATGGGATGTCCTGAGACAGTAAATACGACTGTTTGCTAGTTGCACCACTAAAGGACACGAGGTCTGCTGCTGGGACAGGCTTCTGCTGATGAAGCTTCTCCACCCCTCGCCTTAGTGTCCCATCCCAAACCACACTCTTCCGTTTAACCAGAGATCCTCCTACCAACAAGTGCAACGGCAACCCCGGTCTAGAGGAAAGAGAGAGCATGGGAGGGCTGACAATGTCTCAGGGCAAAGTGGGTCAACAGCAGAAGAGTGAGGGTCAGAAAGAGTCCCTCGGTTCCCACCTGCTCCTATCTTTCCCATGTCTAGGACATTCAGGTAGCCTTCAGAGTGACTTGGTATAAAAAGGTGGGCAAGGAGTAAGCTTTTATATTCTCCCTTGCAGAGATTAGAAGCAATTCAGAGGCCTCCAGTCCTTGCAAATAAGGAGAACAAAGGCAGGGAGGGAAAGAGAGACTAAGGGAACAAAGTGCACTCTCACACTTACTGTGCTATCCTGGGCTTACTGCTCCATGGGCCTGTGTCCTCCATTAGACAGCGACCACCTTGGAGGAACAACTACATGTGAGCCATTCCTGAATTCCCAGTATCTAGCAAAATGCATGACTTCGAATAAAGACTCAATTGATGTTTGTAGATAAAGGGGAAAGAGTTTTAAAATTGGACATTATCCTATTCTGAAGAGCAGGTACTCCTAACATTTGGGCAGCTGAGCTAACTCTGAGCTCCTGGGGTGGGAGGGAATGAGACTTTCTTAATACATATCAGACTCACCCATGGATCCCCTCTCCCTGGTGATGTGCAAACAATAGGGACAGGAGATCTGGACCATACAGCTGTGAGCTCCAGGAGGCCTGCCTAGTTTGAGATTCAAGGTCATCTAGGGAAAGAACATATGTAACTGCTAATCTAATAAAGGATATTTAGATCAATCCTCAGCTTTTCTGCCTGCCTTTCAAATATTAAGTATATGAGCACCTACTATGTGCAAGGTATTATTAACAATAGGATCGTGATTCTTCTTCCACATTAGACATGCACAAAAGAAAAAAATGAAAGCAAAACAACGAATCAAGTCTTTTTATTTTATGACATGGGGCTGATACCTCAAAAGTCCCCATAAGGCTGGAACTGGGCCCATTAAAATGCTCACAATACTCAGGACGTATTTTTTAGAAGATAATTACTAACAATCTCGGAAGCTTCAGGTCCCCTTATACGCTAAAGAAAAGCCTTCGCGGGAACAGATCTGTTGCCATGACAACAATCACATGGCTGCGTATAAAGAAGGGCGGGGGACCTATCAAATGGTATTCTCAACAGTCAGCCCTGGGATTTCTTAAAGCCACTTTCTAAAGAACCGTCAGCATCCAGGAGAATCTAAAAGCTGAATGAGACTTTAGGGGTAACCTAGTTTCACATGACACCAGAATTTCTTCTTTATCGTCCCTGCCAAATAGTCATCTGGACTTAGCTGAAACATCTCCAGGGCCAGGGAACTTGCTCTCTTTTATGCCAGGAGCAAGAAGGTGGGGAGCTTTCTTCAATCATCCCTGGAGTGAGGTGAACAGAGGTACAAGAAGGGAGGGAGTAATTACCTGAAGAACCTTCCCCTTTCCGAGCAGGAGGTTTAGGCTCTGGCACTGCCTGCCATAAGCTCCCAAATGAAAAAAACAAACAAAAAACGCCTGGAAGGTAACTTCTCCCAGGTCTCCAGTACAGAGCTGGTTTCCAATTCTAGCCATTCAATGCCACCTGGAAATCCATGGCTGTCACTGTTAAGGTACATGGAAACAGCACCAAGGTCCCTGGTGGTATTCCGTGAACCATGTGGAAGGCTGCATGGGGGAACCCACGGCCATGTGCCTTGTATCCACATGCTGTAGAAGCGGTGCATGTGCCTGAGTACACATGGGCACAAACCCACCAGACAGACCCCCAGCACATGACTCAACAGTCACCTCTGCAGAGCATCACTAAAGATGGCTTCTCCCAGGGCCCTGCCCATCAATTATCTTTTGAGACAAATGCACGTGGATTCTTAGGTAACTCACAGGGGAACACATTTGCGTAGGCCAAGATTGAGAGAAAGAGCCAGAGGTGAGCTGGGGGGATTGCTGGGTAGGCGGCGTGCATCACAGAAGTGGATACAAGCCCTACTGAAGGAGAAGTAAATACCTTGCCCATGTGTTGCCGCTACAAGGAGCGGTGTGACCTGTAGAGGAGCCTTTCAGGCCCAGCCGACCTGAACACACGACCTCCAGCTGTCAGCTGGCATCCCCCATTACGGTGAGTTCCACCAAGAGAGGTGCCTGGGACACTCCTACAGGCCTACTTCCATTCTGTCCATGCAGAACACAGACCCTCAGCTCCCTTCAGTACACCACATCCCTCAGCTCACCACCCACCTCGACACTTTCCAGATGGCCTTTAGATACCATCGGCATCTTTCAGTAATCACTCCGGGCTGACACAGTGAGACCTGGGACCACCATCCCGAACAAGCTTTATGGCCCATTTCATATGAGAAAGAGAATCAGAAATATTAAAAGGAAACACCCTGTGTTTAAAACTCCAGTTTACTTAGTACCTTATCAGTAATGTCTACCATCCCAAAAGAAGACTGGAGAAATGAAAAAGATCTGCGTGACCTACAGTGGTCTTGGTCTCAGACACCCAAGCAGACACTCAGGCGTATCTGCACAGAAGCAGATTTGATGTGAAGATGACACCTGTGAACAGGGACCTCCCCAGAACCAATGCTTACCCCAGGGAGAGCTCCGCTGCCTGTGGGGCTCACCAAACGCCAGAATGCAGCCCCTGGGCTTTCTCACCAAGGTTCCCAATCAGGAACCCAGCACTCATTTGAGGAAGAACCTAGCAAATCATCTTAATGGTACTTAATTAGCAAACTTTAAAGTTTCAGGCAGGAAGCTGCTGCAGGAATTAGTATCGATTTGGTGAGCATCCTACAGGGGTGACATTGGACCACTCCAAACAGTTTTCCCCAGCAGTAACAACTGGGGGTAAAAGAAAGCACAAAGAGCAGCTCCTGACCACAAGGCAGAGGACAAAGAGTGGGGCAATGGCAGAAGCAGACACATCCTCATTACAGAAAAGAAGCCAGGGTCGTCCCCAGCTGTGGAACTGGTAGCCGCCATTTCCAGATGACTGCACATGCCCACAGGAAATGGCACAGGCAGGGCAGTCATTAGGAGAGAAGAGCTTTGCATTCACATAACTGAAAAGACAAGCTTGCAGTCCCTGAGATGCTGGTTTATTTCAGGAGACAATTACGCAGTTGTTACAAAGCTGAAACTGACCTTTCAGGTAGAAATCTTGGCTTCAGGGATCTTTTTGTCTTGATCAGGAAACACTATGAGATTTTAAAGACCAATTTTAAAGTGTGTGTGTGTGTGTGTGAGAGAGAGAGAGAGAGAGAGAGACAGAGACAGAGACAGAGAGAGAGGGGAGGGAGAGGGAGAGAGAGAGAGAGAAACACAAAGAAACACAAGTGAACTTAACGGCAGGGACAGATTTCATCACCAGGCAATACTAGGTCACTAGATTAACACTGAATGGTATTCAGCCCACAAACAAACACTCGAAAGCAGATTAAGAACTGTTGTGTTGGAAAACAAGATTAAACAAATCCAATTTTCTTACTTTTTTAAGTTCAAAAGACTGAAACCCATCAAGTGAATTAAGTAAATAGGACCAACACCATCCAGCCCCACTAAACAAGTGGACAAATTCTGTAGGCAGGCTATCCCTGCAAATTTCAGTTCTTAGAAAGCAGAGCACGGTGCCATGACAGGAAGAGAGGTCTCAGGGGCTTTTCTGTGGCCCTAGAAGGATGGCCTGTTTCCTGAAGGTATGCTGGAGGTATGCATCTATACCCAGGCTGTCTCTCAATACAATCAGCCTCCCGAGGACCATCTTACAGATGAGGAACAAGACTCAGAGAGCAGAACAATTGCTCAGGACAACCCACCGAGCAGGAGTATACCACAGAGGTTAAGATTCAAGGTTCTGGAGCTGGATATCCCTGGTCGCTGTTCCAGCTCTCCCTCCAACCAATGGTATAACTTTGGGTGACATCTACTCTGAATCTTTGTTTCCTCATCCAACAGGAGCTGCTCCACAGTGCTATCAAGGATTGAATGGGATAATCCAAGTAGGATGCTGAGCACCAGGCCCTGTGCACACAGAGTCAGATCATCATGCAATTAACATGCAAACCTACAGCTGTCTGATTCCAGACCTCTTCACTGCCTTTGTGTGCACAGCTTCATGCAACAAAAGACTCTCAGCTAAATCTGGTTTTGGATTTACTTCTCAACTCATTGCAAAATGTATTTAGGTTTCCTGTTTCATATATCAACTGCTATGCAGAAATGTGTGTAACGATTGGGAGGAGAGTGTCACTGCCTCCAAAGACAGCTACAGAAAGGTCCTTCGAGCCTATGGGAGCTGCTATGTACAGTTCCACAGGTAGCTCACTGCACAAGTCAGAGAATGCTATTTCCATAGACAATGAGTCATGGGCATCCTAAAGTTTCTACCCTAGCCAAATCCAGAATGAGATCTGAGTGGAACTGAGTCATGACACTGCCTGCTCTGCTGCCCCATCCCTTCCTTTCCTTTTGTTTTCCTGTTGGTAAACTTCCAACTAGGTTAATTTGTTCTCAGCCATGGCAAGGTTTAAAAGCTAGGGATATGGCTGGGTGCAGTAGCTGTAATCCTAGCACTTTGGGAGGTCAAGGCAGGAGGACGGCTTGAGCTCAAGAGTTCGAGATCAGCTTGGACAACATAGTGAGACCTCATCTCCAAAAAAAATTTTTTTTAATTAGCCAGTCGTAGTGGTCTGCACCTGTAGTTCCAGCTACTTGGGTGGCTGAGGTGGGAGGATGGCTTAAGCCCAAGAGGCTGAGGCTATATTGAGCCATGATTATGCCACTGCACCCCAGCCTGGGCAACAGAGCAAATATCCACCTCAAAAAAAAAAAAAAAGAAAAAAAAAAAAAAGGTAGGACTGTGGCAAGAGGTGGTAGCAAAGAGATGGGTCCTGCCCCACGTAACTAGGGAAAAGAACAGGGGAATTACCTGCTACTGAAACCTTGCTCAAGTGGAGGCCAGGCGCTAACACCAATGGCTTGCCACATTTATAAAAACAATCACACATTAAATTCTCAGGAGGTTTTACTCATCTGAGGGTGAGACCACACCATTTCCCTCTGCTTTCTAATGTATGGGTGTGTTTCTTTTCCCAATGTGGAGACAGGGGACACTCACCTTTGTCCTCATCATGGGCATAGAAAACCATCTCTGATTTCCAAACCAATGGCAGAGCCACCAGCAAAGGCCAACTTCCTAAAGAGGCGCAGGATCCAGAAGACTATGCTTCAGCTGTTTTGGAAATGGATATGTTTTTCCTCAAAGAAACAATGTCATGAATGGTAGTTAAGTTCTCAGGCTGGCCTGCAAACTTAATCCATTATATACCTGCATCAGATGCTACTGAACCTGACCATGTGCCATAACGATGTTTCTATAGGAAAAAAGTACCCAATTTCAACCTGGGACATGGATTTTAGTGACAAGGGGAAAAGAGCAGGGGGAGGAAAGGAAGAGGCTCTTGCCTTTGAAAGAATGCCATTCTTTATGTGTTTACTAAATCATCCATACCTACCATGCACAGACTCTAGGGTTAGTCAATAAAATAGTCCTTGCCCTAAAATAAACACAGGCCCAGTGGTACAAAATGACAGATAAATAGTACTGGATGACGCAGTGTGATTGGAGGTCAAGAAGGGCTTGTCTAAGCTGAGATGGAAGGAAGACAGTGTATGTTGGAGGCTCCGGAAGGTGGGAAGATGCGGCGTTCCAGATGAACAGACGAGCACGTGCAAAAAAGTCCCTGGCAGTACAAGGAAACAGTGCGTGCCTGGGGGGTCTCTAAGGAGTCCAGTGTGGCCAGAGTGCCAGGGATGTGGCATGGCAGTGAGAGACTGGGGCTAGAGCGAGAGAGGCAGGAAGAGGCAAGGCCTGGAAATGGCTTCAGGAAGACCATGCTGGGGGGTAGGCAGAGCCCTCACCCCAAGGCAAATGGACAGCCGTGGAAAGGATTAAAAGTTAGGGCTGTGGCCATGAGGTGAAAGCAACCCAAATATCTGCTGGGGATGAATGGATAAACATATACATACAATGGATTATTCAGGCCTAAAAAAGGAAGGAAATCCTGACACAGGCTCCAACAGTGGATGAACTCTGAGGATATCATGCTAAGTGAAATAAGACCACAACAAAAGGACAGATACTGTGATTCCACTTCCATGAGGAGTCTAGCAGAATGACATTCACAGAAACAGAAAGGAGAATGGTGGGTATCAGGCACTGGGGGGAAGGGGGAAAATGCAAGTTGTTGAATGGGTTCAGAGCTTCAGTTTTGCAAGATGAAAAAGTCCTGGAGATCCGTGGCACAACACTACAAAACTCTACACTTCAAAATGATTAAGATGGTACACGTTATACTATGCACATTTCGTCACAACTAAAAATTAAATTTAAAAAAAAAAAAACAGTGATCTGATCATAGCTTTGATTTCTACTCTGGGGATGAATCTGGAGGGGAACCTGAGGTAAGAACAAGAAGTGCCTCCTTCCCTAACCAGATCAGCTTAGAACTACTGGTGGCCCTAGAACCAGCCATTCAGGAACACAGGAGGAAGGGCTGAGGCCACCGTCCTTCTCTTGGTCAGTGTCCCAGATGCTGTGGCTACTACGGCAGCCAGGGCCCCATGGCCTTCGACCTTCAGGATTCTCCTGCCTCCTCCTCAGCATCACTCTTCCCTTTGCCACCATCAGAAGTGACACCGGCACAGATCCACATGGCTTTGGGCCACCTCTGCCTCCAACTGAACCAAGAGTGCAAGTTCATGATTCCAAATTCAGGGCACAGATAAACCAAACCAACATTCAACATGAACATGCAAACACTCTGCTGTGACGTCAGAAGAGGCCCAAGATCCTAGGCTTCAGCATGCAACAGACAAGTTCCCACGGCAACAAACTGCAAAACAGAGCCTACGTTTATGTTTATTTGCATTGGATTTGCAGGGAAGCTGCTGGAAGTAAGACCCTTGACCCAGGCATCTTCTCGTGAGGTTTTTGTCATTGCTGCAGCTGCTGTTAAGTGTGCCTGCTTCAGGCAGGAAAAAAAAAAATCAGCTTTACTTTATGACTTGAGCTCAGCCCACCAATATGCTTCAGTATGTTCTGACATCGTACCCGTGGCTAGATTATGTGACCCAACCCCCATATGTCAGGGCTGGGCAGAGGAAAAAATAAAAACAAACAAGGCTGTCCCTGCTGTCAGTCCAGGTCTCACCGGAGAGTGAGACGCATAAGCAGACGGGCACGAATAGTTCCCAGGTATTAGAGTAGAGGAACACACGACAAAGAGGGGAGAAAGGGATCCTCTGAACTCCCCCATATTCTTTAGCAACTTCCCTGTCTGATTCTGAAGTGATTTCTGTTGCTACGACTTAGAACCTTGACTGACAGTATCAGGGACAGAAACTAAGCCCTTCTCAATTCACTCCTTGAGCAATGAGGCACTCAGTTGTTGAAATCTTCAGATTATGAGACTGACGTGCTACCTACTACGCTAAGGAGGCAACTGAGTTGCTGAAATCTTGATTGCTTTTTCATTTCAAATTTATAAAAATAGGGATCGATTAACAATCAGATTAACTGGCACTTCATCAAGAGACTACCAATTCACCTGATGTTTGGCCTGCCACAAATCCCACTGTTTTTCTCATCAGGATTACATAAGTGGTAAACCAACAGACGGAAATGCTGTCTGGTCAGAGAACCAGGGCAGTGTCTACCTCTACCACACATGAGTGGGTCAGACTTCGAGTCCATGCCTAATGTTTTTTCCAGATCATTCCCAGAATACCAGTGGCAAGAAAAATGATTTTCAAGCAGGCGGGGCATCTCTTTCTTTGCCGTTCTGTGAAGGAAACCAGGAGCTGCCTCTAACGGGTGGGGTCGCCGCCACCTGCTTCCATTTCTAGGAGATCCAGGACCCACCAAAGAGCGCGCTAGGTCCCAGGGGGCTCCCATTCAGACTGCGAGCAGGCGCTGAGGCGCAAAGGCCTCTGACTCCTTTAACCCATTTATCCTAATTTTCCTGGCCAATTACAAAAAGCCTGGAATTCAGTTCTTCCATTTCTTATGAGAGAACCATGAGAGCCGGAAAGGTTCTTAAAAAATCACCTTGCACTTTGAATAGAGATCTCACCTAAACCAGAGATTTTCAAGAGAATAATTCTTTATACAACGACCCCCTATTTTGATTTGGGATGTTTCACAGGACGAGAGGGGTGCAGGGGCTCTCTACAGACTGCCATTCTCTAGCCCCACCACAAGCCCCTGGGCGCCCTCCGTGAGCTCACCTACCTGATCATGCCACTCAAAAATCAGAGTGGACCTGGAGTTCAGTGACCTCAGAGATCCAAGAAAGTCACTTGGCAAAATTTATCGCCATGTTTTATACTCCTCGCTTGAAGTGGTAACCTGGTGCTAAGCAATGTCTAGACTTTATTTCTAAAATCCCTGACAACTCTATGTGGCAGGCATGAATATTCCCATCAGAGAAGAGGAAAACGAGACACACAGGTTATAGCACTTCCAAGAGGTGGCCAGGCACATTAGCCCTCATTACACCCTGATTCTATTTTTGGGAGAGGAATTATTTATGTGGGTTATGCAGGTTTTCTGTCTTGTGTAAAGTATCATGGAAGAGTACTCACTCCTTCCAAATGGACTGTTACCTAAACACTTCCTATAATAACATTCTCAAGATGCCTTTGCACAGAGAGGGTAAGGAACCTGCCTGGGGTCACACAGCTAACATGCAAGGGATCTGGGTTTCAGATGAGGTCATGTGACCCCAAAGTCCATGCACCAGACTCTTCACCCTTTATAACCTAAATCCCTTAGGCTGTTGCTGCCCCTAGGCCTGTCCACTTCAAAGTCCCAGACCTCAGTGGAAGGCAAACAGGCAGCTACCCTCTGCAGACCAATTTTTCCCAAGCAAATGGACAAGTACCCAAAACACACTTTTCTGTTTCACAACATTTCTGGCCTTCATTCATGCCAAGAGTAAGCAACTGTTGCATTGTTCCACATGATCACAAGACAGATTCCCAAAGATGACTTCAACAGGGCAGGGTCTCTGGACCAATTTTTTCATTTTCAAGCCGCAGTTGACAAAACTAATACTTGGGCAGCTGGCAGAGTAGACTTGGTGAACATGCTGCCGAAACCACACTTGTTCTTTATGACCTGGGAGCAGGTTGAAGGACAGCAACTAGGCACAGGAGCCCAAAGTCATTCTTTCCAATCCAAAGGAGACACCAAGTATGAGGCTTCCTGCATTTCCCTTCACACTGGCTCTGCAATGACGCTGGCGGCTGGCAGCTCTCCATAACATAGCTGTCCGCTCATCCACAGTACCACAAACACCAGGCCAGAAGAGGGGCTTTTCCCAGATATTTGGAAAAAAGAAAGGAGAAGAAAACAAATACAAAAAGCAGGTTCTAAGGAACAAAGGAAAAGAGACAGATGCAAAGCAATCTTAGACTCAGTAACTTTTGCACATCCCCAACGTCATTTTACACTACCAGAATGGTATGACGGCTGGAAGATCTAAGGAGGTAGTGCTTTGCTCCAAATGATTTGGACAGATGTTTACTAAGTTTGCCTTTCTAAAATTTTCTTGTACATGGTTAACAGCAGGTGATTAATATTCATGCAAGGAGGATTTCACCTGAATTTCGTGGAGCTGACATCTATTAAAGTTAACAGACAAAAAGGCAGAGCTGTGAGTGTTCTTTTAAACTGGCATCTGAGAGTCTTTGCAGGAAACAAGATCATCACAACCTGCCAACACACGCACTTCAGGTGACAGGCGTCCTGGCAGCTCCCAAATGCTCTGTTCTTCCTCCTGCTTACCTCCCAGCTTCTGCACACGCCGTTCCCTCCACTGCTGAGATGTTGCCCTTCTCACAGGATCTGTGCACCTCTAAGACCTTGCCTGGGTATCACCTAGACTAAGCAGTATTTCCCATGCCCTGCCTCCAAGGGACCTTCCTCTCTGCCTGAACCAGACCTCTGTGCCCCGTCACACCCATCACGCCTGTCACACCCGTCCTGCCATTGTCTCTTTGCTTTTTGTCTCCTCTGCCAAGACTAAGTTTCTTGCAGGTGGGGCTCCCCTCCTCTTGCACAGTGCATGGCACGCAGCAGCACTCAAAAAATACCGCTGAATGATGTTAAAGAGGAAAGGAACAAATCACTGTGAAATACAGGAGGGAGGAGGTGTCATTAAAGCCAATGGGAACACAAATGAACCTGCACAAAATAGATCTGGGTAATCTTTTCAGACTTTTTTTTTTTTTTTTTTTTAAGGTTTTCTGAAATCACTAGCTGGCTGGATGTAAGCATCATGGAATTCAGACTCCTGGCACCAGAAGTGCTTCTAGGTCATGTGGTCCAACAGCTCCACAATGCAGGAAACATGTGTCTGCTTTGTGCTGAGTCCAACACATCACCAGCGCTCTGTCGTCCTGGCAGATGCGGCTCCCTTTAGGGCCATCAGCTGCAGGCCTGGTTTTTGGCCAGGGAATAACAGTACAAAAATTACAGGACAACTGTTTTTCTTTTCTTTTTGAGACAGAGTTTTGCTCTTCTTGGCCAGGCTGGAGTGCAATGGCGCGATCTTGGCTCACTGCAACCTCTGCCTCCCAGGTTCAAGCGATTCTCCTACCTCAGCCTCCTGCATGCCTGTAATCCCAGGCATGCACCACCACGCCTGGCTAATTTTGCATTTTTAGTAGAGACGGGGTTTCTCCATATTGGTCAGGCTGGTCTCGGAACTCCCAACCTCAGGTGATCCACTTACCTCGGCTTCCCAAAGTGCTGGGATTACAGGAATGAGCCACCGTGCCCGGCCAACACAACTGTTTTTCTATCCACTGCTTTAACTTTCTCCTGTTCATCATCTTCAACAGATGCAAAGAAACTTTGCATTTGGGGCTTCATACCCAAACTTGGGCATTTTTGTCTATGGGAAAATGTTAACACTAAAGTCTTCTAAGAGAAACAGCTTTCGCTCCTCTCTAGAAAATTCAAGGTATTTGCGGAGGGCATCAGACTGGCTCTGCACCTCCCAAGGGTGTCTAGCAAGGTCATGGCATGCACTGGACACTCCAAATACTTCACAGTTGATCTTTTACCAACATAAACTCCGTGTCAGCCACATGTCTTCACGTCAGTGGGCCTTAATTCCTTCCTCCTGAAATTCCCATCAAATGGTGCAAGCAGTAGCACAGGCTAGAGTCACCTAAAAAGCTAATTAAGTCCATTGATTTTATTGCTAGAATACTCAAGTCAGGACCCGACCACAGGCTGAGGACAGATGTTAGTGGCAGGAACGGCTATCTAGTTAACATAGTAATAACTCCGAGAAGAGGAAGAAAAAAAATGAGGATTTTAAAACATCTTTTCATCTTCCTGCACAAAAAATTAAATTAAAAAAGAAGAACAATGGAATTTCAACGGCTCACTGAGCTCCGATAGAGCAAATGAAACAGTATTCTGAATGGCCGGACAGGGAATACAGTTTCTTGTATTAAACAGGATCGCCTAGTTCAGAGGCCATCCGCACCCACATTCCAGCCCCTTCCCGGTATCCCTCTGGGGAATCAAGACCAGGGAAAGCCAGAAAACGAGCAGCACAGCTCCTGTGATCCCCTCGAATCCCTCCACTGAAAAAGGCAACTTCCAATGACTCTCGGTCCTTCCCACGCACTCTACTCTTCCCCTTTCCTCCACCCAAACCCACAAAGGAAAGAAAACAATGACAATACTGCAATCGCCACGACTCTGACCTTTAAATGTTTAACCAGAGATGTGCTTTTTAAGGGCCAGATAAAAAAGCAGGTGATTAGCTTTCAACATGAGCCACAATATCCCTGCAGTGAAATAATTCAATTAAATATTTAATGGTCGTAGGTTTTGTTTGAGGCACGGTTAATGACAGCCTCGTTAGCCCCAGCCGTGGTCTCAGGAGTGAAGTGGAAGGGGCCAGCTCCCCAGGAGGGAGAGGCACTTGGTAGGGGCAGTCTTCCTTTAACAGGGACTGGAAGCCAGGCCCATGAGCAGGAGGAAGGGGTGTCTCCCAGGGGGGCATCACGGCACTGTCATTCCAATCATATAGAAGCACCAGCCCTGACGTGATGGATGGGTCCCTAGCGCTTTCTGGTTTTTTTTTTTTTTTTTTTTTGAGATGGAGTCTCGCTCTGTCTCCCAGGCTAGAGTGCAGTGGCACCATCTCGGCTCAGTGCAACCTCCACCTCCCAGGTTCAAGTGATTCTCCTGCCTCAGCCTCCCAAGTAAGTAGCTGGGATTACAAGTGCCTGCCACCACACTCGACTAATTTTTGTATTTTTAGTAGAGATGGGGTTTCACCACATTGGCCAGGCGGGTCTCGAACTCCTGACCTCAAGTGATCTGCCCACCTCAGCCTCCCAAGGTGCTGGAATTACAGGTGTGAGGCACCGCGCCCAGCCCCTATCACTTTCCCCCAGAGAAATCCTTACTAACCCTCGGAGAGTCGGAAAGATTCAACCAGAAAGTGGGTTCTGGGCACCTGAACCATATGTTTCAGGTTTGGGTTTGGTTTAGTTTCTCTCAGTGATGCACCAGCATGAGGTGGCTTCACTCTGTCAGTTAAGAACCTCCCTGATGAATGGGTCAGGAAAATGTGAGAGACAGAAAGATAGAGAGAGAGAGAGAGAGAGAGAGAGAGAGGGAGAAAGAGAGACAGAGAGAGGGAGAGAATGTTTTTCAGCCTTAAAAAAGACAGAGAACCTGCCTTCCGCCGCCATTCGGATGAAACTGGAGGACGTTATGCTAAGTGAAAGAAACCAGACACAGAAAGACAAATGCTGCATGACCTCGCTTGTATGTGATCTTACTTAGATGTGGAATTTTTTTTTTTTCAAGTAGAAGACATAGAAAATAAAACGGTGGTTACCAAGGAGCAGGGGTGCAGGAGGTGAAGGAGGAAACGGGAGATGGAGGTGAAAGGACACAAAGAGGCAGATATGCAAGATGCATCGCCAGAGACCTAACGTGCATGAGGACTCCTAGTCCAACATTGAATTATACTGAGGATTTCTGCTAAGAGAGTAGATTTTAGGAGCTCTTGCCATATTGGAAAAAAAAAAAAAAAAAGGTAAATGGCTAGGTGCAGTGGCTCACTCCTGTAATCCCAACATTCTTGGAGGCTGAGGCAGATGGATCACTTGAGGTCAGGAGTTCGAGACCAGCCTGACCAACATGGTGAAACCCTGTCTCTACTAAAAACACAACAGTTAGCCGCTCTTGGTGGCACACTCTTGTAATCCCAGTTACTCAGGAGGCTGAGGGAGGAGAATCGCTTGAGCCCGGGAAGTGGAGGTTGCAATGAGTTGAGATTGAGCCACCACACTCTAGCCTGGGCAACAGGGCAGGAAGTCCATCTCAAAAAAAAAAAAAAAAAGTAATTATGAGAAATGATGGAAATGTTAACTTGCTTGACTATAGTAGCCATTTCACTAGGTGTATCAAAACTTCATGTTGTACACCTTAAATATACAAAAAAAACACACAAAAGACAATCTTCCCTGACCCAGAAAGTACGGAGATGGGGCCCAAGGCAAGGTCAGAGCACAGACGAGCCCATCCCTGTGTAACAGTAAGAACAATCCAGCCTGCTCGCCTTTCTCACGCCTTCCAGGAGGGCAGGTCACTGCGATGAGAGGAAGCATTTAAGTGGTTCCTAATCCAAAGAACGGTCTCGACTGAAGGATTCCAATAAGAAGAGTCTCCCGCAAGCCTTGGCTGCCTGTTTCAGAGTACGGTTACCCTACTGAAAATTGTTTAACTTCAACCTTATTTCTTGTCCTCTGAGCTCACACACGTTTATCCTTCTTACAAAGACTACACACAACTAAACTGCATGCATCTGTGCTCATATGTCTATAGTGAACCTGTCATATGTCCCCAGACATTTTCTCCAGTAAGGTATTGATCAACCACCTTTGCGAGCAGCAACGGGGAAAGGCGAAAATTACTGGAAAATGTGGTTAGGCTCAATTTTGTGAATGCCACATTTTTCTTTTACCTAACATAACCAAATCCGACACCCAAAAGAGTTTGGTGCCCTGACCCTTCCCCCAAACAACTAACTCATCTGTCCAATAAACACTTGCTGACTTCACAAATTGACCCAAAAGAGTGAAATGTATAAAATTAACTGTCCAATTTAAGCATTTGGCCTAAAAAAAAACAAAAGAGAGCACCTGAAACACTGAAGCATCTTCTGTTTTATTTGTTTGTTTGTTTGAGACAGGGTCTTGCGCTGTCGCCCAGGCTGGGAGTGTGCAGTGGCGTGATCTCAGCTCACTGCAACCTCTGCCTCCTGGGTTCAAGCGATTCTCCTGCCTCAGCCTCCTGGGTACCTGGGACTACAGGCCCACACCACTACGCCCAGTTAATTTTTATATTTTTAGTAGAGACAGGGTTTCACTATGTTAGCCAGGCTGGTCTCAAACTCCTGACCTCAGGTGATCCGCCTACGATGGCCTCCCAAAGTGCTGGGATTATAGGCGGAAGCCACCTTTAGGGCCCACACTAAGCACCTTCTAAAACTCATTGCCATCTTGCCTTTCCTTGGGAAGGTAAGGAAACTGCCTCCTCTCTTGTCAGTGCATCGAAGGTTTCAACCATTGCTTCCTGTGGGTGAACTGATGGGTGCTGTTACACCAGCTTAAAGCAAAGGAGAGAGACTTACTTTCAACCCCCATTTCACTCATGCTCATATTTGAAAAGACTTGTCACTGTGCGAAGACTCATATAGGACAGAAGAAGAAGATGACAGCCCCTGTCCTCAATGAGTGGGGGAGAAAGTCTGGGGGAGAAAGCAGTAAGCCCACGATTTATTATTTTTGCAGTATCAGAGAGCTCTAAGCCAAATGGCTCCGTGTTCAGACAGCAAGAGCGCACCCGCTTTCTGAGCAGGGAGGGGACATTTTCAGAAGATCCTCAGCCCAGCTTGTAAAAAGAGAAACTGGGGGGCATGGACCAGACATTCAGAGAACTGTGACCAAAAGCAGCCTAGACTCAGGCTGACGACATGACAGGGAAAAAGAAAAGAAAGGGATGAGTACAGGGGAACCACAGGGGCAGTGTCTATTCAGCCTGGTAGCTGGAGAGCAGTGACAGAGGCAGGGCTGAGGATCCCAGTGCAGTCTGACACTTGGAAGCCCACGTACCTCCACCTGGGAGTCCCACCAACAAATAGGGAAATCAGGAGAAGGCAGTTTGGTTTGGCTGAGTCTCAGGCGCCAGGGGCAAGGCCAAATATCCCTGCACCATGCCAGCCACGTTGATGGCGCTGAAATAAATGCTGTTCAGATCAATGGAGACCAATCACCAGACGGCTGGAAATGGGAAACCGAAGCTGACTCAAAGAGGTGGATTTGCCCAGAGCGGGGAGGTGTGGGCACAGGAATGAATGAGGTCTGCACACAAAGCTGTTTGTTACCTTCCACATGAAAATGGCAGATGTCTGGCAAATGCCTGGAACTTTCCTGACACTCATTGTCCTTGTTTCATAGATAAACGCTCTAGATGACATGCCCATATTTCCCCAGCCACAGACCTCAGTGGCTGTAATAGCACGTGCCCCAAATCTGTCAGGCCTGGGTGTGTGGATTTCAGATCCAAAAATGCAAATCTTCTCTTTTCAGAGAAATGGTTTTCTGGGCAGGGTTCTGGGCTTGGGAGCCAGAAAGGAGACTGAATGAGAAGGCATTGTGCAAATGATTGTCATCCTCATCTGTCAGGATCAGATTCGCGTCCTGTCTCTGCCTCTCTTTAGTTACATGACCCTGGAAAGGACACCTGATCTGTCTGAGCCTTAGTGGGCTCATCTGTAACATGGAGCTCTGTACCTGCTTTGGAAGATTCTTCTAAGGATCATCGAAAACATGGCAGGGGAATATATAAAATATAAAGCCCTCCACGTGAGCAAGGGTTTCTTGGCAAGCAGCTGAATCCTTCTAATCTAGGCATTGTACCTATCGAAGTAATTCTGGCTCATTCGTGAAGGCAGAATGACAGTCCAGAGAAATGAGTGCATGGTTGAGAACTTAAGGATCGCAAATGCTGAAACTTTAGACAGACCAGCATTTTCGGACACAGACGCTCAGTTCTCCAACACAGGCGGCTTTCACGGCGAAGTTCAGCTGGTATACACCATCTGCTGGCGAGGCAACTCTACCCCAGAAGCAGCCAAGTCTTGGCTCTGAGAGAGAAGGCCAGTTAAGGCACTCCCCCCGACCCCACACACAAAAACTGCAGCTTTGAGAACTGTTGTGAAAGAGGCTTAAATGTTCCAGCTGCAAGTGTAGCTATGTGCCTTCTTTAAATGCATCTAGTCCCTTTTATTTCATGATGAACAGACTCCCAGGCACTGCTGCAAGACAGGAAGGCCACACATCCATTTTCATGAGCAAACCCTCATCCACAACACTGTTTTCATCCCACAAATCCAGACATCAGGATTGTATCCATGCAGTGTCCCCACTGCCTCTCTCCCTCACCTCTCAGTTGGCTCCAGGGTCAAATTTTCTGTAGGCTGTGACTTTAGTTTAAGCATAATGAACACCTACTATATGCAGCAGTAAACTGTGCAGAGTCTGGCGAAGACTGAAAGGGAGGCTACAGATCAAACCCAAATAGAACTCTAGGGCCAGGTCTTTTAACCACGGCACTATGTTGAAAAGGATGGTCACAATGAGGATAAGTGAAAGGACAAGACCAAGTCACCACCACAGTGAATACGAAGGGCTATGGGACAGGAAGTTGCAGGTATGCAGGTCTTCCAGGAGTGGCATTATTTCTCACCACATTGAGCCATTCTAGTGTTTTGCCAGTTCTTTTCTTAGGAACATTCTACACACAAAGCACTGGCCTGGGCCAGCCCACCACCAGCTTTTCTGCCAGGACGCTTAAGCTAAAAAATGATCCTATAAGTCAGGCATGGTTGTACGCACCTGTCAGCTCAGCTACTCGGGAGGCTGAGGCAGGAGGATAGCTTGAGCCCAGGAGTTCAAGACCAGCCTGGGTAATCTAGAGAGACCCATGCTTCAAAATAAAAATTAAAAAACCAAACATGATCCTATAGTCAAAGTAGGTCTGGTCAAAAGGATTCTGAGAAACATTAAATCCAGAAATTAGCAATCTTATCCACTGGGCTGGAGGGAGGGCAGAGTGTGGGATGAGGATCTAGTGAGGTTCCATTCAACAAGGTGGTTTATGGGGAGGCACTCAACCTGCCCTTGGGAGGAGATAATGAGGTACGCCCCGTCACGGGAGTAGGGTGGTTAGAAATGATTATGGTGCAGTGAGGACAGATCAGCAGGCCTCTACAAGTTCTGTCTGGGACTCTGGGTTCCAGGTTTCTTCCCATGGGCATCACTCCAGCCTCTACTGCAACAGACAAGAGGAAAAGGCAACAAGCATCACGTCTCCATAGTGACGGTCACACAGTCTGATACATGCTGCCCCAGCACGAGGAAAGGTCTCCCAAGGCAGGTCCTGGTCACTGCAGCTGGTGAGTCAGCAGCCTGCACCCAGCCCCCGCCCAGCCTGCACACAGGGGTTGGACATGAACCTGTCACGCAACATTGCTTCATTCCTCGAGTCCTGTGCACATCCCTATTTTACCAGGCAGCAGCTGTGTGGTTCACACCGAAGTGTGCACCGAAAAAACCTTCCAAGGCTGCCACCAGGGTCTCAAAAGAGAAAGTAAGGCTGTGCTTATCCTCCCCTGGAACCTGGTACCTTTGGCCTCTGACCCTGGTGTCTCCCATGGCCCTCTGAGCTATCTAAAAATCTGGAATCATCTTACAGTACTTAAAAACCTAGTTCAATTAAGTTATGAAGTCGGTACTCAAAAGATGAGGGCTGGCTATCAGTGAGAACCTGGGGCATCATCGTTACATTAGCTCACACTGACTGAGCGCCACTTCATGCATTAGCCATTCAACATTCCACCTTCTCCACAACCCTCAAGGAAGGCATCTGTGTCCTATAAAGGAGGGGACCAAGGCTCACGTAGGTTAAGTTGCTGATCCATGGTCACAAAGGGAAGATATGCTGAGGACAGGATTCAAACTAAGGCCATCAGATTTCAAATCCCTTGTTCTCAACTCTTCCTCCAGAGCACTGGGCCACAGCCAAGGAGACAGAGACAATATAAGACCAGGAAAGTAGAGGAGGGTGTCACGAAGAATTCATGGAGCAGACATGATGGCATCAGAGACTAGGCAGCCCTGGGAGATGGCCGGGGGTGGCGGAGGGTCCCCCAGAGATCACTGAAGGAGTAATGTAAGAAGAGGAAGCTCAGGTAGGAGGGTGAAAGGCCTTAGAGGTCAGCCTGAGCTTCCACAGGCCATAGGGAGTCCGGGAGAGAAACAGAGGGAGACAGCGTGAACTGCGCTTTAGAAAGAAAACTGTGGCATTGCTATTCCCCATAAAAACTCTCACAGAGAGAAAACTAGCAGTGACTGGTCATGGTGGCTCACACCTGTAATCCCAACACTTTGGGAGGCCGAGGTGGGCAGATTACTCGAGGTCAGGAGTTAGAGACCAGCCTGGCCAACAAGGTGAAACCCCATCTCTACTACAAATACAAAAATTCGCCAGGCATGGTGGCATGTGCCTGTAATCCCAGCTACTCAGATGGCTGAGGCAGGAGAATCGCTTGAACCCGGGAGGTGGAGGTTGCAGTGAGCTGAGATCGTGCCGTTGCACTCCAGCCTGGGCGACAGAGGGAGACCCTGCCTCAAAAACAACAACAACAACAACAACAACAAACTAGCAGAGATGAAAAGTACAGAGCAGGTCACTAATACAAACAGAAACCAAAAGTTTGCTGAGAGAGGGTGCTTCCCGTCCCAGGCTGTGAGTCTGAGCTCCAAGACATCAGCCGTGTCATCTTGTCATCCAACTCCCAGGTTGTACTCCCCAGGACACGGCACCAATTATCCCTTCCAATTAAACCACCGCCCCAGGATGCTAAATCCAGTGATATGAACCGGCAGCAGGATGCCTGCCCAGCCTGGGGCTGGCATTTATGATCCTTATTAGCAGGAAGGTTCTATCTCCTGCTCCCCATGGCTCAGCTGTAGAACCTGGAGCTCCCACCAGCCCCCACGGCAGGTGCTCTGGGAAGGGGCAGGAAGAAAACGATGGCAGGACTTGGAGAAGCCAGGATACCAAAGTCAACAGTTCCAACTCCATTGGGGAACTTTCCCCATTGATGACAGCAATTTCCCTAACATCTAATTATAGGCATTTTGTCAGCTAAATAATAACTTTCATGGATTAAGTGCCTACAGTGAGCCAGAAACTGCAGTAAGTACTTTGTATAATTTCATCTAATCCTTGCAACAACCCTCTGAGGCAATTCTTTCATTGCCCATCCTCATTTTAAAGATGGGGAAACTGAGGCTAGGAGAAACCTGCCATAGGTGGGTAGACCTAGGACTCAAAGGTGCCAGGTGGTGTCTAGCTCCAAAGTCTGCACTTCTTCCATTACACCACAGCAGACCCTGAAAGTAACACACACGGATTTTACATGATCCCAAACTATCTTCAGGGAGCTTTTATTTCCCAAGAGGGTCCTTGGGGCAGGAGGGAAATGCGCTAATCATGAGAGCTCACAAGTGCTGGGCACTCACCAGCCAGGCCTAGGTCTAAGCTCTGTGTACACAATCATTCATTCATTTTCATTCTTTCCAAAGCCCTGTGCATAAGCACTATCATTACCCCCATTTTATAGATAAGAAAACTAAGGCTCGAATAAAGGAGGTTAAGCTACTTAAAGTTACACAGCTAAGAAATTCTGGAGCTGGGTGGCCGGGCGCGGTGGCTCATGCCTGTAATCCCAGCACTTTGGGAGGCCGAGGCGGGCAGATCACGAGGTCAGGAGATCGAGACCATCCTGGTTAACATGGTGAAACCCAGTCTCTACTAAAAAAAACACAAAAAATTAGCCGGGTGTGGTGGTGGGCACCTGTAATCCCAGCTACTCGGGAGGCTGAGGCAGGAGAATGGCGTTAACCTGGAGGCGGAGCTTACAGTGAGCCGAGATCACACCACTGCGCTCCAGCCTGGGAGACTGAGCGAGACTCCGTCTCAAAAAAAAAAGAAAAAGAAAGAAAGAAATTCTGGAGCTGGATACTTAGCTCTAGGGGTACCTAACTCTGAAGCCCAAGGTTTGACTCCTCCCTAAAACAGACCCGAAACATGAGTTCCCACATCCTGGTTGGTGAGACAGCCAAGTGCCTCCAATGTTAAGTGGCCTCCTATCCTGCTGGAGGTTGGACAGGTATTGTTTCCATGGTAACACACAGAGGCCACAGCCTGCCTGAGGCGAGGGGTCTCTCTCCCAGACGCCATACCACAAGGCCGCCCCCCTCCATCTGGGAAGAACCAGGGGCCTTTCCAAAGTGAATCATCCAAATAATTAATCTTTATCATTTTAACTGTCATCTTTTAAAAACATATTACACACACCGTGTGTTCTGAAACAGAACTACTGCCCGGTGGCTGTTGACTCATCACCCTTTAAAGAATTGAGTCGCTGAGGACAGATGTGGCAAGGCCAAGCCAACTGCGTCAGCCCTGCTTGCTTAATCCTGTCTGAGGCTTCCTTGAAATACTTCATCTGTTCCATGGAATATAATTCATCTTTAAAATTGCTTAAAACTTTTAGACCAAAGGCATTTACATTTAATAAAATGACCAGGGAGAGTAAACTTCCCTCCACCTGCCCTGGAAGAGGTCACCTTCAGAAGTGACCTATTTCCTCCCTGAGCCCAAAGAGGTTGTGGACCCTAAAAGGCCCCAGTCTAAGCCCACCCCATGCCCCTGGGCTGAATGGGGGCCACCACATCTTTTGGCAAGCCACCCATCAACAGAGTCAACAACAGGCAAGCAGCCTGGGCTACCTGAGCTGGGAGGAAAGGTGGGGCCAGCCACACGGGAGGAAAGGTGGGTGTGGGGTGGGAGCAGGAGCAGAGGGGAGGACCTGAAAGAGGAGGTGGAGAAAGGCTGGGAGAAAGAAGAGGATGAAAATGGCCACTTGTGACTCAGGGGGCCCATGGGCCAGCAGCAAGATCGTGGAGCCCCAACACTGCCTGACCCACTGCATCGCCGCCCACATTTTTAACAAGGCTCCAGGCTATTCGCAGGCGCTGGACAGTCTGAGAAGCACTGGTCTACAGCACAGGCTTTGGAGTCAGAACCATCTGGGTACCAGCCCCAGCCACACTACTCACTTTCTATGTGACCTACATTGAGCTACGTAGCCCCAACCCGCCTCCACTGTCTCGCTGGTAGAGCAGTACCTGCGTACAAGGTGGTTTCAAGAGGAAATTAAAATAATGCAAATAAAGCACTTTAGCACAAAATGTGACACACACGAAAAAATGGGCAGCTGGCTCTGCTATCAACACATAAAGCTTAGAACCCAAGTTACCAGATTCTGCCTCTCATTACTTCTCATCATTATGGAAACCTTTGGAGGCCTTTGGCCATGGTGTTCTAGAACCTGCTTGGTATATTGCAACGCTGTGCCACCTACCAGCATGTTCTTTTTTTTTCTTTCTTTTTTTTTTTTCCAGCATGTTCTTAAATAAACATGTTAAGGCAGCATCATCACTGAGATAAAAAGTTACCAGCTACACCTGGAGCCAAAGATACACGTGTATAAGACAGGGAAAATAAGGAGGACTGGGAGCACTTGGACATTTCACTGGCCTGCAGCCCGAGGCTTCACCCTTGAGCCTGAAACACACATGCGGCACAGAGGTCAAAGGCAGAGAGTAAGGAATAAGCAGCTTTGAGAAGGCGGGGCAGGGGACAGGCCAAGTCTCCTGGACTGGGATTCCAGGCACGCTGCCACAGCTGGGTGCTCCCGAGGACAGCACAGACAAAGGTCACTACCTTGACCCACCAATCTTCCTAATGACACAAAATGCCCTTTACTTCCAGAGCCAGCAAACACAGCAACCTGATTTCACAAGATGTGAGCCCTTCTGGACCCTAAAGAGCACGTCCACATGCTAGGAAAAGGCAAGCTCTACACAACAGTCCCAATACCACTGCACAGCTCAGACCCCGTCCTGGCCTGCAGGCCACTGCCTCCTCAGGACTCTTCTTTTCCTCCATGCTCCCAGGCTTTGCTGGTGACCTCACCATGCAACCAGGCCTTAACTCCTGGTCAATGCCTCCCTGCCCCTCATCTCATCCTGAGTCTGAGCATCTCTGGCACTAAAATTTCTCTGACCCCCACCACAGTCCACTCACTTCACTCCCAAAGCCACCATTCAGGTTCTGACTATGAAAGCCCTCGGGCCTGCCAGCTTCTGTCTCTCCAACTCAAACCACTTTCAGCACCACTGCTTAGCCAACCTCCTACAGCGGGTCTGATCCCATTGTGCCTTGGGTGGCTCTCCACTGCTTACAGAATCACACCCACGGCCCTCCAAAGGCAGGGGCAGCAAAGCTCAGGTTTCCCCCATTGCCTGTCCACTCACTCTGCTCTTCCACTGCAGCTACTAGAATAACAGATCTGAGCTTTGGGCCTGCTGCTGCTGATGGTGGTTGTGTCATTTGGTTTTTAACAGAAAGCAAAGAGAAAGAGGAGAAAAGTTAAGGAGCATCCGGGTGCAGTGGCTCATTCCTATAAGCCCAACACTTTGGGAGGCCGAGGCAGGAGAATCACCTGAGCCCAGCAGTTTGAGACCAGCCTGGACAACACAGCAAGACTCCATCCCTGCAAAAACGTTAAAAAAATTAGACAGGTGTGGTGGTGCATGCCTGCAGTCCCAGCTACTTGGGAGGCTGAGGCAGGAGGATCCCTTGAGCTTAGGAGTTCCAGGTTGCAGTGAACTATGACCATACCCACTGCACTCTAGCCTAGGAAGCAGAGTGAGACTATCTCAAGAAAAAAAAAAAAAAAAGGTAAGGAACAAGTTTCTCAATCCTGCCTTTTATTAACACATATATACCATACAAAAGGTCACCAAAAAATAAGATGGGGCTGGGCGTGGTGGCTCACACCTGTAATTCCAGTGCTTTGGGAGGCCAAAGCAGGAGAAATACTTGAGGCCAGGAGTTTGAGACCAGCCTGGGCAATATAGTAAGACCCCATCTCTACAAGAAATTACAATTTAAAAATTAAAAAAAAAAATTTAAAGATGGATTTTGCTGTAACCTGGAAATTTCTCCAGCCAAAGGGTTGTTGTCATCTCAGGCATCAAAGCCCTCAATCATTGTCTTGTTGGTAAAAACCTTTTGGGAACTCATCTTTAAGAACAGCATTCGGGGCCGGGCGCGGTGGCTCAAGCCTGTAATCCCAGCACTTTGGGAGGCCAAGACGGGCGGATCACGAGGTCAGGAGATCGAGACCATCCTGGCTAACACGGTGAAACCCCGTCTCTACTAAAAAATACAAAAAACTAGCCGGGCAAAGTGGCGGGTGCCTGTAGTCCCAGCTACTTGGGAGGCTGAGGCAGGAGAATGGCGTGAACCCGAGAGGAGGAACTTGCAGTGAGCTGAGATCCAGCCACTGCACTCCAGCCTGGGTGACAGAGCAAGACTCCGTCTCAAAAAAAAAAAAAAAAAAAAAAAAAAAAAAAAAAAAAAAAAAAAAAAAAGAACAGCATTCGGAATCAGGTTTTGTTTTTTTTTGTTTTTGTTTTGTTTTTTTGAGACGGAGTCTTGCTCTGTTGCCCAGGCTGGAGTGCGGTTGCATGATCTCAGCTCACTGCAACCTCTGCCTCCTGAGTTCAAGCGATTCTCCTGCCTCAGCCTCCCAAGTAGCTGGGACTACAGGTGTATGCTACTGCATCCGGCTAATTTTTGTATTTTTGATAGAGATGGGGTTTTGCCATGTTAACCACGCTGGTCTTGAACTCCTGACCTCAGGTGATCTACCCGCCTTGGCCTCCCAAAGTGCTGGGATTACAGGCATGAGCCACCACACCCGGCCTCAATCCTGCCTTTCATTAACCCATACATATCATACCTAAGGTCGGTAAAAAATAAGATGGTGCTGAGCATGGGAGCTCACACCTACAATTCCAGTGTTTTGGGAGGCCAAAGCAGGAGGAATACTTGAGGCCAGGAGTTCAAGACCAGCCTGGACAACACAGTGAGACCCCATCTATATAAGAAATTAAAATTATAAAATTTAAAATAATTTAAAGATGGATTTTGGCACAACCTGGAAATTTCTCCAGCCAAAGGGTTGTTGTCATTTTAGGCATCAAAGGCGTCAATAATTCTATGATTGGTCCAGACCTCTTGGGAACTCATCTTTAAGAACAGCATTCGGAATTAGATTTCTAAGTGATTCAATAAAAGGAGTCCTTGTCCTTCACAAACTCTCCTGATCACATACAGTGTTGAACGGCTTTGTCACTCGCCTTGGTCTTAGGACTTGGCTCTGACTCTTATTCCTAAAAGGAAAAATTAAGTCCACTCTGAGTAGGTGAAAACGTATCATAGGCCAGGCATGGTGGCTTAAACTTGTAATCCCCACACCTTGTGAGGCCGAGGCAGATGGGACACCTGAGGTCAGGAGTTCAAGACCAGCCTGGCCAGCATGGTGAAACCCATCACTACTAAAAATACAAAGTTATCTGGGTGTGGTGGCACGCACCTATAATCCCAGTTGGGGAGGAGAATCACTTGAACCCAGGAGGTGGAGGTTGCAGTGAGCTGAGATCACACCACTGCACATTCCAGCCTGGGTGACAGAATGAGATCTGGTGTCAAAAACAAAACAAAACTCTATGATATTCAATGCCTTTTAAAATAATGTTTGTTGATCCTAATATTGCCTACATTTCTGACGGTGGTTCTAGAAGTGCTTTCCCAAAAGGTCTGAGTAACGGCCACACTGAGAATAGGTAGAATTAGCCTCTAAAGGCAATTCATACAATTATTTCTCTCACACTTCAAGACATGGTCTGGTTCAAAATTTATGTACCAAAGTACACATTCATCAAAATGTCAAACAACAATGACCCACTCAAGGTGGCTTCCTTTGAGACCAGTAAGAAGGATAAAATATAGACCAGTCCTTATTTTTTTTTTTATTTTTTTTTTTTTTGAGACAGGGTCTCACTCTATTGCCCCGGCTGGAGGGCAGTGATGCAATCATAGCTCTCACTGCAGCCACAACCTCCTGGGCTCGCTCAAGAAATCCTCCCACCTGAACCTCGCAAGTAGCTGGGACTACAGGTGCACACCATCATGCCTAGCTAGGTTTTTTTTTTTTTTTTTGGTAGTTTTTCTGTAGAAATGACATTTCACCACATTGCTCAGGCCGGTCTCAAACTCCTCCCACTCAAGTGATCCTCCTGCCTCGGCCTTTCAAAGTGCTGGGATTATGGGCATGAGCTGCCCAGCCAACAAGTCATTATTTAAATGAGAGATATAAAAAGTCCCAATTTCCCCTATGTCTCCACATGCTTTTCTTCTTCATCCTCTCAAACCACACTGCATAAATATTTGTAAAAATGATTCGATCTTGGTCTGTCACCAAGGATACACTCCTCACCTAAGCGGTTATGACAACGGGGAAATACTCATCTCATTTTTGTGATGGGCTGACTATAGTCAGAAACCTTCTGGTTTCCTTGATCTAAATTTTTTTTCCCTCTTGTAGCTTCAAAAAAAAAAAAAAAATGCTAGCAAATGCACAGTCCATGCCCTTGGTATTCAAAGTGCGCTCCCTGAATCAGCAGCAGCGCAATCACCTGGGAGCGTGACAGAAACGCAGTGTCCTGGGGACCCATCTGTGCTGGACTTGCTGAATCAGAACCTATATTCGACAGGATCCCAAGCAACTTCCATGCACATCGGAGTTTGGGAAGTGCCATTCTATGCTGTGAGTTTAAAAGACAGCAAATGATTTTTTAGAAAATTACTAGTCTTAATGCACTTTTCATTTTGTACAAAACAATGAACTGTCCTCTGATTCTCTGTTCTTATTTACAAAAAGAAATGACCATCTATTCTCCCCAGGTTTTTGTAAGAGTTAATGCTGAATGCCTAGCTCAAAGGCTGGAACATTAAAGCTGCTCAAACTTCCATTTATTTACCCTCCAAACATCACTTCCTTCCTCTAGCTCTTTCTTCCTATAAGTAAAGTTCTTTCTTGCTTTTAGGGTTTAAAAAGGTAAGAGAAGGTAAAGGAATAGCATTTCAGAGAAAAGGAGGGAAGCAACAAATACAGAGAACAGAGTCAAATGACAGAGAAAACTCTAGATCACCTTAGAGAATAAACTCTTAAAGTCAGTAGGCTGTACATAGAGAAGCTCTGGTTTGGTCATCCTTCAGGTAGCAGGTGCAACAGTTAGTTGTAGAAACACGGATGTGGTTATCTAATTCTGAGAAGACTCAGGACTTCTTCACTACAAAGCTCAGCAGAGAAATCTATGTCAACAGAGATATCTGTAATGCTTGACATATCCCAGGCAAATGCCGGAACACCTCTGTTCCTGTAAGATCTCCCATGCCTCCCCACCCAGAGCACAGAAGGTCCTTATCACTGTCCAGTCTATTCTAATCAGCAGCTTTCAGGTTATCTTCCATCTGCCACGCTAAGTTGCTTGAGGCTAAGGACAGTAGCTTAATCATCTTTATACTGTCCATAGCACTGCAAGATCTAGTAGACAACGGGAGCTCAATCACTGGTTGTGTGAGTGTCCTGAGCTGTTATTCTCTCTGATGCAATTGCCCTATTTCTAGATGGAATCAACTATATTTTATGGCTCCCGGGTTCCCAATTTTATTGGATTGCTATCTTGCCTTCCATCTAGTTGCTAAACAAAACAACGAGAAAGGCTACCTGCCTCAATATTCTCATCTAGGCCAAACAAATTGCCCTGTTACATACACCAAGCACCTGAACAGGTCTTTAAGGAAGGCCTTGAACACTCAGCTGTCTAACATTAAAAGACACTAAGGCAGGAAAGACAATACATTCATTCGCACTGGAGGGTGGAGGGTGCAGGGTGCATTCAACAGGCTCCCTAGGCTAGGAGTGCAGAGTCCAAAGAGCAGAGCTCTGCCTCAGATATGTGTTCCTGTGCTGGAACCTCAGCTACTGTCTTTCACTTTCTTCTTTGAGACGGAGTCTCCCTCTGTCGCCCAGGCTGGAGTGCAGTGGCACAATCTCCGCTCACTGCAACCTGTCTCCTGGGTTCAAGCGATTCTCCTGCCTCGGCCTCTGGAGTAGCTCGGACTACACGTGTGCGCCACCACGCTCAGCTCATTTTTTGTATTTTTAGTCGAGATGGGGTTTCACCATGTTGGCCAGGCTGGCCTCGAACTAATGACCTCAAGTGATCTGCCTGCCTCCGCCTCCCAAAGTGCTGGGATTACAGGCGTGAGTCACCGTGCCCCGCCAAAGTTTGGTGGCCTATCTTTCTCTATTTTCTAAATATGTTTGAGCCTCTAAATACTAGGAAAATGAAACAGGGGTCATTAACTGAGGGTGCTTACCTCCAAAACATTTTCCAAAAGGCAGATAACATAACATGATCATTCTGACAACTGTGACAAATGTGGGTTTATTTGCCTGACTGCCTCTGTGTCCATTTATCTATGATCACTGAGGCCTCATGCTCCTGCTCAGGAAACACACCCAGCTGTCCACTTAGAGCCACAGCTGACCAAGAGTCTCAAAGTCTTCCTTGGCAATCAGAAAGTTCCTGAATACCCATCACCACTGGAGAGGGTGTCCTTGAAAGGTAACCACTTTACATTCGGCACAAGGACTTCTTGGCCCCATCGGGACCTTGCACGATGGCCTTAGATCCTCTGCAGAGGAACCAACAGTCAGCATTTGCTGCGGGCAAGGAGCCAATAGCAACTGACTCTGCTGATATTATCCTCTCCCCGGTCTTACTTATTAAATTCAGAAGTGTTCAACTCTGAACTAAGAGGGGATTTTCCTCTGGCATCCATAAAGATAGCTATGGAAGGAATTAATTTTCAATCTTTTGCTGTGCGCCCTGTATCTTACATGTTCCCTTATTTAACAGCACGATCACCCAGGGAGTTGGACATTTACCCTAAAAGACAAGGAAACACAGCCCTGCCTGAGACCACAAAGGAAGCACCTGGCCCCAGAACTGTCAGATCCTGAAGCATCCATGTTGGTTCATGCTTTTCTAGAGCCATCCTACTCCCTCAATATGAAGAGTTCAAATAAGACGGCTAGATTTTAGAGTGAACTTATTTATTCATTCAACCCTATTCAGTGAAAGGGACCAGGAAAATGGAGTGGTAACTAGAGAGGGAGACAGGGTCAGCGGAGGTTTGGGATGGTGACATAAAAGTGATGCACCCTCATGGCCAATCGAGAGCGAGGAATATACAGGAGAGAAACCTGAGCAGCCCGGGGTGGAGGCTGCGGCCCCAGAAGGCCCTTCTCCCACAGGAAAGGGAAAGCCAGAGCCACGGATCTGACGTGGGCGGGCTGGTGGTAGGCTGGGTATCTGGCATTGGGAAGATGGGCGCTGAACACTTGCAGAAAGCAGGAGGGAGGGGGTTAGATCACTTGCAAAACCTTGGCCTTGGCCTTGGCCCAGCTGCTGTTTCACGCTGGGGCCTACAGGAAACAGGTGGTCACCTCCTCCGTTCACACCCTAGAAGGGATGGAATTTATGTGTCACATTTGGGTCTCAGATTCTCCCCCCAAAGCAGCACGCTTCCGATGGGTGTCTAAGTGAGGGGGTAATCTTCTCCCACAAGCTAAACAGCTGCTTTTCGTGGTTATATTTTGGATGTATACACTTGCCCATTCATTCATTCCGTGCAAACGTTTACTGAGCCCAGGTGTAAATGTTGCTATGGGAACATGAAAATAAATCAGGCTGAACTTGCCCTCAAAGAACATATCCTCTTATAGAAGACTTACACACAAGTTAGATAAATTAAGGAGGCCAAGCAGGGTTTGGCAGTTTAGGGGGGAGTAGATTAATTCCAGCTGGGAGCAGCGTAGTACTTCCCAAACCGTAATGTACAGAAGAATCACATTAGACATTTCCCCTGTGGGGTCTCTTTCTCCCCATAAAATTCTGTTATTCCTGGATCTTTTTAGAGCAGAAGACAATGACTTTGCTGATGGTGTAGTCCTACGAGTTGGAGAATGTGGCCTTTAACAATAAATCTAACAAAGACGTTAACAAAGATGTAACACACCCTATCATAGAGATCCAAGGAAATTTCAAATTTCACAACTACAAAAGGCTTAAAGTCAGGAAACTGCAGTTCAATTGTTAAGCATCTCTCTCTTCAACCCACGAAGCTAAGAAGGTACACATCAGTATCTGTGATCAAATCCACTATCCCAAACCGGGCCCATCTTAGAGTTTAGTAATATTGCTAAGTGGCGCTTCAAAGGAAGCCCACATCATCCAAAAATAAGCTGGGAATGAGGAGAGTCCCAGCTGAAACAGGAAGGGGATCACACACAGACATTCCATTTCCAAATTTCCTTCCCCGGCGGAGATCCGTGCCCTTCGGTACAGTGTCAGGAAACGGGAGGCTCTGTGATGGGATAAGCAGACACCTGCTCTCCCCACATTCTTGGAGCTACTCAGTTCTCCCTGGAGAACAGAAATGGGCCACAGAGCTCATTACCACCGTTCAAGCGTGAAGCTGAAATATCTCCCATTTAATAACCTAGGGGTCTTCAGAGTAACACCCATCACAGACGCATTTCCCACCACTTTGTCCAGGATGCAGGAGGGTGACAAGGGCCCTGAGGCCACAAAAGAATGAGGAGCAGAGGAGGAGGCTTTTCTTAATCACTAGGAATTATCACTATCATGTTACAAGCAAACTAATATCATTTTGGAAATCCAGAACAATCCCCATGAGGTAAAGAATTTTAACTAAGTGGGCGGGCCAGTTTGAATTCATCAAAAGGCTGAACTGGCAAGCATTTACTACACATTGTCACAACAAAAAAGTAATTTTATTTTTCAAATGCAAATATAGCAAGGGGCTAAATTAAAAAGGTGTTGGCGGCCTGGCCCAGGTGGTGGTTCACGCCCGTAATCCCAGCACATTGGGAGGCTGAGGCAGGCAGATCACTTGAGGTCAGGAGTTCCAGACCAGCCTGGCCAACATGGTGAAACCCCATCTCTACTAAAAATACAAAAATTAGCCGAGCTTTGGTGGCACACACCTGTAGTCTGAGTTACTCGGGAGGCTGAGGCAGGAGAATCTCTTGAACCCGGGAGGCAGAGACTACAGTGAGTTGAGATCACACCACTGCACTCTAGCCTGGACGACAGAGCAAGAATCCATCTCAAAAAAAAAAAACTGTTGCCTTAATGAAGATGTAAAATTATTACAACAAAACAAAAATGTAAGTGGTTCCTGTAAAGTGCTGTAAGAACATATTCTATTAAATACACTATTATATCTTTCTGATAGTATTACCTTGCTCAGATTTCTTTTTTTTTTTTTTTTTTTTTTTTCTGAGACAGGGTCTCGTTCTGTTGCTCAGGCTGGAGTGCAATGGTGTTATCTTGGCTCACTCCAACCTCCACCTCCTGTGTATAAGTGATTCTCATGCCTCAGCCTCCGGAGCAGCTGGGATTACAGGCTGTGCCGCTATGCCCAGCTAATTTTTTGTATTTTTAGTAGAGATAGGGTTTTGCCATGTTGCCCAGGCTGGTTTTGAACTCCTGACCTCAGGTGATCTGCCTGCTTCGACCTCCCAAAGTGCTGGGATTACAGGCGTGAGCCACTGTGCTCAGCCCCAGATTTCTTTTCTATGTAGTGTTATGACTAACTAAATGTTCATCACCTGGAAAGCCTAACCTTTTTATTCAATTTTCTTGCCCCAATAGCTAATAATCACAATAGTGAATAAGGTAAACATTATAAGTAGGCAGAACAATATAAACAGTTTGGGACATTCGGCTGACATTTAATAAGCACCTACTATGTGAAAGGTGCTTTCATCCAGACTATAGGCATTTATTCCCTGGATCCTCCCCAGTTGCAGTGCTGGACAGCTGTCCATCTCATTTTACAGAGGAGGAAACCAAATGGCTGGCCTCCCCTAGGCCTCACAGCTGGCAGGTGGGTCAAACTGGGATACAAACCCAGCCTTCTTGATTCCCCACCCTCTGTTATTTCACTGAGCCAAGGCTGAGAAACACAATCACTCTGGTTCTATAGAAGAGTTGCCTTCTCTGACGTGATGGCTGTTGGATTATTTTTAAAAGTCGAGGTAGGAAAGGACTCAAAAATTATACACACACACCTTAAATAATTTACTGGAACAGAAAACATTCATTCTTCAATCTTGTGAAGGGCCAAGGGCTTCTCTTTAGAGCGGGGATCTGCTGACTGGAGTTTTGTGGTCTTTCTGGCAACAACCACACCCCATCCGCACACCCCGCAATGTCAGACTTCAGGTTCCTTCAAGCAGAGTTTCACTACTTACAAAGGGGAAAGTCCTTCTAGATTTTTTTTTTTTTTTTTTTTGAGACAGAGTCTCACTCTGTTTCCCAGGCTGGAGTGCAGTGGCGCAATCTAGGCTCACTGCAGTCTCAACCTCCCAGATTCAAGCTATTCTCCTGCCTCAGCCTCCCGAGTAGATGGGACTACAGGCACCCGCCGCCACGCCCAGCTAATTTTTGTATTTTTAGTAGAGACAGGTTTTCACCATGTTGGCCAGGATGGTCTCAATCTCTTGACCTCGTGATCCACCCACCTGGGCCTCCCAAAGTGCTGAGATTACAGGCATAAGCCACCACGCCCACCCCCAATCCTTCTAGATTTTAACTACACCATCCCCTCTTTATTTATACTGATTGTCTCAACCACACCTAAAACAACAGGAATTTCTTTATAAGTTTGTTTTGCAACTCTTTCCAAAACACATAACTTAGTTTTCAAAAAAACAAGTTCTCTTTTCACGCTAATATCTCATCTGTGTATGTACTATTTTGGTTACATAATTACAAAAACAAGTACATGTGGCAAAAAAACAAGTCTGGGGGAAAACCCGCAACTGACCAGTAAGCGCAGAGCTTACTGTGCTTACTGTGTAGGGGAGGGGACACGGCACGGGACAAGGAAGACAGCAATCACAGCCCCTAGTGCCCTGATGGGTCCGACGGACCAGGGGAATGGAAGGCTGCAGTCACTCTGGCCAGCAGGCCCAGTGCAGGCTGGTTAAGAGAGCTCCCTCTGCACCCTCCACCCCGACATACCTGTGAGCACCTTAGGAAAACAGTCAACATTCCCATCAGAAAATAGCGCTGTGTTAAAGAATAAAAGGATTGAGACACCATAAAGATGGGTTCAAATAACCACAAATCTTTTCTAGTCCCAGGGTCTCCCTGAGCCTCAATTCCTTTGTTTGAAACACACAGTTAAAACAAGGTTCCTTGTGCAGTTGCTGCAAGAATTAAATAAGAACCTACGGAAAGTGCCCAGCCCAGGCCTTGGAACATAGAAATTACTCAATAAATGGGCTCTCTGCCTGATTCATCATGGTACCTCTCTCCCACGGTGCCTAGCAACATGCTGTGAAGTAAGAAGCTCTGATGGCTGGACAGAAAGATGGACAGATGGTCTGGTGTCAGAACTGTAAAAATCCTTCAGTTTAGTACCTTGCTTGGCTCAACTGGCCCCCCTAAAACGAATCAAGTATCTGTAGCTGGAGTCAGAGTGTTCCCCACCTGAAGATAAACAAATTCTAATTTTACCAATAAGAATGGTGAGACCAGAGTAGGAATAAAAGGAAGAGACAAACAGAAGAGAATTTAAAAAGTATCAGACCCAGATGTTAAACGAAAAACTGGCTCACTGGCAGATAAATATTTTTTCCCCTCTTCCTGCCAATTGTGGTTATTAAGAATGAGGACACATTAGGATAAATGTGTTTTTTTTTTTTCAAGGCATGGGGAAATTTATAGACAGCAAATCCAGTGAAAAGATAAATCATTTACCCTTAGTTTTCAATAAATAGAAAGTCTCAAAAAGTTAAAAGGAAAACAGTTCCAGAATAACCACCATATGGTTTTGGTTTCAAGTACTTAGCATTTCATAACGGGCACAGTTCACTGGAAAGATATTTACACTCTGAAAAGAGGCAGGTGCAGAGTACATGCTTTCAATTGTGGATGTGATAGGAATGGAAAGTAGGCAGAAAGGGAAGGCTTTTTTTAATTTAACGAATCAATCAGCAGATAAAGCTTTCACTCACTGTAAATTTTCTGTTTACAAAAGCTCCACATGCTAAGATGACACACCCAAGACTAGGGAGGGGACCCTACACTCTGGAAAGAAAAACATCTCCATTTTCAAAGGAAGGAGCCCAAAGTCAGCCTACTACCCTTTGAAGTTTCAGTTAGCTCCCATCGTCCTGCCAATCACCCACCTTAAGTCTAAGGAGGCTTTAAAACTATTCGATCTCTAGGCATCTCCTCAGCTAGTAACATATTTACAGTGATCCACCCAAGGTGGAAATATGAGTCTTTAAGATAGTCCCATGTTTCTTCCGGTTTTTTTTGTTTTTTTTTTTTTTTTTTTGGAGATGAGTTTCACTCTTGTTGCCCAGGCTGGAGCACAATGGCGTGATCTTGGCTCACTGCGACCTCTGCCTCCTGGGTTCAAGCGATTCTCCTGGCTTAGACTCCCAAGTAGCTGAGATTGCAGGTGCATGCCACCACGCCTAGCTAATTTTTGTATTTTCAGTAGAGACGGGGTTTCAGCATACTGATCAGTCTGGTCTCGAACTCCTGACCTCAGGTGATCTGCCCTCCTCAGCCTCCCAAAGTGCTGGGATTACAGGCATGAGCCACCGCGCCCGGCTCTTCTGGGTGCTTAAACACGATGTTAAGCCTCAGTTTTCTCATCTGTGAAACAGGGGCAATGAAACCTACTTCCGCCAGCTGTTGTGAGAACTAACAATAAGACTTAGCACATACAATAAGTCCTCAATCCACGGTAGCTGCTATTCTTCTTCTTCTCTGTATAATTAAGGGGGGAAACTAAGTATCTTTGATCGATAAAATTTGGCAGAGAGAAAAAAATTGGTAACCCCTAGTGTTAATAAGACTTCCAAAGAAGCATTTGGCAATACAACAGAAGCCTACAAATGCTTATGGCCCTCACTCAGCCATCACACATGAGGACTCCATCCTACGGAAATAAGATATGCAAAAAGATGCACAGGAATGCCTTCCGCGGCATCATTTAGAATACTGGAACTCTGCAAACAAAAAGATAACCAACAGTTGGCCGGGCGCAGTGGCTCACGCCTATAATCTCAGCACTCTGGGAGACCGAGACGGGCGGATCACGAGGTCAAGAGATCGAGACCATCCTGGCTAACACGGTGAAACCCCGTCTCTACTAAAAATACAAAAAAAATTAGCCAGGCATGGTGGTGGGCGCCTGTAGTCCCAGTTACTCGGGAGGCTGAGGCAGCAGGAGAATGGGGTGAGCCCGGGAGGCAGAGCTTGCAGTAAGCCGAGATCGCGCCACTGCACTCCAACCTGGGCGACAGAGCGAGACTCCAACTCCAAAAAAAAAAAAAACAGTGGGGGAAATGGCCAGATAAACAGTTGTGTGTTCATAGGAGTTGTTTCTGCAGCCATGGAAAAATGATTACAATATGATCATTTAAAAACAAAAATCTGGCCGGGCGCGATGGCTCATGCCTATAATCCCAGCACTTTGGAAGGCCAAGGCAGGCGGATCATCTGAGGTCAGGAGTTCGAAACCAGCCTGATCAACATGAAGAAATCCCATCTCTACCAAAAATTTAAAAATTAGCCAGGCATGGTGGTGCATGCCTGTAGTCCCAGCTACTCGGGAGGCTGTGGCAGGAGAATCACTTGAACCTAGGAGGCAGAGGATGCGGTGAGCCAAGATCGTGCCACTGCACTCCAGTCTGGGCAAAAAGAGCAAAACTCCGTCTCAAAAAAACCACGAAAATCTGTACTCAAAACTTTGGGATATCATGTTATAAATATATTTAAAATAGTATGTACCCATTGTGTCTAAATATTAGGAGAAGTACAACAAAATACTACATTAAGTATTTCCAAATGGCAAAATTACAGGTAACTTTTATACGTTGTCAGAGAATTGTTTGTGTTTTGAAATTCTGTGCAAATAATTTATTTAAAGTCAGGAAAAAGTTATTAAAAAGTTTGTGGGTGTGGGTATGTATCTGTGATGGAGAAGGACAAAGCACACTAAAGAGAAACCCAGAAGCCAACTGGAAGCACGCCATTAATTGCTGATGCTTGAGTACAGAAAGAAGAGAAAGAATATGATTCCCTTCAGGCCCACGGTTTGAGTTACATTAAGCCTGTGGTCATTTCCTTTAAGACCTGGGCACATCGGCATTGCTCATTTTCATGTACTATTATTTGCGCCAAAAGAAAAAAAAGAAAGCCTCCCAAACCTCAAACCACATTTAAATGCACGAGCAGCAAATGATTCTGTCGCATTTTGGTTTCCTTGGCAACCTTATCTGTGTCTTCTTTGATCTCAACCACAGATGAAAAAGTCTTGGTTCTCCAAAGTCCCTGAGATCAATTGCCAGCTAGGCAGTAGCAGATCATGGTAGAATGCTCATTCTCTAAGAAAGAATTTCTAATTAATGAGTTTCTTCACACCAAGCTCATTCCACGACGGATTTTAGAGAACAGATTCTTGATGCATTCACCATTTGAGTTCTGAGCTGTCTGATTTTCATATTACCACAATTTAATTTTAGCATCACATAAACATAATTAATCTTTTTCACGAAGTGAAAGAAACAAGGAAATTACATTTAAGCCTCCAATTTTGCTAAATAGTACTGGTGTCTAAATATTTACCTGCTCTCTCCAACGCAGGTGCCTTGAGCAAGACCTTGTCACCAATTTTTTTTTTAAAAAATACAATTTTCAATGTGTAGAAGAAAATACAAGGCTCCAATGAATGCAGGGTGGCTGGTCCCATCTTCACGATCACTATCAATGGCAAAAATCTTAGGATAAACTGAAATTATTCTTCCACAAGAACCCAACGGACGCTGATCTGAGAACAGCTATGCCAGTGTGTTTCCACAAGCTTAAAGCACACCAGTTTACCAAGCTTTTCTCTCTTTTGTTTTGTTCTTTGAACTACTTTCCCCAAATCTCATTTTCTCAGTTGACGCTCAGCATGATTTTCAATTTTAAGCTCCAACCTTTGATGTAAGCTCTTTATCATGAGTATCCAGAAAGCAGGAAGGATCATAAGCATCTTACTATTTTGAGTACTCTAAGCTCTTCGTGAAAGTATTTGCCCATGTTCCCAAACAGACAAAACCCTCGCCCAGCTTCCTCGGCTTAAGTGGTGACAGCAACAATGTTTGCTCTTTCAGGGCAAGAAGATCTCTCACCCGATTTCAAAGAAACTATGATATCTTCCTTCAGAAGCTGCTCATGCAAATGAATTCTAGTTGTTCCTGCCGTAGTTCTCCCCTCCTCTCCACTGTGAATGTCTGTTTAGAAAAAAGTATGTAAAACAAAAGACACTTTTAAAACACTTAATGGACAGTGAGGGTTTTAAAAAACTGTATTCAACTCATTTTTTAAAGGCAGTCCTGGGCCACGCTGAAACCTCAACTTGTCTAGGCTCCTTCGGGAAACCAGGATTCAAATTCCTTTGTGTTTTCTTCTGTCCATCCCACTAGAATATTATCAATGCTGGGATTATAAACGGGATTAAAAGCCTTAGTCTTTTATCTCAATGGCTGTGCCAGCTTATCTTTAGCCTGTTACATATGGAACACTTCATAATGGGGAGAACATGTAATAGTGAATATAACTGCCATCAGCATTTAATGGTAAATAAATGACCATAGAGTCATTTATTCATTTTAAAAAATCTAAAAATATTTTCCTGGGTCACAAGGAATAATTGAGTCTTGGGGCCTCTCAAATTACCTTTAGATAAGGCATCTCTTACACTTCTACCGACTTTTCAAAGCAAGTTACATCCATAGTTTCATAATTTAGACAGCTTGTAAGAAATGCAATAGCAAGATCCCTAGAAACTTAAAACTATTACTGAGAAGACAGAAGAATTTGGATGTGATGAAAACAGCATTTCTCAAGTGCTTTAAAAGACAAAATACCTGTGAGTTTTAAACCATTCACAGAGAGAACAGAGCCATTAGAAAGCTATTGCTTAATATCTTGAAGGAAAATTTGCATCACCTATTTTTCACTAAATAAACATGTTGTATAACCTGCAGCTAAAAGCTATTTTCCTCATGGTTAAAAAAAAAAAATCGGCACCATTACATATCTCTCCTTCTCTCTCTCTCTCTCTCGACAGAGTCTTCCTCTCTCACCCACGCTGGAGTACAGTGGCTCCACCATGGCCCACTGCAGCTCAAACTCTGGCCTCAAGTGGTCCTCCCACCTCAGCCTCCAGAGTAGCAGGGACTACAGGCACGTGCCACCACACCCAGCTAATTTTTAAATTTTCCTTTTGTAGAGTTGGGGTCTCACTATGTTGACTAGGCTGCTTTCAAACTCCTGGGCTCAAGTGATCCTCCCGCCTCAGCTTCCCAAAGTTCTGGGATTACAAGCATGAGCCACCACGCAGCCATTCCTCTTTAAATAGAAGGAATTTACCTACATTTTCAAGAACTACTTCAAAGTACATTTTCATACTATTTATGCCTTATGTATAGGCTAAGTAATTCATGTTTGGATATATCTAGATTTAGAGTTTTTTATGAAATATGATTCTTTTGGGTGGAATTTGTTAGATATCAAAGTTTCTTTTTTCCCCTCAGTTTTATTAAGGGTATAACTAAGAAATTAAAGTTATTATATGTTAACAGTATACTTATTATGTTTTGATACATGTATATGTTGTAAAATGACTAAGATATTTTTTGTGGTGAGAACATTTAAGATCTGATCTCTTAGAGATTTTCAAGTCTTCTTATTAACCATAGTCACCATGCTATACAACAGATCTCCACAACTTCTTCATCCTAACCAAAACTTTGTACCTTTTAGCCAACAACAGTGTTTATCCTCAATAAAGCATGTTCTAATATAAAAAAAAAAAAAGATGTGTGGTGTGTTGAAATATTACTATCTCTTCTATCATGTTTTAGCTCATTTCAAAATAATTAAATCTTTTCTCACTTCTTCAATGGTTACAGCTAATCAGCTATAAAAATAAGCAAGGCATTTCAAGTTCTTTGAAATACCTGAATGACTATATAGACGTATCTTTGATAACAGGACATAGAATCAAGGTCTAAGTCATGTGCATTAAAATCCAGAACTCTCTAAAATCAGAGGCTGAACAAGAGCTTCTGGAGCCACCTACAGGTCCCTATGGGCTGTGTGATCCAACTCATCACCAATGGTGGGGTCACGTCCTGAGAGAACTCAATCTTAAAAACAAATGTCTCCAACCAACCTAGTATCTCAAGAGTAGCAGGGGGAATACAGTTTACCAGCAGGCCTAAAGCAGATTTAGCCACTACAGCCTCTGCAATCCTATTTACAGTGGGCATGGACCATCAGCTTCTTTATTAATGTCTGAAATCAAGAGGTGACAAGACTCACCCCATCCCAGCATTTCAAAGCCTTTTTCTAACAGAGGAAAAAACTGGGGCAAAAGAATACCAAGGAGCTATTGGAGTTGCTCCAAAGATTATGAGTTGATATTCAGAAGCAGATGAGTGATCCGGTGAAAGGGTTTGTTGTTACTATCACCTAGTGTTTTGTTTTGTTTTGTTTTTTTGAGACGGAGTCTCGCTCTGTCGCCCAAGCTGGAGTGCAGCAGCGTGATCTCTGCTCACTGCAAGCTCCGCCTCCCGGGTTCACGCCATTCTCCCGCCTCAGCCTCCCCAGTAGCTGGGATTACGAACAACCGCCACCACGCCGGCTAATTTTTTGTATTTTTAGTAGAGACGGGGTTTCACCGTGTGAGCCAGGATGGTCTTGATCTCCTGACCTCGTGATCCACCTGCCTCGGCCTCCCAAAGTGCTGGGATTACAGGCGTGAGCCACTGCGCCAGCCTTTTTGAGTATTTCAACACAACAACAATGAATTCTTTAGAATGGACTCTTTGGGTGCAGTTGAACTGCAGCTCTTCTGTTATGAAAGTTTTGGGTGGGGTACAAAATAAGCAGTTGCTTAAGAAAACCTGACATCCTCCAAGCAGCACCACATCAACAATGAATTCCATCTCACTGGAAGCTCACTTTGCGCTCCCTCCCCCAACTCCTCAGGCCCACAAAGCAGCCCATCACAGCTCCTGAGTAGGGAGACAAAGCCAGCATTTGTAAAACGGAGCCCCATTTCCCAGAGATACATTACCTTGGAAAGGCGTGGGGTCTCCACACCAAAGTTGGTGGGAAGCACAGTGACTCCAAGAAAGTCCAGCAGTTTCCCTACTCTCTCATCTCAGGCTCAGGATTATAGGAAGCATCTTCATCCCAAATAGCAGCCAACCCCAGATCCTGACCAGGTGGTGTTCCAAGGAAAGGTAGGTGAGAAAATGTGAGAATCCAAGGACATGGGGACGGCTGTGAGACGGACACCACAAGGCCATCAGTACGCCATGATGAAAACGCCATTTTTATCCAATGCCCTTGGGCCCATGTCTGCACTCATCAAATACTATGGGGTCCACCCTGGGCTACCCTCAAGGAGCTTCTACCACATCCAGCCTCTATGAGACATCCTCCAAGTAGGAATGTATCCAGATTAATCTTCTCCAAAACAGAGAGTTTCCCTTTCTCTCTGTTGTAGGCAACCTGCCATCCTTCATAAACTTTCCCAAAATCATAGTATTAATAATAACCATTTCCATTTAGACCAAACCCTAAATCAGGAGCTGACAAACTATAGCAGCGGGCTAAATCTGGCCCACTGCCTGTTTCTGTAAGTAAAGTTCTATTGAAACACAGCCAGGACCATCTGTTTATCTATTATCTAGGGCTGCTTTTGCTCTACAATGGGAGTGTTGAGTAGTTGTGAGAGACACGGTGGTCTGCAAAGCCTAAAATATTTATTGTGTGGCCTTTCACAGTAAAAGTTTTCCCTAAATGGTACAAAGCATGGAAACCTCTAAGGAGAGGTGTCCATCATTATCAGCAGGAAGCAACCCTTCCCTGAACAAACCCCCAGCACGGAGCGGCGATGGAGTTGGGGGCGCTGAGATGGGAGCTGTGCTTCCTGACCATCTTTTGTGACAATCGCACGACCCTGGCAAGCCTTGGCACCTCTGGCTATACAATTCAGGCATCAATACCTACTTCACAAGGCTGTCTTGAGGGTCAGACAAGACAGAGTACACAAAAAGCTCCCGGCACAGGCAAATTACTACTCCTCAAGGTGCTCCATTAATGGTAATGACCCTACTGACCACTATTACTCAAGAAAGCAGGACTAATGTGAATCCCTGTAATACTCATCTCCACTCATTAAGGCTCCTACTGCCATGACCTCAAAAAGATCATAGGCTCAGCACGACAACCAAAAGAAAGGACACAAGGCTCTCTCTGTGTTGAGTCATAGAAAGGCACAAGGTCAGGACTTAATGTTCTTGTGCTTGGGGAGAAACACCGAGCTGTTTCAGGTTGGAATCTTTCAATTACCAAACTGACGGCAGCCTCCTAGATATGGAAGAGACCAAGACAGATCATTGTCATCCAGGGTCTGTCTCTGAACATTATGTCTTTCATCCTTTTAACAGACAGCAATTGCTACAGGGTATCCCCAGACAGTGGCCAAACTACACACAGGCCAGCAGAAGCACTGAAGAGCCTCTTTTTTCTTTTTTTCCTCGAGATGGAGTCTTGCTCTGCCACCCAGGCTGGAGTGCAGTGGCGCAATTTCAGCTCACTGCAACCTCCACCTCACAGATTCAAGCAATTCTCCTGCCTCAGCCTCCCAAGTACCTGGGATTACAAGTATGCACCACCATGCCCAGCTAATTTTTGTATTTTTAGTAGAGATGGGGTTTCACCATGTCGGCCAGACTGGTCTTGAATTCCTGACCTCGTGATCCACTCACCTTGGCCTCCCAAAGTGCTGGTGAGAGACAGGACTGGCTGGAATTTCCCAGGCTAAGAATCCCTAAGCCTAGCTAGGAAGGTGACTGCATCCCTTTAAACACCGGGCTTGCAACTTAGCCCACACCTGACCAATCAGAGAGCTCACTAAAATGCTAATTAGGCAAACCCGGAGGTAAGGAAATAGCCAATCATCTATTGCCTGAGAGCACAGCAGGGCGGACAAGGTTCAGGATATAAACCCAGGCATTCGAGTTGGCTAGGGCAACCCCCTTTGGGTCCCCTCCCCTTATGTGGGAGCTCTGTCTTCACTCTATCTCTATTAAATCTTGCAACTGCACTCTTCTGGTCCGTGTTTTGTTACAGCTGGAGCTGAGCTTTGGCTTGCCGTCCACCGCTGCTGTTTGCCGCCATCGTAGACCCACCGCTGACTTCCATCCCTCCGGATCCAGCAGGGTGTCCACTGTGCTCCTGATCCAGCGAGGCGCCCACTGCCACCCCCGATCGGGCTAAAGGCTTGTCACTGTTCCTGCATGGCTAAGTGCCTGGGTTCGTCCTAATCGAGCTGAACACTAGTCACTGGGTTCCATGGTTCTCTTCCATGACCCACAGCTTCTAATAGAGCTATAACACTCACCACATGGCCCAAGATTCCATTCCTTGGAATCCATGAGGCCAAGAACCCCAGGTCAGAGAACACAAGGCTTGCCACCATCTTGGAAGTGGCCTGCCACCATCTTGCGAGCTCTGGGAGCAAGGATCCCCCTAACACTGGGATTACAGGCATGAGTCACCACGCCCAGCCAAAGAGCTTATGTTTTAAAGGGCTGTGAAACCATACTTCTGTTGCTTCAACTGACTTGACACCCACACATGCTAGGTGTGACTCCAGTCAGAACACACAGCATGGACAAGAATGCAATGATCAGTATATGGTGCAAGGCAGGGACCTGACACAACCAAATCCTGAGAACGTGCTAAGACAGAGAAGCAGCGTTTCCTTGCCCTTCTCTCCGGTCCTCCCATTTTTACCCCATCCTCCCTGATATTTGCAAACAGAAGCCATGCATAGCCTTTGATCAACCCAGCCTTCTCCCATGCATGAACATCACATTTTCCTGCATTAATGCAACTGATCCTAACAAACAAATCTCTGCAGGTGCGCAGGGCAGGGTTTGGGTGCTGGTTTTTTACAGTTGGGGAAACTGAAGCTGAGAATGATAGTATGGCTTGGCAAGCAAGGATCAGAGCCATCTGACTTATCCACTGCTCCCGAGCCATCCTCAGGGCCCAGTAAGTACTTGGTAGTGAACACAAATGCTCGATTAACAATGGTGTATGGCCCGGATTCAGATTTCACCTCCTCCACCTGGTAGCTGTTGACCTTGAGGACTTCAGTTTACCTCTCTGTGCCCAAGCTCACTGATCTGTGAAATGGAAATAATAAACTATCTCATAAAGTTGTGAGACCTAAATAACTTAATATACTTAAAGAGCTTAGAACAGTGTGCTTGGCACAAAGCAAGTGTTCATTAAATGTTGATTTCCATCACTTGCTGAATCAAATCGACCTGACTTCGGGCCACTTTTTGTCTTCTCGTGTGCACTGCCATTCTTTAAAACATGCATTACAGCAATTTAAAAAATTATGACCTAAGAAAGGCCACCTCCTAAGATTTCAGTATTAAAGCCCCATGCAACAATGACATTTTTCAAAAAGACATCTGGTTTCAGCTGATAACATACCACAAAGTAAGCTGATAGCACCAGGCAGTCACGTGTGGCAGTTCAAAACAAGAACCTGAGCGCGACATGCCCGCATGAAGAGCATGCTTTGACATACACAGCACACATAGCACAAACATATAAATTATATTTTACTGCTCTACCTACCTATGGCTACCAAATACAGTCCACATGGCCTTTTTTTTTGGTGGTGGGGGATGGGCATAGATCACCACAGTTAGAAACATGTTACATTCAAAACCATTTCCCTAGTTTAGCCCTCTAAATAAAGGCTGGGGACAATTCCCGACTGCAGAAGGGCCCTTCCCCGAAACCACAGACCAGATAAAGAGCTATGTGAAAGCATTTGCAAGAAAAGCAGTTATTTCGGTTTTCCTGGGACGTAAGTCTCCACCCAGTCACACAGTACCAGCCATGGAGAAAAAGACAAGACCCTCCCTGAAGAACTTGCTAATTCATCTGAGCGGCTCAGAAACAGGAAAATTCACTGAGCCTGGGTTATCCTGATCCCCAGACTCGAGGACCCAGTGACATCCTGTTTTTGCTGGGTTCTCGCTTTCATATCTCATAGTTGCCAGGTGTGCCCTCCTAGAAGAAGGCTTTTGGGTCCTCTCCCACACCCCAGGCTGCCTTAGAGGCAGGGGTGGGCCAGTCCTTGTCTGTCAGAGAGCCCAGTTGTGTCCATTTTCTTCTCCCTAAAGGATTTTCACTCTCCAACTTCAAAACTCAGTTCCAAGGCCGACTCCCCCCTCGGAAACCTTCTCCTGGCTAGATTCACCCATTTCAACCATCCCAGGGTTTTCCCTTCTCCTAATCCTCCCTGTTTACTCAGAATCATAAACTGTTTAATAATTGGATGGGACTCGGTAAACATTTACTCCAACTTCTTAGCCAGTAGAGAAATGTCTTCTTTATTTATTTTGAGATGGAGTCTCGCTCTGTTGCCCAAGCTGGAGTGCAATGGCACAATCTTGGGTCACTGCAACCTCCGCCTTCCAGGTTCAAGTGATTCTCCAGCCTCAACCTCCTGAGTAGCTGGGACTACAGGTGCATACCACCATGCCTGGCTAATTTTTTTTTGTATTTTTAGTAGAGACAAGGTTTCACCATGTTGGCCAGACTGCTCTCAAACTCCTGACCTCAAGTGAGCCACCTGCCTCAGCCTCCCAAAGTGCTAGGATTACAGGAATAAGCCATCACGCCCAGCTGAGGAATGTCTTCTATACATTAATAATACCCAACAGAAATACAAAACAAGCCACAATGTATAAGCCACATGAGTCATTTAAAAATTTCTAAAGGTCACAGTCACGTAAAAAGAAACAGGTGAGGAGTTGGAGACTAGCCTGGCCGACCTGGTAAAACCCTGTCTCTACTAAAAACACAAAAATTAGCTGGGCGTGGTGGCAGGCACCTGTAATCCCAGCTACCTGGGAGGCTGAGGCAGGAGAATCACTTGAACCCAGGAAGCAGAGGTTGCAGTGAGCCGAGACTGCGGCATTGCACCCCAGCCTGGGCGACAGAGTGAGACTCCATCTCAAAAAAAGAAAAGAAAAGAAAAGAAAAGAAACAGGTGAAAATAGTTTTAATAGTCCATTTTATTTAACCCAACAACATATGCATAGTATTGTCATTTCAATATGAAACCAACACAAAAATTATTAACAACATAATATCTTTTCTTCATTCTAAGTCTTTGAAATCCAGTGTGTCTTTTCTACTGGAAAACACATCTCGGTTTGGACCAGTCACATTTCAGGTGCTCAACAGCAATAGGTAGCCAGGGGCTACAGGATGGGACGAGGCAGTTCGATATCACTGTCTGCTGGAATTCCTACGGCACCTTCAAACAAGGAAAACACAGTTCCTTCCTACGAAGAGAGCACGTTAGTATGTCAGTTAGCAAAGGCCACCGTGGTTCAGAAACAGAACGTATGCAGGAGTCCCAGGTTTGCCTGTGAACTCAATAGACCAGGATCCTTAGGACTTAAAGAGATTGTAACTCTCAGACAAAACAGAGAAGAAGACTGAGACCCAGAAAACAAGCAAATTACCTGAAGTCACATAGATCAGCAGTAGCAGAGGAAGGTCTAGATGCCGAATAGGGGTTTCTTTAGATATGAAATACCTCACACACACACATACACACACGCGCACACACACACAAACACATGCAGGCGCACACACACACACACACACAAATGCACACACACACAAACACACACACACAATTTGGTCACCACTCTGTGAAGTCAACGCCTAATTTAAGATTAAGATTGTTGCAGAAAATGGCACAACTCTGCTTCCTCCAAATAAGTCCCAAATTTCTGAGATCTAGAAAATTCGGTCTCACCAATTCAGTCTCATGTTCCCTTTCCCATCCTTAGCTGAGATAAAAGGAATGGCTCAAGCCTGTAATCCCAGCACTTTGGGAGGCCGAGACGGGCGGATCACGAGGTCAGCAGATCGAGACCATCCTGGCTAACACGGTGAAACCCCGTCTCTACTAAAAAATACAAAAAACTAGCCGGGTGCAGTGGCGGGTGCCTGTAGTCCCAGCTACTCGGGAGGCTGAGGCAGGAGAATGGCGTGAACCCGGGAGGCAGAGTTTGCAGTGAGCTGAGATCCGGCCACTGCACTCCAGCCTGGGCGGCAGAGTGAGACTCCGTCTCAAAAAAAAAAAAAAAAAAAAAAAGGGAATGGCATCCCAAAAAATGAAAAGGAGGAGGATAATCACAGGCATGCCAAAGCACACCTCTTAAATAGCAGTAAAGTATAACATTCACAAAATAGCCTGTAAGTACAATTCTCATAGGAGCCTGTAAGAACAGCCATCGAGAGCAATTCTAAAGAGTGACCCCACTGAGTATGCTTTAATGAATATCCACCTAAAATGCTCTGAAGCTCTTTTATCACTAACCTATCGTCAACCCACAATAGGTTATCATCACCTCTGTGATCTTATTTACACTGCGACTTGATGGCAGTGAATTCTCTGCCTCACCTGCATTCCAAGTTATCTGTCTATTGCAGGGTGCCTTTCAAAGGTAATTGATTATTTAAATCCCAAACATATTCACTTCTGTGGTCAGACACACGGGGGCTGGCCTGGAATGCCCGGATAGGGCACAGGAGCTAGGCAGATGGGAGAGAAACTGAGGAAGGAATTCAGAAAGATGAATCTGATTTAAAAAGCCCAGACCAATCAATTCCTGTGCCAACAAGAGGGTAGCGTGGCAGCCCTCTGAGGGGTGACAATTGGTTGGGGACAGTACAGGAAGTCATCAGCTCAAAGTTATGCCTAAATGCAGTGTGTGGTTTAGTCCATCATGTTGAAATAAAATAGTTAGCTAATAACTTTTCATATATTATGTCTTCTGTAACATTTTATTCATTACAACTATGTTGGCATATCACCAGAGAAAGGATCATATTTACTAACTTACAAAAAACAAGCTGGGCACGGTGGCTCACACCTGTAATCCCAGCACTTTAGGAGGCCAAGGCAGGTGGATCACTTGAGGCCAGGAGTTCGAGACCAGCCTGACCAACATAGTGAAACCCCATCTCTACTAAAAATACAAAAATTAGCCAGGCGTGGTGGCATGTGTCTGTAATCCCAGCTACTCGGGAGGCTGAGGCAGGAGAATCACTTGAACCTGGAAGGCTGAGGTTGCAGTGAACTGAGATCACGCCAGTGAGCTCCAGCCTGGGTGACAGAGCGAGAGTCCATCTTAAAAACACAAAACAAAACAAAACACACACACACACACACACACACACACAAATAAAAAAATAAAACAGGCTTTCATAACACTTACTTTGTATAAAAATATCTCCCTTTCCCCCCTAGGATATACAAGCATGTGTGACTTTCTTTGAGGCTGCTGGGAGATGCCTATAATCAACAGAACTACTAGACACAAATCCCATTCAACAGATGCTGGAAACTTTAACTCACTGATCCCCTCCATGCCCATCAGGAAGCAGCTAGACATTCCGGTTGCAGGAAAAGGCCTCCTTCCTATCATAGACTCCCATCACAAAAAAGTCACAGAACAGCCACTTCTTGGGTTATTTACATTCCAGAGCTCCTGCTAGATGGATGCTTCTAGAAACCTCTTACTGCTACCCCACACAAGGGTAATGAGGTGTATCATCGTTACTGACCTGCAGCTGTGGAAGGAGTAAGTTCCTCAAGCCTCAACTCCAAAGAAAGGAAGGACAGGCCTGAAGTGCTCCTGATGATAGTTGCTGATACAATCCTGAGGGTGAGAATCTTTGCTAAATGAATTACTAACCTATAGTTAAATGTTTCACCGTCTTAGCTCATCCAGTATTCATTATAATGAAACGGATCATTAGCAAAGAAACAATTCCCTGGTATGCAAAGCATCCCAGAAGCACATGTTCCCATCCACTCTCTCCACCTCTGCCACTTTCCATGGTGAGAGGACTTTCTGAAAATGTGGGGCACATTAACGAGTTCTATAGCAGAGAAGTTCTTCCTCACTCCTCAAAGATCAGGAGAAATGATCAATCAAAATTCTGGAGAATTTTAAGAAAAACAAGAGTTTCATGAAGTATAAACATTGAAAGGTTCACACTAGACCACATGAAGTATGAAGTGTATCCTTATGCCAAGAACACCGGAAAGTCAACAACACTGACCTAACCCAGTGTAATCGCTACTAGAAGGTGACCTTGACCAGCTGGGTACATTTCTGGGTCTCAGCCATGTTACCAACAAGGGAGAGTATAACTCACACGACTATCTGACAAGCATAATGTAATGTACCTATTAGTAAACGTTATAAGCTATGTGCACAGCCCTTTAGAGTTTCCTTACATTCCTCATCAGCCCTGTTAAGTATCTTCTGTCTACTTTAGCAAAGAACCACCTGAGGTTCAGACAATTTCAATAACTTGCCCAAGGCCACAAAGTTAGAAAGTAGCACAATAGGGTACTGGGCTCTAGTTTTCCAATGCCGAAACTTCTAACTAATTTAATAATTTAATATTTCTTTAATATCAAAGGCACTCTATTCTTAATCATAAAACCACTGCGCAAATGAAGCACTTCTCCACCTTCTCTTTTCTGCTCTCCAGCCCCTTAAACAGCAGAACAGAACACGGATTGGAAAATGATGTATAGATGAGAGTTTTGATAACTGCAGCTGCCCTGTGGCTGCAACTGCTGTCAGGGCTCAGGCCCAGGCTTGGGGACCTGCTGGGCAGGCCTGCCAGGAGCCCTGCCTGGTGCACAAACCAAGTGTGCTGACCCTCCCAGGGGAGCTTTTGTTCTCAAAGTCATTGCAAATGACTCTAAGAAACAACATGTTAGATGCTGACTCTGTTGCAACAGTTAGTGGTCAAAGACAATGCACTTCTGGCATCTTCGGTTTAGACCTCCCCTGGCTAGGCCTGGAGGTACACGGGGTGCCCAAGAGCACAGAGAGTCAGATACGCCCTTCCTCATCCCAGCAGAACAGGGAGGGGTTGCCACAGTGGCCTCCACACAGGTGAGAGCAATCAGAATCAACACAACTCAACAGATATTCATCTGGCACCACGCCATATGCAGGAGCCCGGACTTGCTCTGCAAAAGTCAAAGATGAAGACGAAAGCTTTCTGTCTTTTTACCACCAGCTGCCTGGGAGATAAATACTCTTAAACCACACCCATAATACAAGTTGGAGAGAGATGTGTGCAATGACAGTGGCACATATAAAGCACCGTGGGACGACTGAACCCGAGCAATGCTACTTACTGACTGGGGAGAGAAAGAGGGATGGGAGGATGTGGGAGAAAGGGTAGCATCTCAGCTGGTCCTTGAAGCATCAGACAGAGACCAGAGGGAACCACATTCCAAGAGGGAAACTGTAGACAAAGGCAACAGTAAAGAGTGTGTTCCCAGGATAGTGTGTCCAGAGTTTAGGGGAACAGAAGCTAGAAAGGTGTGTCTATGACAAATGGTGAAATGCTCAAAGGTAAAAACCCACCTAGGAGGCTGAACTTCAGCAGGCAGAAGAAAATAAAATCTTTGAACTTGGAATGATATAATCAGAAGAAGAAAAAAACCTAATGTGTCTTAAGCATTGAATCTGACTGTGTTAAGTCCTTTTTCATGCACTATTGAATTTCCTATCTCCTTTATCTTAAGAGATAGACCCCGTTTTCCAGGAGAAGAAACTCCGACTCACTAACTTGTCCAACATTACACAGCTTAAGTAGTGGGGCCAGAATACTTGAACTCAAAACCAACTAACTCTTTTTTTTTAGGAAGAGAAAATCAGCTATGGAGAACTGGCAAGGAGGACAGGTGTAGAGCTAGGGAGACCAGCTTGCAAAATAAAGTTCTTAAGAGCAGCTAAATGAGCCTGAATCCATTCATAGGAGGAAAACAAGCACACAGAAGCATCAAGCATTTGAGTAAAAAGTATGATCTGTCTAAATTGCTACCAAAAGGACAATGAGCCGGGGCCTTTTTTTTTTTTTTTTTTTTTTTTTTTTTTAATGAACATGAAGGCTGGGCACGGTGGCTCAAGCCTGTAATCCCAGCACTTTGGCAGGCTAAGACAGGCAGATCACTTGAGGCCAGGAGTTCAAGACCAGCCTGGCCAACATGGTGAAACCCTGTATCTACTAAAAATATTAATACAAAAATTAGCCAGGTGTGGTGGTGAATGCCTGCAATCTCAGTTACTCAGGAGGCTGAGGCAGGAGAATTGCTTGAACCCAGAAGGTGGAGGTTGCAGTGAGCCAAGGTCACACCATTGCATTCCAGCCTGAGCAAAAGAGTGAATGAGACTCCATCTCGAGAAGAAAAAAAAAGAAAAAAAAAGAAAAAGAAAATAGAGTTGTTCCTTCAGAGCCACCCCTGAAGTATCCCAACTGCAGGCAACATGGGGATAGAGGAAGATGTTAAATGACACTATGAGGGTACAACCAACCAAGTCCAGAACACGGAAAATTCTATAGGACAAAGGACCCAGTAAATGGCATTTTTACAAAAACAGGAAGGCTGTTATAAATTAGATTAAAATAAATTTAACCAGCATATCAACTAAATGCAAGACATTTGAGTCAACTGGGAAAACGGAATCTAGACTAATGATGTGAATGAATGAGTGTTAATTTTGTTAGAAGTGGTCATGGTATTGTGGTTATGGGTTGGTTTTGTTGTTGTTTTTAGGTCTAATCTGTTAGCAGAGCCCATGCATCCACGTATATGGGGTGAAATACTAACTCCCTGCACTTTGCTTTACAATACTGCAGGACACAAAAAGGGGTTGAGCTGGGGGGCAACATGTCTGAAAATAAGAATAGTAGAAAGTTGACGGTTACTGAAGCTGGGTAATGGGGTAAGTAGGGGTTCACCATAGTATTGTCCTTTTTGTGTGTGTGTTTAAAACTTCCTATAATGAAGTTTAAAAAATGAAGCCACAAAAAATGAAATGGAAATTTTCTTTCCTTTTTTCTCAACACGTGTGTTATTAAAGGCAGAGTCAGCAAAAAAAAAAAAAAAAGAGGACACACATTACTTAGTCACAGATGGGTGTGAACAGAAGTTACTTTCCTCTGCACTGAGCAGAAACAGAGAGCATGACATGAAGACTCAGCAGCAACACTGTGACAGACTGGGTTCTGGGGTTGGCTCCAGGCCTACTGCACATACATAGTAGACAAGGGCAGGTTCACATGGTCCTTACCAAGTCCAAATTCAACCAGGATACAGGGACCTTCTGAGGGTACACAGTGCCCCCAGGCATCTACCTCCCTACAAAAAGCATGAGGCTCTCAGCTCACATACGCATTATTGGCCCATTTCAAGCTGTTAAATTACAGCAAGCTTTACAAAATGAAGTCCCACTCCATCTCCTGTGGACTAAGTGTATGTGTCCTCCCCCAAAATTCTCATGTTGAAATCCTACTCCCCACTGTGATGGTATTTAGAAGTGAGCCTTTGGGAGGTAATTAGGTCATGAGAGTGGAAACTTCATAAATGGGATTAGTGCACTTATAAGAAAAGACATGAGAATGACAATCTCTCCCTCCACCATGTGAGGATATAGCAAGAAAGCAGCTGTTTACAAACCAGGATGAGGGCCCTCACCAGGAGCCAAATGAACCAGTGTATTAGTCTGTTCTCACACTGCTATAAAGAAATACCTGAGACTGAGTGATATTATTTGGCTCCGTCCCTGCCCAAATCTCATGTTGAATTGTAGCTCCCATAATTCTCATGCATTGTGGGAAGGACCAGGTGGGAGGTAACTGAATCATGGGGGTGGTTTCCCCTATACTGTTATCGTGATAGTGAATAAGACTCATGAGATCTGATGTTCTGATACGCGGTTTCCCGTCTTGCTTGGCTCTCATTCTCTCTTGCCTGCCGCTATGTAAGATGTGCCTTTCATCTTCTGCCATGATTGTGAGGCCTCCCCAGCCACGCGGAACTGTGAGTCCATTAAATCTCTTTCTTTATAAATAAACCAAACTCAGGTATGTCTTTATCAGCAGCATGAAAACAGACTAATACACTGGATAGTTTATAAAGAAAAAGGTTTAATTGTGCAGTTCCACAGGCTGTACAGGAAGCCATAGCAGCTTCTGCTTCTGGGGAAGTCTCAGGGAATGTTTACTCATGGCTGAAGGCAAAGAGGGAGCCAGGAGCTTCACATGGCTGGAGCAGGAGGGAGAGACAGAAGGGGGAGGTACCACACACTTCTAAACAACCAGAGCTCCTGAGAACTCACTCACCATCAACCAGAACAGCAGCAAGGCACCAAGGGGGAAATCCACTCCCATGGTCCAATCACCTCTCACCAGGCGCCATCTCCAACACCGGGGATTACAATTCGACATGAGATTTGGGCAGGGACACAGATCCAGACCATATTAGCCAGCACCTCGATCTTGGACTTCCCGGCCTCCAAAGCTGTGAGAAATAAATTTCTGTTGTTTGCGCCATCCAGGCTATGGGTTTTTCTTTTAGGAGCCTGAACTAAGGCATCATATCTTTGCATTATTTCAAATGCATCTGAACAAAACCGCAGCAATTTTGAACTTTGTTTTAAAGGATACCTCTTAATACTAACCTGCCAACTGAACTCAGTAAGCAATTCCTTTGCAAGAACTTAACACTAGTTAAGAACCTGAGATATAACTAGAATCATGAATGATTCGATGAAATGAATAACGCACAATAAAAAGTGCATTATTAAAGTCTCCTTCTGCCCTGTTTAGAACAATGAGGGGACTTTAAATAATTAAATAATAATAGCTAAATGGTATCAATTACCATAGCAATTTAGGAGTTCAAATTCTGTGTATATAAGAATTTATAGTTTATTAAGTTTTTCTCCATGACACTCAATCTATTTCTGTGACTTGCATCTCGGGAATTATGTGTATATAGGGTATGCCTTTAGCTGATAATATTTCAGAAGGTTGCCCTTTAAATAAAGTGAAACACTTAGATTGAAACACATGAATGGCCACTCTAGGCTAATTCCAGAAAAGCTACCTAAAAAATCACATGGAGCTGCTCAGCTCATTTCTCAGGAGATTACAGGCTAAGAATTATGATTTGGCTCCTACTGGCAAGCAGTAATACATTTAAACTGTATTGGTCCACTGGCTAAATTTTAAAGTCCTCAGAAATTCTTGGGAGAAAACAGACCAGATACGATTGTTGTCGCATCCAAGGGAACCATGTAACGTGCCTGGCGTTCACCCTGGGTTCTCTACTCAAGTGCATTGATGGGCCAACACCTGGGCCGCTCCGCTCCCACCTGGGTAACATGAAGATAGCAATAAATGCAGTGGCTATTCGTAAGAAGCAATTACTTCAGGCAGTGAGGGCTATCCCAGCCCAGAATTAGAGTCCAAATACAACAACAAAATAGAAATAAATAACATGTACACAAAATGGTAAGGAATCATCTCTCTTCCTGACTCTCTCTCTTACTCCTAAAACCAGACCTTGTGATTCAGTTCCCATGGAACTTGAACTTGAATAAGAGTCACAGAGTATTAGAAGTAGTCTCTCTTTTCACATACTGAAATGTACCACCCCCCAGAAACATGGCAGGTGGGATGGCCACTCAGTGGATCTCAAAGCCACACAGCTGTCCCGAGGATATGCCTGGACTTCAAGACAGTACACATGTGTACATTTCAGAAATGAACTTTCAAAAGCCCTTCTCTGGCTCTGAGCTCACTTGTAGGAGATGAAAAAGCATTCGGCAGCCCAGAGTCAGGAATCAGAAAAGCACAAACAACCATTTGAATGATCTGGAATAGGCTGTGCCACAAAGACGGGGGCCTTTCGAAAGGAGCAGCACTTTAACCAAAAGAAAGTAAACAAGGGCGGGTGGGGGCAAGGAACCAATGGCACTAGTTTATAATTAGAAGGTATATTTTGGTATTTAGAAAGTTTCCCACACGCATGGACACACACACACACACACCCTCAAGCTGAAGGGTGGAGGCAAGATCAAGGGGATAAATCAACAAGGTTTCCTACACAACAGCACAGATCACTAACCCACGCCTCCAACAGAAGAGGAAGTTCCTTGTTTAGAGCATTAACTCTCCCTCCCACTTGCTGGGGCTGAGATGCCTCCCACTACACACCAAACATGAGGCTCTGGCTTAGTGGAGGAATCAGAGCAGCCACAATATTTCTACGAAGCTTGTTCTAAATGCACATGATATCAGTGTTCTAAAATTCTGAATGTGGTACAGCTTTCATGCTAGCGCAGTATGGAAACGCCCCTCAACTCTCCCATCCTCTCTTCCTCCTGGGTGCCCTGTGATACTCTGGTTCTCCTCTATACTAAGCAGCCTGGTCCAGGGTCCTCCCACAAGAGCAAAGGATGAGGGACTTGTGCCCCAAGGGCCAGGTGGAACACACATACACACCCTCCCACGCACACATTCACACACACACAATTTGGATCACACTGTATCCTCTGACAGTAGTCACCTCTTGGCCCTGAAGCCATCTTCAATCAACAGAGAAAATGGAACAGTCAGTGAACAGTAAATCTAGACCCAGGCCGGGTGCGGTGGCTCACACCTGTAATCCCAGCACTTTGGGAGGCCGAGGCAGGCGGATCACAAGGTCAGGAGATCGAGACCATCCTGGCTAACACGGTGAAACCCTCTCTCTGCTAAAAAATACAAAAACTTAGCCAGGCAAGGTGGCGGGAGCCTGTAAGTCCCAGCTACTCGGGAGGCTGAGGCAGGAGAATGGCGTGAACCTGGGAAGCAGAGCTTGCAGTGAGTCGATATCACGCCACTGCACCCCAGCCTGGGTGACAGAGCAAGACTCCGTCTGAAAAAAAAACCAACAGACCCACCCACCAGTAAGATGCCAGAGGGCAGTGGGATGAGTTTGATCATTAAAAAGTTTATCACTCAGAACCTTCATCCTTGGAGGAAAGGGTTTCAGGAACAATAGCTCACTAACACATGCAGGTTTTAAGAAATAATGTTTATCATCTTTTTCCAAAATGAAAGAATAACTTGAAAAGTAAAAAGCTTGGGAAAATGGTACCAATATATCCACTACCCAGAAACACCACCAACATTAGACATGTCCCTTTATTTCCTTCTAGGTTTTTTTTTTTTTCTGTAAACCAATGAATTTTTACTAACAATTCACGCCTGCACAACCTGATTATTACAGGATCTAGACAAAGAGCAAGTTCATGAGCCATGTTTTCCATCAAAGCACTAGCTCTTAGAAACAGAAGCTACGATTGTCTCAGGCTAACACAAAAGGAGCCCTGCAGCTGGGAAGATACGTGTGACCATCAGCTTGAAAACTGGACAGGCCACAGGGTCAGGTAGTGGAGTCCTAGCCACGCCAAACGTGCAAGCACTGCTGGGAGAGGCACGAAGCAGAGCCTCCCCAGCCCAGGTGAGGGGTGGCAAGGCTTCCTTCCTGGTCAGCCGCCCCCTACAAACACCACCCCTCAAAGGCCGGGGCTAGCAAGGAACCTGGGAAGTCCAATCAGCACTGCCCCATAAAGGATTTCCATATTTCCCACAACCCACCATAGCTGTGAGCTTGCTCACAGTTTGCTCAGCATACATTCAGGACCTGTCACACACATCTGTCTGCATTTCTTGTTTTTTTTTGAGACAGAGTCTCACTCTGTCACCCAGGCTGGGGTGCGGTGGCGTGATCTCGGCTCACTGCAAGCTCCACCTCCCGGGTTCACACCATTCTCCTGCCTCAGCTTCCCGTGTAGCTGGGACTACAGGTGCCCACCACCACGCCCGGCTAATTGTTTTGTATTTTTAGTAGAGACGGGGTTTCACTGTGTTAGCCAGGATGGTCTCAATCTCCTGACATCGTGATCCACCCGCCTCGGCCTCCCAAAGTGCTGGGATTACAGGCGTGAGCCACCGCGCCCGGCCCTGTCTACATTTCTGACTCCCCTTAGACTATGATATTTGTAAAGTATGAGTGCCATGCTCCATTCATCTTCATGTCCTTTGTGTCTAGCAGATAGGAGAGGCTCAAGATGGCTCACACCCATCCATGAACACCAAGAAAGTGGCCAGCTTCAGGTTCTTTCTAGATTAAAGAGAAAGGGAAATGATCCAGCCCAGTCCTGTCCCAAGCTCCGCTCTTTAGTCTGAAAGTTAACGGGAAAGGCAGGGGTGGCATGTTAGATCTATTGATCCCATCTGTTACAATGTTCCAGGGGCCCCTGTTTGGTGAGCTATGTTCAATTTTTGGGAAAGGGGACAACGTCAATGCTATAATTCCGGGTGCCTACCTCACACCACTCAGGAAGACCGTAATCCAATGACAACTGAGAATGAATAGAAGCCCGTCTGGTTTCAGGGCATCCAACACAATTAGGGTCCCTCCACCACGGCTCTAGGAGCACCAAGAATAGTGATATGAATGTATTCCAGGGTCTGGCACACGGTAGTCAATAAATATTTCTGAATTAAAAAAATACTGTATGCCAGACACAGCACAGGACACCAAGAGAGGCCGCAGTCTCTGCTATCTGGAAGCTTTTCCATCTAACACACTGGTTCTCTGTCTAGGGCGTCCATCATAATTACCTGGAGAGCCTTTCCCCAATACTCAGGATCCAGGCTCTGCCCCAGGCCTCCTGACGCACCCTCCGAAGACAGGGTCTAGACATACGTACGGTCAAACAGCTACCCAAGTGATTCTGAGGTAAACTTCCACATTGAAGAATCCCTGCTCCAGAGAGTAAACGAAAGCTAGTATTTATTATATTTGTAAATATTGGGGGGGGGATGGGAGAATAAGGCAGTAATGCTTTTTTATTTGTAAGTACCAAGACTTCCCTCTCTGCCCTCCCACAGGTTAAATTTTAAAGTCCTCAGAAATTCTTGGGAGGAAACAGACCAGGTACAATTGTCGTCGTATCCAAGGGGACCATGGAACGTACCTTGTAGTCAGATAAAGCTCACGGAAATCAAGGGCAACGACCTAACGGTCCAAGGGACTGAGAGACACGACCGCGAGCCTTTCCTGATTGTTTTCTCTGGGTAACCAAGGGACAGCTGCTGTCCTTTAGCCAGGCAAAGACACTGGATATCAGACTCTGGGCCCCACTCCCTGCCCCACGCTGAAACCTCCCTCAGGGATGCTGTGCCAAGAGCTGCCTGGCTGGGTTCTGGAGTCGAAATGGGCAGCCTGTACTTAGCCTGCACTCAGACACCTGCACACGTGTCTCTTTAGGAAAGAGGGAGCACCAGCAGCGTGGCCAGACACTCCCTTTTGGGCTTAAGTTTTTCCTGAGGCTGCCTGCTAAACCTCATGCTAAGACAGACAGACAGACTGGCAGACACACATACATGTCCACAGCCTTGGGGCCCCTTTGCTTAAGGAGGCTTCCCACAGACACCTTGGCAAAGACCTACATACGAAGCCAAGGACACGTGTCCTCTGGAGGACAACCCCTGCACTCACTCAGCCCTCCCATCCACCTCCCTCAAACCAGAAGCCTCTGAGGCCAGTTAGGAAACCCAGCTTCAGCATGCACCATCAGCCCAGAACCCCCGCCCGCCCAATCCATGCTGCCACCAAGGTCAAGAGTAGAACCGTCCCACCTCCCCTCTCTCCCCACACTCTTTAAAGCAGCAGATTCTATGAATTTTCCTTTTCCCTTTCTTGGCTCCCCTGCATATGTGGCTCCTTATTCCTCTACTTAGAAAAGCCGTCCTCCTCTCTCCTCCTCTGCGGACCCTTCAAGTATCAGCTTTTGATATTTTGCCCCTCTGTCCATTCCTGTGTCCTTCTGTAAATAGCCTCCTACGGGAAAGCACAGTGAATACGAAGATGAGTAAGATGTGGTCCCATTCCTCAGGGAGGGCGGAGACACACACACAGACAGAAAGGACAGGAAACGCCATGAGAGAGAGAAGCCTAGGGCATCACGGAGCACAGAGAGGAAGCGCAGATCATAGGGGCTCCTCAGGAGATGACACCCCAGTTTGAGTCTAAACACCCGGGATGAACTGGTTCTGGCCCAGTGGTGTCTGCAGACAAAGGAGAAATAAAGCAAAGCACAGCACAGAAGTAACCTGTGCCCAGGTCAGTGAGAAGACACTTGAGCAGGAGGAGCAGGCGAGGCCCAGGTGGAGAACCCCAGGAGAGCGGCTGGACTGGCAGGCAGAAGCCAGCGCCTGCAGGGCCACCTCCTCTCCAGTCCTTGGGGGTGCCACCCACGGTTCTGCTGGGCTGTTCCCAGGGGTGATTTCATGGCTCAGAACCACAGGCATAAGTTCAACCTCTCATCATGGGGCAGCCAAGCCAATGGTCCTAATTAAAGTCTCCTGAGACACAGGCGGGGCCATCTCCTTCCAGCCAGGCCCGTCTCTAGATAAATGCTCCTTTACCACAGTGCCAGAGGCTGCTTCTCCAAGTAGCTTCCCACTGGCCTTTAATTTGGTAGCACTCAAGCATTCTAGTCTGAACCCAAGCATTTCTGGTTACAAAATGTCTCTCTAATCGTTGGGAGTGTGTAGACCAGAGTTCAGGAGCACACAAGATTAGAAGCCATACTGAAAAATTGAGCCCTTCATTTCCCCTTAGGTTTTAAATAGGCATATGAACACTTGGTCATATTATACCTAAAAGCATACACACTCACAGCCTCTGGTAACATAGAATTACAGGCAACAGGGCTCTCATGTGTCAGGAGACCCCTCTAGTCTAAAATAGCAAAATCTGCAACGGGAGCACTTGACTAGTAGCTTTTGCTTACATCAAGTCACAGTTGCTTCAGCCTCCAGGCCTGTTTCCTTCTACATAAACACTACCACCGTCACCACCAACATCCTCATCATCAAATATAGTGAGCAACTGCTACGCATCTGGCACTGTTCACAGTAACACTAGGAAGCAGACTATTCTATTTCCTTGATTCTAAGACCAATCCTAGAATCCATTTTACAGTTAATCCTTTTCCCCCAACATGGTAACACCTCTGAAAGGCACATAGTTCAGTTGGCAGGACTTTTTTTTGTTCCCTTAGTGCTACATAAACGAAAGGTGCAGCTAAATTGATAGTTCTTGGATTTGAGGAAATAAGCATTTTTTATCCCCATCTTATTAATATGAACACTAAGCGTGGAGAGGGTAAATAACTTGCTGTAATACAAATGTTTGTACCAGATAATCTGGTCAGTAACCAGCACTTAAACTATTTGAATATGTCTATAATAAGAAGCAGGGCTGCCTTCCAATATTGAAACAAAAATTATTCCTGCTGTGTCTAAGGCATTTCTATCTTTGGAATTCTTTAAAGATTTATTTGCTCAATTCGATAGTCTGTTCAGTGGCTAATTCTATTTTTCTCCCCGATTCATTCCACAGGCACTGCCTTCTCTCCTTTTTCCATCTCCACAGACCTGAGTTCATAACATTTCATCCACAGTTCACCCACTCACTCAATCTCACCTTTGGGCCCCTGGTTACTTTGTCTTCATCCCAATTCTCCGTACTCTTTCAGGAAGACTTTGGTGATTTCCGCTTGGCTTTTCTCCTCTCTTCTGCTTTCTCCTGGCCTCTCACAGGGCCCTGGCTTGGCCAGGATGATCTCAGACAGTCTAGCTATAAAAAATCTGACCCCTAAACCCGGGCACAGTGGCTCATGCCTATAATCGCAGGACTTTGGGGGGCCAAGGCGAGCGGATCACCTGAGGTTGGGAGTTTGAGACCAGCCTGACCAACATGGAGAAACCCCATCTCTACTAAAAACACAAAATTAGCGGGGCGTGGTGGCGCATGCCTGTAATCCAAGCTACTCAGGAGGCTGAGGCAGGAGAACCACTTGAACCCAGGAGATGGAGGTTGCAGTGAGCTGAGATCGTGCCATTGTACTTCCGCCTGGGCAATAAGAGTGAAACTCCTTCTCAAAAAAAAAAAAAAAAATCTGGCCCCCAGAGACAGTCTACAGTGTTGAAATTCCACTCTACTGCTAATGAGTCTCATGATTTTAGGTAAGTTACTAAACCTAGCTGGGGTCTCCATTGCTTCATCCCTAAAATATTAGACCCTATTTCACAAAGCTGTTGTGAGAATTCAGAGATAACACACATACTAATACAATGTGCTCATTAGCACCCAGCACACAGTGAATGCTCAATAGTCTTACTGCATGGTAACATCCTGCTTATCTGCGTACCGTCTCCATTAAACCGATCTCACTGGGGCGGGGAGTGGATCCTATTTCCTAGCAGAGTCCCAGGACAAGAACTGTGGCTAGCTCACAAGAGCTGAAGAAACTGTTGAATCAATGAATAGATGGACGCATGACTATGTGTAACACATGCAAGGCACTGTGCTCAGGAACACAAGGGCAAGGCGGCCATGCAAACTATCAACTCTAATACAAATGCTAAATAGATGTTCTGGTAATGTGCTGTACAAGCACGATAGAGGGAAAAATTAACTCTGACAGGAAAGTGCACTGAAGAAGAATACTGATGGAAACACAGGAACAAAGACAAAGGAACAAAGATATAAGAGAAAATGGCACAAATATAAGACAAAGAGGCTTAGAATGTATAGTCTAGCATGGGCATTCAGCTAAGTTCACCATCGGGATCCACAGACCCCTTGAAATTGAATGGAAAACTGAGTGAACATGTACCTTTCTAGGGAGGCGGTCCATAGCTGTCTGTTCCTTGAAGGGGTCTGAGGTCCAAAAAGATGAAGGGCCCCTGTGATAGGGTGTTGGTCATGGGATAGGGAGGGCGGAGGGAGAATGAGAAGGGGTCATCAGTGCAGAGTGAGCCCAGCCGGCAGAGGGTTAGAATGCCAGTCAGCAGATGGTGAGCTTCATCACGTGACCATTAATGGGGGTCCTGGGGGGCTTTCAAACAGGGAAGAGGGGTGATCAGATCTGAACTAAGGAAAGAAAATCCATCAGCAGTAGGGACAGGAGCAGGTCAATGGAGGAGTTTAGGGGGAGAGTTGAAGAAGCCAGTGGGAATAAGGACAGAAATTAAAGTTCCCATTTAAGAAGCAGGGAAAAGTCCAAACAAACCCAAGACAAATCTAGTCTCACTAGTGTATAAAAAGAAGAGAAGAACAGACCTGAGAAGCAGGCTGGGATTCAGGTGGAGGAGAGAGGAGATGGCCACGCCCTGGGCTTCCCCCTATCTTAGGATTTGATTTGAGATGGTGAGTTTGAGGAGAAGGCATGACCCTCACGGGGAGGCGCTCTCCCCAGGGGATGCGGGGCTCACCAGGAGATCAGGTCCGGAGCTGTGTGTGGATTCTGACACCCTCTCAGGGCAACTGTGGAAGGGCAACATGTTTCTGAGAGAAGGCCAAGACAAAGACTCCAAGAGCGCCAACAGGGGAAAGAAAATGAAAATTCCAGTAAAGACAACCAAGAAGGAACAGCCACAGAGACAGGAGGCAAACTAGGAACTGGAAGCCCCTGAGGCTGATGGGGGGAAACCCTCATGGTGGTCAAGGCGTCCAGTGATGAGAGAAAACATGGCAAGATGAGCCCGGAGAAGGGGCGACTGAACTCTGCAACGTCCGCAGTGAGATTTTCAGCAGAATCACACAGCAAACCTCATTAGTTCGGGGTCTCATTCAACCTTAGGGACAGATCAAGGATGAGGCCTAAGTTCATTTAGAAAATGCGTTTTTGCAGATAGCACCAACTAACATAATAGGTTCTTAGGAGATGTCTTAAACGTTTAAGACCACAAACTCTCTGATGATATGGTAGAACACGAGACACATGGAGCCAAAATCCCTGGGTTCAAATCTCAGCTCTTTTAAGGGGTTGTGGGGGTGCTGGCGGTTTAACAGGTACAGAGCGTCAGTTTGAGAAGACGAAAATGTTCTGGAGATGGACGGTGCTGGTGGCTGCACAACAGTGTGAATGTGCTTAATGCCACTGAATTATCCACGTAGAAATGGTTAAAATGATAACTTTGATGTTATGTATATTTTACCACACACACGCACAAAAATAACAATAGGCCAGGCGCGGTGGCTCACGCCTATAATCCCAGCACTTTGGGAGGCCGAGGCGGGCGTTTCGCCTGAGGTTGGGAATTCGAGACCATCCTGACCAACATGGAGAAACCCTATTTCTACTAAAAATACAAAATTAACTGGGCATAGTGGTGCACGCCTGTAATCCCAGCTACTCAGGAGGCTAAGGTGGAAGAATCGCTTGAACCCGGGAAGCAAAGGTTGCAGTGAGCTGAGATCACAGCATTGCACTCCAGCCTGAGCAACAGAAGTGAAACTCCGTCTCAAAAAAATAAATAAATAAATAAACAAATAAATGACAACAACTCTAGGAGGAGGTATTATCATCATTTCAGACACAAGAGGAAACTGGGACTTAAAAAGGATCCATAGCTGGTGAAGTCAAACAGCTACTGCACTCCGAGCTAAGATTCAAAGTCTCCGAGCAGCCAGGCACAGTGGTTCACACCTGTAATCCCAGCAGTTTGGGAGGCCGGGGTGGGAGGATCGCTTGAGCCCAGGAGTTCAAGACCAGCCTGGGCAATATGGTGAGACCCTGTCACTATAAGAAAATTAGCCAGGCATGGTTGGGCATGGTGGCTCACGCCTGTAATCCCAGCACTTTGGGAGGCCGGGGTGGGAGGATCGCTTGGGCCCAGGAGTTCAAGACCAGCCTGGGCAATATGGCAAGACCCTTTCTCTATTTAAAAAAAAAAAAAATTAGCCAGACATGGTGCTGTGTGCCTGTAGTCCCAGCTACTAGGGCAGGGCGGTTGGGGGACCCCTGAGGTGGGAAGATCACCTGAGTTCAGAGGGTCGAGGCTGCAGTGAGTCATGATCGCGCCACTGCACTCCAGCCTGGGGGACACCACCCTGTCTCAAAACAAAAACAAAAACAAAATAAGTCTCCAAGGCTTTCACCTCCACCGCTGGACTTTCTAAAACCAAGATGTCAACAGGCCCGGCCAGCAACTGAGGCGGACACAGCGCAAACGGCCACAGGTGTGGGCTAGAGGAAGGTGGTGATTCGCTTTTTGTTTTCTCACAGGCACAATCAGTTCCACGTGCCCCGTCTTGTTAGGCATGTTCTGTTCAGGCCCTAACCCTACCAGTGCGTTCATAGAGAGTGATGCTGTGGACAGGAGATGTCACCAGATCTGCTTCATCCAGCAGACACAAAGCCAGGTTTCCACACCTCAGCTCACATCTACGGCGGGAATTCATCCTGCCCTAGCTCCATTTGAAAACCCCCCTTTCTCAAGTTCATGCCCTTACCAGCTCCACAAGTGAACTCCTCCCTCCCTGTCATCATAGCTGGCTAAAAACTTCCCAGTAGCCCCTCTGTGTCAGGACGGAAAACAGACCTACAAGGTCAACTTAGCACATACCCCTGACACTCTTCAACAGCATGCCAGACTCGGTTATTAGGAAGGGAAAATCCATACCTCTGAATGGGACCGGAAAAGAAAAATGAAATGGCATCAGCAGTTAGCCGAAATGAAGACCTCAGTGGGTTTGGTCACCCATCAAAAAGCTGACCTATATGCAGAAGCCAAACTCCATTCTTGGCTGTATCGACAGGATCTCACCCCAAACAAGCTTTTGCCCAGCAAATTCCACAAAGCTTATCAAGGTTTGACTCCCTTTGTTCCCGTGAAGTGCGAAACACCACCTTCTTGTACACAGGGGCCCTTTCCCACACATTAGTTTACCTTCAATGATGTCCTACATGTAGCCGGTCCCCAAAGCTGTGGAATGAACACAAACCTCACTGTTTAGACAGATATTCTGATTGTATCTGGCTTTTAAACTTTTATTACAAAGCAGGTTGATTGCCACTGACTTCATTTAGTTCCACTTGAGGTGCTGAGCAAAAGACGGATCTCTCAGTAAATACTAGCCACAAAATAAGAATCCCCTACCACCTACACACACCAAAAGCACAATCCTCAGAAAAGCATGATCGCATGGTGCAATTGGAGAAGATTTCAGCCCCACGGCTTTGGATTCTATTTTCTGGATAAATAATTACTCATTTTCTAATTAAACAAACAATCAGTAGAAAGCACAGCCTGAGAAACTGCGTAGGTGTCCACCGTCTCCGCTCTGCTGAGATAGTGCGACAAATGATGCTAACTCGGGGGTGAACAAGACGTACTTGGCTCCTACTGTTTGCACAAACTGATACAACCACACAGCCCAGCGTTTACAGTACAGCTCACTCCAAACATGAAATGGACACCTTTAATGATTGACATCCCAAATAAGTAAACAGTTCCTTTAGATGAAGGCCAGATTTCTTGGACTTGGGGAAAAAAAGAGAGCCGGCCAGTGAATATACTGAAGGTAATTTTGTTTATTTTTGGGTTTGTTTTGTAGGACCACTGCAGAAGGTCCCAGCCAAAACTGAGTCAAAGACAGTGACCTACATATTTCTGGCTGCTTTCTACTAACGTTCAGTGTCTTTGTCTGTATACGTTCAGGGACACGAAGCAAAGCAATGACCTTTATAGATCGTGTGCTAAAATCTGCTGGTTCCATTTGGCTAAGCAAAGTTAACGTTTACTCTTTTGAGTTTATACTGGTAAAAGAAAGTGGATAGCTAGAGAACACTAGAGGAATCTCCCCACACTAGATAAAGGCAGATGGTACACGCGTCTTGCTCCTGCTCTACTAATAGCATCCAAATATCTCTGCAGTAGGATGTGTCTGCAAGCACAGGCTATTTTAACATTCATTCATGTAAACTTCTTATTCATTTCATTCACTCAATAAATATTTACTGCGCGCCAGGTACTATGGATACAGAGAACATAAAACAAAGTGCTGCCCTCATGGAGCTTACATGCTAGTGGGAGGGTGGAAACAGGCAAAACGAGTCATGAAAACAAATAAGAATTTCATAGAATTCTAAGTGCCATAAAATACTGCCAAGGAACAGAAAGGATAAATGGGGTGTGCAGCGGGAGGAGGATGGGGTATTTTGCTGGCCAGTCAGAAAAGCCCTCCTGAGGTTATATTTGAGCTGAAACCACACAAAGATCGCAGAAGAGCAACCAAACAGAGGGAACAGCAAATATAGTGATCCTGGGATGGAAAGGAATTTGGCCAATATGGTGGAGCAAACAAAAGGGACCAGTGGTAGCAAAGGAGATGAGACTCAGGCGGGCAGCACCCCACACGGCCTTGCAGGCATGGTTAGGGACTCCTGACTTGGTTGTACTTGCAAAGGAGTCTCAGAAATCAATAAAAAGCTACAAATTAAAATACGAATGTATGTATGAGGTCAGCAAACATGATACGCTTAGGATTGATCATTTGAGCAACATGACTAAAAGCAAGGAAGTGAGCTTCAGATAAACACCATTTGTACAGCACCCTAGGGCTTACCACGAGCTTTCACAACATCATCTCATTCGGATGTTCAGACTGGGGCAGTGAAGTCAGAGGTTAAGGACAAGCAATAAAAAGAGCTCCTAGCTCTTAATTACTAAGAAACCAATTCATCCCGTCTCCAAAGTGGTTAAAGAGGAAAACTCCAGAGACCATAGATTAAAAGAGGTGGCTTTAGCGTTCTTCTCCCTCTGAGGACGTCAAATAATCTCTCTAAAATGGCTTAAGATGCAGAGCCCAGGAGTGCCAAAAGCCCAGCTCAACCAAAAGAAAACACAGCTACCATATTAAATATAAGACATGGGCATCCTTAATTTTCCATAGTGATTAGTCCTAATGAAGCCATAAAGATCATGGCTACGATCTTCTAGAACATTTTTTTTTTTTCCCCTGAAAAGCCTTTGCATCCCAATGCCAATAAGCTCATTGGGCCTAGATTGCTCCAATCGCTGCCTTTCTAAACTGGCCTCCCTTCCACATCCACCCTGACAGGCTAGGCTCCCTCAAATACTTTTCTCCCCATAAGATTTCTGACCTCCAAAATTTTCCCACTGAGCCCTCCTCCAGAATCAAATCCTCACCTGACCTCATGACCCGCATCAACCTTCTTTCTCCCATTGCTTCTACCCCGTTCTGCACTCCAAAGACCCGTCTCCTCACAGTCTTGCATGGGTACCAAGCTAGACACCATACCTCGAATGATGGGGCCCCTCTTGCTAGGCTGTCCTCCCTCTTTCCATCCACTTGGCGAGTCCTCGATGGCCAGGAAAGTCATGACTCTCTCAGGGATCCTTCCTTCACTAGTCTCGCCCTCCCTGGCTGCCTTCTACTCTAAAATTGCACGGCATACACAGCAACCCCCAAAGTTTCTCTAAAGGAAAGATAACTTTTCTGAAGATGACCAAAGTGGAGACGGAGTGTTCCAGGACATTCCTATTCCCACCGGGTGCCTCAAACACTGGAGAAGGATTCATGGCAAGAGCAAATTAGTTCAAGATGTCCCGATTCAAGTTTGCAAACAGTGGTTACTGGACACCTGACTTCATCTAGACAACAGAGCAATACCAGACACTTAAGAACACAGCATTCTGCCCCAGGAAACACATACCGTGACCAATATCCATTTCCTTTATCAAAATAACTTAGGGAGAAGAGATTGAGAGTCTGTCCATAAACACACTATGATCAATACTATTTGTGTAGGCAAGGTAAAAGCTCAATTTTTGCCATATTCAGTGACCATCAGGAAATTTCCCAACCAATGCAACTCACACAAAGAGTGCATGTTTCCATGCATAGCAAGTACTACTCTGTGGAAGTTTTAGAAAAATCCAGCAGCGATATCCATAGAGATATCAGTTGGAACGCATGCTTCATAATTTCTAAAGGAACAATAATTAAGAATGTAATTTTTTCAGCATTTGTGAAGTACTAAGATACAGCCAGACTATAAAACATACAAAGACAGTGTTAACACGTTAATATTATTTTTGTTCACTTAAAAGTACAGAGAAGGGGCCGGGTGCAGTGGTTCACGCCTGTAATCCCAAAACTTTGGGAGGCCAAGGCGGGTGGATGACTTGAGGTCAGGAGTTCGAGACCAGCCTGGCCAACACTGTGAAACCCCATCTCTACCAAAAATACAAAAATTAGCCAGGTGTGGTGGCATGTGCCTATAATCCCAGGTACTTGGGAGGCTGAAGCAGGACAATCGCTTGAACCCAGGAGACGGAGGTTGCAGTGAGCCAAGATCACACCACTGCACTCTAGCCTGGGCAACAGAGCAAGACTCTGCCTCAAAAAAAAAAAAAAAAAAAAAAAAAAGGGGGGGAAAGGGCTGGGCACGGTGGCTCATACACGTAATCCCAGCACTCTGAGAGGCCAAGGTGGGAGGACTGCTTGAACCCAGGAATTTGAGACTACCCTGGATAACATGATGAAACCTCATCTCTACAAAAAAATTTTTTTTTAAATAGCTGGGTGTGGTGGCATGCACCCATAGTCCCAGCTACTCAGGAGGCTGAGGTGGGAGGATCTGCTGAGCCAGGAAAGGTGAAGCTGCAGTGAGCTGAGATTGTGCCACTGCATTTCAGCCTGGGCAACACAGCAACATCCCATCCTAAAATAAATACACATATGCACAGACACACACACACACACACACACACACACACACACACACACACACATATATATGGAGAAGGAAGAAGGGCATGAGGAAGAAGAAATGTGACCTCTCATTTATTCTCCAGGAAAGACAGCCAAACCCCAGGAACTGAATCTTGCAAGCTGGGAGGATTTCCTTCAGGGTCACCCCAAGCTTGCAAATGAAGTTTCCGGATGTTCTCGCTGGACTAGTGCACTACATTAGGAAGGTGAGCTGCGTTTTAAAGTGGCCCTGAAATACATAATGACAGCACAGGAGATACAAAGAAGGGAAAGCCACATAACATTAGATAAGATACCACACTCACTTTCACAGCAAATCTCCCTCTCAGAGAAAATCACTCCCTAGCCAGGAATGGTGGCAGGTGCCTGTAATCCCAGCTACTAGGGAGGCTAAGGCAGGAGAATCGCTTGAACCCAGGAGGTGGAGGTTGCAGTGAGCTGAGGTCGCACCACTGCACTCCAGCCTGGGTGACAGAGCAAGACTCCGTCTCACAAAAAGAAAAAAAAAGAAAAAAAAAATCACTCTTAACGAGTGCTACCTGCACGTGGAGTAAAAGCTGGTCACGAGCACATGCATGACCCAGATGTGGTGCCAAGGGAGCCGAACCCACAGCCACCATTCCAAAACCCTGCGTAAAAGTCCCCAGGGGAGGTGGAAGAGTGAGAGTTGCTCTCAGCCACTCCACCCTGTGCTATTTTAAGCACCATGACTTCATTCTTGTTTGTTCTGAAGCAGCACAGATGGGCCGCGTCAATTTATGTTACTACAAGAAGAGAAGGAGCCCCAGATTCAAAGCTGCACGTTTCTCTTGCCTTGTGTTAGGGCATCCTGAAGCTGGAACTGTGGTGTGTCGAGCAGAGGAAAGCACTATTTCTTTTTTTCCCCCTCTCTTTTTCAGAAGCCTAAGAGTATTTCACCAACGTGGCCATATTTCACGGAACCAACAGCCAGATCTACCTGAAAAATGGCACAAGGTGAGTTGCTAAAAAAGCCACCGAGCCTTTGCAGCTTTGTCAGTGCCACCCAACTGTGAAATCCGTGGCCCTTGCTCCAGACACAGGAAGGGTCCTCCTCCTCAGAGAGCAGGAGACAGGGCAGGGCCAGTGATCCAAGCTGCAGCACGATGCAGGGTGGAAGGGGGCTCCAAGTCACGTCTCATCTGGCCACCTAGGAGGGCACAGGGCTTTTCCCTGAACCTTTCCAAGAAACTTAAAGAACCAGACTGTCTAAGGGGCAGGCACAGAATATATTATTTTTTTTTATTATTTTTTGAGATGGAGTCTCGCTCTGTCGCCCAGGCTGGAGTGCAGTGCCACAATCTCGGCTCACTGCAACTGGGTTTTGAACTAGGTAGAGGTGGTCATTATCGCACACTATGAATGCACTAAATGTCACTGAATTACTCACTTTAAAATGATTTTGTCTTATGTCAATTCCACTTGAATTATAAAAAACACTTCAATTATAAAATATGCATAATCTGCATCAGCGTCACTATATATGGTACACCCCACGCATTGCCAGGAGCTGTCAGCCTTGATGTACTTGGTCCGCCTCCTGCTTCAAGCAATTCTCCTGTCTCGGCCTCCCAAGTACCTGGGATTATAGGCACACGCCACCACACCCGGTAATTTTTGTAGTTTTAGTACAGACAGGGTTTTGCCATGTCGGCCAGGCTGGTTTCAAACTCCTGGCCATAGGGATCTGCCCCCCTCAGCCTCCCAAAGTGCTGGAATTACAGGCATGAGCCACCACGCCCGGCCAGATTGCATTTACTAAACTTCTCCCAGGCACTGCACAATCTGGTTAAAAACTCCCAACAATCCTACGAGGTAAGTCCTCTTATCATTCTTTATTTTTTGAGTCAGAGTCTTGCTCTGCCACCCGGGTTGGAGTGCAGTGCAACACACTGCAACCTCTGCCTCCCAGGTTTAATCAGTTCTTCTGCCTCAGCGTCCCAGGTAGCTGGGATTACAGGCGCGTGCCACCATGCCTGGCTAATTTTTGTATTTCTAGTAGAGACGGGGTTTCACCACATTGGCCTGGCTGGTCTCAAACTCTGGACCTCAGGTGATCCACCCACCTCGACCTCCCAAAATGCTGGGATTACAGGCATGAGCCACCATGTCCAGCCCTCTTAACATTCTTGCTCTTTCTATTTTGAAATAGAGAAAGCCAGCTCCAAGAAGTCAGGAAATAACAAGGCTGAACTAGCCTCCGCTTCATGGCGGGTATGTCGAGGAGCTTTGCCTGCCCTCCGAGGGGCAGACTAGAAGCTTCTCTTGGAACATTGATCCTTCACTAGTCTACCCAATGTGTCAGCCTCCCCTGCCAGCAAACGCCATGTAGAAATAATGAATAAAGATGCATGGAAAACAGGAAAACCCAAGAGCCAGTCCTACAACTGCCACTTCCCAATGACTTGGCCTTGAGCAAGTTCCATTGCCCTTGAGCTCTGTTCAGGTCGCCTGTGTGTAAAGGTGTGCTTTGTTCTCCCTCTAACACAGGGTTGGGGACCAAGTACATCAAGGCTGACAAGTCCTGGCGATGAATAGGGTGTACCATATATAGTGACATTGATGCAGATTATGCATGTGTGTGTTTTATAATTGAAGTGAAATTGACATATGATGAAATCAATCATTTTAAAGTGAACAATTCAGAAGCATTTAGGGCATTCATAATGTGAGTAATGACCATCTCTACCTAGTTCAGAAACATTTTCATTGCCCCAAAATAAAACCCCCATGGCCACTAAGCAGTCACTCCCCAATCCCTACTCTCACCAACCTCTGGCAACCTGGAATCCGCTTCCTATCTCTATGGATTTACCTATCCTGAGCATTTCCCCATAAGTGGAATTATATGATACGAGACCTCTTGTCTCTTGACTTTCACTAACACGTTTGAGGTTCATCCAAGTTGTAGCATCTGCACTTCATCCCTTTTTATGGTTGAATAATATTCCATTATGTACATACCACAATTTGTTGATCCATTCATCCAGTAACGGGCAGCTGGGATGTTTCTGCCTTTTGGTTATCGTGAATAATGTTGCTGTGAACACTCATGTAGCGGGTGACGTCTTTTAAGGCACTTTCACATTCCATTCTAACAAGTGTGTGAGGTAGACCCTGGTCATATGAATGGCGTTTGAGTTGTGCTTCCTTCCTCATTAATCCATCACTTTCTAATCTCACTCCACTTTTATAATAAGAAAACAGCAAAGAACTTCTAAGGCTAAGTCAGGCACATGAAGAGTTTGTGAAGGAATTAAAAGGTGTTCATGAATGATTTGATTTTTAAAAATTAATAACTCAGAATGTGTAATAGGACTGTCTCAAAACTGGACGTTATTCCTAACATGCATGGAAAATGCAAAGACGGTATTAAAGACTAAATTCTTTAAAAAGTAAAGACACTGCAGGGACATAGAAAGAAAAATGATACAGGAGAGAACAAAAGCAAAGCTCTTCATCTCCAAATCTTTGCCATCTAATTAAGTGACCAGAACACTCCGACCTTTCTTTGAACAGAGCCATTTTTATCAAGTCAAGATTTCACGACCATCCAAAGACTTTCAGCTCAAAACCTCACACGGACAGACGCAAATGTGAGGCAACCAGGCCAGCCTTCTGCTGCTCTGCTACAGCTCTGGCCAAATGAAAGAACGCGCTCAAATCTAAACTCAGGCAATGGAGAGTCTAATGTTGTCAATATCAATATTGTCACTGTTTGCTTCCAAGACAACTCCTCAGCAAAACAAAGAGTCTCAACTCCCTCTAGGTGCTAAGAATCTTCAAGTGTCAAGTGAAAAGGTCTCCGTTCCCTTGAATTCTTTTTTAATCCAAGGTTTGGGGCTTCAAAATCAGTATAAAGTGAGTGCAATCACAGGAGGCTACTTGAAGGGGCAAAATGCAATCTCACCTTAGGAGCCAGGCCTGCCAGACCCAGTCCCATCAATCAGCCAACCACAGGCACAAAACACACGCTGATGAAAAGGACTTGGCACGGTGCATTGTGTCATGTCCAATACTCGTCATTGTATACATAATAAAGTCAGTCAGATGAACATTCTCATACTGTGTTCCCCATGTGATGCAAAAAATAAAAAAATTGGACTATTGAGACTTTCAAAGGCACACAGAAAAAAAAGGGAGTGCTAAGCCTGTGAATTATCTGGCTGGAGAAATACCAAAGTCCTCCTTCTCATAGTCTCCGCGATCACCAATTGTTCATTTCCCCCCTTTTGTCTTCCCCAGTCAAGACTCTCAATTCCGGGGTACGCAAATCAGGAGGAGGCAGGGAGAAATTTTTTTTTCCATCTTGAACACTTAAATTTTACTAAAGGCAAGGAAAGGGTAAGAGGAAATATATTTTCTACCTGTACCTCCACACTCCTAGCCCTTCCCTCCCAAGGTACTTTGCTTTAAAGTGAAATCAGGGACATTTTGCCAGGAAAGGTCATTTAGTAAACATGTCAGGCTTTGAGGGCCCTTTGGTCTCTGCTGTGACTACTCACCTATGCCACTGTAACACAGAAGTAACCACAGACAAAACCCAAACAAATGGGCTGTGTTCCCATAAAACTTTAGGGATGCACTCTCACATTTGAAATTCATGCCATTTTTGGATGTCACAAAACATTACTGTTTTCATTTTTTTTCCCAACTCTTTAATAGTCATTCTTAGCTCATGGGCCAATAGCGGGCTGGATTTGGCCCAGAGGCTATAGTTTGCCTACCCCTTCTTTAAATCATGGATGCTAACTTTCTAGGGTATGGTGTATCTGGTTTTTTTCTTTCTTTATGGGGGAGGGAGGTTTAAAGTTCTGCGTAAACCAGAAAAGAACAAGGCAAGGACAACATTACAACAGCATAATTCAGAAAGAAAATACCTACCCCTGTTCTGTGAATCTCCTTTAGTCATTTAAACCAAATTTAAAGACTCCTTTAGTCACCTGTTGGCAGAGGACCACAAATTTTAAAATGTGCTTGCTTACTGCTAAAAGTTAAATGTTTCATTCCTTTCTCTTCGATAAAAGAAATGCAAGAATAGTTACTCCTATTTTCTGAATCAAATCAGTAAGTACTCACTAGATGCCTCTAATGTGTCCAGTACTGGTCATGCCGCCAGAAAGAAAGTACATCAAAATATACCTTTTCCCGCAAACATTTTGATCCCCAAGAGATTTTAGTGTTATGGTGACAAATTGACACTGATCCCTCCCAAACCATGATCTCAGCTGATCCCCTTTCATCCACTGAATGCATTTTAGAGATGACTTTGGCTAGTGGATAGTATACATATTTATGGCGAGGAAGCTGGCAGAGCAGTATCACAGGAATAATTCCAGACTTAAGATCCCGGTTCCGCTCTTTAGCTCTGTGACCTGGGGAAAACTAATTAGCCTCTCCAAATTCTCTATCCATTTAAGAGCAGACCTAAAAACATCTGTCTCAAATAGCCCCAACACTTTAGTGCAGGGCCTGTGTATTAGTCCATTTTCATACTGCTATGAAGAAATACCCGAGACTGGGTAATTTATAAAGAAAAAGAGATTTAATGGACTCACAGTTCCACATGGCTGGGGAGGCCTTGCAATCAAGGCAGAAGGTGAAGGAAGAGCAAAGGTACCTCAGCATGTGCAGAGGAACTGCCCTTTATCAAACCATCAGATCTTGTGAGACTTACTCACTATCACAAGAACAACGCAGGAAAACCCACCCTCGTGATTCAGTTACCTCCCACCAGGTCCCTCCCACAACACGTAAGGATTATGGGAGCTACAGTTCAAGATGAGATTTGGGTGGGGACACAGCCAAGCCCTATCAGCCTGGTAGGCCCTAATTCATCCTCTCACTCAACAAAGATTTTACTACTACAGTGTACTGGGCTACAAGAGCACAAAGATGAACAAGGTAGACCCAGTCTCTACCATCAGGGAACCTGCAGACCATTCGTTAGCTATTTTCATCAGAAACACACAGGCATGCCTAACACACTCCTTTGACTATAAAACACCTATCCCTTCTTTACTTTCCGCACTACTAGTTCCACTTTAACCTGTAAGTCTGGGGGCAGCTCTGGAGCATGAATTCAGGAGATCCTTGGCATTCAAAGGCTTAAACTCTCATGGTTGGCACTATTCAGAAGTTCGTTGGTCCACAGCAAGTGCTAATTTACGGTTTGGCCAAGACAAGGTCCAAATCCTAGCAGAGGCAAGGTTGTTTTGTGAGGGCAAGTCCTTTAGCTAAGAAGTAAGCCAAGCCTAGCGCTGGCATCTCAACTCAGGTTTGTTCTCTTCATTTAACCGAAGGTTTTATTTAATCCTCGCAACTGCTCTAATAGGAGGGTATGACCATCCTCACTGCCGTCGCACACTGTAGTAGCTGCTTAGCATTTGAAAATTCACAAGGGTCTTGTGTTATCACCCTCCAACGCTCATGGTCTAGGCAGTGGTATCTAATTCTGGCTATACTTAGACCCACCTTGGAAGCTTTAGAACATACTGATGCCCAAGTCCCATCTCAGATTAGTAAAATAGTCTACCAGGGAGTAAGGCTCAAATATTAGGACTTTTAGAAAGTTATAGATATTAAGGTGTTGCATGCACTCTCTTACATTCTGGACAGTTGGCTCTAGTGGGCCAAAATCTTTGCCTCATCTGCTTCTAGAGCCCTTTCCAGAAGCCAGCCCAGTCCTCTGTGGAACGTGCTCAGAGCATCTTGGCTACATCAAGGAACCAGCTGCCACATGGTCACAATGAAAAACATGGATATGGTATGGAAACTCCTGTCACCTGACTCATAACCTTCCCTATCCATGCCCAAAATGAACTTCAGAAAATGCGAACACAAGATTTATAGTTTATGAGAATCTTGAGATTTTGCATGTATTTGCAACAAGGTCTAGGAGAAACAGCATTTAAAGCTGCCTAAATCTTTAACAGGAGAAAATGCATACAATGCACTGTATAGACTTTAATGAGGACACCCAACAGTTACCCTCAAACTGAATTATTCTCACGTACCCACTAGTTTGGGATTTAATTAAAATCTCCTTTAACCACTGCCAAGACATTCTTTAAACTTAGTCTTTATTACCTTCTCCAGAATGTTTTTCTAAATACTAGGGTGAGCAAAATGTTAAATCAGGTTCTCCTGATCATTATGTATGTATTAAACCCTTGGAAACACACAGGGAAAGCTAAGACTCCTATCCGTTTCAGTGTTCAATACATGAAGCATGAAAGGCAGAATGGTTCTTCAAGATGAGATGTTTAAATGGCAACTTCTTTCTCACTGGATCAGACCACACATGTGGAACACAAGGGCTTGTCTAAGCAGGACAACTCCATCGCAGGGGCTCAGGAATTAGATATTGAGAAAAAGTACTAGGTAAGATCAAGAGTCAGGCAGCCTGGGTAGGGAAGGGCATGAGTCATCCGAACGGGGTCCTCGTCCCCTCCAGGTGTCAGAGCTCCAGGGGCCACGGCCAACCAGAGCTGCTGCCTCTGCTCTCAGCTAACAGTGGCTAAGAAGGAAGCCCTAGGCAGCTGAGTCCCGGGGAGAGCACACTAGGAGGGGCATCACCCCAAGGAGAAGGTGGAAAGGATTATAGGAAAACACAAAGGTTACCTGTGTGCCACAAGGAGGGGCTTCAGGTTCCAGCCTCCAATATAACATTTCTACAGTATGAATAGCATATAATGTACCTATTATGCCAATATTAGTATTGGCATAATATATAGTATTATAATACTTCTATTACAGTCATCCCTTTCAAAAAACACCCAGGTGGTCCTGACTTCCAATGGACTCTAAATAGAGAAACTTACACGTGTCAGAGAAAACTCACTGTTGCCAACTGGTGTTTCTATAGGTACGAATGAAGGACACTCCTCTTAGGCAAAACAGGTAAGGCTTTGAGGAGCTGTCACATCTACCCAGCTGCTTTGAGGTCATTGCTTCTCTGCATTTTATGTTACCTCAGGCTCTCCTCCTAGGGCAGGATGGTTCAGCAAGGTCACCAAGACCCTACTGGCCAGAGTGGGGCTTTCTTTAGACCACAGGAGAGGAGCTCCTTAATCACCTCTAAGCAAGTTAATAATCTGTTCAGGGCCACCTGAGGATTAAGTGGCATAGCCCAGAGTAGAGAGGGTCCCCCAGCATGAACGAGACTCCAATGTCCTAGTGTCAGAGGCAAAAAGGAAAATTACAGAGCTCAGCTTCCTCCTAAGTGAAAAGCTGAACTTTTAAAACCTTACACAAATGTGTCTATGGAGTTGAAAACAACAGAGGGAAGCTGTGACATTAAAAAAAAAAAAAAAAAAAAAAAAAGCAAATGATGAACTCAAGTAACATATCTTCCACTCAGCATCCCAGCGGCAGAGAGAAATGCCAACCTCAGGACTCCCACATGTGTTTTATGCTGAAGGAGCTATTTCAAGCAGGAAAGGTTCTGCTTCTATGCCATTCCCAGTTTCTGTTCTGTTTTGTTTTGAGGTATGTCTTTTTAAATATCCACAATAAAAATGTAACCATCCCAAATATATTTCAATGATAGAAATACATGACCACTGCTTAGTTTAAATCAACACTACCTCTCTCTCAAAACTGCCTCCTGGCTGGGCACAGTGGCTCGTGCCTGTAATCCCAGAACCTTGGGAGGCCGAGGCAGGCGGATCACTTGAGGTCAGGAGTTAGAGACCAGCCTGGCCAACATGGTGAAACACCGTCTCTACTAAAAATACAAAAATTAGCCGGGTGTGGTGGCAGGCACCTGTAATCTCAGCTCCTCAGGAGGCTGAGGCAGGAGAATCACTTGAACCTGGGAGATGGAGGTTGCAGTGAGCCGAGATCATGCCATTGCACTCCAGCTTCAGTGACAAGAGCAAAAAAACAGCGTCTCAACAAAACAAAACAAAATAAAACAAAACAAAACTGCTTTCTACAAAGATTACTATAACTGATAACAAGCCCAGAGCATAGTGCCTGACACATTTGTATGTGCTGATAAACACTAGCTTTCCTGATTCACATGAGCTAATGATCGAAGGCTACTATGAACTAGGCACTGACAGCTCTCTATACACCTTCTCAAACACTCGACACACAGCCTACAAAGGTGCTGTTATCACATCCAACTTACAGATCAGAAAACAGGTACACAGAGCTTAAGGCAACTTTCCAAAGGTCACACTGCAAAAAAAGAGTGCAGGCTGGGATTCAGCTCAACTAAAGGTTCTTAAACAGCAGCCATGCAACTTCTTACCTCTAACAACAGGGTAGCCCTTGCGCCAGAATAATTTACCATCTTTTCCATTTTAAGCTAAAGCCATTTTGGCGGTTGTTTTTAAGTGAAGTCAGAGCAGGGTGGGGACACTGGTCATCAACGTGTGCCCATCCTCATCTTCAACAGCCTCCCCCAGGCTGTGCTCAGCTCTATTTGCTAAACAGCAGGTCCCTGGGGGTTGCATAACCATCAGCAGCAAAGCAGCTGAATCCAAAACTAATAAGGCTATCCCTTCAACGCTTCTTCTTCACCTCGGGCAAATAATCCAGCAGTGCACGAGGCCACAGGTGTGAGGGAAGGCAGAGACAGGAGACAGGCCCCATTCCAGGAGAGTAAGCCTTTGGATCTGAGCCTCACCGAACCGGCAGGCTCTAGCCTACAGCCTCCATTCCTGCAGGGTGAGAATACAGTAGACAGGAGGTCAAAGTGGCCAGTCTGGCTCTCCTGAGGCAGAAGGAAGCCTGGAGTCATCAAGGGGAGACCACGCTGCTGAATGGGCCAGTGGCTAACTGCAAGGGCAGCTCAGGGCAGCTAACTGAAACCAGCTCCTACTTCAACGAAGGGGAACTGGGTGGAGAAGGAAATGACCCAGTGTAGACATTTTACTTACAGCACACACAAAAAGCACATGCCTACGTATGATGATGATGGGATATGGCATTTCAATCCAAATTTATACTAAATATCAAAGAAAATCAGGGCTTTTCTGAAACCAAAACACATTTTTAACCACGTTCTTGAAGAAAACAAAAATGGATGGGCTCTGAACCAGGTATAACCATTTTGTCTTGCTTTTTGAACGTTGACAAATGATCATCGCAGCCCTTCCTTCCCCAATCTATGACCTTTTCAGACCATCTTGGTTCCTCTCCTGATGTTTCCTAAAGTAGTGAAATGACAGTACATTCAACTGTCTGGCCCCATTTTGTTTCCATGTGATTTAAACCTGATGTTTAATGTCACAGCACTTCCATTTAAAGTAAGCAAAAAAAAAAAAAAAAGTTTCTTACACACAAATGTTTTAATGTTTAATGTTTAACATTTGGTTAAAAAGGAAGCGGCCCGTGATTTTAAAAAAATGATATTTAAAAAAAGGAAGAAAAACAATGACCCCAAAATCCTCATTCAAAGAATTGTGAACAGAAACAAAGCCTTACAATAGCCTGCAGTACTCTATCAAATACTAGCTTTATGTGTATATATATATACGTATATACACATATAGATATGTACACATATATATAGATATATGTACAGGCAAGGATCCAAACTTAGTAGGGAATTTCCAAGAGCGTCGGCTTCTCTGACACCCTGGAGAGAACTCAGAAACACAGGTCCCTCTCCAGACTAGAAAACCCCAGCCGGAGGCCAGAGGTGGGACACGCCCTAGGAAGCATCCAGACACACAGAGTGGAACAACACAAGCTTTCCAACACGAAGGAGCCCACTGCCATATCTAAATCTGGCCGCAAACCTGTCAAGACACAGGGTGGGTGGAAACATCAGAAACTATCTTACTAAGATGGTCAACCGACGGCTGAGCAGACACACTCAGGACCAAGACCCCATGACACAGCAGTTAAAGGCTCTGGAATCGGAGCCCAGTTGCAGCCTCTTCCAGTGTCGATAAGTTACCAAGTGGATGGTGGTGAGGCCATAACAAGCCGGTACCCACACGTGGTGGGGGCTCTGACGCCACTCCCATTACCATTATCAAACCAAGGAGAGCGAAAAAGTGACCTGGGCCATAGGATTCTTAAATACTGATCATCTGAACAAACAGAATCCTCCCTCGGACAACAGCAGAGCAGCACAACCATTTGGTCTGCAGCCACGTCCAAAACTTGGAGATTGCAAATGTACCATCAGAGTAAAGACAGCCACAGGATAGCAAGAACCTTTCGTTATTTCTTTTTTTCTAGACAAATGAACTGTAAGCTACTTTGCATTCCTTTTAGTTTCTTATTTTTTAGTATCTGATACCACGGCCATTAAAAACAATCTCTAAAAAGTCTTTGTTGCTCATCAGAATGAGACAGCTGGGTTACTGGCAGGAGGAAATGTTCAATCTTGTCATTTTGCAAAGGAATTCATATTCATAATTAATGACGCTTTTGTCCATGCCAGAAGGAAAATCTAAAGGCTCAACTATGCTTAAGTAAATTCTATCCAAGCCAACTGCAATACAGTTTTATAAATTATAGAGCAACAGAAAAGAACAAGATTTTGTGAGTTGCAAGCATAAAGAAAAGAAGTAACGACAAGGCGGCCATGTTTCAAGGAAGCAATGAGATTAGAACGTTCATTTCTAAAAGGATGGGTAGATTTTCCTTCTCCCTCATAAAAGCAGCAGTAATCGAAAACTTCAACATCCTAAGAAAACGCATATATTTGACCTGCTACATGTATTTGAGAGATTTAATAACACTTTGTTTGTGAGTGTGCCACACAGATAGCACCGGGTTCCATCACTGGCTCCAAATGTCAACTAAAGATAATGAAGAGGGGTGCAGATAAGCTACAAAGTTAGCTTTTGTTTAAGAGGTATGTCTATGGAGATGCTGGGAGATAAGTAGAAAATCCCTTAAATAAACGCTAGTGAAACATCTCAAAGAAATGTCCTTAAAGATAACTGTGCCCGTCACATAGCCATTAGATAGATAAATGTGCGTTCAAGTAGAAACTCATTCCATTCATTCAAAGAAGATTTATTTGGCCCCTACTATGTTAGGGGCTAAAGCTATAACAATAAAACACAAAACAGTGCCAGAGGCTGGGAAGGGTGGGGACAGGGAGTAACTACTTAATGAGTATGAGATTTTGTGTGTTTTTCTCATAGTAAATAAATAAATATAAAACAAGAAATTCACTATTTTAATTAACCATTTCTAAATACACAATCCAGTGGCATTAAATATATTCACATTGTTGTGTAACCATGACCACCTCCATCTCCAGAACCTTTTCATCATCCTGGTACAGGGCTTTCTTTCATGGTTTTGGAATGGTTTGAAAACGTTTTGGAATTAGATGGGGTGGTGTTACACAGCACTGCAAAAATGTCCAAAATGTCACTAACTGTTCACTTAAAAATGGTTAGTTTTATGTTACATGAATTTCACCTCAATGAGAAAAAAATAAAAGAAAGGAGCCCGGATGCAGTGACCCGCACCTGCAATCCCAGCACTTTGGGAGGCCAAGGTGGGAGAATCTCCAGACCAGGGAACAGTTAACATACAGTACAGGGATACAACAGCAAAGCCCAGATTCTGAGCAGAGCTCTCGGGGGCTCCCAAGCCCCTCAAGGAGGAAAGGCGTCCTGGAGGAGAGACCGCCTGAGATAACCTTGGAGGGTAAGTCAGAGCCTGCAGGTGAGGGAAGGGAGAGGCCATTCCGAGTGTGCGTGACGCAGGGGAGGATGACATATTCAATACACATGGGGCATGTACTGGGGAAACAGCCAAAAACCCCACATTCATTCAAGACACCATTCATCCCCCAAATCTAATCACAAACCATACAATAAACTAACAATCATTATAATCATACATCACACTTAAAATATTTGTTTAAAATAATAATTATAAAAAATAATTTTAAAATGCCAGAAGTCATTCAGGAGAAAACAGGGACTGAACTGGATCCCAAACAGCTGCAGAAGTTGGAGACAGACAAGCGGGAGGGGACAGGCCACGCGGGGCGAAGGTGGAACCCAAGTGAACGCCGCGTCTCTAAGTGACCAAGGAGCCAGCAGTCGGAAGGTGGCCAGGGACCCCTGAAGTCCCGAGTCACAAGAGCACTGCGACCTCTCATCACAGCTGCCTGGGCTTTACAATTTATCAAATGCTTTCACAACTACGACCTCATTTGACTCCACCATCACCCTGACAAGCAGGTGCAGCAGACCTGACTGTCATCTCACAGACAACAAAACTGAGGTGTGTCCGGCTGTCCTGACCCACCCAGGGCCACACAGCTGTGAGCAGGCAGAGGGGGCCTGCAGCCGCCTCCCGATCCGGCTCCACCTCGCTGAGCCCTCTCTCCATCACGCAGGCAGCGCGACACAAATGGGAACTCAAGCGCTCTGTTCACCCCATTCCTATTCTTATTTGAATTAATCTTCTGAAAACAACAACAAAAGACCTGCATATTTTCACTCCGGGAAATGACCTTCTGGTAAAAAGGAAGCGGTCTTTTTTTTAGTAAGATGTGGACTCTTTATAGAGTTGTATACGTGCAACTTGGCAGAGTAGTCATTTTTCAGATGAAACAATGCATGGACTGTCCAGTTCCTAACATTAGAACTTAGTTATGAATGATTTAAAACCTAGCTTCAATGAACCAAGCTGGTTACAACTGCCTCAAAAAAGGCATAGCCATAGTTTCATTAAATTGCCCAACAAAACCCAAATAGGTCTAGCTTGGTGGTTCTCAACCAGGGCCGATCTCAATACACATTTTTGGATTTCACAACTGAGAGGGGGTAGAGGCTGAGAATGCTGCTAAGCAACCTACAATGCACAGCATGCCCCTCACGACTAATATTTATCCAGCCCCAAATCACAGATTGAGAAGCCCTGGTCTCAATGCTGAGGTGCTTCCATAAACTGATCCCTGAGGTGGGAAGAATGTGGGACCGGAGCCTCACACAGACGAGATACACACTCCAGAAACGAGTGTCTGGCACACTTGGTTAAAATGGCATGCAGCTTCGAAGTTGTGTGCCATTTTAACCAGGTGACTTCAAGTCACCAAGAGTTGCCTCATTTGCAAATGGGGCTCCCACTCCCTTCCTCAACCTGAGATAAGGCAGCTGGCGGGTGAGTCGAGAGCCCCAATAGCAGAGGACCCACAGTTGATGCTCAAGACCGAGGCTGGACTGAGCTCTCCAAATAGCACACTCTCCCGGCACTCGCTTTCTCCAAACACATTTGAAAACACAAAGCCAGAGCGATGGGCATCATCTAAATAAGGGTGGAGGCAATTACTATCCTCCAATCTCATTAAGCAGGAGTCCATATACCTGCATGGAAACCAAGGCTTGGGATCACTGTCGTCTCCCACACAGACATACTGTGGACAGTGACCGGCAGGACCACCTGGACCACTACAGGAGGTTGGGTGGTGCGTTTCCATGGCTCATATTTCCTGCAGTTCCAGCACAAGCAACACATCTTGCACTTGGGCTTAAATCGTATTATCCAAATGAAGTATCACTCTCCTAATCAGCATCCGCCTTTAAGCAAGCACAGATGGCAATCACGTGCTTAAGTGGCAACTCAAAGGCTGAAATCCGGGCAAGCTCTCCCAGGCTCTCGGATCTGGTTCTGTGAGTGGGTTCTGAGAGAGACAGGGGTCAGGAAACACAGGATGACAGGCACACGCAGAGAGCTCAAGGTCTTTTGTCTGCCCTCAAGCCCTTCTGGTGAACCAAATGGACGCCACCAGAGCCAGCAGATGAATGCCCTTGTCAGCCTCGCAGGCCAGTCATTCTCAAACAGAAGCCTGTGGATCAGCAGCACAGGAAGAAGAAGGTTTACTGTCGCCTCCACAATTCTTTTGTATTGTATCAGATCCTTTGGCCATCTTTGAGACACTGTGCACTGTCCTACTTCTGACAATCACATTAAAAGGGCACGTACTAAAGGTCCCTTTCTGTCTTAGCAGAAACAGTATTTTTTCATTTTACTTGTAATCAATCAGCTTTGCCCCCTTTCCTGATTTTAAAGGCAGGAATAAGCAGCATTGTATTGAACTGTGAAATGCGCTCAAATGCGGCTCTAAAGGGAAGTACCACCCGGGCGGCTGGATATTAGTTTCCATGGTAACCGAGGTCCCTGGGCCCTAGCACACACAGCAGGAAATGCTGCAGATTACCACAGCAGTGTCTTTTACTAGAAATAGGAGTTCCATGGCAATTGTAAACATTTGGGAATCAAAAAACGTGTATTTGTGTGTGCGTACATGTGTGCGTGTGTATGTGCATAAGTGTACGTTGTGTGTATATATGTGTATGTGTACGTTGTGTATGTTTTGTGTGTGTATGTGTATATATGTGTGAACATGTGTATGTGTGTATGTGTACATGTCTATATGTGTATGTTGTATGTATGTGTACATGTGTGTTGTATGTATCTTGTGTGTGTGCATGTGTGTGTATATGTATGTGTGTACGTGTATGATGTGTATGTATACATATGTGTACATGTCTATGTGTGTATGTTGTGTATGTTGTGTGTACATGTGTGTTGTGTGTATATTGTGTGTATGTGTATATGTGTGTGTACGTGTGTGTATGTGTGCGTGCAGATGAACTGAAGGCAATGTAGATGAATTGAAGCCTCATTATTCTTACAGTTAAGAAGCTTATGTCAAATGAAACAAATGATTAAAATACAAGCAAAAATAGCCTCCCCGCTTCCAAAGAGCTAACAGAAAACAAAAATATGTTCCACAGAGAAACGAAGACCCAGAATGGAAGCAGACAGCTGCTTTGGAAACCAGATGACCACGGGTTTCTTATTAACAAACAAGCAAACCAAAATGTCTGTAAACAATCACCGGCTGAGAGCACAGGACAGAGATGTTTTTCACAACCTGTGCCATGTCCTCCTTGAACTCCCCTCACCACGAAACCCAGAAGGCAGAGCTAACAACTGCTTAGGTGGTTTTCACGGGAAATCACGCTACAATCCCCACTCTCCTTCTTCCTAGCTGGGTAAGCTCGGACAAGAGACCTCACTGAGACTCAGTGTCCCTAGTCAAAATGAAAAGGTTGCACTCGATAGTACATGAGCAGAAGAAAAAAAAAATCCTGTATCTTCTTAAAAATGAAAGGCCAGATAGTTACTTTAAAAAAAACAAAAAAACCACTTCCAAGTAGTTCTCACTTTAAGCTTTCTTAAAGTGTGTACAAATCAAATTTATTTAAAATGAGTCAGGAAGATTCACTGCCAAATTCTCGGTGACAGAAGACCTTCTTAGTATTCTATAACTATTCCTTGAGTTATTTTCCAGTAACAACACTTTTCCTACAGCGGAGGACACAAGCGCAGGTTAAAGTGAAAATTTTAGTTCCAAGTAGCTTTCACATCTTGTGCGTGTTTTCTAGCTGAGACTTTTTCAGAGGGAGCACAGAGGAGGCAATCTATGTGGTCTGACTGAACAGATCCGTCCTAGAAAAATACTAGTTTGACAACTTCAAGTGTCTTCAAGTTCACATTTACATTCCACATGGTTATTTTTATCTAAGATGGGCAGAGCAGACCAAACCAAGTTCGTAGCTCTATGGCAAATGATTCGTCACAAGAGAACATTAAAAAAAAAAAAAATTATTGGCCGGGCATGCTGGCTCACGCCTGTAATCCCAGCACTTTGGGAGGCCAAGGTGGGCGGATCACCTGAGGTCGGGAGTTTGAGACCAGCCTGACCAACATGGAGAAACCCCGTCTCTACTAGAAACACAAAAATTAGCTGGGCAAGGTGGCACATGCCTGTAATACCAGCTGCTCGGGAGGATGAGGCAGGAGAGTTGCTTGAACCCGGGAGGTGGAGGTTGCAGTGAGCTGAGAGCTGAGATCGTGCCATTGCACTCCAGCCTGGGCAACAAGAGTGAAACTCCATCTCAAAAAAAAAAAAAAAAATTCTTTGCTTCATCTGCATGAACTAAAATAACTGCATTCTTTCATGAATGCTAATGCTTTACCAAAAGTGACTACAAGGTGTGTGTGTGTGTGTGGCAGTGGGGATGGGGTGGGGTATTAGTTATTAAGCCAAAACAAAAAGCCAATCTATGGGAAGCAAAGGTAAGAACTAGGATGGAAAGAGGTGGGAGAGGAGAGGAGAGGAGAATTGTCAGTGCTTGTATACAAAACGCACGGTGGCTCTGTTAGCTGGAAGAGGGAAAATGCTGAGTAAACCACTTTATTATGTAAACTGCCTAACAACACAAATAACCATGCTGCACACAAATCAACTCAGTCACCCATAAAAACACACATCCTCTCCAACCTTGGACCTTCCTCCCCACTGCCGCTGTTACCGCCGCCACCGCCACCACCACCACCACCACCACCACCACCAAATTCACCAGCATTGGTGAAGGCTGCTGAGGTTAGACAGAGAACAGCATACACGCATCCAGACGTAATTCAAGTTATCATCTGGGGTAATACACTAAAGCCTAATGGGGAAACCCCACTGAATGGGGCAAGAATTTCTCTCTGTTAGGGATAAGATAATCCTGAGCAGGACAGACATGCATGCTTAGGTGTGGAATTTTGATATCCCTCACTATCCCTGCTGGAGGATTATAGAATTCTGGTGACATCCTGCCCTGGGGATCCAGGATATGTTCTGGTAAATGTGGGATTCCGGTGAGTTCATTCTGGGCTAACACATGATGACTGCCCTTTCAAGTGTCATTCCAGGAAGACACGGTTAAAAGCAAATCACTACTGAGGCAGGAACACTGGTTGACCACAATGAACAATTCTCTCCGGCAACTGTTGCTACCCAACCAAAGATCAATAATAAAAGGCCACTTGTCAAATGGGGAACAGTGCTGTCGTCAGGCATCAGTTCTTACATCAAGAAAAGATCGATGGGATTAGAAAGGAGGGATTCGTTTTATCAGCGGTAATGCTAGGTTCACGGTTACAAATCTCCTAAATATATGTACTTGCCCATCAAAATAATCAAACACATAAGCAACTGTAACTCCATCAACTGAAAAACATCAAAAACAAGGTATTTTTTAAAATTTATAAAATAAAAACACTCTGTATAAATATACAGATTCATTTGTTATTTCCAGTCCTTATGTATAGTGTGAGTTGTAAAAATGCTAAAAATGCATGACACTCTACTGTCCTAGGCTCAATACAAAGACTGAAGTTTCATAGAAAGCATACTCCAAAACATGACAGCTTTAAAAATGGAAAATGGTAAGACAAACTTCACATGCCTGGGCCATTTTTAAAAAGATGTTTTATTCATCGCAGATGTATATGACTAAATATATTGTGCTAACAAATTAAAATGACGCAAGACAAATTGAAGTGGCAAAACATCAAAATGATGAAACCTAAAGCAGAATGTACATTTACGAATCCATTTAAAACAATACTTTTTACATCACCTCCTGCTAAGGCAATGGCAGCTCTAAAATCCGTGTATAGAAGGCTCAGGAGCTGGGAAATTTATCTTGAAGCTATGCTTATATAATAACCACAGTTTTTAGCTATGTTGCCTATTATTATAAATATCAACCATTTTTATAGATTTTATTTGTATTTTACGTAAGATTGAGATTATAAAAAGTGTTCAATATAAAAAGTATATGGATACACATACATACATATGTGTACACAAACACACACACATATATATACAGTTTAGATAGTTTCTAGAATTTTTTATTTTTTTTTTTGAGACCGAGTCTTGCTCTGTCGCCCAGGCCGGAATAGAGCAGTGCGATCTTGGCTCACTGCAACCTCCGCCTCCCAGGTTTCAAGCAATTCTCCTGCCTCAGCCTCCCAAGTAGCTGGGACTACAGGTGCCTGCCACCATGCCCAGCTAATTTTTGTATTTTTAGTAGAGATGAGGTTTCACCATATTTGCCAGGCTGGTCTCGAACTCCTGACCTCGTGATCCACTCGTCTCGGTCTCCCAAAGTGCTGGGATTACAGGCGTGAGCCACCGTGCCCAACTGATATGCCTTTTTATTTTTAATCAAATGAAGAAATTTGACTACATTCCTTTATGGTAATATCCAAAGAATTTTCAGTTCCAGACCTGCAAGAAGGGCCTTTTATATGATGTTTTTAATTTGAAAAAAATTGTTTTCAATTTGAGGCTAAAGAGTTTGCTAGGTAGCAATAAGAAGACAGATATTTCAGGTGATAGATACCCCAATTACCCTGATTTGATTTTTTTTTTTTTTTTTTTTTTTTTTTTTGAGACAAAGTCTCGCTCCATTACCCAGGCTGGAGTGCAGAGGCATGATCTCAGCTCATTGCAGCCTCCGCCTCCTGAGTTCAAGTGATTGTCATGCCTCAGCCTCCCAAGTAGCTGGAATTAAAGGCCCTCCAGCAAGCTCAGCTAATTTTTTTTGTACTTTTAGTAGAGCCAGGATTTCGCCATGTTGGCCAGGCTGGTCTCAAACTCCTGACATCAAGTGATCCATCCACCTCGGCCTCTCAAATGATTTGAACTTTACACATTATATGAATTTATCAAAGTATCATATGTACCCCCATAACATGTAGATTATTATTTATCAATCTTTTTTTTAAAAAAAAAAGTTTGCTAGGTAGAAATACTAAGACTCTAATTACATGAAAGAGTTCTGGGCTTGAACACCAAAGTCAATCCAGAAGTTAAAGGCTAGTGAAGTCTCAATTAAACAATCTGGTTAAAATAAAACTCAGGAGCAAACAAGAGCAGTCTGGCTGGAGCCAGGAAACAACCCAGCTGAGAACCCAAATAACCCAGCACCTTCTCCCCTCAGAGGCAAGATTCCCTCCCCTCCTCCACTCTATCCTTGAAGCAGGGTGGGTGCCTTCTACCTAGCTGTCCCTTGCACCAGAGACTTGACCTCAGGGAGGGGTCACCAAGATTCAAATTCTGAACTCCAGGGAGGAATCCTGCCAAGACCCCATCCCAACAGTCCCTTGCCCAAGAGCTGACGGGCTTCCCACCAGGATCCATGAGGGCTGCATGAAAGTGGAAGCTGCTGTTTGTGCACAGTCATTCATTCAGCAGATGGGTCTGCAGCCTGCTGAAGGCCAGATACTCAGCATCTGGGAATGTGAGTTCCTCAGAAAGGAGCAGGCCCTGTTGGAGGTATTTGCAATCTGGTGGGGAAGGTAGTGACAGCACAGCTAGGGGACCCCTCTAACCCCAGCATGTCCCCTGAGGCCCTGAGCAAGGACCCAGTTTACTTCCTGAAGGGAGACAAAGGTCTCACAAGTGATACAGCTCTTAAACCCCCGGGAGATCCGCAGCAGATCCTCATGCATACAAACAGGGTTAAGAGGGGGAGGGCTGGAAAGGGCATTCTGGGCCTGGAATGCACATGTGCCAGCAGATAGGGATCAAGGGTTTTAAGGGTTTCAGCAAACAGTGAGCAGTTCTTCCTGGGTGCAGTTGCCGGCCATGGGCAGGGAGACGCCATTGGACAGGTGGGTTACGGCAAGATGGCAAGAGGCTTTACAGGACAGCACAAACATACCTCACTGGAGAGCAACATCTCCTGGAAAGCTTTTCAAAATTGGAGATTCTGGGGGCTCACCTAGTTATTCTGATTCCATGGGAGTGACAGGGCCCTGAAATCTGTCCCTTAAAGTGAACTTCTTGAGTATCTGTGATGCCTAATGCCAGATCTGGAGACCATGGCATTTACCAAAATCTGTACTGCAAACGTGTAACACATTTGTAAGAACTAAGCCATCAGCAATTTTCTTCATCAACCTCAGTGATCCAGACTCACTGACTAAAGCACATGTCTGTTGGTCCACCCTTCGATGCCTGTCCTAGAAGGTCCAGCGTCCACCTGCCTTCCTCCTGCACACACTCAAGTCTGAGAAGAGGCCTCAACCCAAATGCCCATCTGTACTTTTCCCTTTTTCTCTTCTAACCTTCTCTCTCCATTATCTTTGGCTTAATCTTGCTTCCTCTACTTCCTTTGTCGTCAGAGCAAAAATTGGAAGCTCTAAAGATAATATAGAAAAGGAAATTTACACTGTCCAACTTCATTCATAGTTAATGAGCACCAAGGCAAGATTTAAAACCATAGAATATTAGAGCCAAAAAAAAAAAAGTACTTGTGATCATCTAGTCTCCTAGACCCTTTATAGGTGGGAAAATGGAAGCCCAGAGAAAGGAAATATTTACTCAAGATCACATAGCTGCAAAGGCACAAAGTCAAACCTACGCATCCCAGATCCCAAGCTAGTGGTTACTCTTACTACTGCATATAGACTTTTGTTATTTCAACTACATAGATTATTTTTTGTGCTACACAGATTTTTTTTTTTTTAACGCATTCAGGATCAAAATGGGGAATAACATTTGAACACCTGTAAGCCTGTGCCCTGACACATCAGGGACTTGCGCGGAGTACGGAGTGGATGATACACTCCCTCTTAGTCAGCACTGGCCCATCCTGTCCACTGTGCCATCTGCTTGTGTCAGCAAGGGCCTTTGAAGAGCAGTGTTGTGTGACTCTCCTTTTCATCTGCCTCTGTAATTACTTTTATGGTTTTGAACAACCATCTCAGGAAAGTTTAGATGATAATACATCCAATGCCTGAGGAGGACATTTCAGATTCTCAGAAGGAAGGAAATGGATCCAGGCAGACTAGATCATCTTTAATGTCCAGATTCTTTAAGTTGTTACCCTAAAAAGTAGGCATGATTTTAAGACTGAAAATCAGGATAGCTAGCCTTTATTGAATGTGTACCATGGGCTGGGCTCTGTTCTGAGTGGTTTATGTGTATTAAGTCTTTTTATTCTCACCATAGCCTATGTGGTAGGTATTTATCATCTGTTTCTTAATTTCCTTAATTTTCCTTTTCTTATTTTTTTAAGTAGCCCAGACAAATGCATGCCACTCAGCTCAAACATTCTCAGCTCCTGTGAGAGCCACATGCTGGTCCATTATGGATGTGAAGGAAGCAGAGACTCTGCTCCACAAAGCCTTGGGTTCCATGTCTACCAGATACCTAGAAACCAATTTTTTGTGTCCAATAATACAGAAAATGGTACTTTCATATTTAAAATAAATTGTATATTCATCCAGAGTCTAAAATCAACAAAATATGGAACTCTGCCTAGTGCTAATAATTGGAATTCCATTATAGTTTAATTATTAACACAAATACACACATTATAATATCCACTTACACACTTTCATTTAAAAAACAATGAAAGCAATTAAGTTCTAACATATTTCCACATTCTGTTGAACAATAGGTACATAATGACTAGATTGATTTTGCTCTTATAGTGACTAGTTTGCAAAGTTTTTCCTAAGTAAATTTTATTAATAGCTAGTGCAAAAGATTTCCTATAAAGGACAAAGACCACTCAAAGCTGTTTCCTTTTGGAAACAATATGAGACGCTAATATTTTGGAAACCACAGCAACCTGCTTGCTTGAAATTCTGGGCACTTGCCCAGAAGAGATGTACTTAATAATAATTGTAATTCCCTCCTACCACTTCCATCAAGAGAGACTTAAAAAAAAAAAAAAAATACATGTAAAGGCGCTAAGCAAGGGAGTGAACCAAGGATACTCTTTCTGGAGAGGGTAGATATCAAATCACACACTCTGTTAGAGTCACCGCCTACACCAACCCTAAGCCCAAATCTATTTGCTGCTGACCAAAACAGCTTGAAGCGCTTTTTACAGATTATCATTTCCCTGGTGATCCATACATCATTAAAAATAGATCACTTGTAGGACTCCAAAAGGATATATACTTGGGCATTAATTGCAGCAGACCTTGTAGTAGCAAATACCTGGAGATAACCTAAATATCTATCAATAGAATAATGATTCAGCTGTGCTATATTCAGACAGTGCTATATTCAGAAATTCCATTTGGCCGCTAGAAAGAATCAGGTGGATCTATAGGTACTGGAAAGGTAACTATAATATACTATGCTGTAAAAAGCACAGGAACAATGTTTGTCAGGGGCTACCTTCTGAAAAAGGTCACACAGGTATATTTTATTCCATGTGTCATTCCACATGTTGTGGAAAACTAGTTTTTTGGGTTTTTTTCTCCCAGGCATGTTTGTTTATATATGCAAAAACATCTGTAAATGACACTAAACCCAACTCCCGGGAGGGGCGGGGAGGTGGGGAGGGTAGATTTTACTTTACACACTTACTTCAATTTTTTTTTTTTCTTTTGGACACAGAGTCTTGCTCTGTCGCCCAGGCTGGAGTGCAGTGGTACAATCTCGGCTCACTGCAACCTCCACCTCCTGAGTTCAAGTGATTCTCCTGCCTCAGCCTCTCGAGTAGCTGGGATTAAAGGTGCCCGCCCCTATGTCTGGCTAATTTTTATATTTTTAGTAGAGACAGGATTTCACCATGTTGGTCAGGGTGGTCTTGAACTCCTGCCCTCAGGTAATCCACCCGCCTCAGCCTCCCAAATGCTGGGATTACAGGTGTGAGTCACCACACCCAGCCTACTTATTTCAATTTTTTAAACTAAAGAGAATGTTCTATTTTTAAAATTTTTAAGCAAAAATGAATAGAAGTCACTTCTGATACTTATTAAGAAGGATATTCAAGTTTCTCTTATCTCTGTAAAATATACCTTCTTTCTATCACCCATATACTTTTAGGTCATTTGAGAGTTCTCACACTCCCACATTCAATGAAAATAGTAGTACATACGGATTTTAAACAGAAAGTATCTGGCATCACTAAAAATGATCTGAAATCCAATGGTCTAAAAATATGTCAAAGCAACCGGGTGTGGTGGCTCACGCCTGTAATCCTAGTACTTTGGGAGGCCGAGGCGGGTGGATCACAAGATCAGGAGTTCGAGACCAGTCTGGCCAACATGACGAAACCCTGTCTCTACTAAAAATACAAAAATTAGCAAGGCATGATGGTGGGCACCTGTAATCCCAGCTATTTGGGAGGCTGAGGCAGGAGAATCACAAGAACCCGAGAGGCAGAGGTTGCAGTGAGCCAACATCACGCCACTGCATTCCAGCCTAGGTGACAAGAGCAAGATTCTGCCTCAAAAAAAAAAAAAAAAATGTCAAAGCACGGGTTTGTTCACTATGAGATTATTTGCCTTTGGTGAAATACATCACCCTCCAAACTACTACTCTACCCCCATCACTTCTGCAGTGAGGCTCTTTGGTTTCTTTGTGCACAAATAATGGCTGTTTTCCTTCCCTTCAAAGATGACAATTTCCAGACCCTGCAGTGCCCCGCCAGGAACCATTCTGGGAGCAGCATCTTCAAAATCCCAGGTTCCCACTACAGGAATTTATGGACAATCTGGGGATCTCTTTCCAGTCCATCTATAGGATCCATCCAAGAATTAAACATTAAAATATAAAAACATTATTATCACAGAGCCTCAAACATGCAATGCCAGATATCTAAGTTCCTTAAAACAGTAGAGCAGCTTTCTTAAAAAAAGACATATTCTGGGCCAGGCACGGTGGCTCACGCCTGTAATCCCAGCACTATGGGAGGCCGAGGTGGGCAGATCACTTGAAGTCAGGAGTTGGAGAGTAGCCTGGCTAACATGGTGAAACCCCATCTCTACTAAAAATACAAAAATTAGTTGGGCATGGTGGCACATGCCTGTAATCCCAGCTACACGGGAGGTCGAGGCAGGAGAATTGCTTAAATCTGGGGAGGTGGAGGTTGCAGTGGGCCAAGACTGCACCACTGCATTTCAGCCTGAGAGGCAGAGTGAGATTCTGCCGGAAAAAAAATTTAAAAAAAAAAAAAAAAACCTATTCTAATGGCTATTACAGAAAGATATCAATATGGCTGGCAAGTCCAGTTCCACACACTGCTGAAGTAGAAGAAAATATAAAATGCAATACTATTACCCCTGCAATGGTTTGCATATTAAGTTCCTCTTTACGGCTGTATTTTCTCAAGTTTCTATAACAGACACCCATAAGCTATGGAATTTTGTTAAAGGACTTTTAAAAAGATACTGGATAAGATCCACACCAAGTTGACATACTGGATGAGGAAACCATGGTTCTAATTTCTCTGCTGCATTCTCCAAGGGAACGTTGTAAAACCCTGTTAACTCCCTGAGTGAACTGCTCACTCTTCTATATTCCCCTAGCACTTTGTTCTACAACTATTACCATACCAAACATATTATTTCTATGCTGAAATTCTTTATTTATACATCTCATTTTCCCCACTCAATTGTAAGCCCCTCCAGGACAAGGAAAGTCATATTGCTTCTTGTGGTCCCATGACAGTGCCTGAAATAAAAGGAGTTTGTTCAATGAATGAGAAGCGTTCTTGCTGCAAATTCATTCAAATATTTAATTAAGCACCTGTGATAAATGAGTATCACTGCACTGAAGGTACCCATCAGGTGGTTCGGAGAAACTTTCATGTGCCTGGGAGCAGTCCCCAACACTTGCTCCTACAACCCAAATTTACCAATGTCACCACGACAATGAAAAGAACAGGCCTATAGCTGCCGGTGCAACAAGGAGACCCAGAAAGACAACGCAAAGTAAGAGGCAGGAGAGAGTAGCTGCATTGCAAGGAAAAGGAAAGCACACTCCTCCCTTTGAATAGGGGAACCATCTGTTACTGGTCATGTTGCATGCATTTCTTTTCTTTTCTTTTCTTTTGAGACAGAGTCTCACTGTTGCCCAGGCTGGAGTGCTAATTTTTGTATTTTTAGTAGAGATGGGGTTTCGCCATGTTGGCCAGGTTAGTCTCGAACTCCTGACCTCAAGTGATCTACCTTGGACCTCTTGCCTCGGCCTCCCAAAGTGCTGGGATTACAGGCATGAGCCACTGCACCCAACCATAATGTTGCATTTCTAAAGATGGTCCGGCATACAGGGCATTCATTTTCTTTTTATACTTTTCACATGTTATAAATAACCTTTATATGATTCAGTACTTGCTAAAGCCATTAAATTTTTTTCATTGATTTAATAAACACACTTTAAACATCTCCTATGCTCTAGGCACTATGTTTTGGGGTTTCAGACGTGAGAAAGTCATAGTCTCTATCTCAACAGGTTTGCAGTCAAATGTGAGGGACACATAAATAGATACAACGCAATGAGATCCTTATTTTAAAAGGGTTCCTCATTTTATGGAAACTCAGAAAAATGGTCTATCCAATCATTCATACTGCTTCCCATTCCACGAGCAAACAAGGAAAACCCATGGAAGGAGGAAAACGCAAATTGCAACCAAAGGCATAGCTCAAGCTTCCACAACCAGCACATCATTAAAGTGATCAAAAAATCCATCAAGCCAACTCGTGCAGAAACGGTGGTTCACTTTCTTCCTTTTTCATTCTTCTTCACATGTGCTTTATTATCCGGAAAACTAGTTGCAACTTCTAATATATGGAATCCCACAGTTTTAAAAAATGGGAAAATACGAGTCAGCTCAGCTCTGATAACTTAAGCTGCATCTTCTTGTGCAGCCACCCAAGGGAAAGAAATCACGTGCTGAATGCAGTTAACGCTGGGAGTCAGCCTCCATCTGCTTACCACGTGTGTTGGTGGCCATGTCAGCCACTTTCTGAAAGGCGTCCAAGAAGGCAGCTGCTGCTACTACTGTTGTCCTAAAATGCAAACAGATAACAAAAGCATGAGGAATGTCTCTCCCTAGCAAATTCATTACTGCTCAAGGCCTAAAACCTCTAAGGAGTACATGTAACCTTCCTCCAGAAATAACTCAACTGAGCATGGACAATCATTGGCTTGTTGAACCCACTTTTTCCCAAGTACTCCACTCGAATAACATCCAGTTCATTTGGTGCTAAACGCTAGTAGCCCTTCCCATTCCATTTCATCTGACTGTATATAAAACCATTACCAGGGCCAGGCGTGGTGGCTCACCCCTGTATTCCTGGCACTTTGGGAGGCTGAGGGAGGTGGATCACTTGAGATCAGGAGTTCAAGACCAACCTAGCCAAGATGGTGAAACCCCGTGTCTACTAAAAATACAAAAAATTAGCCAGGCATGGTGGCACGCACCTATAATCCCAGCTACTTGGGAGGCTGAGGCAGGAGAATCACTTGAGCCCAGGAGGCAGAGGTTGCAGTGAGCCGAGATCACGACACTGCACTCCAGCCTAGGTGACAGAGCAAGACTCTGTCTCAAAAAACAAACAAACAAACAAAAAAACCTATCACCAGGCAAAATTTTCTACAGGAGGAAAACAGGCATTTCTACCTAAAAGAAAAAATAAAACATTAAAAAATAGAAGCGGTAGAGGTGAAATTAATTTTGGAGTAGGAAAGCAATATATACATATACACATCAGTTGGGGGAAGGAATCTGGAAGACAGATCATGTAGTTCAAACAGTTCGTTTTTAGGAATAGGAAAACGGAGGCCACAAATACAAGGCCACAAACACAGCCCTAGTTCATACCAGAGCTGGGCCAAGTATCCCAGCCTCATGACTCACAGGCTTAGGCTTGACTCACTATAAAACAAGATCCTGGCAGTGTGACTTTTCTCCCTAGATCCTGGTTATAATGAAACTGAGATACTACTGTTTCAACCGAATCTGCCAAATTCCTACAAGTTGAGAATGAGGAGAAGGTACTATAGTCATTTATGTCCTAGAAATTATTCTGGGCTCTTCATATTTTTTTGGACACAAGATGCTCTGAGCCCTCTGTGGTCTACTGGTTCCAAGAGTCATGATCTAAGGCACCATTCAGTGTAGTCAACACTCCAAGCCAGGGCCATGGCTTCCACACAAACAAGTCCTAGAACTTGAATTCAAGGACTTTACAATCAAACTTGTAACTAAGTATTAGTTTTCAAGTATTTCTTATATAACTCCAGTCTTTATTGAGTGTTCCTAACAATGCAAAGTTGCTGAAGGAAGAATAACAATAAGGACTTGAAAGGGAAGATTTCAAAATAGAGAAAAATGAAACCAGCTGTAGTGGCTCATGCCTGTAATCCCAGCACTTTGGAAAGCTGAGGTGGGAGGATCACTTGAGCTCAGGAGTTTAAGACCAGCCTGGGCAACATACTAAGACTCCATCTCTACAAAAAAAAAAAAAAAAAAAAAAGTGTTTTTAAATTAGCCAGGCACAGTGGTGCATGTCTGTAGTCCCAGCTACTCAGGAGGCTGAGGTGGGATGACCACTTGAATCCAGGAGGTCAAGGGTGCAGTGAGCCATGGCTGCACCACTGTACTCCAGCCTAGGTGACACAGCAATACCCTCTCTCAAAAAGAAAAAGAAAAAAGAAAGAAAAAGGGAAAGGAATGGCCTTTAAACATCAGCAACAGTAGCTTTGAAACAAAAGGTTCCTGGAAGGTGCTGGAAGTAGATCCTGGGAAAATCTAGGCAACAGTCCCTTAGAGCCAAACTTCAGAATGAGGCCTGTTATTTTCCAGTAGAGCAAGAAAACATTCTGCTCAACATTTTTAAAAATAATGACATACACATACAGAAAACCACTTTGAAGCATATTTTTTAAAGAGTTGACATCAAACACAAACCCTGGAAAAATTAGCTTTATCAAACATCTTGGGATTTATAAATAGCTGGTTCTGATTTACAATTAATATCTGACACAATGGCTGGATTTATTCTCATCCAACTCAACGCCAATCATCCAAATTTAATGAACCAGCTGTAGAGGTGTCTTGTGTATTACACGGTCACCAGGGCTCCACTGAAAATTAGGATGGTGATCAATTTCGAGGCTTTTAAATGGCAGTCATATTTCACTGTCTGACATAGTCACAAGACATCTCGGCCCGCTCTGATGGGGCAGAGCAAACTTGTAACCAACAGAAACACAAAGGAGTGATTCAGCTTAAATATACCAAGGCGTCTATGCCTCTTCTGCGATCTAAACTTCATCCTTTCTCTAATACACAAAATTAAACCATGGGCATGAGGCCTCTATATTGCTCTCAGTCCTCTACTATTAGTTTAACAAAATAATAAAGAAATGGTCCCTGCCTTCAGGACAAAATATTGTTTAATAATATAAAATGTATCCTGCACCAATAGGGATAAGTTAAGATTACTTTAAATTTTACTTAATATGTTTAAGACAGCTGATCCGTTCATTACTTTAAGCTTCAAGATCCTTACTGACAAAAGGGGAAGACAACAATTTTCTTGGTCTACCCTGAAAGCCTGCCAGACAGTTAAATGAGGCTGAATCTTAAAAAAGTAGAGGGAAATATATTTAAATGTTTTACTGTATTACTACAGGAGGAGACCTCCCACAGGATGGAGATGAAGTTACCTAAAATAAATGGTAATCATGGCAGACATGGAGGTGGGAGTAGATACAGCTAAATAAGGTGAGGCTGGTGAAGGACTCAGGTGAGGAGCCCTGAATCCTGAGCAGGGGAGGTGGTATCTGATCCAGCAGAAAGTAATTACAAGCGCTTAAACAGGGCTTAAGTACAGGACTTGACAACTGGGGAAGGTGCGGTATTCCAAGTTCATTGTCCGTCTGAGGCTCCAGTTCATGGATAGAAATCCCAGGCCCCAAACAAAACTGAAGGAATAAAAGAAAAAAGACGCACCCTTCCCGAGTTCTTTAGTCTATAGGGCGCCATGGACCCTCCAGTCCTATGGCTAACACTCTGGGCAGTGACCCCTGGTGTCCACAGGCAAAGGCCCGAGAGCATCACATCACCCCCTCCCACCTCTCTGTCGTCCACATGGCTATTCATCCTGGAAAACCCCTGCCTGGCCTGCTCTCTCTGAACCTTTATCTTCCTCCATCCAAACCAGCCAATGTCATCCCCTAAATGCCGTGAACCAGGACCATCAAAATAATTCCTTTTTAAAATGTCCTGTCCTTCATGAAGCACCCACTAAGTGTAATTGCATCCCTTCACCACAATGATTTAAAAGGGTAGAGCTTTAACAAGAAGATGCCGACATATTTTCTATTTCATGTCACATGATACGTGAACAAGCACGAGACTAGGCGATCACAGCCCCTTAGAGCTCAGCACTGGATCCTGTTTAGGCAGCTTTACGGAGGCATAATTTACATACCATAAAATACACCCTTTTTCAGGGTATGAGTCAATGATTTTTAGTAAATTTGGAGTTGTTCAACCATTACCACAATCCAATTATAGAACATTTCCACCAACCCAAAAGATCCATCTTACCCACTTGTCACTCTCCTTCTTCACCCTGTCCCCAGGCAACCACTGATTGACATCACTCTATAGATATGCTTTTGATAGATATTTCATGTAAATGGAATTATACAATAGTCAACACAAGGTTTTATTTTATTTTGTTATTTTATTTTATTTTAGACGGAGTCTTGCTCTTGTCGCCCAGGCTGCAGTGCAATGGCATGATCTCGGTTCACTGCAACCTCCGCCTCCCAGGTTCAAGCGATTTTCCTGCTTCAGCCTCCCAAGTAGCTGGGATTACATGCACCCGTCACCATGCCCAGCTAATTTTTGTATTTTTAGTAGAGACGGGGTTTTGCCATGTTGGCCAGTCTGGTCTCGAACTCCTGACCTCGTGACCCGCCTACCTCAGTCTCCCAAAGTGCTGGGATTACAGGCATGAGCCACCACACCAGTTTTAAATTCTAATGTGGAGTTAAAAAAAACCAACACAAGGTTTTAAACTCTGTATGTGGAGAGGCAGTAAGCAGAATGGAGGAGAACATGGACTCAAGCCAGAGAGCCAAATCCTTGCTCTGCCATTTACTAGTGATGTGACTATGGATAAGTTATTTAACTTTCCTGTGCCTCAGTTTCCTCATCAGTAAAATGGGGATAATAATAGCATGTACCTCATGGGGTTATGAGATTTAAACAAGTTAACAAATGCCTGGCACATAGCGAGCAACACAGAAATGTTACCTGTTGCTACCTTACATACAGTACTTACCTCATTTGACTCTCAAAATTCCTATGGAAGGAGGCAAAGCAGACATGAATGAGTCCCATTTTACATATGGGAATCAGGGCCCAGGATATATGGCTACAGGTGATCATGCTCCAATCAGAACCCACCGCATGCTTCCCTATCTGTAGCACTTCCTGAATCAACCCTAATCAATCTGCATTTTGGTCTGTCCCACTCCATCCTTGTCTGAGGATGTTGTCCTTTTCCTGTAGAACACATGCTTCTACTTACCGAAGCTGGGACTGCAGCTTTCCTGCTTTGTTTATGAAATCTTCCCAAACTGGATAGCTCCCCTGCGACAAATCAAAGATATCAGTAAGTCACACTGCGACAGACATCTGATTACTACATTAACAGAACACCCAATTCCAATCATGCAGGGAACAATCTGTGTATGTTCTCTTCCTTTGCAGGTCTGCGATATGTTTCCTGGATTCTATATACATGTATTGGCTCAGGAATCAGTTTAGAATGTGCTCAGTTCCTGTAATCTTGTAAATACTACAAACATCAACTGAACTAGTTTGGCAGAACCTCACACATACACTTTTGAGTTGTTAGATGGTGGATCCAAATTTAAGGTGTACAGAACATGTAAGGCTCCACCCTGAACCACCTGCTAATGCAACATGGCCCTGGCTGTTCTCCCCCTTGCCCCAAACAGCACAAAGGAGGGAACCGGAGTGATTAGGGCGCTTCCCCAGGACAGGTGGTTACAGAAAGCATTAATTAGACTATCAGACTCTCAAGGTTGGAAAGTTACCTAATGCAGCAGCTCATCTGATGGCTTAAGCCCAACACCTAGGGACAGCATAGCAACAGGTGGTTCCCCAACACACTTCAGCTAGCAGGGAACTCATCACCTTCCCAGGGTAGCCCATTATCAGCCACCCTGTCCTTGATGTTTATGTAGTTCTAGCTGTAACCTTCTGGGAGCCCTCAGTTAAGATCAATAATCCTGCTTCCACATGAAGTCTTTTCAAAATTCATTTTCATATCCAACGCTATTTCTCCCCGGGACCCTGCTTCACACCCCGACAGCATCCCAGAAACACTCATCGTGTCTCTCTACTCTTCCTCTAAGTATGGTGCACAGACACAAACTCAAATCTGCAGGTGCAAGTCCGACAGGGCAAAGCAGAGCGGGGACCAACATCTCCCTTCCTACACATGTTAAATTTATATCAAGATCAAACAGCCCACCAACCAAGAGGTGACTCAAAATCAACCCAGAAAAGGTGAAACAATGGGCTGAGAAGTGGTATGTGGCATTGATCATTTAAGTACAGAACTAAGGGCCAGGCGCTGTGGCTTACAGCTGTAATTCCAACACTTTGGGAGGCCAAGGTGGGTGGACCGCTTGAGGCCAGGAGATCGAGATCCTCCTGGCCAACGTGGTGAAACCTAGTCTCTACCAAAAATACAAAAATTAGCCAGGCATGGCGGCGCATGCCTGTAGTCCCAGCTACTCAGGAGGCTGAGGCATGAGAATCACTTGAGCCTGGGAGACAGAGGTTACGGTGAGCTGAGATCACACCACTGCACTCCAGCCTGGGCAACAGAGCAAGACTCTGTCTCAAAAAACAAAATAAAATAAAATAAAATAAAATAAAATAAAATAAAATAAAATAAAATAAAATAAAATAAAACAAAACAAAACTAAGACTAAACAACTGGGGATTATGTTTTCAGAATAGAGTGTAAATGTTATGAACCTTGACAAGGTAAAAACAATATATGCTACCTCTTGGTTTTCTTGTTAAGGAAAGGAGGAAGAAATTATAATGAGGTTAATCAACTCATCTTTCATTACAGAAGCCCAATCAAAACTGTTTAAAACTGCAACCCAGCTAAAACATAACAGTTTTACCTTCCTAATGGTATTAATCATCATTTTTTCTTACCCTTAGAGCAGATTCTCAGCCTCAACACTACGGACATTTGGGGCCAGAAAATTCTTTGTCTTGGGGGCTGTCCTGCACATTTAAGATGTTTAGCAGTATCCCTATCTTCCATTGACTAGATGCCGGTGTTCCCCCACCCCCTATTTGGGACAATCAAAAATGAGACATTGCCAGATGGCCCCTAGGGGACAAAATCACGCCCAGTCAAGAACCACTGTTTTAAGGCACATCTGAGAAATCAATTTAAAGAAAGTGGTGAAGAACCAATTATAGTATTACTTCACTTCAGTTTCATTTTCTTCTGCTAAATAAGTACAACCAAGTATGTTTTTTCAAAAGATCATGCATAGCACTCATTATAACAAGGAACACCTTGTTATAGAATTGCCTATTTATATACTTCTGTAGCTGTCAATTCTGTCTGAAAACGTACATAATCTGGAAAATTGTCTACAAAATATTAAAACAGGTTACTTCTGGGAGTTAAAATCTGGACCAATGTGTTGCTTTCTCCTTTGTACTTTCCTTTATGGCTAGAGTCTTGTGAGTTTTCTTTATAAGGGTCATGTATCATTTTAATGAAAACAATAAAGTCACTACATTTTTTAAAACTTCAGATCAAATTAGAGGTTCTGGTAACAACAGCACCATGAATTTACAATCCACCCAAACTCTAAAGTCTGTTTCACACATGCTGCTAGATTACATCCATCAGTTCTGCCTTCATGCATTTGAGACCTGCTTGGCCCAAGTGCAGGTTTCTGGATTTATTCCTCTAAGTGGCAATTCGCCCCTACGGAAAACTAAGTTACAGCTGGGCAAGAATCCTGGCTGGCTGGCTCCTGGCAGAGGCCCTTTGGCAGCTACACCTGAGCTACTGTCAACCAACACCTGTGTGAGGGTCTTGTCTCTCTCCCCCCCCCCCGCCCCCCTCCCACCGACATCGCCTCCATCCCCAGTGTGTGCCCTGGGAGTTACTTCCACCCAAGAGCAAAACTGTATATTAACTTATGTCAAATGAAAACTTGTGAGAGCTCAGGCTATCATTGAAGGCCCATCAAGACATAGTGGAAACTCCAATTATGATACCCAACATACATATCATTTTTTTAATCCAGTCTTTGTACACCTATATCCAATTAAAGAGATAAGGGCCAAGATCAGAGTCCTCAGGATGGCCACTGGAGATCTCTGTCCAGAGGGACAGCAGTTGGCACCTCTAAGAACACAAAGGCTCAAGCAACCAATAGCAGCTTCATCTGACCATTCCTTCTCTTTCTGAGCCACAAGACATGACGAAAAGCTTTCGGAGAAATCTGAGCACATTCAGAAACACTGCTCACCTACTTCTAGGCAAAGGTGCCACCATCTCTCAGCTACACAAGGAAGAAGGACCAGGGAGCCAGACTCTCCTCTCTCAAACACCAACCACTCCCATTCAGGGAGGCCTGGAGAAATATTATTAAGATGATCAAAGTATTTCTTAAGAAAAAGGTGGGCCGGGGCAGTGGCTCACACCTGTAATCCTAGCACTTTGGGAAGCCGAGGCAGGAGGATCACTTGAGCCCAGGAGTTCGAGACCAGCCTGGATAACATGGCGAGACCCAATCTCTTAAAAAAAAAAAAAAAAAAAAAAAAAAAACCCAGGCCAGTCACAGTGGCTCACACCTGTAATCCCAGCATTTTGGGAGGCTGAGGAAAGTGGATCAGGAGGTCAGGAGTTCAAGACCAGCCTGACCAAGATGGTGAAACCCATCTCTACTAAAAATACAAAAATTAGCTGGGCGTGATAGCAGGCACCTGTAATCCCAGTTACTCGAGAGGCTGAAGCAGAGAATTGCTTGAACCCCGGAAGCAGGGGTTGCAGTGAGCTGAGATCACACCATTGCACTCTGGCCTGGGCGAAAGAGCGAGACTCCATCTCAACAGAAAAAAAAAAACCTAGCTGGGTGCTGTGGCACATGCCTGTAGTCCCAGCTACTCAGGAGGCTGAGGTGGGAGAATTGCTTGAGTCCGGAAGATCGAGGATGCAGTGAGCTGTGATTGTGCCACCGCACTCCAGCCTGGGCAACAGAGCAAGACCCTGTCTCAAAGTAAAAAAGTCAAAGGAAAAGGTGAGGCATGTTAATTGAGAACATGCAGAACGGACCAGTGGCCTGGGCAGGGAGCACTGGGTCCTGAGGTCTAGTCACAGCCCTGCCAGTCATGGACTAGGGGAAATCATTTCACCTCTCAGGGATCATTCCCTTAAAATGATGATAACCAAAACAAATAATTCCATCACCATGACCAACACCACCAATTACTGAACACTGAAAGAATGAAGGAGATGAATAAAGAAGGCAAGTACAGAAGCCCAATCTTTTGGATTGAACTCTAGCTCTCCCATTTGCTATGCGACACTGGGCAAGTCATTTGACCTCTGAGTGGGTTTCAGTCACGTCTTCACGGGGCTGGGATGAGGAACGGATGAGGTCATATACAGAAAGTGTTCGGGGCAGTGCCCAGCACAGCGGAAGTGCTCAACAAACATTTGATATGAGGGATCCAAGTGGCCATAGGCTCTGAGTAATCTCCTTTAGGATGTGTGGGGGACAAACCGTAAAGTCTCTCTAAGTCAGACTGTCCATCCAGACTGGAACCCCCCTTTCTGAGTCCTCGGGGTGGAACCAGCCAATGTGGGAAGTGTCTGCACCTCCCTATTAGGGAACCATGGTTAGGCAGAAACAGACCAAGGCAAGGGCAGGTGGGTGTTCAGTGCCAGACGATTTCTCTGCTGCTGCTAAGCAAATGGTAGGGTGGAGTACTCAACCCCGAGGTGAGTATGCCTGAAAAAAGACGACTACTCAAACCACTGAAGAAACTTCTTATCTGCCCCCCCGTGGAGCATCACTTCAGTCTTTACCAAATTAGCAACAAAAGGAGGGGTCACCTTTCTAGTCGAGGGGTACAGCTAACAGCTCCCTGCCTACGAACACCCACCCAGCCAGAAGGTTGCCCAAAGCAGCTTGTTCCTGACTTAATGATACTTGACAGTCTATCAGAGAAAGTCAGGCCCACCTGTTTTAGGCAATATATAATTTAATAGATTCTAAAAAAAGAAAAAAATCAACCTCTAAGAACGGAAGACAAAAACCTCCTTGTTGAGAAATGAAAAAAAAAGTGAGTAAATGTTATTAACATGTAAAGGCAAGGTGATGTTGGGTTGTTCCAGATATTTTTGTAAGTTTCTTTCAAGGAAAAAAGAAGTTTCTACCCACCTGAGAGCAGTTTTACTATAATAATTCAAGCTTAGTGGAAGTAAGAAAGGAGGAAGGAGGTAACTGTAGAAAGATGGAAAGGCAGCAGAGACAAAGTCCTGCCTTTTGGACAGCAAGACTACACAAAGGAGACCATGCTCAAGTTTCGAAAGAAACCCACAACCCGAGACACTGGAAGCTCTTAGAGCCTTTCAGGAAGCAATTCCCCAACTGTCCTTGGTTTTTGCATCTGCATCCACTGACCAAGAAGTCCCCAGAAAGTTCATTCCTGAGGTTGCTGGCTGAGCTCTGTCCACATTTGAGGAAATTCCTCGGAATGCACTCCCAGAGCCGTGAAAACGATTCCACACAGACCCCGCTGTGGATTTCACCCGAGAACACACAAAGGCTTCACAACGATCCAGACAGACCCAAATCAAAGAAAACAAAACTCCCACTGCACCCCGGCTTCTGCCAAGTCCAAAGTCACGAGGCAAAACGAGAAGATGCTCCTCCTCCAGGAGCCCCCTGAATGTCTTCAGAGAGGAGAGCAGGGAGTTTCTGGAGCCCTTGGCAGTGCGTTGGTTGAAAATACAACTCAGATTACGCTGGGTTCTAAGAAAGGAGAAGGCCCCTATTAAAGAGACGTAAGAGAAAGCCAGTTTGTTTACACGCGTACAAAGAGGACTCCCTCCATCAAACTGCATGGCAGTCTCACTTCCTTGGGTGAGAGATGGGGCTTCCCTGAATGCATGATCTCACCCACGCTCCCCACACACAGCACACCCTGTGGCTGCTTCTCTTCAAACCTCCAGGGGGATTCAGCAATCTTGAAAACTCCTATTCGGCCATCACTACCCAACTGTGACACCTCTTCTGGAACATTCTCTGACACACCCCCTTCCCACCTACCTCTGGGTTAGCTGCGCCTACTCCCCAACTTATCACATCATACAGTTTGCTGTCTATGAGCCTAAGGGCTTCCCCTCTGGACTGTGGGACAAGGACAGAGAAATGAAGGGAGGAAGGAAAAGTACTTCTGGTAGGGGGTGCAGCTGACACAAAAGGAGGCAGGGGACACCGACCAGCTCTCTCCAAGAGACACTGGAGTGGCACATTTATGCTGGCCACTCCTCCAGGCAGAACATGGGCAAAGTGGCCCAGGTGGGCAAGGGCAGCCTTCCAGGACAAGACCCAGGGTGGGGTCTTGGCACAGTCAAGGAAGACCAGGGTGGCCTTCATTCAGTGAGTGACATAAATTCCAGACCAGCCAGGTGATGGGAGAACCTGGCTAACGGTCACATACCTGGCATCACTCTGGTTCCTGGGGGAAAGAGGAAAATAATGAAGTCACTTTCTTACTTTTTAGGAAAAAAGGCCTCCTAAATGTCCTTCAACTGAGGAGTTTGGTGGCCACCTAAACAAATCCACAAGTTGGCCTCCCCACCCCACCCTCAAAGTGGAGCTTGGGAGACACCCCCGAGTGCCTCTCCTCATCTTCCTCCCCTTCCTCCACTTTCCCTAGAGCCAGGACCCACGGCAAGCCATTTGCCTGACACAAGCAAGGCACAGCAGTCGGCCAACAGCCATTCTGGCTTCTGGTCGTTTGGCTTCGTTTTGTGTTGTATTAAACAGAGGCCCAGGACGGCATCCCACACACGGTGCAGAGAATAACTGTGTGTAACTCATCGGCACGGCTGGTGACCGGTGCTCCATAAATAATGCAGCAACTGCCTCTCCCAGCCCAGCCCCACCGGGACAGCTGAGGAAATTCGACACCACATGGCCACACAAGGAACAGAGAGGGGCTGGGAACTGTGGCTGCCAGAGAAAGGACAACTTGGAGAAGCCACAGAGCTAGGGAGGACTCACATGAGGAGGAGGAATTCAGTTCAGGGGAGAGTCAAGTAGGAACCAGAAGGGCAGAGGCTCTAGAGAGTGGGGTTCCAGCTCAAAGGCCTTTGTTCTGCCCAAAAGGTGCCAGACAGAGGCTGGTTCACCAGTGGATCTGGCTGAGAAATCAAGCCGTGGGGTATATGACCAGCCAGGTAACTTCCCAAGTATCTCTGTTCACCTTGACAAGCATCACTGTCATCACCATCATCATGAAGCGTCACCACTTTCTAAAGAGTTGCCAGGCGCCAGGTATATATATTGGCCCTTCCCAAGCTGTAATTTACAAATCCATCACCTGGGGAGCCTGCAGCCAGGCAGGTTCTGATTTGCTTGGTCAAGGCGGGGCCGTTTAATCTGAGAGGTGCTGCTGCTTCTGGTCCACAGACCACTCTCTAAGAAGCCCAACTTGACCTGCATTCTCTTTTTTTTTTTTTTTTTCTTTTTTTTTTTTGAGACGGAGTCTCACGCTGTTGCCCAGGCTGGAGTGCAGTGGCACCATCTCGGCTCACTGCAAGCTCCGCCTCCCGGGTTCCCGCCATTCTCCTGCCTCAGCCTCCTGAGTAGCTGGGACTACAGGCGCCCGCCACCGCGCCCGGCTAATTTTTTGTATTTTTAGTAGAGACGGGGTTTCACTGTGGTCTCGATCTCCTGACCTTGTGATCCGCCCGCCTCGGCCTCCCAAAGTGCTGGGATTACAGGCTTGAGCCACCGCGCCCGGCTTGACCTGCATTCTCACTGCATCCTCACAGCAGCCCAGGCAGGCAGGTACTGCTGTTATTTTAGAGCTGAGGAAACTGACGTCCAGAGAGGTTGGAGCAGAGAGCTCCAGGTTGCAATTGGATGCCAGATCTGACTTTGCAGCCCAAGTGTTCCCTGATTCTGGGAAGTGCAAGTAACCACATGAACAGAGCCAGCCTCCTCCAGCCCAGCCCAGCCCAGCCCAGCCCAGTCCCAGGGCTGCAAAGAGTGGCTTAGACAGCAGGTTGGGTCGCGCTTTCTATGTGGGTCCTTTAGGAGCCCAGACAAGGTAGAGCAGAAGAGGACAAGGGTGCCCTGCACACATGGCACCTGATTACAACTGCAGATGGCCCAGAGGGATTGTAATGTCACCCTAGAAATGGTCAGGACCCCCAACCACATAAAAAAGAAAGCACGAGGCTGGGCACAGTGCCTCACTCCTGTACTCCTAGCACTTTGGAAGGCTGAGGCAGATGGATCACCCGAGCTCAGGAGTTCGAGACCAGCCTGGGGAACATGGCAAAACCCCATCTCTACTAAAAATACAAAAAATTAGTGCGGCATGGTGGCACACCTCTGTAATCCCAGTTACTCAGGAGGCTAAGGCATGAAAATCGCTAAAGCCCAGGAGGCAAAGGTTACAATGAGCTGAGATCACGCTACTGCACTCCAGCCTAGGCGACAGAACGAGGCTGTCTCAGGAAAAAAAAAAGAAAAAAGGAAGAAAGAAAACACAAAACACACAACAAAGAGAAATGTCTTGGGTAGAAAAATGCCTGGTAGAAACGCACAGAGAGGTTCACAGCTGTTGGCACCTGTGGTATGATTATGGATAATTTTATCCCATCTTGGTTTTCTGTGAACACACAAACTGATCTTCTTCTACCAGGAGATCAATAGAGTCAATCTGGGAGGGGCTCTTAAATCTCCAGCTGCCACAGCCACCCCTGCCGCCATGACCCCTTCCCAGGTCTGCAGAGACCTCAGCAGGGCGAGTGTGAGGAACATAGCCAACAGCATCCTTCCTCTTCTTCCGCCGGGTATACCCTGGATGAGCTCAGCCTTCAGGTTACCCTGAAGCTGCTTTACACAGCTTCCAGAGGAGGCTGGCACCTTCTGACCTACGCAGCAGTGGCTCTGGCCTCCCTGCTTCCTTAAGCATGAGGCAGGAATCCACTCAGCTTCCAGAAGTGGGCGTGTGGGATGACAGAAAGGACCCGTGAATGCCTGTCATAGCTTTGTCCCCAAAACCACCCTTCCCCACCCAATCCTGCGAGATGAAGGGCTCCTAAGATCCTCAGATGAAAGGCACTGGGTAAGCCCATCCATCATAAATACCATTCCTGGGCTTTTATTCTCTGATTGGGCTTGCCTAATCCACTAATTATCCCTGTCCATCAAGCGGATGACAGCCTTGGGGATAATCAATGGTTGCTTCCTCGCCCGCCCACCCTCACCCACTTGCCCAAGCACAAGAGCAATAAACATGCCTATGAAAAGGAAGACTGAACCACAAAAGGTGCTCCTTCCATCCATCCATCCATCTCCCCTCGCAAACTTCTCCACTTGTAACTATTAACACCCTAACCAAACAAATCAAGGATATCAAGCTGTTTTCTGACATCTGGGTGTCTCCACTTAAAATAAAAAGAACCAAACAAATATGTCAACCGTATCTTCCAAGTCATTTTATTTCTTAAGTTCTCCACCAGGAAGTATTCCTTTCTGTATCCTGAGCTGTCCAACAGGGGAGCTCTACATGAGGTTATTTAAAGTATGATTAGGCCAGGCGCGGTGGCTCACGCCTGTAATCCCAGCACTTTGGGAGGCCGAGACGGGTGGATCCCAAGGTCAGGAGATCAAGACCATCCTGACTAACACGGTGAAACCCCGTTTCTACTAAAAAATACAAAAAACTAGCCGGACGAGGTGGCGGGCACCTGTAGTCCCAGCTACTCAGGAGGCTGAGGCAGGAGAATGGCATAAACCCGGGAGGCAGAGCTTGCAGTGAGCTGAGATCAGGCCACTGTACTCCAGCCTGGGTGACAGAGCGAGACTCCATCTCAAAAAAAAATTTTAAAAAGTATGATTAAATAAAATGTAAAATTCAGTTGTTCAGCCCACTAGCCATACCTCAAGTGCTCTGCAGTGGCTAGTGGCTACCATACTGGACAGCACAGACACAGAACATCTCTATCACTGCAGAAAGTTCTATTGGACAGCAATGGCCACCCCACGTCAATGGCACCCCTTAGGGTGTCGCTACCTCAGGGTGCTCTACAATCACAGCTAGGCTTTTGGTTCTATTTTTTAACCACTGTAAAATGTATGTATGTGTTCCATGCTCCACATTTCTTGAAAAACAGAATCCCTCTTCTTTTTCATCCCCTAAATTCAACTCATTCCCCAATTTTGGGTTTGTCTGTTTTGAGACAGAGTCTCGCTCTGTCACTCAGGCTGGAAGTGCAGTGGTGTGATATCGCTCACTGCAACCTCCGACTATGGGGTTCAAGAGATTCTCCTGCCTCACCCTCCCAAATAGCTGGGATTATAGGCGTGCACCACTACATCTGGCTATTTTTTGTATTTTTAGTAGAGACAGGGTTTTGCTATGTTGGCCAGGCTGGTCTCGAACTCCTGACCTCAGAAGATCTGCCCACCTCAGCCTCTCAAAGAGCTGGGATTACAGGCATGAGCCACTGAAGCTGGCCTGTTTTTTTGTTTTGAGACAGGGTCTCACTTTGTCACCAAGGCTGGAGTGCAGTGGCACAATATCAGCTCACTGCAGCCTCAACTTCCCAGGCCCAAGCGATCCTCCTGCCTCAGTCCCCCAAGTAGCTGGGACAACAGGGAAACACTACCACACCCAACTAATTTTTGTATTTTTAGTAGAGATGGGTTTCGCCATGTTGCCCAGGCTGGTCTCGAACTCCTGGATTCAAGCAATCTGCCTGCCTTGGCCTCCCAACATGTTGAGATTACAAGTGAGAGCCATGGCCATTACTGCCATGACATTTCCTTTATTATTTCAGATAGTTCCTCCCATCAAAAGAGAGAGGAAGAGGTTTATGGTGAGTCACTGCCTGCATTACCAGCCACCTGACATTTGTATGGCCAAGTTTTCAAAGGTGAAAACCTGCCATGTGGGAATCCAAACTGACGTCATGATGGGCACAGAAGGCACCGCCTCCCATGTATGCTGTATTCGAGACTACAGAGGTCTTTCACAACACCACTGAAAGGGCGGCTGGTAAAGCAGGCATTTAACACTTCCCTACTAACCATAGGAAAATCGGGCACAGAAAAACTTAAGTAATTTGCCCAAGGTCAGGGAAGGGTTTGCCCTCATGCCTGGTTAACTGCATTAATTGATCCTAAGTTTGCACAGTTGTTTATTTTATTTTATTTTTTATGTTCTGAGATGGAGTCTTGCTATGTCGCCCAGGCTGGAGTACAGTGGTGCTGTCTTGGCTCACTGCAACCTCCGCCTCCTGGATTCAAGTGATCCTCCTGCCCCAGCCTCTGCGTAGCTGGGACTACAGGAGTGTGCCATCATGTTCAGCTAATTTTTTGTATTTTTAGTAGAGATGGGGTTTCACCATGTTGGACAGGGTGGTCTTGAACTCCTGACCTCAAGTGATCCACCTGCCTCAGCCTCCAGAAGACTGATTACAAGCGTGAACCACCACTCCCAGCCTGCCCAGTTCTTTTTAAAATAAAATCGTATAATGGGTTCAACTAAGACTGACTGACTCTCCACATCTGGAAACCTGGGAACTCAATATTTAACCACCTAATACAGGGGCTGGCTGCTTGTACCTAGTATTTGTATACCTTTAATCCTCCCCAGAATAATAAATATCTACCCTCTAACCTTTGGCCTCCTATCCTCCAATAGAGCTAGGAAGTACTACAGCCAGGCTTCAAGGCCCAAGTACAACCACTTTTTAAGGTAGGATATAATCAATACTAGGTAGAGGCCAAAGCTATTGTTCCATATGTTTATTCCTATCCATAAATGTCCACCTTAGATATTGAACCTGGCAGAACACCTAGAGGCTTGCACACCGTATGAAATGTTAGACCTTGTGAGCATGACTTCATGTTGCTCCATTTACACTCACCCATTTCTTTTTCCTGGAAGTGCCCGCTCTGACCCGCCTCCACCCAACTCCAAAATTGCTTCTGCATTTTAGGGATTAGTTCCTCTCGGGGCCAATCTCTCCAATACCTTGAACAGACACGCAAACACCCTGTACCCTAGAGAGGATCATGTTTGAGGTTTTGCTCCCCTAAATACACACACACCTCTGTATTCATTCCATATTCCTTTTTTTTTTTTTGCTCTTTCTTTTCTTTTTCTCTTTATTTTTTTGTTTTTTCTCTTTTTCTTCTTCTTTTTTTTATTTTTGTTGTTGTTGAATTTGTTTTCTTTTCCTTACTTTTTTTAGTCCATCTTCCCTTTTAAACTGAGACCTCTCCCCAGCCAAGGGCAGCATGATGAACTTGTCACATCCACCCTGGGGCAGGCACTGGCCTTGGTGCGCTGTACACACTTAGTGTGCTCTGCAATTTTCCATGAAGCACATTTCCCCTTTGGAACAAGAGACAGATAGCACCTCCTCTGTGACCTCAACTCCCACCCCAGGCTACTAGGAACGATGCCCTGGTGGCCAGTAAAGAGTCAGAGGCCACCAGTGTCACAGTGATAACTGTGTTTGTCATTTCTATAGCCATTTTTTTTTAAGTGTCTTTCCATTGAATGTCATTTTTCTTGCCTGGAGAGAGGACGCTGAGGTATAGCCATATTCCAGAGCCCGAAAGGCCTTGTGCGGCCTGGTGGTTAAGAGCATGACTCCAGAGTCGGCCTGCGAACTTCAGATGTGCTCACTGGGTGACCCTGGGCAAGCGACTTCATCATCTGGTGCCGCCCTGTCTTCATCTGTAAAGGATGCTGATGGCAGTCCTTGCCTCAAATGGTGATTATAGGATGATGGGGAAAAAGACAAGTGCTTAGAAGGGTGACTAGTAAGTAGAACTCAACTCTGCTTTGATGATTCAATGTCCAATGCCAGTCACCCTGACCGGGCCACAAATGGGCACCTACTATGCACAGGCACTCAGTGAAGGGTAGGCCATACAGAGAAAGAGACCAAAGCGTTGAGGAACTCAGACTGTCAGTAAAGCTGACGTGGAACTGCAGATCCCAAAGCCCCAAGGGCAGCATACTCGAGATATAAAGTGCTGGACAGTGTGGTTCCCAGAGCGAGGCAATGCCTCACCTCGGTCTCAAAGGATAAATGGGAATTTTCTGGGCAAAGAGAAATGAAAGAAAGAGGAAGCATTCCCTGCAAAAGACAGAATTAGCAAATGAAAGGAAGTCGAGATTATGCTCTGTCTAGGCGCAGAAGTCATTTCGTCTGCCTGATCACATTCCAGGTACATCTGTGGTGGAGTTAGGGGTGGGGACACATGAGCAGGAGATAGCTTCCTACATACTTCAGGAGCTGCAGAGGAAGCTCTCAGTGGTTCAGGTGGCCCAGGAGACACTCCACTTCCACCTACTCCTGGTGCAATCCCACCAAGACCTACCAGAGAATGACCTGAAGTGTCTGCTAACACTGCAGATTCTAAGCACCACCCAAGATCAACAAAAAGTCTCTTGGGATGCAGCCAGGGAATCTGCATTTTAACCCATTCTCCAGGGACACTTTTGCTTGCTAAAAATTACACACAGCAAGATTTGAGAAACACTGCACTAGGTAAGATGCCACATGTCCCTTTGTGCCTTTGGAAGCAGGGGTGTCAGCTAGGTCCTAGCGTTCACATCTAGCTCCTTCAGACATAATTCACGGGCTCACCACCCTCACACATGGGAACTGGGAACTGACACATGCTTTTTGGTAGGCTTTGGGTAATGGGTTTCAAAAGTCTTGAAAAAAACACACATTTTGACCAAGGATAAAAAGTCCTTCAGGGGAAATCACTGATGTAAATCAATGTCTAGTCACAAGGATGTACTTGTTGTAGGGTTACCTATAATTAGTAAAAAAAAAAAAAAAAAAAAAAAACTGGACGCACCCTAAACACAAATGAGGGAGGTACTGGCTTCTACCTCAGGGCTTCTGCGCATGCTCTCTTCCCTTTCCCTGAACACCACCCCCACCCCCTGCCCACATCTTCACAGTTCTTAAGTTGTTGCTCTAACGTCACCTTCTCTGCGAGGCCCACCCTAACCACTCTACTTAAAAACAGCAACAGGCTGGGCGCGGTGGCTCACACCTGTAATCTCAGCACTTTGTGAGGCCAAGGCGGGCAGATCACTTGAGATCAGGAGTTCAAGACCAGCCTGGCCAACATGGTGAAACCCCATCTTCACTAAAAATACAAAAGAAAATTAGCCAGGTGTGGTGGGGGATGCCTATAGTCCTAGCTACTTGGGAGGCTGAGGCAGGAGAATCACTTGAACCTGGGAGGCAGAGGTTGCAGGGAGCCAAGTTTGCGCCACTGCATACTCCGGCCTGGGGGACAGAGCAAGACTCCATCTCAAAAAACATATATAAAAATAAAAATAAAAAATAAAAACAGCAACAGTGCTTTTTCCCCACTGCACATAATCCTTCTACTATACAAGAGAATTGACTTATTCCGTGTGTCTGCTTCACCTGCACCTCACTCCACTAGAATGTAAGTTCCAGGAGGGCAGGGATTTGTGTCCATTGTGTTTGCTGCTATCTCCCAGCACTCAGAACTTGGTACTAGTAACTTCTCAAATATGTTTTGACCAAATGAATTAATTAGAGACATACAAAGCAGTGCAACACCATACAGCCATTAACACTGACACTGCTCACAACGACACACACGGAAAAGCAAGGACACCAGGCCGCTAAGTGAAGAAAGAAGTTTCTAACACAGTGTTGGGGCTCCCTGACCCTTTGCTGAATATGTGCGAGCTCTTGTGAATGTGAACATAACCCACTTTCTTATCAAGCGCTTGCGGGTGACTTATTTTTTACTTAACTGAAGTTTCTAGTTTTTCTTCCATTAATACATTACTTACATAATCTTTGAGAAGTAAATCCCTCATGAAATGCTCTCAAAACATTTGCTAATTTTTTTTTTTTTGAAAAAAGCTTCCTCCTCAGTGACTTAATTAGGGTGTTCCTAATTAAGGCCAGCACAACATCAAAGAGGCCAGGTTCCAGGGGACCCCTGCTCCAGGTCAACTTCTGTTTGCAGGACGACCTCACTCCCTCCAGCGGAGGCTCACACAGAGGGCTTGGCTGTCAGCTACTCCTGGCTCTGCTCCCCGCTCCCTGCTTCCTATTGGGGTGCCTTATCCAATTATTCAGGCCCTCGATCACATCCTGCTGCGGAGCCGGCTTTGAAGGTTCAGTAAACAGCCACTTCAAAACAAAGAGGGGCCATTAAACCAAACTCAAAGACTTCCTTAATGGCTGCGTGCTCGGCTGCAGGAGGAGTCCAGCCTCAGAAGGGAGGTCTCCCTGGGAACTAATCCCCGAGCTCTTCCAGCCTCCTACTGCAAATATCTGCCAGCTTCCTCCTTTGCACTCAATCACTCGGGGTGCAGAGCGGTTACCGGGGCGACCCTTGACAGAGGGGCTTTTCCAGCAAAACAAACATGTGTCGTGTGGCTGCCACCTTGGACAATCCTACTGCACACTTTGGTCTCACAGCCCAGCTGCTCCAAAAACTGCACTGGCCCAGCCCAACAACTTCATGTCCATGGCCAGGGCATATTCCTCGTAATTAGAGGGAGACCCCTTGAACTTCTGGAAGAAGCTCAGAGGCGAGTCTAGATTTTTGTGTGTTTTATCTGTCTCATTCTGAGTCCTAACGGTACAAATAGAGTAAACAAGGAGATGAATGAAATACACCTCTTACAGAATCGAAACTGCTAGGGTGCAAGAGCGAGAGACCAGTCTGGTGGAGAGGCGCACAGACCCCGGAGCTAGACTGCCAACTAACTCCCAGCTGTGCCTCTCACTAGCTGTATGACATGGGCAAATGGCTTAACCGCTCAGCACCTCCGTTTCCCCATCTGTAAAATGGGAATTATAATAGTTACTAAGACTACCTTGCTGGGTGGTTGGAAGATTAAGTAAGTTTGTATCAAGCACTTAGCATAGTGCCTGGTTTGCATATAAATGCTTTTTAAACAACCAAAATAAAACTCAGTTCTGAGCGAGGGTGTCACCCAGATCAAAAGCCTTCCTGGACTCTGTACTCCCACCCTAAATGGGAATCAGAGGCCCTCCCCAGGGCCCCCACACAATCTTAGGCTGATCTCTATGGTGGTGCAGATTATGCTGAACTCTAATGACCTGCCTGCCTCTCTCCTAGACTGAGCACTTCAGGGCAATGACTGTGTCTATACTGTCCACAGGTGTTCCTCCACCCCCCGGCAGCCTCAGCACACAGTAGGTATTGCCACCGTATTAGACGAATACATGTACTGTGTTATCTCAAATTACTTACATGTTGAATGTTGAAAAGCACTGCACTTGCGTCTACTGCACTACCAAAGTGAAGACATAGGTTGCTTCTATTCTTTGAAACATCTGAGTGCCACCAGCAGCAGGAGGCTCTGCCAGGAACTACTAGGGTAGCTCAAATAGATACGAGCATTTATTTAGCACTTATTTCATGCCAAGCCCTCGACTTTTACTTTATTTAATACTCAACAACTTTAAGAGGGAAAGATTATTCACCTCTTCTCCCATTTTACAGGTAAGAAAATCAAGGCTCAGTAAACTTGAGTAACTTGCTCAAAGCAGTAGAGCTAGGAAGTGCTAGAGCCAGACTTCAAGGCCCAAGTACAACCACTTTTTAAGGTAGGATATAATCAATGCTAGGTAGAACGTCACACAGAATGTACAAAATGGCTTTAGGGTTACCCAGCTTTGAGGGAAAAGGAGGCACCAGAGAATAAGGTCACTGACGGGGCCTTGAAGGATGAGAAAGATTTCAATAGGCAGCAATGACAGAGACAGGACAGGACAAACAGCAAGAGGGAGGAGCACAGGCTGTGTTCAAGGAAGCCTGGAGTCCGAGCTGGGGAGCGCTGGACACACAGCGGGCCACTCAGCTGGGGCCACTCACACAAAAGGTTAAGGCAGGACTGCCACATTCGGCCCACGGGAAGAACCCAGATGCGGCCAAGACTTGGGAAGCTGCTGCTATAGGGCAGACTAGAGGTGCGGGATGGCCACTTCTGGTGGTTGCCCCAGAAAAAGGAGGAAACTCAAAGGACGTAGATGGGAAACGATGACCCTAATAAAGCAACTTCCCTCCCCCGGGCCTCAATGTATCTGAGTTACAAATGTCCTAGCCAGGTACCCCACCCTCTCCTTCCCTGATAAACAAACAGTAGGGTTTGCAAACAGAGAATGCAAATACGTCCTGCTGGGCCAGTTGACCTTCATAATGAACTCGGGAGCGATTTACTTAGGAAGACAAAAACTCAAACTTCTCCATTTCCTGCAACTTCACTGCAAGCTCTAAATACAGCTCCGTATTTAGAGTGGGGCAGTGTCTGTCCTAAGAAGTGGTGGAGATAATTACTCCACTGATTTTAAGACTTCAAAACACCTCATTCCCAAATCTACAAGACACAATAGTTACCGCTTCTAACATTTGAGTGTACGTTCACCAGGCAATGTGTGAAAACCTTCACAAGCAATGTTTCATTTCAGAATCCTCCAACAGCTCTTTCAGGTTCATTAGACCCATTTTACGGAAGAGGAAACCAAGGCTCAGAGAGATTAGATAACTTGCCCACGGGATTTGAATCAGATTCCTTTAACTTCAAGGTCAACTCTAGCTCCAGAATTTCTACGGAGAGGTTTAGGGGCAGTATCGTAGCCAGCAGAAGGTAGAAGATAGTCAGAAAGCTGTGTTGCAAAGCAGGCACACTATAATTATCTAGACGGTATGTTATAGATCTGCAACTGTTCAGTACGGTAGCCACTAGCCATATATGGCTATTTAAGTTTAAACAAATGAAAAGTGACTAAAAATAAAGCTAATTCCTTGATTGCACTAGCCGCACTTCATGTACTCAATAGTCAAACGTGGCTAGTGGCTCATGTATTTGACAATTTCCATCATCGCAAAAAAATCACATCGGACAGAATCAATAAATCACAGCAAAGTAGTCTAAAGATCCTTTGTGGTTTATTTTTATGTTTCAGTTTATTTACTTTAACATTTAACTCTAAGGTTTTTAAAATTTTTTTATTTTTTATTTTTTGAGACAGAGTCTCGTTCTGTCACCAGGCTGGAGTGCAGTGGCGTGATCTCAGCTCACTGCAACCTCCACCTCCCAGGCTCAACCGATTCTTCTGCCACAGCCTCCTGAGTAGCTGGGACTACAGGCGTGCACCATCATGCCCAGCTGACTTTTGCGGCCATGTTGGTCAGGATGGTCTTGATCTTTTGACCTCGTGATCTGCCCACCTTGGCCTCCCAAAGTTCTGGGATTACAGGAGTGAGCCACCGCATCCGGCTTAATTTTTATTTTTAATTGTGGTAAAATACACATAAATTGTACCATCTTGACCATCTTTAAGCATCACAATTCAGTAGTGCTAAGTATATTCACATTGGTGTGCAACTATCTAAAGGTACTTCTATATTCAGATTTGGGTAAGATTAAGGCTTCTTTTTTTTTTTTTTTTTAAGACTGAGTCTCACTCTGTCACCCAGGCTGGAGTCCAGTGGCATGATCTTGGCTCACTGCAACCTCTACCTTCTGGGTTCAAGCAATTCTCCTGCTTCAGCCTACTGAGTAGCTGGGACTATAGGCGTGCGTGATCACGCCCGGCTAATTTTTGTATTTTTTGCAGAGACAGGGTTTCGCCATGGTGGCCAGGCTGGTCTCAAACTCCTGACCTCAGGTGATCCACCCACCTCAGCCTCCCAGAGTGATGGGATTACAGATGTGAGGCACCTCGCCCGACCAGAAAAGGCTTTGAGGGAAGACTTACACAGCTTGGTGATTCTCAACATTGGCCATCACTAGAATTACCTGGGGTGCTTTTCAAAATCTTAATGTCGTGAATGTACCCCAGGGCACTAATCAGAGCCCTGGCCCAGGCAGCAGCATCTCCAAGCTCCCAGGGAACCCAATGGACCTTGCTCCATAACCACACGCATGCTGCCAAATGAGGTACACCTGCCTAGAACCTCATCTTCTGGTGAGACCCACACCCGCGGCCCTCAGAGCCCCCATCACGTGGCAGGCAGCAGAGGAGACCCAGGCTAAACCTGCTGCCCACCTCCATGCCCAGGAAGCTGCTGGTGCTGAGTGAGCTGAAACTTTCTACTGCTTTGAGAGAAAGCAAGCAAATAAAAAGACACACAGTTCAAAAGGCACTCAACTCAATTGATTTTTTTTTCACCCACTTACACTAGACAGAAAAAGAAAAACCACTTAGAACCTATGACCAAGGCCAGATACGCCAAGAGGCAGCACAGGAAGGAGTTTTTTTTTTGTTTTTTTTTTTTTTTTTTTGAGACGGAGTCTTGCTCTGTCGCCCAGGCTGGAGCGCAGTGACCAGATCTCGGCTCACTGCAAGCTCCGCCTCCCGGGTTCCCGCCATTCTCCTGCCTCAGCCTCCCGAGTAGCTGGGACTACAGGCGCCCGCCACCTCGCCCGGCTAGTTTTTTGTAATTTTTAGTAGAGACGGGGTTTCACCGTGTTAGCCAGGATGGTCTCGATCTCCTGACCTCGTGATCCGCCCGTCTCGGCCTCCCAAAGTGCTGGGATTACAGGCGTGAGCCACCGCGCCCGGCCAGGAAGGAGTTTTGTTGATGAGCCCATCCACTTCTCCAAACACAGACATGCAAGGGCCCTACCGACTCAACCCAAACGGGAGGGCCACCAGGACATGATTAAACACAGAAAGCTCTTTAACAAGAGAGGTCCGGGGCTGGACACAACAAGAGTTCAAGGTAAAGGAGTACTGTTTCAGGAGTCACCTGAACTTCGGGTGAACTTAGTTAATTCGTATGATTATGAGACTGGGAGGTGGTTGCCAGGCTTTCAGAGTCACCTAGCCTCAGGGACCTAGGGACTCCCCAGACCTATGGCCAGTCACCAGAAGACTCCATGGGCCTCATGAGGGGACAAGTCCAGGCATCGAGGGTGACGTGCCTAAGCCTGGCCCAAAAGCTTATCTGCCCTGTGCTCATGGGGGGAGAACTATGAGCAACAGAGGATGCCAAGTTGTCTAACGGAGAAGTTGGTAAGTGGGAGAGGGAAGGAAGCCACAATGTGTGGACATGTCATAAATGAAACAACTTCCACAAAGGTGACAGCCGAATTGGAGCTGCCCACCCCACAACACACCTGGAGGCATCTCAGTGCAGGCTCACACCTCCGGGCGGGCTCTGTGCTACAGACACAGAGATGAGTCCTTGATTCCTTCCTTGAGCCTCCCATGGGACTCAGGCAAGTAAAGGGCTGTTTGCTAGGACTAAATCCACACCCCCGTGCCTGCCTTAGGCATGCTCTAAAGAACTCCAATGTTAGGGTCAAACAGGCTAAGGTCTGACTACCAGTTCCACCTCCCCATGGCCTTAGATAAGTTACTGAATCCCTCCAAGCCTTACTGTTCTCATCTGTTAAGTGGGGTGGATGTGAGGATGACATGAAATCATGCGCACCAAGTTCTTAACACAAGGCACAGCACACAGTAGGTTCCCACCAAGTCCCTTTCTGCCCCCGCTCACTGCATGCAGTGAATACTGAGCACCTACTATGTGCCCAGTGGCACCCCACAGCATCTTTTATTTTTTCATTTTATTTTACTTTTTTGTAGAGACAGGCTCTCACTGTTCCCCAGACTGGTCTCGAACTCCCGGCCCTAAGCAATCCTGCCACCTCAGTACCACAAAGTGCTGGGATTACAGGTGAGCCACCATGCCCAGCTCCCAGAAAATCTTAAACAACCCAAACCCTCACATTTGCTCAGCAGGTAAAAACACTGTCACCTCCAACCAAATAAGGAAGCAGGCGAGATGAGAGAGCCCCAAGCCTAGGCCTTCCAGATGCTGAGACAGGGGCTGCTCTGGAGTGGATTCTGTGCTGGGAATTGCTACTTTTAAGTTTTTGGTTGGTTGGTTGTTTCTGATTTGCCTTGGTGGCTCATACTCAGATGAAACCTGCAGTCTATTGCTAATTCAAGGGAGAACCTCAGCAATCATGATAATGGGCTTCCTTAGTGCTCAGTCAATTAATTTACTCCTTAACTTCGTTTGCCTCTCCTGTTTGCTACTAAATAAGGCCATATCAGCAGTGCTATCTCCAAATCTGAGTTAAACTGCTCACGGCATCGGTTAGTTCCCTTTAAACGGCCCCCAAAAATTCTTGTCTGACGTCCTAGGCAGCTAAATCTGTCCTTTGGCTTTGGTTTGGTTTGGGGTGAGGTATTTTTTTGTTTTTGCAGAGGTGTGGGTTTTGGGGGTAAGTGTCCTGAAGGCAGTTCCAAGAAGTAATGGGGAACTCAAAATGACCTCATTTGTCCGTACTCGATTCGAACATCTAAATGGTCTCACTAGAGAAGGAATCTTGCCAGCTATCGCCGCCCATGCCCGCAAAGATGGAAAAAGCCGAGATGAAAATTGGAGATAAAGCATCTAATGAATCAATAGTTTCATCCTTTTCACCCTCCAAGCATTTTAACAGCCTTAAGTGAGCTAGCCAAATCGACAGACATCATTTTAGCTTTTTTCCTTTTCCCTGTGACTGAGGTGCAAAAGAAGAGTTCAAAGGGCTAGAGGTCAGCAACTGAGAACACACAGCACGCAGGGAACATACTTAAACAGTGAACAATTTTTTAGTATGCCTGAAATGCAAATTTAATGGGAAATCCTACGTGTTTACTCGCTGAAATCATTATGCCACGTTTGGTGCCTGAAACACCACTGATGCTCCATAAATACTAAGGAATGAGTACATGTTACTCTAGTAAGAACTGGGCGATGGCTGAACCAGGCAAAATCCAAACTCGGCTTACCTTCTATGCAAACCAGGACCTAGGAATGACCTCTCTTGATTTGGAGCATTACAAACTGCGGAATTTCAGAACATAAAGGTTCACAGCATCAAGCTAGAAGTTCCAAAAAATTTGACTAAATAGTAAAGGGTTTTCACAAAAACTAAATAGGAAGGGGTTTTCACAAAGAAACACCCAAACCAGGCCAGAAACGATTTCCAAACAACAAGATTGGCACCCAAAAAACCAAAAAGATGAATCTATATAGAAGAGGTCCAAAATCTCTGGGTACCCATCCCAGGCAGTTCCTGCTGTCGATTTTATAACATGTTTACTTCACCTCCTTCTCCCATGGGCCCGAAATGAGGAAGCTGTAAAATCCTGGCCAAATACAACCATTTGCTAAGAGAAAAGCCAACATGGGGCCCATCTGTCCTTTACAAGTGCTCTGCTTGTCCTGCCTTTGTGTGGCTGTCACCATTTACAGAGAGCGGCCTACCTCCCTCAGAGCACCTGGCTGAGGCCTTGACTGGGTTTTCAGTACTGTCCTGGAGAAAACTCTTTTTTTGAGGCCTCCAAGGGAACTCCTGCAGAGACTGATGCTCTTCTCTAGGCTGAACCACAGCCCTTCCTTCACGGCCACCATATTGGATTCGCATTATCTGTTTACAGCCCACAGGACAAGGAGCTCTCCTAGGGCAGAGCCAAGCAAAAGGCATTCCACACAATTGCCCCTCATAAACAGCAAGGAAGTGTACCTCTCTTCTGATGGGAACCCCAAAACAAAGCAGTGAGGGGGAAAAAAACTACCCTGAAATCAATATCCAGTGTTGGACCCACTAGCCACATTCTCCATCTTATGATATGGGAGGGAAAATATCACGACGTGGCTTCAAACCACAAAGAGATTTCCATGGAATTCAAGAAGTCCCTTTAGCAGTTCTCATTTTAGGCAGAACTGAGGAGAGAGGATAGCGATGGCAAACACAGGTGGGGGGCAGTGGGGAGGAACTGAACAAGGCCTCTATTCTGCTCAGCACAGGTGCTGGTAACAGGACACCCCTGTCTAAAGTGACACATGGGGTGGAAGAATCAGGTGTGGTTAGGATTTTCTGGCCCCAGTCACATTATGTACTCCTAACCTCGTACAAAGTTCTACCCGCAGCAGGCCCAGTTCAGCTCTCGACATGCTGATTCTTGAGCAACAAGGGTGAAGAAAATATTTGATTTCAGACATCCAACTTTGTTTTTTTTAACCAAGTTAATTATTAAAAGAAGAAAGACACCCGCAGAGTGAGCTGTCCTCAATTTTGGCCAGCAAAGTCTCCTGGTCTTAAAAACTCCCCAGACATCACCAAAATCGATGCTGGTTCAATGACTCAAAAGCAAAGGCACAAAGCTGCTGTTTGAGACATGGAGCCCTCCCTTCCCAGGGCTTGGATAGAAACTCCAAAAAGATTCCAGGACCTCCTTGATGCAGTCAAGATTGTCCACACATCAGAAGGCAGTCAACAGTCACTTCCAGACTACTATTCCCTGGACAAACCAGCTGTGGGTCCTTCCCCCCAGCCACGTGAATAATTGTCTCCCCTTTCCTCTGGAACCAACTCACACCAGCCGATTTGGTCAGTGATTTACTAATTTGCATGGATGAGAGGAAAGGCAGCCAGTAGGTGATTCTGCACAACACCGTTCATTAGTGACCACCACCACAGCAGGGTAGAATAAACGGGAAACAAACCACCAGGTTTCCTCTCGTCAAGGAATCGATACCTTATTTACTAGCTGCTGCTTGCTTTACATGGTGCTGTTCTCCAGTAGAGAAAGAGTCAGGATTTCTTCCATACCTTACCCCCTGAAAAGGAGAAAACCCATGCCCTGACAGCCAGCCGAGGACTCAGACGAAGTATCTTTAGAAGAAAGCACAAAGAATCCTCTCTCTCTTGCTTTTTTCCATGTCTTGAGGTTCTCTGATTTCAGAAAATAGAGGGTGCCAGGCCTTGAAATTATTCCCTTTTTTAACTGTTTTTTTTTTCTTTCTCCAAAGAGGAAATTGACTCCCTTCCTGTGCTGCTGTACATTTTGAAGAATCAAATGCTACTAATAAAACCATTTTCCTTATCCTTTTCTCACCCAGGCCAACATCACTTCTGAGAAAATAACCTAAAAATTTTTATCAAGATGGCATTCCAAGTGGGTTTCCGACATTTACGCTTTTCCCTCAGAGCAAACAGAAAAGAGACCAATGGCATTATAAACCCATTGTGGGAGTTTAAAGAAAAGAAAAAGAGGTCATTAGAAAGTCAGTTGATTTCAAATATTAAAAACTGACTTTTGTTGCTGGTGACTTCATGCATCTGCACACTACATACTGCTTATCAGATTTGTTCAAATTTAAAAATTTTAAATTTCCATTTAAAATGTCATCGGCATCTAATCCACGATGAAGTCTTTTAAGAAGCAAAGTCCAAGAAAATATTCCGAATTGTCTTATGCATAAACAATCTAGGAAATCAGACACTCCCTCTTTCTCCTTATCTCTCGAATCTCCGAAAGTCTAAAACTCTGCAGAACCCAAGGCATGTTTTAGTCTTCCACTCCACCTTGCTTTTAAAATTTTACTGCCAAAACAAAACGAACTAAAAAAAAAAACTTCAAAATAAATGATTTCCCACAGGATACTGAACAAACCTACTAAACTCAAAGGGAAAGAAGTCAGGATACACAAACTCTAGATTCCGCCGTGACTGGGCATTAAAGAAGATGTCTTTATTTTTAACTGGAACCAGGCAAGGGAAAAAACACCACCTTGGCACCCGTGAGGCCCCAGCCAGGGCATACTGCCACACAGCCACAGGATGGCAGGTGGAAAGCAGGACAGCCCACCCTTTGGGCAGGTCATCTTCCGAAGGGCTTTTGATTCAAACCAGTGAATGGGAAGAACCGAGCCTGGATTCTGGATTAAAGAACAAAGAGAGAAAAAACTCCAGGTGTGATCACTCCAGGACTGCAGTGGACGGATCCGTCAGACCACTGGGTTCCTTGTTGCTGCTGAGGGGTGGGAAACATCCATTTATCTCCTCAAAAAAACACAGGCGGCTTTACCAACCTATTTCAAATTCCTCCCCACAAGATCAGAATACACCATGTGTGCCTCAAACCAAATCCTGTTTGACTCTAGGATGTGCAGAATTTAAGTTTAAAATTAAGGCCAGAGCCCAAGGAGGGAGGACCCATCTCTGTCTCAAAAGACCACTTCAATAATTCAGCGTGCACTGGGGGCAACAGAATGAAAGGGGCTGTCTTTCAACAGGGAATAATCCATCTAATTCCAAGGGCCTGGATTATAAGCATTCCTGGGCAAGCAGAGTCTGGCTGCAGATTATGCTATGCTAAGGACAATTTGTGACAAAAGGCACGAGATCTGTAGAAAGATTTCAAAACGGACAAGACCAGGACAGAGGCACCTTAGTAAAGTTCACCCTGGGTGAGGTGGCAGTTGGTTCTGAAAGGTGGAAGCAGGCCATGACAGCTGAGCATTCCTTCCCAAAGACCATCTCCGAGGCTCGGAGCCTCTCTAAACCTTACACTTCATCAGACAAAAGCTCCTCCAGGCGCCCAGGCAGCGGCTGAAGAGGGGCTGTCCACACCCACTCGGTGCACAGCTTTCCAAACCTGCCCACTCGTTTTGGAAGCGGGCTTTTAATTAAACACCACCTCCCCGGATCGGGATCTGTTGAGGCAAACTGGGGCTGGGCCAGAGCCAAAGAGAAGCTCCCTAAATACACATTAAAAAAATAATTTCCCCCACCGCCCCCAATTCCCACCTCCAGCCAGCTCGCGCGGCTGGTTTTATTTCCTCTGGATGAATAACACGGGGCCCTGGTCTATCTCTAGGCACCAGAAAATCCACATCCGAGGATCAGGTTATGCCCAGTCCCACCCTTTGCAGGAAAAAGCTAGGGTGTTGTTCCCCGCCCCCACACGCGCGCGCGCACACACATGCACGCGCGCACACACACACCATCTTCACAACCCTTCCAAGAGAAAACCTTAGAGTGTGTGTCCGTTTGGGTCTGGGAGGCCGGGATACAGTTACTTCGGTGGCCCCAATCTTGCCTTCAGGTTCAGCTGGGGGAAGGTGGGGCCCCTGCAAGGCTGCCCGGGAACTTCGGCCCCGCGCCCCGCGGGAGGGCTGAGAGAGGGCGCGCACAGCTTTACCAGCTTCGGAACAGCCCAATTAATAACTAATTTGCTCAGATCCCCCACTCCAAGTAGACCTGACAGCCGAGGAGGGACTGGCTTTCCCTCTCAGTCTTCTAGGCTAGGGGACTCCTTCCTGCGCGCGGGCAGAGCCCTCACTCCCTCCCCACCACCGCGCCAGGCGCCCCCACCCCGTGCCCGGGGGAATCAGGTGTCCGCCCGGGCATCCAGCCCCCGCGGGTCCCAGACATCCAGTTCAGGGACAGACAATGGGAAAACTTGGAGCCAGTGCCCTGAGCCCCCGAGGAAAAGAAATGGTGCCGCCCCCTGGGACAATGAGCGGGGAGATGGCGTGGGACAGCAGACACCCCCCAGAGAAGCCGCCCGCCTAGTGACCCAGCAGAGCCTGGAGCAGCGCCCCGGGTGAGCAGGTGACACCAGAGCCGGGAGCTCCCGCAGGTGGCCGGCGGCCACGGCGCAGGGAATGGCCGGGCGGCCGGCCCGGGGTGGAGGCGAAGCGCGGCGGCGAGGTCAGAGCCGGCGGCCGGCTCCGCAGCCGCACCCCCGGCGTCCTACCTTCATGTCGCTGATGATGGTCTGGAAGAGGCCTCCGAGCGCGCTGCATTCCTTCTCAATCACAGCCTCCATTTTCCCGGCGCCGGCAGGGCGAGGGCACACACGCGGGGCCGCTGGACTGCGCGCGGGGCCGGGGCTCGCTCACCCCGGGAGGAATTTCACCCACCTCGGATTCGCAGCTTCTTCTGCAGCGAGGCCGGTGTACACCAACCCGACTGTTCTCTGCCCAAAATAATAACAACAGTAATTTTAAAACCAAACCGCTCTGTAGGGTATTCGCCTACATGCAGCGCTCGGCTCCTGGCCTTAAAAATGCCGGGAGAAGACTGACAATCAGGCCACCACTGGTGCCCACTACGGAAACGGCAAAGCCCATCTTGATGCAGAGAAAACCGCCCGCTGACCCGGGGCCAGCGCCATTGAAAAACTCAAGATTTTCCAATTTAATAAATTTTTCTGCAATTAAGAAAAAACCGCCCAACACCAGAGCGGGTCTGCTCGCGGCGTCCGGATCTGTTGCTCGCAGCTGCGGCCGCCGCCTCCTTTTCACTCCTGCGCGCCCGGCCCCCGGCGCTCGCTCTGGCTGGGCTCCCGCGGACGTTCGGAGGGGCGCACGCGCGCTCGCGGCCGTGCGTCCGCCGCACGGGGGCGCGCTCTCGTGGCTGTGCGGCCGCCGAACGCGGGCGGGGCTGGGAGCGCGCGCCCGAGAGGCGCGTGGGGCACTCGCCGCAAAGAGGAGCCTGCTGGTCTGCTGGCGGGCAGGAGGCGCTGGGCCGGAGCCTCTCCCTCCGGTGCGCACCGCGCACCCTCTCCTCCCCCGGCCGCCCGTTGCTGCGCGGAGAGGGCGTGTCGGCACCCTGCCTGGCGAGCGCCCACCCTACAATGGCTGCGAGCGCGCGGGACGGGAGGAATGGAGGGTGCACCGCCGCTCCCCGGGGATTTGCATGGGTGGCGCGCCTAGCCCGGAGCCGGCTTGTAGTGAGCTCTTAGTAGGGCGGGAAAGCTGCTGCAGCTACTGCGGCCTTCTGAGAAAACGCCCATTCTCTGATGTTAGGACTGCATCGCCCAGTCCTGATTGCAAATAGCGAAATATACAATTAAGGAGAGTTCAGGGGCGTATCCTGCAATGGGATGCCGAGTTCGATAAAGTTGCAGGATGCTGGGAAAGTGGATTGATTTGCTGTTGCTAAATGAATGGAAACAGCGTTAGAGCTTCTGTCCACGATCCATCAGTCTATCGAGATTGTTGACTGCCTCTGACTTGGAAGGTTGATGGTTTTCAGGCCCACTGAGAGCAGCCAGCGTTGGTATAACCGCAGGGAGCCCTCCTGAGAGGTTGAACCTGCAAAGAGCACAAATGTGCCCATGTTGATTTGGGGCCTAGTGGTCCGTTTTCACAGCTACACTGCCTATCTGCATAACCAGGAGCCCTCATTCAGGTGAACGCCAAATGGGACAGAGGGAGGAGAATCAAATAAGCAACTTTTAAAAGATCTTAAAACATAAGCACCTAACTCCGGACAGTTCCTCTGACTCTTGAGCTAACCATTTGAAGTACAAAACATAACAAAAGAAAAGACTGGGGGGAGTGGGGCCAAAAGCAACCAAGGTCAAAATGCTGTACACTTGTGTCGGATTCACTCCGTAATGGGAAAAGGTCTGGCTTTGAAAACTTTATGGATCAAAGGGATGCATGGAGTTACATAGCACAGCTGCAAAAGATAATATTCCCCTGGATCACTCTGCCCAACTCTTAACTGCAACTCACCTTCCCCACCCGACTCCCGGAAATCACCAGGAAGGGTGTTACCTTCAGGAAGTAACTGATCTCTTGATCACCCCTGCTGGATCCTGTCCCCAAGGGCATTCAAATGCATCCGACTCATCTTCACCTTGCCAATAACGGGTGCTTGACACATAGTTTGCTGCCAATCATTATTGTGACTTTAATACTACTGGTATTCTAACGATCAAGATGACTACTTGTAGAGTCTGATTGCTGGGATTCAAACTCCAGTTTACAACCTACTAACTGTATATACCCTTGGGTACGTTACTTAAGCTTTCTGGGCCTCAGTTTCCTCATCCATCTGTAAATAGGGATAATGATGGCTTCCACCTGATAGGGCTGTTCTGAACATTACATGAGCTAATCAATGAAAGCAAAAGTGGTACCTGGCGTCTAGTAAATAATCATTCGATAAATCTTATCAACAGAAGAAGTAGGGATGAGGCCAAGGCTCAAGTCCAGCCCTGGCCCCGTTTCAATTCTGTAACATTGGCATGCTGTCCCAGGGACATTGCTGAGGGTCTACTGTGTGCAATCTGGGCATTTTACATGTATTATGTCTACTTGAAGGAAATTATCATTCTGGTCCTCATTTCACTGTTGGAAGGAATCCAACCCTGGTTTTCTGACTTCCATGCCCCAGGTCTCCCTTTTACCCAGCCTCCTGAACTCCTGGGATAAGGGGCCTTAGCCCAGTGGACACTTGGTCCAGCTTTCCTACCACATGCTTAAATTTTAATGCCCCAAATACCCCAACTTTAGCAATGTTTGCCAAAGCACACCTCTCTTGTGACCTTTTTCCCTTGGCCTGACCATCAGGCTCTTGTCTCTCATGAGAAAGTGAAGCATCCCAAAACTCCTTGAAAGGGAGGCTGGAAAAGTGTTCCCAGATGCAGGAAAGTGGGAGGGACACCTGGCACTGTTTTTTTTTTTTTTTTTTTTTTTTTGAGCCTTGCTCTGTCACCCATGCTGGAGAGCAATAGTGCAATCTCGGCTCACTGCAACCTCCACCTCCCAGGTTCAAGTGATTCTCCTGCCTCAGCCTCCATGTTGGCCAGGCTGGTCTCGAACTCCTGACCTCAGATGATCTACCCACCTTGGCCTCCCAAAGTACTGGGATTACAGGCGTGAGCCACCGTGCCTGGCCAGCTGTCATACATTCTTTCCTTGTTTTCAGATTCTCTTTTTTTTCTGGCTGTTGGGGACTTCCCTTCTTTTAGGCTGGCTCTGCATATATTTAAAGAGATTCTGATTACATTTTACCAACTGTGTCTACATGACTATGGCAGGAGGTGTTTCAGGTTATAGAATCTGCCTCTGTGACAATAGGGGGTCCCTTTTCTGTTGTTTACGTGATGAAATGTTGGGTTTTGTGTAATGTATAATATTTTACACTTTTAGGTAAACTCACATGCCTCTGATGGATTCGAAATAACCAGATATATTTCTGAATTGCTTCATATGGTATGTAAACATAAGGTTTTGTAAAATAATATGTTTTTCATGCTCTTTTATTGCTACTCTGACCAGACCCTTATCTTACTTATAAAATATATATTTTTCTCATCATGCTTGTATGGTACAGAAAGAGCTAAGCCCCAGAAATACTGTTAATGAGAGGGAGATCAGGACCCAGACAGTCTTGGTTTATAACTTGCAGCAGGGCTATCTGCTCCCCTGAGAGCCCAATTCTCCATATCAAGGCATTGCAGAAGTCAAATTAGTAGTCAGCAGGCAGCTTGGGAGCACATATGCAAAGCAAAGGAGATTGGATGCTCCTGGGAGAACAAGCGTGGTTTGGCACAAAGCAGGTGCTGAAGAAATGTCTCAGGAATGGAACCCAACCAGGTTCCTACCCCACTGGAGAGCAGACACAATATCCTGGCAACCTAGAACCACCAGATACGCCTCTCTTCTTCAAACAGTCCTGGAGAAATACAAAATATTACGACTTCTTTCCCCTTTTGGATCTTCCAACCCCGCTATTTGACTCCCGTGATTGGAAGCTACAAACTGGCCTGCAGAGGAGTTTCTAAAATTGGGAAATCTAAAAATATTTAGAAATTGGGAAACTTCACCTCAAGGTACAAAGTTTCAGCATTTCCAGGAAGATAGGAACATGTGGCAATTCAGGGCTCACATTCCCACCTGGCCTAGGCCTGCGGGGCAGCTGGTCCTTGAGGGGAGAATTTGCTCTTTACACTCCTCGCCACCCCCTTCGGCCTTGCTACTAATCAGTTCATCACCTTTCAGTGGTCTCCTGCCCCAGTGACACATTCTGGACATTGGGGTTATATTTGGGCATTTTCCAGCCTGCCATCCACAAAACACATACGAAACATCTCTTAGGGTGAGTCACTGTGACAGATATTTTTAATTGATCCTCACTAATTCCATTTTCAAAAGGGGCCTGTTTCTAAATGGAAACTCTTACATACTGATAACTCCCTAATTTGTCTAAAGAATTTAATGACTCAGATCAGAAAGAATTCTGCTTATAGGTGACCAGGGCAAGCTTAAGGCAATTTTGTTTCACAGATGAGCTATGGTAATAATAAATACACAAATAACTAACCTTTAGTATATACTTACTGTGTGCCAAGTACTATCCTAAGTAATCTCACTCAATCCTCACAAAGCCTTAGGAGTTAGCACTTCAATTACCCTTATTTTACAGATGAAAAACCTGAGGCACAGAAGGTGGGTCAGGAGGGAGGAAGCAATATAGCTAGAATTCAAACCAAGCAGCATGACTTCAAGCCCAGTGTCTTAACCACCTCACATAACTGCCTCTAATGCAAAGACCCCTCACGAAGGTCAGAAGTTTCACAAACACTGCCTTAAGTCTCGTAGCGAACTGGGAGGCCCCACAGAGCAACCTGGCTGTGCATTAGACTCACCTGAGGAGCTTTTAAAACATACCCAAGCTTGGCTGGGCACGGCGGCTCACATGTATAATCCCAGCACTTTGGGAAGGTGGGAGGTGTGAGGATCACCTGAGCCTAGGAGCTCAAGACCAGCCTGCGCAACATAGCGAGACCGCATCTGTACAAAAAATTAGCCAGCTGTGATGGCATGTGCCTACAGTCCCAGCTACTCAGGAGGCTGAGGTCAGAGGATCGCTTGAGCCCAGGAGGTCAAGGCTGCAGTAAGATGTGTTCACACCATTGCATTTCAGCCTGGATGACAGAGCGAGACCTTGTCTCAATAAAAAAAAAAAAAATTAAAAAAAATTGTTTTAAAAAGGCCAAGCTTGAAGCAAATACCATAACGGGGTAACATTTGGGAAATCTAATGAAGGGGAAATGAGATATCTTTGTACTATTCTTGCAACATGTCTGTAAGTCTGAAATTATGTCAAAATAAAAAATTAAAAGAAAAAAGAATGAATTAGAATAATATTCATTGACCTGGAAGGATTTCTGCAGAAATTATTGTGTCATAGTAAGATCCAGAAAAGTATGTGTTTTGTGATCCTGCTTCTGTAAAACAAACATTAACAAAATCTGTCCACACACACCCATTCACATACACACATATGTCTGTATGTCTTTATGTGATGACAGAATAAAACATGCATGATACATTCTTTAAAATCCCATAGCCAACCCCCACCAGAGGTTCTTCTCAAATTGTTTAGGAGTAGAACCTGGTCCTGGGTACTTTCTTTGAAAGTTTCCTAGATCAGGGTTCTTAATGTTGCCACACATTTGAATCACCTGGGAAGCTCTGAAACAGCCTGATGGCCAGGTGACAGCCCAGGACAAGTAAATCAGACTCACTGGGAATGGAGTCCAGGTACGGGTGTTTTAAAATTCCCAAGGGGATTCCAATGTACAGCCAAGTTTGAGGACCAGGCAGCGTCCTTGGAGCAGCCAGAGTTGAGAATCACTCCTGAGGAACAAGGGAACTCATGTGTGTAGCCCTACTATGTGATAGGCCTTTGACATCCACTTTAATCCTAGGAATAGCCAGTGAGGTAGGAACTCCCGAGGAAATAGAGGCTGCCCGCAGAGATCAGATAGCCTGCCCCAGAGGTCACAGAGCTAGGAGAAGGCAGCGCACACTCTAACCACATCATCCACTGGGCAGTTTGGCACAAAGCAGGAAGGGCAGTTGTTTTGGGAAGACTTCATTGACTCTCAATCTCTCTTCTCCAAGACCACAGGGGTTGAAATTCATCTAATGGAGATTCTTTCCTTTGGATTCTTCTTTTAGGAGCTGTTAAAAACAGCTACAGGCCAGGCACGGTGGCTCACACCTGTAATCCCAGCACTTTGGGAAACTGAGTCGGATGGATCACAAGGTTAGGCGTTCAAGACCAGCCTGGCCAACATGGTGAAACCTCGTCTCTACTAAAAATACAAAAATTAGCTGAGCATGGTGGCGGATGCCTGTAATTCCAGCTACTCAGGAGGCTAAGGCAGAGAATTGCTTGAACCCGGGAGGCAGAGGTTGTAGTGAGCCGAGATCACGCCACTGCACTTCAGCCTGGGTAACAGAGTGAGACTCCATCTCAAAAAATAAAATAAAAATAAAAATAAATAAATAAAATAAATAGTTGTGAAAGGAGTTGCATGTTAATAGGATCTTGATGTCTGCACAGTGAGTGCTTGATATTTTGAAAGGAGGGGAAAGTCAGAAAGATGCTCAAATGTGGGACAATAATCTAATTTAAGGGGGTAGGTGTGATCTTTTGTCATTTTCCTGCTCAAAATCCCTCCGTTCACCAGCCTCATCCCAGGCCTTATTGAAAGTTTCAGGTGTGGCCAGGCATGGTGGCTCACACCTGTAATCCCAGCACTTTGGGAGGCCGAGGCAGTCAGATCACTTGAGATCAGGAGTTTGAGACCAGCCTGGCCAACATGGTGAAACCTCGTCTTTACTAAAAATACAAAAATTAGCCAGGCAAGGTGGTGGGCACCTGTAATCCCAGCTACTTGGGAGACTGAGGCAGGAGAATCACTTGAACTCAGGAGGCAGAGGTTGCCATGAGCAGAGATCATGCCACTGCACTCCAGCCTGGGTGATAGAGTGAGACTCAGCCTCAAAAAAAAAAAAAAAAAAAAAATAGAAGGTATGATAGCTGATGCTTCAATTGCCCTAGGAGGAGTCCTTGGTTTCAATAATCCAAGGGCTTAGCCTCCGTGTTCACCCCCAAGGAGGACCAGAAAAAGGTTCCCAGTCCCATGCAAGTCAGGAATGTGCCACTGAGAGCCACCTGCAGAGCTGGGACACCCCATAGCTGCTGTAGTTCAAGGGCAAGTGGATGAGAAACAATCTGCCCACCAGGACAGGTGGCCGGCACAGCAGCCTGGCAGCCTTAGTCTGTCTGGGATCTGGGAAGAAGTGAAAAGCATTCAGTGAAAAAATTGTGACAGAGGCCTGCACCACAGCTGCATTTGGGCGTTTCAGTTCGCCATATCTTAAATGGATCCAAAATACCTAAAATGAAAATTACTGTGAAAAATTGTTCCTGGTCTAAAATAATACTGGGTAACCCAGAAGAAACAAATGAGAAATGGCTCCGAGGGGATACACCTTCAATCAAGTCCTTGCAATATTCCCACGGAAAGCCTCCTGAATTGAGCTTGTGATTCAGAACCATAAAGAATTGATCAATACAAGGCCACAGTGCACTCATCACACTCAAGAATCAGCAAACTCCCAGCAGGGCTCAACCACCAAGAACTGAAGATAATCCATCAGTCTGATAGAGCTGATAGAGATAAGCAAATTTAAAATAATTCAAATATAAAAGAAGGACACAAAACAGACACTATGAAAAGAGAAAAGCATCGTGAAAAAGGAATCAAAGCCTAGAAATGAAAATTACAGTCCCTGGAATTACCATGTGCCTTTGAACTATGTATGGACAAGTTAGAGAACTGAATAGACATGGAGCTGAAAAGGAAATGTTTTTAATCAGAAAGTTCAGAAGGAAGCCCAGAAATAAAGAAATGTTAATAGAAAATAGACTAAAGAGGTTAGGAGACACAGAGGACATGAGACTACAGCATATTGCTAGTTCCAGAGAAAATGGGGAAGGGGAACAGATACTCCAAGAGATATTGCCTGAGAATTTTGTAGAGTTGAAATGCATCAATCCTCAGTTTGAGGGAGCACAGCAAGTTCTGAACAAGATAAGCCAAATGAATAGATTTTTTCATACTGAATTCTCACACTGCAAATTACAATTTCTTTCTTCTCGTTTCTTTCAAAGTGTCAAAAAAAACTCCTTATAATAAAAAAAATTAAAATTGTATTTGTTGTAACATCCTAGTTGCTGGGGGTGGGTGTAGTAAAATCATTTATTTGCAGGATTTGGCGTAACAGAAATCTGCAGAAACAGGAGAGTCGGCGCAATGGCTCTTTGGAAGATATCTAGGAGGCTCTCTGTGCCGACCACACCCTTCCTTTCAAATTTATCTTTCGTGCTTCTTTTCTGGAGTTTTGTGTCTGTAGGGTACAGGCAGGAAACAGATGGCCCACTCAAACTGGGAAAGAAGGAAGTTTAAGAAAGAGACTGTTTGCACAGACATGGGCAGGGTGTAGGGAAAACCATGGATGGCGCAGCTCTGGGGTCCAGCAATGGTGAGAAGCCATCACCAACCCTGCCAGGAGAGAGCAAGAAGAGGGGGTGAGCTGGAACCCAGAGAGCCAGCTGTGTGGAGGGGGTTGGGTGTGGCAAGAGCTGTGGCCCTCTGAAGGGCCCTGCAGCCAACCTGCACGGCAAGAACCGAACTCCAACAGACATTTGTCCACGGAGTCCTGGTTTGCTCCCATCGTTCTTTCTCAAAAGTACCACAGTTTGGACAATAAATGGGTTGATCACTCATACAAAGGTGCCTGTTGGTACAGTCCATACAGAACAGCTTTCTGACAAAGCAAAGCAGGGGAGGTTGGAGAGTGAATTGGGGGTCAGGGGAGCAATGGAAAATATTCAGCATGAACATCTACTGCTCAGTCGTAAATGTCTTTTTTTTTTTTTTTGAGACAAGGTCTGGCTCTGTCACCCAGGCTGGAGTGCAGTGGCACCATCTCGGCTCACCACAACCTCTGCTTCCCGGGCCCATGACATCCTCCCACTTCAGCCTCCCGAGTAGCTGGAACTACAGGCGTGCACCATCAGGCACAGCTAAGTTTTGTATTTTTTGTAAAGATGTGGTTTTACCATTTGCCCAGGCTGCTCTTGAACTCCTGAGCTCAGCTTAACTGAGCCTGCAGCGGTTACTGAATGCCCAAGAGAACAGTGGCGGCGGCAGTGGGGGGTGGCAGGGGCACAGAAGGGCAGGGGGATTCTTCTTGACAAGAAACTGTTAGATTCCCTCTTTAGATTTTCACCATGGAAGACGTGGCTTGTGGTCACAGGGGTGAATTTAGGCTTCTGAGCCGGGAGACATTGAATCTGCCTGCCTCGGCTGCCTGCCTCCCAAAGTGCTAGGACTACAGGCATGAGTGCTAGGGTTAAAAAGACTGGCTATGTCTTTCTAATTAAACCAGCTTTATTGAGATATAATTCGCATACCATAAAATGCACTCTTTTAAAGTGCAAAATTCAGTGAGTTTTAGTATATTCACAGTTGTGCAACTATCCCCACAATCAATTTTAGAACATTGTTATCACCCCTCAAAACAACCCGCTACCTATTAGCAGTCATTCTCCATTTCCACACAACCTCCCTTGTCCCTAGCCCTACATAACCACTAATCTACTCTGTCTCTATGGATTTGCCTATTCTGGACATTTCATGTAAATGAATCATACAACGTGTGGCCTTTTAAAATCTGGTTTGTTTCACTTAGCATAGTGTTCTCAAGGTTTATCCATGCAGTAGCGTGGATCGATACTTTATTTTTTTATGGCTGAATAATATTTCATTGTCTGGTTATATCACATCTTGTTTATTCATCACTTGATGGATATTTGAGTTGTTTGTACTTCTTGGCTGTTACTAATAAAGGTGCTATGAACACTTGGGTGAGTTTCTGTGTGGGTATGTTTTCAATCCTCTTGGATATATACCTATAGTGGAATTGCTGGGTTCTGTGGAAAATCTATGTGTATCCTTTTGAGGAACTTGCAAAGTGTTTTCCCATAAGTGGTTTTTTATTTCTTATGATTCATAAGGTTTTTTACATCATGAAATAACTGGTAGAGTCATTGCCCATCTATTTGTAACAGTTGACACCATCCATCCACACGAAGAGATTGGCTGCTGTAAGTTCCCCAAATAGTCATTGGTGGTGTGGTAAATCTCTCCATTCCCCAGATTTGGACACATAGCAGATTGTTTATTGAGTCTTCAAATAGCATGATTTTAAAGATTTTAAAATTCATTTTGCAATAAACCATTGTTTAGATGTTTCTAGCATTAAGACACTTGGGCAAACAAAATCTTATTGTAGTCAATTAATGGTCTGACTATATGTCAGTCTCTTGTAAGTTTGGCTAGTAGGAGTCTGTCACTGAGAGCTTAACTCTGGATTTGCTGGCAAAGCCAAGATTCTGTACCTTGCTCTGCAAGCTTTGTGTGTATTCTGGTTTATTTGGAAAACAAAGTATATTAAATGGCACTGGAATTAGGCAGACATTGGGGAAAGATGTTGAACACCAGCAGTTTGGCATCTATCGTCTTTGCTCTGTCCACTTTATACATTTAAGTAACCAGGGTGGCTCAGAGCTTACTCCCCAGAACAACTCTACCAGATTGCCTGCAATTTCAAGAGATTTTACCTGAGCAGACAGCAGATTTTCTTCTCCTAGGTCTTCAGCTTTTCTTTGAAATCAACAACAGAGACAACAACATGGGAGACTATTTTTAATGGGGGCAGTGTGTAAGATGGAATGGGCATGGGGTTTGAAGTCATAGAGACTTAAGTTCGAATTCTGGTGTTTCAATGTTTCAGCTGTGTCCGTTAGCAAATTACTTGACTGGCCCATCCCATTGCATAAAATACAAAATGTAATGCTCATTTCAAAATCTTGAGAATTAGAGATAATGTGGTTACTGAGCTTAGCTTGCAGCAGTTACTGAATGCCCAAGAGAACGGTGGGGGCAGGGGCAGGGGGGCAGGGGGATTCTTTTTAACAAGAAACTGTTAGATTTCCTCTCTAGATTCTCACTAAGTAAGGCTTGGTTTGGGCTAATAGCGGTGAATTTAGGCTTCTGAGCCAGGAGACATTTAATCAATTGTTTCAAAGCAGTTCTGTCTTGTTTACTTTTAATAATGGGTTTGTTTGCTTTTAATAATAAGAACCAGCCCCAGCCCTCCTATTTTCTGAAGGTTGTGAGCAGATGGAGGCTTGTGACCTGGAGTTCAGTGGTAATCTTTCCAGCCACAAGTGGCCAGCGGCCACAGGCAACAAGTGAAAACAGGTTGTGTACAGGGAACCATTTCATTTGCAGGGTGTAATGCTATTTACCTGGGATCCTATCCAGCAGCTTCAAAGGTGGTGGCAGCCATTACCCAACTAATGAGCACCACACCTCCTGGCTCCCTGTCCTCAAGGCGGGAAGATGCTGTGATGCATATCAGGAGATGGAGGGAAAAGAAATGACTTGTCCACCTGAGTGGCAGGTGAGTCACATAGCCTCTCTGGGCCTCACTTTCCTCATTTGTAAAATGAGAGGATTGGTCACTTCCGGGTGATGTCTTCCACATGAGTCTGGCTGACCTGTAGTCCTGATTTTAAGCTCTCTCTGGGTTCTTTGTCTGTTTTAGATATCTAGACGTATATATCTATCTCTGTGTGTATGTGTGTGTTTATGTGTTGCAGAAACAGTTGGGAAAAGACATTAAGGAAGGGATGGTGCTGTTGGCTCCAGGCAGTGACTCAAGGAGGCATTCATGGAGAAAGAAGAAAGGCCTTTCTCAGGTGATGCTTCATCTTCCCCCATGTGCTCTGATGCCCCATCCCCGCCTTGATGTGTCTATAAATACAAACAGCAGGAAGCCCGCATCACTAGGCAAAGCAGGTGGCCGCCACCCATTCTTCTTCCCAATGGCCACTGGGACAGTTCCTTTCCCCCAAAACTTGTTGTTTATATTTATTTTACCCTAAAGCTATTTTAATATAAACCTGTTGAAATAAGAGAGGGCTTCTCATACCTCCACAGACATGTATTTTCTAGAACAAATTCAAGACTAATCATAAAATGAAAACAGATTTCCACAAAGTTGTTCTTTATAATCTAAATTTTTTTCTGACAGGCAGCTTAATACTTCAAAGGGCAACCCATTCCTTTATTGGTTATAACTAATTGTTGGAGATTTTCTTTAGCACGAGTTGAAATTTTTCTTCCCTTGTCAAAGTGAAGGAAGGGCCTTGTATAAAGGACCTATCATCAAGGTACCATCTCTCTTTAAACTTTAACTCCCAGAGGAGAAAAACCTATAGCCACACAATTCATGTACTTTTTAGTCATTGGATCTCTATGACTATTATCATTATAGAAACTATTCTAATGTAATAATAATTTGAAAACTGGATTTTAAGAATTCAAATTTAGAAATAGCAGTTCTCTCAAGAGACTCATTCATGAATATGGAAAGATCTTTTATCAAGTAATTCCCCCCGGGGGCTCTTTAAATGGCAGTCTCCTTCATTTTGATTCAATTTGTAGAAATCCCATTTAGATGCATTACTGGACCACCGCATTGTGTAAAGGAAGGTAAATTATGTGTTGGGTAACCATTTGGCTCTCTCTTTCTTCCCAACTTGTGACTAATTGATTTTGCCATTAATTGGGATTTCCCCTGGAGGCCATTTGATCCGTTTGCAGGATGAGCAGGGAGTTGGAGCAGCCCCTCCAGATGGGATGGCTTTCAATAAGCAGACAGTCCAAAGGGGCATCAGAGTGATACAGAAACGATTAATTGAATAACTCACTTGAAAATCATGTGCTGCTTTAAAGACCTGAAAGCTGAGTAAATACCTAAGTAAAGACCATACTGATCAAGTAAGACTCCTTGTTGTAGCCTGGCTGAGAACAATGCCGGGAAAAAAAAGAAATTTAAGAGCATCCCATTAATGGATTCTTCAAAATACTGGAAGCATGATTCCAGGCGATAACATACTATAATCCCGATAATACTCACATTTGCATAACTCTACATAATTATGAAGCATTTTCACAGATATTGTGCAGATCTCACACTGACACAGGGGGTAGGTTGGCTGTGAAAGGGCTAAACTGGACTTACATTCCAGGAGCAGAAACAGGCTTGGAGCTGTGGACTTCTCAAAGGCACACAACAAGTAAGTGGCAGAATATCACCAGAACCCAAAACTTCTAATTCTAAATTTCTTAACAACACACAGCACCATCTCCCCAGTGCATCACAGCTAAAAACCACCTTACTGGATTCTCTTACCCTGGAGAAGAATGCATACTGACTGAGGACTCTGCTCCATGCCTGGCAAAATATCTGACATTTGAGGACACAGAGGTCCAAGCCAGATTGCTACCTGCCCAAAGCATCTAATCCCAGGATACATGCCTGCATCATTTTCTGATATTTTAAAGCAGTGGATTCCGTTCCATGGGCTGTGAAGAGAGGGTCCTCCATGGAATGTGCTGAAGGGGTTCATACATCCTTATGAACCACCAAGCCTTGCGTATTGAGAGACTGAAAATACAAATGGACAATGGCCAGACCATATATAAAAGTAGAACTTGGACCCAAAACCTGCAGAAGCGTGGCCAGGAAACCAACCCACTTATCTATAACTATCAGCCCGGAAAGCCAGCTTACTATAAGTCACACTTGCAGGAAGCCAGAATTGCTATCCCTAGTAACAAAATAGGAAGTTAAAGGATAACTTCTGTAACAATTGACCCAAAATGGCTAGGGTTTGATTAATAGCCGACAGCCTTCCTGATTTTTGTCCCTGCTTCCAATTTAGGACCAACCAGAGAAAGCGAGATATGCACCCTAATCAATCACATAGGATGCCCCACTTCTCATTAGCCGCCTCCAGCTTCTCCAGGACAACAGCTTCCAATCAGGGCACGCTGAAGCCTTCCCTTTTTCCCATTTGATAAGTTTTCCACTCCTCTTCCTCCTTTTGAGTCTCTTTCAGAACAAGGAGTTGGTGGTTGACTCCCTTGCTATAGCAAGCTCAGAATAAATAGCTTTTGCTTTTCTCGTTTGGTTTGTCTTTGTTCATTTTCACAGTAAAAATCCAAGAAATAATATGTCTCATTCATACACATACCCTTCTCTTCAAATATTTGTAGCTACTGCTGTGATGTGCAAAACACCAATTCAGTTAGAATGCACAATGCCTATTCTGTGGAATCACTAACACTTCACTTTATGGTACAATGCATCAACCCCTTGCATTAAAAAGCAGAAAGCGCATTTGTAAGTACTAGTTTTTAAAAATACTGAGTGTAAAAGCAAGTTGCAAACCAGCATTTATATTATTATCCCAAATTGTAGACACAATAACAAATATCATGGTTATTGCAAAGAAAGGTTCTGGAGCTCAGTTGCTGAGATTTGAACCTTGATCCACCCCTTGCTTAATTGGACCATGTGCAAGTTTATTTACTGCTCTGTGAGCCTCAGTTTGCTCTTTTGTCAAAATGAAATCTAATAATCCTATATCAGGAATGTGATGTGAGGATTAAAAATAATATAGGCAAAATGTAAAGTGTGTGGCAAGTGCTTTGCTCATTGCGATATTAGCTACTAACACTACTGTTATTGTACAATATGCAGAAAATGATCCAGAAAATACACAAAAGCAGTTGTCAGTGACGTTTATCTCAATGGATGTCATAATGATGGACTCCAACATTCTACATAATACATTTCTGTATTATTTGTATTATTTTTACAAGTATGTGTTAGTTTTATACAGATAAATACAATTTTAAACGGTTAAAGATGGTCTCATATTTAAAAAGCACATTAGGAGCCACTGTGTTAAATTATGCAGTGCAGACACATAACCAAAAGGCTATGCATGGTGGGAATAGTGAGGCAGAACAAGAACTTTCTAGAAAAGGAGAGAAAGGAGAGATCCTATGGAGCCGAGCTGGGAACCAGGCTGGGGAGGAGAGGGAATAGCTGTCCCCAGGAGCAGCTATGCATGTAAACTAGACATGAGACTCGATTTTATCTAGAATTTTCCTTCTCTTGTCTCTATATGCTGTCTCCTACTACCCTCTAGCAGTCAACTTTATACCCTGTGAGGACTTACAGAAATGGAAGGAGAGGTGCTGACTTTGTCTACCTCATAAGAGGAGGACAAGGGGAAGCCATCATCCTGACCTTTCTATCTCACCGGGAAATGGGTATCTACCTCTTCGCATTTGTTTACTAAGAAGTGCTATTCAAGTGATTTTTCCTAGAATAACAAAAGATGTTTCTAGAAGGTTTGCTTTCTCCCCAACACAAAGAAGCAGCCAGGAATTCCTAAACATCAAGCTTTTTAAAAAAAATTCCATTTCACCAGGCAATCCACTATGCACGTGAGAACGGTACCTACTTCATATGCTTGTTGTAAGATGTAATCAAGACCATGTACCTAAGCTGTTTACACAGAGGCAGCACAAGTTAGGCACACCTTGAATATCTGTGTCTTAGTCTGTTTTCTGCAGCTATGCCAGAATACCTGAGATGGATTAATTTATAAACAATAGAAGTTTATTTGGCTCACTGTTCCAGAGACTGGAAAGTCTAAGAGCATGGTGCCTGCATCTGGTGAGGGCCTTCATGTTGTGTCATCTCATGGCAGAAGGTGGAAGGCAAGAAAGGGCAACAGTGAGCAAGCAAGAGGAGGCCGGACTCACTTTTATAACAAAGGTACTTTCGAGATAAATAACTCACTCCTGTTATAACAACATTAATCCATTCATGAGGGCAGAGCCCTCTGACCTAATCAGCTTTTATTAGGCCCCACCTCCCAAAAACTGTTGCATGGGATTAAGTTTCCAATACATGAAGTTTGGAGGACACATGCAAACAATAGCAATTTATAAATAAGGACCAAAATTTGTTGAGGACTTAACAGGTGAACCCAAGAGCTACAATGGGGCTCCAGGCACAGTCTTTGCCTTCAACGAGTATATTAGTCTGTTCTCATGCTGCTAATAAAGACATACCCAAGACTGAGTAATTTATAAAGAAAAAGAGATTTAATGGACTCACAGTTCCACATGGCTGGGGAGGCCTCACAATCATGGTGGAAGGTGAAGGAGGAGCAAAGACATGTCTTGCATGGTGGCAGGCAATAGAACGTGTGCAGGGGAACTGCCCCTTATCAAACCATCAGTTCTCATGAGACTTATTCACTATCATGAGAATAGTATGGGAAAAAACTGCCCCCATGATTTAATTACCTCCCACCAGGTCCCTCCCACGACACATGGGGATTATGGGAGCTACAATTCAAGATGAGATTTTGGTGGGGACACAGTCAAACTGTATCAAGGGCATACAGACTGAAGGTGGAAAACTCAGGATAAGGCAACGACAGTATAATGAGGAAAACAGAAATGCTCATCAAAACCCTACTGGTTTGGAATCTACTGTCCTAATAATGAAGCTAATATTCTTCATTTTGCAGCCACCTCTACTCTTCTCTCTTTATTCTATTTTGCCTTTGTTTAAGCAATGAAGCTTAGAAGGCAGGGTTCATAAGTGGGTCAGACTCTTAGGTAATTTTTTCATGTACACAACACAGGAAACCAAAGCAGGACCTTGGAATCCATTCAGGATTGTGATGATTAACTTTATGTGTCAACTTAGAGGGTGTTGCTGGATGAGATTAACATTTAAGTTGGTGAACTTTGAGTAAAGGAGATTTCTCTTCGTAATATGGGTGGGCCTCATTCAATGAGTTGAAGATCTGAATAGAAAAAAAGACCAACTTCCCTGAGCAGGAAGGAATTCTCCAGTAGACTGCCTTTGAACTTCACTGGCACCATTGGCTCTCCTAAATCTCCAGCCTGTGGGCCCATGCTGCAGAATCGACTTGCTAGCCTCCAGCCTCCATAATCACGTGAGCTAATTTTTTATAATGAAGCTCTGTATTTATTTATTACTATAATAAATTTATGTTTATACATATGTAAATCTATACACACACACACGCACACACACACTCATATATTTACAGAGGTCAATAACTGTGGCCCACAGACCAAATCTGGCCTACCACATGCTTTTGTAAATAAAGTTTTATTGGTAGGGTACACAACAAAGCACATTCATTTACATATTTTCTATGGATATTTTTGAGTTATAACAACAGTTGAGTATTTGTGAAATATGGCCTGCAAAGCCCTAGCAAGCCTAAAATACCTATATGTGTGTGTGTGTGTGTGTATATATGTATATAAATATATATGTATATATGAAATAATGTATAAATATATTTATACATTTTGTGTGTGTGTGTATATATATATGCACACATGAAAGAGAAAGAGAGAGAGAGGGATTTACATATATATGTATAGATCCCCATTAGTTTTCTTTCTCTGGAGAGCCCTGATGAATACAGGTAGTTTTCTTTTTTCTTTCTTTCTTTTTTTTGGAGACAGAGTCTCGCTCTGTTGCCCAGGCTGGAGTGTAGTGGTGTAATCTGGGCTCACTGCAATTCCACCTCCCAGCTTCCCGCCATTCTCCGGAGTAGCTGGGACTACAGGCGCCCACCACCATGCCTGGCTATTTTTATTTTTATTTTTATTTTTAGTAGAGACGGGATTTCACTGTGTTAGCCAGGATGGTCTTGATCTCCTGACCTCGTGATCCACCCGCCTCAGCCTCCCAAAGTGCTAGGATTATAGGCGTGAGCCACTGCGCCTGGCTGGAATACAGGTATTTTTGTCTGCTCTCTCCAGCCATCACATTGTCATTTGGAAAAGGCTGCCAAATAGGCAACTTTCTCCTTCACTTCCAACTTGCTAAAAACTCAGTATTGAAAAATCACATGCACACTAACTATCTAATGGTTTAGTCCATTACACTGCATCCAATAAATGAACTATTAGGCAGCCAATACAATAATAATTATGAAGGCTGTGTGGAAACATGATATTTTAAAGTTTAATGTGAGGTGAAAGAAAGCAGGAAGAATTGCAAATATAGTTGTAACTGTGTGAAATATGTATTATGTAGACAGATTAGACAGGAATAAAACAAAATGGAAATAGTCCCATTGAGATGACAAAATGATTTATTTATTTAACAAGTATATGTTTCGTGTTGTCTATTAAATGCCAGGCACAGTTCTAAGCCTTCAACTTTCTGTCTCTACGGATTTGCCTACTCCTGACACGGCATAGAAATAGAATAATAAAAGCTGGGAGCAGTGGCTCCCAGCACTTTGGGAGGCCGAGTGAAGATATGTGAAGAAACAACTGTAATAGTTTGCTAAGAATGACAAGAACAGAAAACCAAACACCGCATGTTCTCACTCATAGGTGGGAACTGAACAATGAGATCACTTGGACTCGGGAAGGGGAACATCACACACCGGGGCCTATCATGGGGAGGGGGGAGGGGGGAGGGATTGCATTGGGAGTTATACCTGATGTAAATGACGAGTTGATGGGTGCTGACGAGTTGATGGGTGCAGCACACCAACATGGCACAAGTATACATATGTAACAAACCTGCACGTTATGCACGTGTACCCTAGAACTTAAAGAATAATAATAATAATAATAATAATAAAAAAGAAACAACTGTAAGATTTTTTTCTCTTTAAAAACTTGCCTAATACCAACTGGGATAGTCATAATCTTAAAAATGGACAATTGTAAGTGCTAATGAGGATGTAGAGAAATTGGAACTCTCAGACATTACTGGTAGGAATAAAAATGGTACAGTCTCTTTGGAAAATAACTTAGCAACTCCTCAAAGAGTTAAGCATAGAGTTACTATATGATCCAGCAATTCCAATTCCAGGTATATATCCAAGAAAATTAAAAACATATGTCCACACTAAAACTTATATACGAATGGTCATAGCAGTGGTATTTATAATAGCCAAACATATCCATCAACTGATGAATGAATAAACAAAATGTTACACCATACATTGGAATATTATTCAACCATAAAAAGGAATAAAGTACTAACCCATGCTACAACATGGATAAACCTTGAAAATATTACGCTAAGTGAAAGGAAAAGGCCAAATATTCTCTTCTTTCCTTCCTTCCTTCCTTCCTTCCTTCCTTCCTTCCTTCCTTCCTTCCTTCCTTCCTTCCTTCCCTCCCTTCCCTTCCTTCTTTCCTTTTCTTCCCTCCCTCCCTCCCTTTCTTTCTTTCTCTCTTTCTCCTCTCTCTCTCAATTTCTTTCTTTTCTCTCTCTTTCTTTCTTTTCTCTCTCTCTTTCTTTCTCTTTCTTTCTTTCTTTCTTTCTTTCTTTCTTTCTTTCTTTCTTTCTTTCTTTCTTTCTTTCTTTCTCTCTTTCTCTCTTTCCCTCTTTCTCTCTCCCTCTTCTCTTTCTCTCTCTCTCTCTCTCTTCTTTCTTCTTTCACAGGGTCTCACTCCCCCAGGCTGGAGTGCGGTAGTGTGGTCTCGGCACACTGCAGCCTTGACCTCCCAGGCTCAAGTGATCCTCCCACCTCAGCCTCCCGAGTAGTTAGGACCACAGGTGTGCACCACCACACCGGGCTAATTTTTTGTATTTTTTGTAGAGCTGACGTTTTGCCATGTTTCCCAAGCTGGTCTTGAACTCCTAAGCTCAAGCAATCCACCTGCCTTAGATTCCCAAAATGCTGGGAACCACTGCTCCCAGCCTCTATTATTCTATTTCCGTGCAATGTCCAGAGTAGGATTCATAGTTGCCAGGAGCTGGGGAAGCGGGGAGGAGAGACTAGGGAGTGCCTGCTAAAGGGCATGGGGTTCTTCTTGGAGGTGATGAAAATATTCTGGAATTAGTGGTGATACTTGTACAACTCTGTGGTTAACTGTACACTGTGAAAGGGTGAATTTTACGGTAGTGAATCATATGACAATAAAGCTGTAATTAAAAATGGCCTAATGGTGTTGTTATGTTGCTTTTACAAATAAAATGTGTAATTAATGTTTTTTTAAAAAATAGCCTGCCTGTTTGTTAAGAAGTTTATGTCTGGTTCTTTAATAACAGTGACATGGCCTCAACTTACTTCAGCCAAATTCTAAGGAAACCATCCAGGCAGGTTCCTGGTGTGGGCCAGGAACAATCAAAAGAAGGGGGACAACAGCTTTATTAGTTCGTTCTTGCACTGTTATAAACACCCGAGGCTGGGTAATTTATAAGGAAAAGAGGTTTCACTAGTTCACAGTTCTGCAGGCTGTACAGGAAGCATGGCGGCATCTACTTCTGAGGAGGCGTCAGGGAGCTTCCAATCATGGCAGAAGGCAAAGGGGACGCCAGCACCTCACGTGGCCAGAGCAGGAGGAAGGCAGGTGGGAGGGAGGTACCACACACTTTTTTTTTTTTTTTTTTTTTTTTGAGGCGGAGTCTCGCTCTGTCCCCCAGGCTGGAGTGCAGCCTGGCGATCTCGGCTCACTGCAAGCTCCGCCTTCCGGGTTCAGGCCATTCACCTGCCTCAGTCTCCCGAGTAGCTGGGACTACAGGCGCCCGCCACCACGCCTGGCTAATTTTTTATATTTTTAGTAGAGATGGGGTTTCACCGTGTTAGCCAGGATGGTCTCGATCTCCTGAATTCGTGATCCGCCCGCCTTGGCCTCCCAAAGTGCTGGGATTACAGGCGTGAGCCACTGTGCCCAGCCGGTACCACACACTTTTAAACAACCAGATCTCATGAGCAGTCACTCACTATCATGAGAACAGCACCAAGGGGGAGATCCGCCCCCATGATCCAATTACCTCCCACCAGGCCCCACCTCCAACACTGGGGATTACAATTCAAAATGAGTTTTGGGGAGGAACACAGATCCAAACCATAGCACCAGCTATCACTCCCCAGCCAGGATTTCAGAACCACGTAAACCTGTGATTACTTAGGTCAACCCTGAACAGCTTCACACAGAGGGTACAAATTTAGGAACTGAATGATTAATATACACTCATAGGAACCTGGGCCTGAGATTTAACAATAAAAACAACAACAACAACAAAGGCTGCTAGTTTTAGAATATTCTAAACACAGTAACCCTGTAAGATAGGTTCTATCATTAGCCTCATTTAACAGGGAGAGGAACTGAGGCCAGGAAAAAGCTAAGTAATTGGCTTAAGGCAGCAAAACTAGCAAGGACTGGAGTTAGGGTGTGCCCCGGTCCATTCCACTAGAGCTTGACTTTTTATCCTGGTTGCCATCTGCCTCTGCAAACCGTTGTTCTGCTTGGCCATGATGCAGGTGATACTAATGTGTGTGCTACAGTGGCTCATTACTTTTCTATTTTAGTCTGTGGGCCACAGTCCCATGCAGTTGGTTGTGTTTTGAGTAAGTCTCCAGCAGCCTGAGGAAAGAGGCTAGGTCAGAACCCAGGAGACTGGGTCCCAGCCCAGATTCTGCCACCAAATGCACATCTAGCTCTCAGATGAGCTCCTCTTAAGTGTTGCCATAATACACAGCTCTGCTCATTCTCAGTGCCTTTGTTATTACTTGCTCCAGGTTGACGTTCTCAGCCCCTCTGGCCTGCACTGATAATAATAACAGCCACCACAACTAGAACTCACAGAATGGCTCTCTGTTCTGAGTGTTTCATGTGCATTATCTCATGCACGCCTCACTCTGACCCCACAAGGGGGATGCTATTAGTATTCACATTTCGCAGGTGGGGAAACTGAGGTATGACAGGGTTAAGTAACTTGGCCAACATCATCATGCAGATGGTATGATGGAACCAGGATTCTACAGAGGCAATTTGATGCCAGGTCCAGAATGTGGAGGCTCATGGCTATCACTCTACCTCCTGCAATGTCAGCTGCATATGGGCAGAGGTATGGCTGCCTGGTCGCCACCAAATCCCCAGCAATTACCTACCTCAAGGCCTACTACATGACACAGGTCTAACAGGTATTATGGAATGACTGACTGACTGAATGAATGAATGAATGAGTGGCTTCTATCTAATCTGCACAGGGCCTAACATAACCTCCCATACACACTGGAAGTTAATACTATTTAGTCTCCCTAATTCATTTACTCTGTTTTCTCCTTAGGCCATGGTTATTGTCAACAACCAAAGAGAAAGGCTTCACTATATACAAACAGTCATTCATTTACTCTGCCCCATTAGGCTTTTGTTCATATATTCCTGATGCCTAATTGTTTCTCTTGTGAGGTCTGGATGCCCAGTTGAATGAAAAGAAACATTTACACAGGGTACAGTGGCTCATACCTGTAATCCTGGCACTTTGGGAGGCTGAGGTGGGAGGATCGCTTGAGCCCCGGTGTTCAAGACCAGCCTGGGCAACGTGGTAAAAACCCCCGTCTCTACAAAGTATACAAAAAATTAGCTGGACCTGCTGGCACTTGCCTGGAGTCCCAACTACATAGGAGGCTAAGGTGGGAGGATCACTTGAGCCCATGAAGTCAAGGCTGCAGTGACTCATAATTGTGCCACCACATACCAGCCTGATGACAGAGCAAGCCCTTGTCTCAAAAAAAAAAAAGGCGAAACATTCACTTTACCAGATGCTAGGGAAAAAGAGGGACCATTTGCTTCTTGCCCACCCAGATCTATGCCACAATTTGCTCTTCTTTCCCTTTGAGGGGGTTATTTTTTATTGATATACTCAATCAGTGGCCCTGCCACAAATTCTTCCAAAGAGCCATCACCTGCAGGTCCCCTTCACTTGCCCTCTCTCTGGAGCTTGCCCACTTCTCCTTGACACCATTTACAGGAAGCAGTGCTGTATTTCCAGCCATGTGGACCGCTGCTCTATGGAACCCAGCTCCCACGCTGGATACCGTGCGGTCCTGTTCGTTGCGGGCAGCTTTTTTTGGGTTGTTCATTTCCACTGCATAGCACTAATAGCTTTTTCAGACCTCTCCTGGGATGTGGACTATTTTGTATTTGTAAGACACCTTTATGGAAATGGCCTCCAGGTTTAAAGTGTCATGTGACCACTTGTTCAGTTGGAGATGACCGTGCCAAGGCCTCATTCATCGGAAAGTGAAAGTGCGTGGCCAGTAAGCGTGACATGGAGAATGTCCTTGTAGCACTGGATGTCTCTGCGGGACTCAAGCGAGTCTGATTGTATGAAATAATGTCAGGGAAAAAAATAGGGTTTTTTTGTTTTGTATTTTTTACTGATTCGAATGATTGTTCTGCTAGCACTTTAAAGTCGGGTGAAAGAATACAAGGGAAGTTCAATTGTGTGGGGACAGGCTAAGAAAAGAGGAAAGGAAGGAAGTGTTAAGTTTGAAAGCTGGGAGGTTTTGCCCTTCCAAAGCAGTGGCATGGGATCCACCCCAATGCCAAGTTCTCATCCTCATCGTCAGGGTAGCAGGCAGAGAGAGGTTTCCGGAACCATCATTTGAACCCTCACTCTGTGCCGGTCACCCTTTCACTATCTAATTCTTATAACATTGCTATGAGAAAGTGATGATCAACTTATTTTGTAGTTTGAAAAACTGACTCTCAGTGAAATGACATGACTTGGCCAATGCCACACTGTCCAGAGACTGAGCCATTATTTAAACTCAGGGTTGTCTGACGCTAGAGCCAGGCTTTCCCCTTTCTGCCACCCACGTGCTGGCAACAGAAGGCAATCACATCAGTGACCATGGCAAGAAGGACCTGTTCCGTGTCCTCACTCTGGTAGGCGCTGCTCTTTTGTCACTTACGGGGTTCTCCCAGCTGCTCTTCTTTGGTGTCCAGTAAGTAAAACTGACAAGAAACAGAACAATCTCTGGTAGGAAACTGAATTCTCTATGACATACAAACTTGAAGAAGGATACCTCCGAAGAGAGAGTAGCTGATGGATGACACTATAAAAAGAAAGTCCCCTGTAGGGAGGAAGAAAGAGGCCGGAAGGAACTGGCCAGAGACGTGAATCACCCCGGGTGCTTAACCACGAAAAGCCTGAGGAGGCCCCTGTGTTTGTTTCCATGGCTCCCTACCCACCCCGGCAAAACTCATTTCCTCTGTGGCACTCCCTGATGCTTTGAGCGTTCCTCTCACTGCTCTGATATTTGTCGAGTGTTTCCACGCGATGGTATATGGTTAAGATTACGTTCTCATGCCAATAGTAACACAAACATATGCAGTGGCTTAAACAAGACAGGGTTTGTTTTTCTGTCATGTAAAGTCTACAGGTTGGCCATGCAGGAAAAGCATGGCGGCTCCTTGGTGTTGTCAGGGACTCTGGCTCCTACTTTCTGCTCTCCTTTCCTTGCTTGTGGCTTCTTTCTTCAAAGTCACCTCAAACCCTGAAATGGCTCCTGGAGCCCTTCATAGGTTGGAAGAAGGAGTAAAAACAGAAGGGAGGAAAGGGGCCTTTCCCAAATGAATCACCTGCTTTTAAACAGCCTTCCAGGGAATCCCAAATAATGCTTCTCCCTGCTTCTCATTGGCTAGAATTTATTCACATGTCCGTATTTGGCTGGAAAATATAACTGTATTTTGGAGGTTGCTGGGCAGTAATGTGCACATCTAAAATTTTATGGGGACATACTGATGGAAGAATGGTTATTTTAATAGACGAAAGTCAGCAAACTGTGGCCCACGGGCCAAATCTGGTCCACCGCCTGCTTTTGTAAATAAAGTTTTATTGGTATACAGCCAAGCTCATTCATTTTCATATTTTCTATGGATTTTTTGTGTTACAACAACAGTTAAGTATTTGTGATGATATGTGGCTTACAAAGCCTAAAATATTTATTATCTAACACTTCACAGCAAAAGTTTGCTGACTCCTAGAATAAGCAAACAGCAGGCCAGGTGTGGTGGCTCACACTTGTAATCCCAGCACTTTGGGAGGCCGAGGCAGGTGGATCACTAGTTCAGGAGATCGAGACCATCCTGGCTAACAGGGTGAATCCCCGTCTCTACTAAAAATACAAAAAAATTAGCCAGGCGTGGTGGTGGGCGCCTGTAGTCCCAGCTACTCGGGAGGCTGGGGCAGGAGAATGGCGTGAACCCAGGAGGCGGAGTTGGCAGTGAGCAGAGATCGTGCCACTGCATTCCAGCCTGGGATACAGAACGAGACTCCGTCTCAAAAAAAAAAAAAAAAATAGACAAACAGCAAATAGTAATTTGTGGCAAATACCCCACCACCAGGCACTGGGCTGGGCACAAAGGTTCATGACTGTTGGTTCCATTCTTAGGTGACTGACAGTCCAGGGGATGAGATAGCCAAGTCAAATTCTAGTTACAATATTGTGTGAGGAGTGGAACTATTCCATTCTGTTTAGGGTGTTATGGGACCACAGAGGACACCTAAAACAGACTGTAGAGAGGGAGGGTAGACAAGCTTTCTAGATGAGCTTAAAGGATGAGAAGTTAGAAAAGAGAAGAGCAGAAAGAATTCCAAGCAGAGGAGAAAGCATGTGCAAAGATTGGAGATGTGAAATAGCAGTCATTATGCATTCATCCCACTGTGTGTCATAGCAGCCCATGAGCCTATCTCCTCCGGAGACCACACATCTTTGCCTCCCCCAGGCCTGGCACCCATGTGTGCAGGGCCTCTGCCTTGCAGGGGTCTCCAAACAGTTGTCAGCTGCTTACACTGACATCACCTGCAATCCCGTTACAGTAACGCCTATGGGTCCCAATCCACTGACCCACAATTTAGAGTGGGTGGGGATAGAGTGGAGGCACACTGAGTTCCAATTTCAAGTTTAATTATCAACAGATAAAAGCAAGGGCTTTGGATGAAAATCTCCACCACTACTACTTCGTACCTTGCATAAGCTTGGACAAGTTGCTTAACTTTTCTAAGCTTCATTTTTTTTCATCTATAGAAGTGAAGATAGTGTCACGAGCACGTATAAGGTTTCTCAATCTCCATGCTGCGAGCGTTGGGGGTTGGGTAATTCCGTGCTGTGGAGGGCTGTCCTGTGCAATGCAGGATATTCAGCAGCATTCGAGGCCTCTACTCAGTAGATGCCAGCAGCAGCCCTGGAGTTATGACGATCAAAACGGTCTCCAGACATTGCCACGTGTCCTTGGGTGAGCGAAATCACCCCTGCTTGAGAACCGATGAGCTAGTAGTAGAATTAAATAAGATAATGTGTTATATGTGTGTTTAGTAAGTGTGAAAACTATTTTTACTGTCTTCATTAGTACTCAGAAAATATTTGAAAGAACAAATGAACTCATGGAAAAAGAATGAAAACCTCACAGGAACTATTTCTGGTTTAGGCTGGCAAACACAGGAAAGGAATGCTTAACTGTGATAAACAAAATTTGCTCTTAAACCCACCTGTTGCAAATCCACATTATGTTAGGAATGTAGGCTGAATTACTTTCAAGTGAGCTGCAGGGGACATCTGTTATATTTTTATTTTTTATTTTTTTGAGATGGAGTTTTGCTCTTGTTGCCCGGGCTGGAGAGCAATGACACGATCTCGGCTCACTGCAACCTCCACCTCCTGGGTTCAAGCGATTCTCCTGCCTCAGCCTCCCCAAGAAGCTGGAACTACAGGTGCATACCATCACACCCGGCTAACTTTTGTATTTTTAATAGAGACGGGGTTTCTCCATGTTGGTCAGGCTGGTCTCAAACTCCCAAACTCAGGTAATCCACCTGCCTCGGCCTCCCAAAGTGTTTGGATTACAGGCGTGAGCCACGGGGCCCAGCAGGACATCTGTTATTTTGTTGCCTATTTCTACCTTGCTTGATTTAGGTTTGGGGAAAACACCTACCCCACTTTGAGCCACGTGCTTTGCGTGAAGCTGACCTCTACGTTGGTCCCAGTGGTGAATCATTGGAGTAAGGTCCAAGTCACCCGGGAAAGTCCATTCCCTGGGCTGCAGTGGTTAGTCGGAGAGAGGAAACAGGCTTGAGCCAAGGTCCAGTCAGAAAACCCGAGGTGGTTTTCTTGGTTAACATGAAAATGGAGCTACTCTTTCCCATTGGACTTGAACGTGAGTGGTCTTAAGATCTAGACTACACCTGGAAAGTGAGGTCATGTCTGAGAATAAGGCCAACACATGAAGGAGGACAGAATTGAGCAGAGACATGGAAAAAAGCTGAATTTTGGTGATTTTGTCTGAATTCTTGTAGTCAACTATGCCTGAAGCCCACCTTATTCCCTAACTGTTCATGTTCTTCAGCTGATGCATTTTATTTTTGCTTAAGTTAGTTTGGGCTGGTTTTTCCATCTCTTGAAACCAGAAGACCCCTGACCAATACTTGATCCTGATGACATCGAGAGTGAAACACTTTATGGCTATCTTCACACATTTCTAAAAATAGACTTTGGATCAGTTGGGATGCTTTGGGTGACAAATAATGGAAAACCTAACTCCAAATGGCTAAAACAATAAATGAATTCATTAGCTCATTCTTGAAACTGTCCAAAGTAGTGTGGACCTTGGGCTTGTGTTCCAGGTCTATTTCTCTGTAGCTCTTTTGGCCAAACTGTTCTCGCCGTTTTGGCTTTGCTTTTAGCCTGGCTTCCCTGGTAGCACAAATGTGGTAGTGGTTCCGGACCTCGTGGGTATGTGCCACCTGGGAAAGAAAGACGAAGAAGAGTCTTCTTAACTGAAAACCATCAAGCACACGTCCCGGCCTTCACTTTGGTTAGAACAGCTTAGATCACATGTCATCCTTACAGCAAGGCAAGCAGGAGGGGATCTCCCTGGTTTGTAGCCAGGGCCCGAAGCTGGACCTGGGGGTTGGATCTGTGTCAACCCGAGCTGGGAGCTGCAACATGGTGGGGAGGGCATGGGCAATGGGAGGCGCGCTCACTGCTCACTTTAAAACAAGAAAATAAGAGTAAATGTCAATTAAAATGTCACCTTTAGTGACACCTTTCAGTTTCTTCCGTTGAATATCAGCACTCCTTCTGGGCTCCTTCAGGATTTGCTTGTTTATATAATAGCAATATACCACAGTTGCTAGAGTTATATTTTTGTTTAACATCTATTCTCTTTACTAGACAATCTGGACAGAGCCCAAGCCCAACATCTTTTATTTCCTTTAGTGTAGCCTCGTGCTCAGTAGGCGCTCACTCTTTCTCTTCATTTTTTTATCCAGTAAACTTTGTTTCCCCACAAAGCAAGGACAGAGTTTCAAGACCAGCTGACCAAAAGAGTCTAAATAGAGTGTCTGAACTGTATTTTCATGACCAAAGCTTGACTCTCTCCTCCAAACCTACTGGCTGTGTGACCCAGCACAAGTCACTTACCTCTCTAAACCTCGGTTTCCTCAATTATAGAATGGGGATAACAGTACTATCCACCTTATAGAGTTGTTCAGAAAAGTAAAAGAAATAATGTCTATCAAAGTGCTTAGCACAGGGCTAACTCATGGGAAGTGCTCACCAACGTTAGCAGTGGCTCTTCTTTTTGTCATTGGGTGTGTGTTTGGGCATGTTGGACGAATCTGCCAAGGCTGCCATTTCTTTATCTGTGAATGGCAGAAAACAATCTCTACTTTGTGAGGCTGCTGCGAAGAACAAAAAGGAAGGTCTTGGCATGCAGTAGGTGTCGACTAAATGTTAACTCCAAGTCACTTCCCCCATGCCCATCCCAGCACGGAATAAGAGGGAATAAGAGGCATGTGCCTTTCATTCCTTCTGCCCCTCCCACAGATGGAAAAGGAGTTTGAGAACCTAAAGGTTTGTTTTATAAATAAGGGTGAAGGATCCCTTATTCGAAATGCTTGGGACCAAAAGTGTTTCGGATTTTGGATTTTAGAATATTTGCATATACATAACGAGGTGTCTTGGGGATGGGACCCAAGTCTAAACATGAATTTCATTTCTATTTCATATATACCTTATACACAAAGCCTGAAGGTAATTTTATACAATACTTTAATAATTCTGTGCATGAAACAAAGTTTGTGTACACAGAACCATCAGAAAGCAAAGATGTCACTCTCTCAGCCACCCACATGGACAATCTGTGGTTGTTTGGCATCACCACCATTCCTGACTCTGAATTTCTATGCTCCTGAGAAGCAATCATTTTCTCATATTTACTCACACATGAGGACCTAGCAATACAAAATGGACATACCATTAATACAGTAAAAAATCATGTGTTCAGGGTAAAGAAGCAGCACAGTGCATCACTAAAATACCTGAATCAGTTGCTAAACAACAGCAGCAACAAACAGCAGCTGGCTTTTAGTCTCCACCTGCGATGCTGTGTTTTGACTAAAAGGTTACTGTACACTGTACTTTATTTTATTTTTCTGCAGTGAGAAGAAACATCGGACGCACTTGAGGGACCGAAAATGGGTCCTCCAAGGAGGGGGAGGCATTCTGTTGGATGTTTTTAAAAAATCTTTTCTCCAGAGTCATTTGCCTCACCAGTGACAGTTTTGTCTTAGAAGTCTTCTTTGCATCGTGGAGAACCTGCCGCTGGCGGGTCCAGCCTGCCCTGGTAGGATTTATTACCCTTTGCGGGTATGCTCAGAAAAGATATATCACAGCTAGGAGGATCTCTTTTCCCTTAGGGATGCTGAATAAACCATCATGCGTCTGTTTTAACTGCGACCCATCACATGAGGTCAGGTGTAAAATTTTCTTCTGTGGCTTTATGTCCAAAAGGAGACTCAAACAGTTTCAGATTTTGGAACATTTCGGATTTCAGATTTTGCATTAGGAATGCTCAAACTGTACTTGGAAATCAGGGGCAAAGAAACCCTTCCCTAGGCTTAGAGTGACATTGTGGTTGAGATCTGATAGTCGCAGACCAAGCGATCCAGTTCTGTGGTTCTTTTTCCGACCACTGTCAACCACATTGGGCTTTCAGACAAACCTGCAGACAGTGAGGTTGAAACTTCGGTTGGAACAGAAGAGTGATATGTACGTGAACAGCTGCAAAATGTTCTCGCTTACGTCTGTGAAACGCAAGGCTGGCCAAGGCAGGGGAACTCTTGCATTTTTGTTAACTTACTGACTTTTTTCCCCGTTTGGATGTTTCCAGTTACCTTAGTGGGCTTGTTTGTCCTGAGTCCCAGGACATTGTTTAAAATGCCAGTTGGCTCAGGTGGAAGTTACTAGACTAAAACAGTTTTACAGCATGAAAAACCTTTTGGATTTCAAACAGTGATTTATGCATTAGTGACTATGATGGGGGGCAGGAGGAGTTCAGCTATCTCTATCCCATTATTCATTTCTGTATTGCAACCCCTCTCACATTATCTGATGTAGTGTCAGGGCTTAGCAGATAGTTGAGGAGTACATGAAGGGAGGAGGAATCACTACTAAATAGGCCAAAGCACAAATTCCAACCAATGATGTTTACAGCTTATTGATGACAGAATTTCCAGGCTGGCTGGAGGCTCGTTTTGACATTTACTGACTTATACTTTCAGAAAGATCAAGAGGAGCCAGGCGTAGTGGCTCACACCTGTAATCCCAGCACTTTGGGAGGCCGAGGTGGGTGGATCACCTTAGATCAGGAGTTCCAGCCCAGCCTGGTCAACATGTGGAAACCCCATCCCTACTAAAAATAAAAAATTAACTGGGCGTGGTAGCAGGTACCTCTAATCCCAGCTACTTGGGAGGCTGAGGCAAGAGAATGGCTTGAGCCCGAGAAGTGTTGGTTGCAGTAAGCCGAGATTGCGCCAGTATACTCCAGCCTAGATGACAGAGCAAGACTCCATCTCAAAAAAACAAACAAAGACCAAGGGAGAATCTGTTAGGGCCAGTTGGCCCTGATTTTCAGTTAGGATAATGAGTGGTGTGAGCCTAGGCAAAGTGACCATATCACTGAGTGTGTAATTGGTGAGTGTCCAGGGCCTGCCAGTTCACTGTGGGGATGGGGGCACAAAGTTCCTGCTGCTAAGTCCCTCTGGAAGGTCATTACGTTCAGGTTAGGGATCATGACATTATTCTCTATTTTTCCTGTCACCTCACTCTTATCAAGACTTCTGTGTGCAATAACATAGGGGAACACAGGCTTTGAGAATTTGGATCTGGAAGGGGCCCATGTTTATCCACTGTGCCTGCCGACCATAGGCATCAGAATTACCTGACATACTGGCTCAAAATACAGATTCTTGATTCCAACTCTCGACCTCCTCAATTGGCTTCTTTGAACCAAGTTATTCCTCAAGTTATTCTTACGTACACTAAAATTTGATATCCACTCTTTTCATCCAGCTTACTTATTTTATATAGGAAGAAAATGAAACCCAGAGAAGTAAAGTGAGGTCCCTGACATCACACAGCTGCTTTGCAAGAGCAGATGATTCCACTGTGCTATCAGTAGTGCTGAATTCTCTTTTACATGTTGTTGTAAAGTGTTTTCATCTGTATTCTCCCATTTGGTTTTTCTCAACCACTCTCTACCTGAGAAAATATGTTACTTGTTTTCATGTCATGAAGAAAAGATGTTTTTATTTCTATTTCTGTGTCCGCAGTCAGACATGACCTTCTCGAGACAGTTACCACTGGCCCATATGGCACCTTTGTGCAAATGAGGAGAAGGCACTTTTTCTTCCAGGAAAATAAAAGTCTGTCCCATTGTGACCAGCATGCGGGCTGGATGTCAACCCCTCCTCTCACTCTTGGTTGAATGGGCTTGGGCAGTTTCCAACCTGTACAGCTATGCATGACAACCTTGCTCTTAAGGATGAAGATCGTGTCTTGTACTTTGGTTTTTATTTCCCAATGCCTAGCCCAGAGCTAGACTTATACATGTTCAAGAAAGGTGGTTGAAATAAATTGCCCAGCGCTACCTGATTTATCAGTAGCAGGACTGGAACCTCTGATTCTAAGGCATGGCTCCCAGGTACCTTACACAGGAGACAGCAAACTGAAATCTGGAATGGCGTCTGTACTCCATCTATTGGGAAATTGACCAGTATAGTTTATTTTTATTTATTTATTTATTTATTTATTTATTTTGAGACAGGGTCTCACTCTGTCACCCAGGCTGGAGGGCAGTGGCAAGATCTCGACTCACTGCGATCTCTGCCTACTGGGTTCAAGCCATTCTCCTGCCTCAGCCTCCCAAGTAGCTGGGATTACAGACACCTGCCACCATGCCCAGCTGATTTTTGTATTTTTAGTAGAGACAGGGTTTCACCATGTTGGCCAGGCTGATCTAGAACTCCTGACTTCTGGTGATCCACCGGGTTTGGCCTCCTAAAGTGCTGGGATTACAGGTGTGAGCCACCATGTCCAGCCAAGACCAGCATAATTTAGTTCTCCAGAAATAAATTACTTTGGAGTGACCCCTGAAAACCAGTCTTCAGAGTCAAGACTGGATTTGTGGAAATTCCCAACCCTGATGTCAGCACAAAGAAGTGTAGCTGAGAATAGCCTGATTCCCCCAACCCCCTTCAACAATTCAAATTTTATCTTCTGCATTTGGCAGAAGTTAAATAACAGTTTTCATTTGCAGAGCAAAAAGCTCACTATCAACCCATTTCTGCAATCCCTTGAAAGGTATAAACACCTGAACACTGGCAGTCCCACCTGGCCCGTAATCATGGTAGTGGCACTTTGGCCTAGTAATAAACATCCAACTCTTAGCCTTTTTATTACACTGCTCTTTCAAAAGAAGCATTTAGCTAATGTTATCAGAGAGAGGGGCCTGTTTCCCCTCAGAATGCCTCTGAGGAGAACCTTTTTATTGACCAGGGGTGGAACATTTTCAGCTTCAGCTATAAATAATAGAGTTGCCAACTTTTATTGAGCTTTTTGCAGGGGCCAGGCTATGGGCTCAGAGCTCAGGGCTTTCCTCATTCTCTCATTTCATCCCCACAGTCACCCTATGAAGTAGGTGTTATTATCCTCATTTTACAGATAAGGAAACTGAGTCAGAGTGGTTAAGTAACTTGCTCAAGATTATATAACCAGGACTCAAACTCACACCCCAGGGTATCTGACTACTAACCTGTTGTATTAGTCCATTCTCACGCTACTAATGGAGACATACCCGAGACTGGGTAATGTATAAAGGAAAGAGGTTTAGTTGACTCACAGTTCCACATGGCTGGGGAGGCCTCACAATCATGGTGGAAGGCGAAATGAACGTCTTACATGGCGGCAGGCAAAAGGGCATGGTGTAGGGGAACTCCTCTTTATAAAACCATCAGATCTCTTGAGACTTATTCACTATCATGTGAACAGCATGAGAAGAATCCGCCTCCATGATTCTATTACCTCCTACCTGGTCCCTCCCACAGCACGTGGGGATTATACAATTCAAGGTGAGATTTGGGTGGGGACACAGAGCCAAACCGTATCACCTGTGTTGCTAACTCTCACACCATACTCCCTTAGCCCTGTGTGGCGAACTCTGGACTAGGTGCTGGGCACAAAGACCTGCAGACTGAGCCTCATCTTTTTCGTGAGCATTTATGGTTTTCTATGTTCACGGAGTGCTTACTGTGTACTCAACACCATGCCCAACAGTTTTCACGGATTCATATGCATTTTCTAATTTAATCCTTAAAGCAAACCTATGAGGAAGCACTATTGCCCCCACCATCCTTGTGAGAAGGTCAAGCCACTCACTCAAGGAGAAGGTAGGATTCCAAGTGTAGCTTTGCATGACTCTGAAGCTTGTTCTCACCCAATGGACCACCCTTCTGTCTAGCAGTGCAGACAGAAATGCAGATTCCTGGGTCAAACGCTGGACCTACTGAATCACAGTCTCTGGCAGTGGGGCCAGGAAATCTGCTTTTCTGCCAAATAGCCCAGGTGGGTGTAATGTGCCTTATGTTTAGAACTCACTTCTCTGTCTTGATGCTGGCAATGTAGACATGCCCACGTTTTGAAAATTCATGGATTGTACATTTCTGATATATGTACTTTCCTTTACCAATCTTATATCTTAAAAAGTTTATTTAAAAAGTCCCCTCCATGTAGGACACAGTCTTTTCACTATGAACACTTTGCTTCTTTGCTAGTCTATCTCACACGTCATCACACTGTTAAATTTCCAACTATAATTCGCGTGGGACCACACGGCGCACCGGGCCTGAAAAACCAGGCTATGAGAATGTCCTGGAATCACCTCCTTCCTGCCTTAACACAATCACACAAAGGTTACCAGCAGTTCTCATTTTCTTTTCTCCAGATAATTCCTCCGAAATAGATTACCCAAGTGCCTCACTCTGAAAACTTCCATCGTGTTCTCTCAACCCTGAAACCCAAATCAGTACAAAATGGTCCCTTGGGGCCATCCCTCTTGACTAATTCTCAAAGTTTCCACCACCAAGTTGTGGGGTGGTACTGGGAACTTCTCCTTTTGGGCTTATTTGGCCCATGAATCACTCTTTGACTAACCTCGTCAGCTGTTGTTTTCCCCTCAACACTCGGTGAGGGTTTTTCCTCCTCTTCCACCTTCCTTGCCTTCTTTTGGAACCTCTGTAGAACCTCACAACAGAAATGCCTTACTCTTCAACCTCTATTGATTCATTCACTCATGTATTCTTTCACTTACTTATTTATAGACATTTATTAAGCATCCACATGTACCAGAAACTCTGCTAGGGGCAAGAATTTAGAAAATAAGTAAGAATGTGGGCCCTTTCCTCATGAAACACAAAGTGTTTCCAAGTCACTTTTGACAAATACTCTGGAGCTGACTCTTTTAATAATAATGATCTTGCTGTTGATGATATTTTTGAGCCTTTCTTCATGGCAGAACCTCTAATGGTTATTTTAGACGTATTGCTTAATATCCTCAACAACTTCATGAGGTAGGTACCACTATTGTCTCCAGATAATACAGATGAGGGAATCGAGGCCCAGAGAATTCATATCATTTTCCCAAGATCACATAGTTCATAAGGGCTGAATTCTAGAGCTAATCCGGAGTCTGACCCCAGAGACAGGCCTTTTTAATTACCACAGTCTATCTGAGCGCTACAAACCATCCAATGAGAAGTGTCGGAAGTGCAAGGAAAATAGACAAAAGAGAGAGGAAGAAAGATGTTAAATAAGACTCTGGTGAGAACGTAATTTTACCCTGGTTGACTCTGGACGTAAGGGCATCTGAAAACTACATTGGCTATAAAAGTGTGTTTCCAGCTGTCCTGGAGCCATCCTTTCTAAAAGATAACGTGTTCCCCAAACCATAGAACTATAAAATCTCAGAGCTGGGCAGGATCTTGATGTGGTATAATTCAAATCCCACCAGATGCTGAATTTCTTTACAATCTCATCATCAAATCTGAAACCTGTCAGCCCGTGGCTTCCATTCATCTGCGTAAGTTCTGCGTTGTGGGAAAGTAATGGCAAAAACTGCCATTACTTTTGCACCAACCTAAGAGCTTGATACTAGTAATCATTTCCCAATGTATATGTGGGATATGATGACGTTTCTCTTCAAATAATTTAATCAATCTTTTATTCTTTAATTTATAATAACCACCCTCCCCCTTTTTTTCCTTTTTCTCCTTTTTTTCCTTTTTGCCTTTGTTAGATGCCCAGGCACGCCACAGTACCAGGCGTTATCAGTACCAGCTCACATTCCTTTCCTTATTTAAAAAGAAGACTAACTTTCTAGCTCATTACAGACACCCCTTCCCCTTCCTCTCCACTTTCTTTTACCCGCCCACCTTATCTAAAAAAATTCAAAGGTTTAGCCAACCGGGATTAGTTTAAATTATACAACCCGATCCCAGCCAATGGGGAAAGGATACAGGGGCAAGACTTGTGTCAAAAATAAAGGCTCTCATGCCCTTTGTTCAGGTGTGCTCTTGTGGCGATTAGCCAAGGAGGCACATCTCTGTGCAAAAATAAAATCGCTTTGCTAAAAATCCTTTGTTCAAGTGTTCAATTTCCTTAAAATTTTAAGTGTTATTCCTAACATGTACATATTTCAAAAATCACATTCTACAACTTGAATATACACAGTTTTTTCTGTTTAGACTTCAGTAAAGCTGGGAACAAATGTTATGCTCTTCAGGAGCTCTCATGTTCTTTTATTCGTCTGTCCATACCTGAGTCAAATTCACTTGTTTATCAGTTAAATCAGAAAATACTATGTCATGGATCTTCCAGGTCCCTCAGAAATGCCACAGGTGGCAGGGGCTTCAATTCACACAGACCAACAGTTGTCTCCTTTAAGGATCTCAGGTGCAAATGTCTTTGGGGTCAGTCAAGTTACATGAATGAGTGAAGTGGGCAGCGGGTAAGAACGTGATGAACCAAACAGCACGCCCTCTGGACAAAAATAGCCATGTGGTACTGTAGGATTGCCAGATCTTTCGATCTGTCAAGCCAGAAATCTAACTTTTTTTAAATGTAAACTTTTCTAAGTTTTAAATGTTGAAAAACAATTCCATTTTTTGGGGGGGGGAGGGGATGAAGTATCTTTCTGTTGCCCAGGCTGGAGTACAATGGTGCAATCTCGGCTCACTGCAACTTCCGCCTCCGGGTTCAAGCAATTCTCCTGCCTCAGCCTCCCAAGTAGCTGGGATTACAGATGCCTGCCACCAAGCCCAGCTAATTTTTCAATTCCAAATTTTAAAATCTGGTGTAGGCCACCATGACGTGGGCCACATTGGATCCCCAGTTGGCCCGTGTGTGACCTCTCGTCCATGGCACTTGGCTGATGTGAAGCCTTGGGAAGGGACAGTCGGAGGAAAACATGCAGAAGTGAGAGCTGATGCTGAGATGGCAAGCAAGAAGCAGAGTCGGGATTGACAATTAGGGGAAGTATCCTGGAAGGAGGAAAGCCAGAGGGAAGAAGGGAGTTTCCGGGATCCTTGAATTACATGGAATCATTACATAGAATGGTTCAGAGACGCTCTGAATTATGTTCCAAGTTTGCAGAAGTCTCAGAGATAGAAGGAGACCACCACCAGGAAAGAATTTAGATTCCCCCCTTTTAACTTCTTTGATTACACGACAATATTGCTCATTTGTGCCATATATTATATAGTGTATATATAGAGATATATATCCACACACAGTAGCGAATATATATATATGTAAAATCAAGTTTGTAGCCATTAAATAAACTTTAGAGCAATATGAAATAAATTTCATGAAAAAATGGCTCCTACACAGCAGTTATTTTCTTTGTATACCCTACTGATAATTGTTTTTTTCTTTTTTAGAGACAGGGTCTCACTCTGTCACCCAGGCTGGGGTGCAGTGGCATAATCATAGCTCACTGCAACCTCAAATGCCTCGTCTCAAGCCACCCTCCTGCCTTGGCCTCCCTAGAATTACAGGCATGAGCAAGGACATGGAACCCCTATCCATAATTTTATTCTCGGCTGTAGACTAATTGTGCATACAATGGTAAGCGTACCTTTAGGGTTGTTGCAGAAAGGCTGGCATCTGTTTTCAGTAGGCATGGGTTTTATACTCAGCTCTGTTGCTTTTAAGCTGTGTGATCTTGAGAAGTTACTTAACCTTTGTGGGCCTCACTTAGTATTTCTCATTTGTAAAATGAGAGCATCTGGAAGATTCTATCAGGAATGAACAGAGAATATCACTTTAAGCCCAAGATTTCATTATTCTCAGGGCTACAGTTAAGAATGGGCTGTTGCCCAAGGGAGTCATTCTGGTCCTGTTGTTTAAGGGCCCATGGAATAGTTAATGCTCTGAATTGGATAATGGCTTCAGCATGTCCTGAGAAAGGAGAACAAAACATAGAAGTATTTTTCCTTAAAAATTTACTTTTATTTGGATGGGATTTAGAGACATGACTTGTCAAACCTTCCTCAGAAACATTCCTCAAATACTTTTCACATCCATCCCCATAGCTCAGCCTAAGCCTTCTTTCTGATCTTCTTGCCTTTAGTCTCTCCTTTCTTGGCAGAACTTTCTTCCTAAAAAAATATTCAACATCCCATTCCCCTAAAGCAAAACCAGCGGATGACCTGGTGCCTGTGGGATCAGGTCAAACTCTTTGGCCTGGCATTCATCCAGGGCGCCTCCACCTTACCCTCAGCTCCTGTCTTCCCTCAGCTTCCCAGTCCCTTTAGTGCCTGTGTTCCCATCAAAGTGAACTTCTCACCATCATGCAGGCAAACCATACCCTTTCATGACACCAAGCATTTTTTTTGTTTGTTTTTGAGATGGAGTCTCGCTCTGTCATCCAGCCTGGAGTGCAGTGATGTGATCTCTGCTCACTGCAAACTCCACCTCCCAGGTTCACACCATTCTCCTGCCTCAGCCTCCCAAGTAGCTGCGACTACAGGCGCCCACCACCACGCCCGGCTAATTTTTTTTTTAATTTTTAGTAGAGACGGGATTTCACCATGTTAGCCAGGATGGTCTCGATCTCCCGACCTTGTGATCCACCCGCCTAGGCCTCCCAAAGTGCTGGGATTACAGGCGTGAGCCACTGCACCTGACGACACCATGAATTTTTAAATCCTGCTCCCTCTGCATGGATCATTTATTTGCGTCTTGACAAACCCCTAATTCTCTTTCTAGGTACTGGGGATTCTGCGGGATATATGTGGTGATGTTATGACTTTCCACACACAGCTGCACTGTGCCTGACACAGGATAGTAAGAAGGTACTCAGTGAATGCTATTTTAGTGGGTGAATGAATGGAGGGATGAATCCTTGAATGAGTGAGTGAACCAGTGAGCAAATGAATGATGAATGGATCAGTAAATGGAGAGTTAGAAGGATGAATGAAAGAGTGAATGGACAAATGAAGAAGTGAATGGTGGAATAAATAAGGAGACACATGAATGCAGGCAATTAATTCATGGTTTTTAAAAAGCCAGACTATGTGGCCAGAAAGGAAAACAGAAATGGCAGAAGAGAGACAAATGAAAGCCCCCTTTTGTTTCTCTGCAGCTACCAGCAGAAGGGCTAGCGCTGCTCTCTCTTCTTTCTGGCTCCAACCTCGACTGTTCTTTTGCCCTGGGTTACCTTGACCTTGGCATTTCCAAGGAGAAGTTGACTCCTTGCCTGGACACAGTCTGCTATCTCTTCCCCTGTGTTTTCAGAACAGGCCACTCATCCTTTGCACAAGTAGAGAGCGTGCACCTGAGAAGACTCGCAAGCTGTGACTCTTGGGGAGAAAGCACGGAGGAGGATGCTGGGAAGGTGGGTTCTGTGGTCTCACACTGATGAAAAAAAAAAAAGACAACGCCAGGCCCAGTGGCTCACGCCTGTAATCCCAACACTTTGGGAGGCTGGGGTAGGCAGATCACGAGGTCAGGAGATCAAGACCATCCTAGCTAATACAGTGAAACCCCTTCTCTACTAAAAATACAAAAAATTAGCCAGGCATAGTGGCAGGTACCTGTAGTCCCAGCTACTCGGGAGGCTGAGGCAGGAGAATGGTGTGAACCTGGGAGGCGGAGCTTGTAGTGAGCAGAGATCGCACCACTGCCCTCCAGCCTGGGCGACAGAGCGAGACTCCATGTCAAAAAAATAAAAAATAAAAATAAAAAGACAAATGGTTTTCTTTCCTGTTATTATTTTGAAAGTCTTGCAGCAGTTCAAGGGAGCCAGGGAAGCTTTGGGATGTCATCCTGCTGGGTCACTGGAAGGGTTTTCTTCACTGATAGCCTGGTCCTCACCACAGGAGGTGCCAGGGCACATGTGTCTTCACACTTCCCTGCTTCTGTAGCTTAACTTGTCCCCATTCCCCACTCCACAATCAGGATACCCGTGAGAGCTGCCATTGATTGAGTACTTAACATTTCCCGTATATGATCTTGTTTCATCTTTATAACACTTATGCAGTAGGTATTCTTATCCTCATTATATAAATGTGGAAATTGTGTCTCAGTATAGTAACACTGTATAGTAAGTTAGGTAAGTGACCCTAGTCCATATAGGGATCTGTACTTAGTGAAACTGGGATTCAAATACAGAGTTGTTTGACTCCAGAGTCCATACTCATAAACAGTACATGGTATGGCTATTAGGATTTCTCTAAGAGTGTATCCTAGGATCCCCACAGGAGACAGATGGCCCATTCTAAAGGCGTTATTGAAGGGAGTTTAATAAGGGATCAGCTCAAATGTGTGGGTGGTGTTCAGGGAAACTGAGGAAGGCTGGCGAAGCCCCAGGGGCTAGCAACAGCAGGGAGCTGCTTCCACCCTTAGATCTGAAGACATCAGGGTAAGCAGTGTTTTCCTGAACTGGAGAGAAGGAGCCACCTGACAAGAATTGTGCCCTTGGCAGAGAACTCCAGACAATGGCCATTCAAGGCCTGGCAGCCTGGGAGCCGGGAGTAAACACCCCGTCCTCTCTCTCAGCTCACCCTCCTCCCCGTCTGAAGCCACCTATTGTCCAAATCTGAATCCAACCTTGGCCAGGCATAGTGGCTCACTCCTGTAATCCCAGCACTTTGGGAGGCCGAGGTGGGCGGATCACTTGAGATCAGGGGATCAAGACCAGCCTGGCCAACATTGGTGAAACCCTGTGTCTACTAAAAATACAAAAATTAGCAGGGCATGGTGGCACATGCTTGTAATCCCAGCTTCTTGGGAGGCTGAGGTGGGAGGATCACTTGAATCCGGGAGGTGAAGTTTGCAGTGAGCTGAGATTGCACCATTGCACTGTAGCCTGGGCAACCAACGAGACTCTGTCTCAAAAAACAAACAAACAAACAAACAAAAAATAAATCCAGACTTCATGGGAGGGCACAGGAACCCACTGAGGTGATCCATAGAGGTCAGCCTCCCAGGGTACAGAGCAGCAGGGAGTGGGCTAGAGAACAGATCTGAAGGGAGAAACAGGTAATATCTAGCCAAGTGGTAAGCTCAAATTTGATTTCCTTTGGGAACTCTTTTGGGGTCTCACCCAAGTCAGAATAAAACATTTTGAACTGCCAGAGTAATGTCCCTTGTACCTCCATTCATTATGAACTTCCACTGCTTTCTCTTTTAGGTGGATTTTGTATGTGTGTGTGTATATCATCTGTCTCCCTACCACAACACAGTACTTTGAAAGTATGTTCAGTGTCAAACCATCTTTAGGCCTCTCCTCTCTCCCCAGGTGTTAACACAGAGCTTGGCACTTTGTGGGCCTTCAGAATGATTGGTTACATTTGCTGAGTGCTAGTATCACACACAGGATTTTCTCTGGACAAGGGTAGTTTGTTCAAGTGTTGTTTATTGTGCCAGGTTAATAGGTTTGCATTGCATGCTTCCTGCTTTTGTAAATTTTCAAAGCATGCAAGCCAGATCTAATAGTTCTAATTACTTAACTAGAGGCCTCAATTCTTTTTAGAATTCTATGGGGCCTCTATCTCTGAGTTTCCATATTCCTTGTTTACTTATTAATGTCTGAGTTTGGACTACCTTTATACTTGTTATGTACTTTGATTCTTCCCCAACAAAACTAGAAACATCAGGGAATAGATAGTACACGAAGTGATATGAGAGTTAGAATACAGAGGAGGTGTCAGAATACTCTTCCACTGCCTACTGTTAGGAAAGTGGCCAAACCTCTTTGAACCTCAGTTTTCTCATCTGCAAAAGAGGGATAACAAGTAAGAACGTGCATATGAGGGTTCTGAAACTAATACACGCAAAAGTGTTTATGATTTTTAACTGGAGCAAGATAGTGGATTTTAGTGACTCTCAGACAATTCTTCTACTGTAATATTTAGAGCTATCACAGTAAAAGGCTACAAAGAAAGGCGGAGGGCTTTGGGGATAGAGTATCAGAGAGTGAGTGTAGATTGCAATTGTCTCCTACTGACTATCTTAATAATCCTGAGTATTTGCAGGTTGTAAATAGATCAATCTAATGTGAAACAAGTGAAATTAAAAGTATTAATGCAAAAAGTTGGCATTAAAAGTTTCAAAAATAGAAACTAGGCTGGAATTTTGGAAGTAAAATTCCATCATGTTCTAGAACAGGGTGGGCAAACATTTTCTATAAAGGGCCAGAGAGTGACTATTTTAGGCTTTATGAACTGGTCTCCGTCCTGTCATACACAAAAGTAACCATACACAAACCATAAATGGATGGGTGTAGCTGCGTTCCAATAAAGCTTAACTGCAAAAATTGGTGGCAGTCTAGATTTTGTCTGTCACCATAATTTATCAACTCCTCTTGTAAATGAGCTCAGCTTTTCTGTGCCAATACAAGCTAGAGAAATTGCCCACTGTCTCCTTTATTGTTATGTTAGATTATAAGAGAGGGAATTGATATTTACTGAGTACTTGACATCCGTCACTATACAAAGCATATTACACAGATAATCTCATTTAATCCCATGAAGGCGGTGCTAGTATTACCTGTATCTCCGGTGTACATTTGTAAGTGATTGAGCTGGGATCCAAATATGGTCCTGTCTCACTCTAAAGCTCAAACTCAGTCCACCTCACATTACTGACAGGTATGTCAAGCCTTTTTATTTTATTTTTATTTATTTATTTTTTTGTCAAGCCTTTTAGCATTATGTTTAGTCCACTAATATTTGATGTGATTATCTATACATCAAATTTGAAATTAGGCCTACTATTTTGATATTTGTTTTCTGTTTTTCTCGTTTGTTTTTAATTTTTATGTTCTACCTTCCTGCCATCTCTTGCTTTAATTCAATGTTTCTTAATTTTTCTCCTTATCACTTCCTAATGAGCCATTTAGACATTTTTTCCTAATCATATCCCCCTGAATTTTAATACCACAAATATACTGTATATCTGTTTATATACTCTATGTATATCAGTGCTTTATATGTTATAATAGGTAAGATTATTTTATTTCCAAGAACCAGTTTTCAGCTCCTTTGGTGCAATATTGACCTGTTTGAGAATGCATGGCTTAGTTGAATAATTCATGGAACTTCATTTCAACTTATATATTGGCTTCTTAGCTCTACTTATTTGTATTTTTTTACTGGTTGCTCTAAAGATTAAAATAAACATCTTTAATTTTTCCCAATGTATTTAGAGTTAATGTTATACCACTTCATGTAAAATGTAAGAACTTTATAATTATACAGGTCCATTTTACCCACCCACTTTCATTCTTTGTGCCAAGTTGTCACAGGCGTTACATCTATTTAAGCTATAAACCTCTAAGACAATGCTATATTTTTTGTTTAAACAGGCATATGGATTTTAAATAAATAAAAAATAATTTTCATATTTATTCAAGAATTTACTTTTTCTGTTACACATTTTTCTTTCCTAAAGATATGTTTCCATTTTGAATAATTTCCTTTTGTCTCTAATAACCTTCTTTACTGTTTTTTTTTTTTTTTTTTTTTTTTTTTTTTTTTTTTTGAGACAGTCTTACTCTGTCACTGAGGCTGGAGTGTAGTGATGCGATCTCAGCTCACTGCAACCTCTGCCTCCCAGGTTCAAGCAATTCTTGTGCCTCAGCCTCCCAAGTAGCTGGGACTACAGCTGCAGGCTGCCATGCCCGGCTAATTTTTGTATTTTTAGTAGAGATGGGGTTTCACCAGGTTGGCCAGGCTAGTCTTCAACTCCTGACCTCAGGTGATCCACCTGCCTCAGCCTCCCACAGTACTGGGATTCCAGGTGTGAGCCAGCGTGCCTGGCCACTGTCTTTTTACAATGCTGATCTTCTGGCAGCAAATTCACTCAGTCTCATTAAAGGATATTTTCACTCAATATAGAATTCTGGATAGACAGGTTTTTTCTTTCAGCAGTTTCAAGATTATATTCTGCTGTCTTCTCTATAATTTCTAATGAAAAGTTAGGAATTATTCAAATTATTGTTACCCAGTTATTAGTATTCTCTGACTGCATTCAAGATTTTTTTCTGTCTTTGGTTTTTAGTAGTTTGACTATGATTTCACTAGATGAAGTTTTCTTCAGTGGTATTCACTGAGTTTCTTGAATCTGTAAGTTTACATCTTCCACCAAATTTGGGAACATTTGGTCATTATTTCATATTCAAATATTTTTTCTGCCCCACTTCCTCTCAATTACACATATATTAGACTGGTATTTTCCCACAGGTCATTAAAACTCTTCATTTTTTTCAAGCTTTTCTCTTTCTCTCCTTCAAATTGGATAATTTTATTGATCTATCTTCAGATTTACTGACTTTTTCTCCTGTGAATTTTCATTCTGCTATTAAGCCATTCAGTGACTTTAAAATTTCAGATACTCTATTTTTTTCAGTTTTAGGATTTCCATTTGGGTTTTTTTTTTTTTTTTTTTGGTTGCTATTTTTATTTTTCTTCCGAGATTTTCTATCATTTCATTCATTACAAGCATATTTCCTTTATATCCTTGAATATAGTTATGATAGTTTCCTTAAAATTCTTGTCTGTTAATTTGAACATATGGGCTATCCCTGCCATTTTTCTCTTTAAACAAGTTTTAGACGTAGTAAAGTTTTCCTGTTGATTTGTATATAAATTAATTTTGGATAGCATACTGAACATTGTGAGTTATCTGCTGTAGAAACTCTGTATTCTGTTGTGTTGCTACAAGCAATATTAATTTCGTAAAGTAGGCAATTAACTTGGCTGAACCTGAAGTGCAAACTCTGTCTTCCCTGTGGTTTGCAGCAGCTTAAATGTATTTTAATGTTAGCTGTGCTGTGTGGCGTCCTTGTTTTACATCAGCTATGATTACTCTGAACTCTATTCTCTGATTATTCAAGTCAAAAACACTGCAGGTTATCTCTTGGAGATTTAACTGCTGTGTATGGCACATACTAGGACCTATCCTCAGACGAAAAGCCATAAAATATGAAATGTATCCTGTACTGTTTCTTTCTTCCAATTGTTGTATCTCTTCCAGTAATTACTTGTTTTTGTTCACTCTGCAGTGTCTTCAGGTAGTGTGTGTAGTTATATATGCTTTTACCATTCTTTCAGTGATTTTTATGTGCATCCTTGACATATTATCGTTAATATAAAGTGCACTTTCATAGAGAGTACTTTTACTACTTCCCAGAAAATGCAAGGACCTACTAGAGTACTTGAACTCCATTTGCCTCTCCTGCTTTTTGTGTTCATGACAAATTACATGTATATTAGATATATATATATCTCAGAGGGAGTATATACCACAATGTAAAGATTATTACTTCTGGATGGTGGGGGTTGGGATGATATATTTTTATCTATACATTTTGCTTTTTCAACAACAAGCATGTGCTTTGCCAAAAAAATTTTTAAAGAAGACAAAAGGGAGAAGAACGCTTGCCATGCAGACTCTTTAAGCTAGAGTACTTCCTTCCTGCTCAGCTGCTCTGCACAGACAGACTCTTGTCTCCCCACTGGACAACAAGGGTGAATCAGAATGTGGGCCAGGCTGTGAGTGAGCAGGAAACCCTTCAGGCCAGTGAGGGATGCAGAGTCACAGTTCAAGCAGAATGAGGAGATATGCAGCCCAGTTGATGCTTGCTTACCAGCTCATCTGTCCCAAGAGCCAAAGGCCACTCTATTCAGGATGATCAGCAATATCTGGTTGTGGACGTGTTTGAGCCCAGAGCAGCTGAGAACAGGATGTTGTGCAATGCCTGGGTAAACCCAGAGCCTTCCTTTCTCAGAGCCAGTGGATGCTGCCAGCAGACCTAAGCCCATACGAAAGATAATTAGGCACAAATTCACAGTAGCCTTTTATTTTCCACACTGCCTTCTCAGGCGTGGCTTTTGTCCAAATTATGGGGCAGGTCAAGCTCAATACTTCATCCCTTCTCTGCCTGCCTGGGACTTCCTGAGTCCAGGCCCATCAAAACCCAACTGTCCTAGGGTCTCATTTATGCAAAACTCTACTCTCTGCTAGGTGATAAGGTGGTGATTAAGTGAAAATACTGCTCTGTATTTCTCTAATGCTTTTAAACTATTTCCATCTAGATTTTTTTCTGAGTCCTACAACAAAAAAATACAAAAACCACCAAAGTGAAGTTTTCTACCATCGAACTTATAAAAGGACCTATGTATGTGTCAATTTCCTTCTGTTTTTTTCTTGTTTTACAGTTTTAGTACAAAAAGGAGTAATTTGGTAGGAACCTTTTAAATTTATTGCCCTTGTACTTTGAGAGCACCAAATCCTGACCACTAGACCACCAGGTATGCTCCTTGATTTTGAGTATGCTTCGTCAAGTACTTGGCACATGGTAGGTATTCAATAAATGAATGATGACAGTAAAATTGCGGCATGGTCTCACCATCCTAGTGGCTAGATACAGACTTTCCACAGAACTTGAGATGATGGTGTGATGGCATTCTTAGCAATTCCGGACAACTCATATTAATTAAAACATTTCACTCCATGTTTATGAAATATTTCTCTTTATAAAAACGTTAAACAAGCAAATATTAAACAAATGATATAATTAAACAGCATACTTAGGGACTTCAGAAAATCAATTAGAGTTATATTTCAGTCTCTTCTCAATAACTTTAATTCTCATAATACTTCATCTTTGGCTTCTTTATAATCCCCATAGAAATGACACTAGTTTTGATTTGATTGAGTGCTGCCTAGGTACCTGGTGCTGTCCACTCAATGTATGATCTCACTTACTTTTCCCCGGGAACTCTATGAGGTAAGTTCTATTAATATCTCCCTTCAAAGACACAGGAACTAAGCCTTTTTTATAACGTAAATGGCTTTTCCGGCATCTCACAGCCAGAGAATGTAAAATCCAGTCTTGGAGCCTGAGGTCGTGCTTCATCATTTCTCTCTGCTTCCTAGGTTAGTTTATTACAGAAACTCTGTACATTTCTTTCAGTTATTAAATTTTAAAGTAAATTCTTATTGATTTTCCTTACTCTTGCCCAAATTCAAGATACTTATTGCATATTTACTGTGTGCAAGGCATTGTGCTAGCGATAGTGTGGAGGACATTTAAATGTGCAAGAACTGGGGAACTTCTGCCAGGATTTTCTGCTCTAGAAATGAGCTGGGGATGGTAGAAACATTGTTTACCTCACTGTAATACAAGACAAGACAAACTAAGGTGACATTCTATTATGTGTCAGGAACCCTAGATACTTTATGTACATGGTCTCAGTTGATTTTCTGGTTTTATGGAGAAGGCATCAGTGGCCCAGATTTCTTAATAATTTGCTCAAGGTACACATGTAGGAAATGGGAGAATCCTACTGTGTTAGTCAGGGTTCTCCAGAGAAATAGAACCAATAAAAGATATAGAGATATATAGAAAGAGATTTACTATGAGGGATTGACTCACATGATTATGGAGTCTGAGAAGTCCCCTAATTTGCCACTTCAAAGCTGAAGGCACAGGACAGTTGATGGTATAGTTCCAGTCCAAGCCTGAAGGCCTAAGTACTGCAGGAGCCAATAGTCTAAGTCCCAGTCTGAGTCTAAAGGTCTGAGAACCAGGAGGACAAAGGTCTGAGAACCAGGAGGACTGATGTCTGAGTACAGAAGATGGATATCCCAGCTCAAGCAGAAAAAAATGTGTCCTTCCTCCACCTTTTGGCTCCATTCAGGTGCTCAATGAATTGGCTGATGCCTGCACACACTGGTGAAAGTGAGTCTTCTTCACTCAGTCTCCTGATTCAAATGCTAATCTCTTCCAGAAATACCCTCATGGACACACTCCAAAATAATGTATTATCAGCTATCCAGGCATCCCTTAGCCCAGTCAAGTTGACACATAAAATTAACCACCATACTAACACACCAGGATTTGAACCTTGTCCCTTAACGCCTACCTCAGAGACAAATACAAGTTCAAAGGGATGAAACATCACTTGAGTTTTAGGGGATGAACAAAAGCATGATGGAGGGAGAGATGGCATTTGGAATCATTGAAAGATGGAAAGACTGAGTCAGGGATCAAGTAGAGAGGGCATTCCAGTGGAAGAATAACAATGTGAACAAAGGGTAGAAGCTGCACTTGAGCTGTGTGTAGGAAGAAGGGTAAAGAGTGTATTGAATAGAGGATAGGACGTATGCAAAATATGCAAGAAATATGCTTGGGGAGTGGCAGTTGGGCTTCCACCGAGGAAGACTTTCTCTTGACAGGTGATGGGAAGATATTAAAGGTGTGGGGCAGGCCAGTGACTTAACTAGGGCTGCTTCTTACGAAAATTAACTTTGTGAGCTTCAGGCTCACTCCTGCTGTCCTGGACCCCAAGTTGCTTTTTTTTTTTTTTTTTTTTTTGAGATGGAGTCTTGCTGTCGCCCAGGCTGAAGTGCAGTGGCGCGATCGTGGCTCAGTGCAAGCTCCGCCTCCCGGATTCACGCCATTCTCCCTCCTCAGCCTCCCGAGCAGCTGGAACTACAGGCACCCACCACCACACCTGGCTATTTTTTTTTTTTTTTTTTTTTTTTTTTTAGTAGAGACGAGGTTTTGTCATGATGCCCAGGCTAATCTCGAACCCCTGACCTCAGATGATCCATCTGCCTCAGCCTACCAAAGTGCTGGGATTACAGGCATGAGCCACTACACCTGGTCCCCAAGCTGCCTTTTCTTGGCTTCTGCTTCTTCCAAACAGTGGAGAAACCTCCAAGGGCAAAAAACAATCAACTAAGCAAATAAAACCAGAGCTCAGTGTGTATCCTCATTCCTACCCACCTTTAAGAGTTTCTATCTTGCTTCTTCTCTTAAACTCAGTGTGGAAACATCCTTCCTCAGGGAAAACTGTATTAAAAAGCTGTAGATTCACTAGTAATAGAGAAGTACCAATTAAAATTAAGTGAATCAGCACCAAATTAGTAAGGATTTTTAAAAATGATCGTACTCAGTGCTTGTAAGGATGTGTTGACAAACACACTAATGTGCACTGCTCAGAGGAATCAAAATTGATGAACACTGTCCAAGATTTCTGCTTGCAGGAATCCATTCAAAGGAAATCATCTAAGATTAAGATCAAAATTTACACCCAGAGGAGCTCACCACAAAATTATTTGAAACAGTTCTGTTGTCTGACCTTAGAATGAAGGTTAAGTAAAATAGGATGCAGTCATATGAAAAAATGTCAAACAATATGATGATGAGTATGATCAAGTTTAATTCTTAAAAGGAATTTTGATTACATGTATTATACTTTAAAACTTGAATTTCCTTCTCTCTTTTCCAATTGAGCATTGTGGGTAAAGCTAATATTCTGATTTTTTTTTTCTTTAACATCAGTCTCTTTTTGAAGATCTCTGTCTTCCTGGAGATACTCCACTATGTTGGTTTGAAACGTGTCCATTCAGAGATCCACAAAAATACTTTCCATGTGTGCATAGAAAATACACATTATTACTTTGGGTTGTATTTTTTAAAATTATATGAGAAAATATTTATGGCATGCCAAGTAAGAAAAGCAAGAGACTGTATGATACAAACAGTATCATCTGAAATATGTACAACCAAACTCATGTTTAGAAAAGAAACTAGGCCAGGTGCGGTGGCTTATGCCTGTAATCCCTGCATTTTGGGAGGCCGAGGCGGGTGGATTATCGGAGGCCAGGAGTTCGAGACCAACGTGGCCAACATGATGAAACCCCATCTCTACTAAAAACACAAAAAATTAGCCAGATGTGGTGTCACGCGCCTGCAATCTCAGCTACTCAGGAGGCTGAGGCAGGAGAATTGCTTGAATCCGGGAGGCAGAGGTGGTAGTGAACCGAGATAGCGCCACTGCACTCCAACCTGGGCAACAAGAGCAAAAATCCGTTTCAAAAAAAAAAAGAAAAGAAACTAAAAGAGACTATCTCCCAAATATGAATGGCTTATTATCTTACATGGGGAGGATTTAGAGAGATTGCCCTTTTCTTCTGCATATTTTTTTCTAGATACAGCACATATTAATTTTATAATCAGAATAAAATTATGAAAAAATACATATAATGAATCAAAATGTCCTGTTTCTGTGACACCCCTCTCCTCCGCCCCCAGAGAAGTCTTTTTACACTGTATTCTCAAGAGCAGAAGAGAGCCTGCCTTCCCCCCATCTCTTTCCATGTGTCTCACAGCTGGTGATAGGGATATGTCAGCATTTTACCTGGAACAGCTTGAGCATCTCGCTGCAAGAATTTCAAATAACCATGCTCTTCCACACCATATAGAACCTCCCAAACTGGAAATCATCACACTTAATGCTACTATATAAATATTGTGGGCCGGTGCAGTGGCTCATGCCTGTAATCCCAGCACTTTGGGAGGCCGAAGTGGGCAAATCACTGGAGGTAAGGAGTTTGAGGCCAGCCTGGCCAAAATGGTAAAACCCTGTCTCTACTAAAATGAAAAAAAAATTAGATGGGTGTATTGGCGGGCACCTGTAGTCCCAGCTATTTGGGAGGCTGAGGCAGGAGAATCGCTTGAACCTGGGAGGTGGAGGCTTCAGTGAGCCACGATCATGCCACTGCACTCTGGCCTGGGCGACAAAGCAAAACTCTGTCTGGAAAAAAATAAAAAATAAAAAAAATATTGCTTAGCATTTAATCAACCTCCTAAATAGTTTCATAAAACATGCAGTCACCTGGTCCCAAGTAAAGGCAGGTGAGGTTTATCATGAGGAAGCCCATTTGCCCCCATTCACCTGTCTCTCGCTTTCTTTCTGATGTTCCTCTGTCAGCAGCCTCATCGAGATCCCACATCCGAGTCATGTTTGGATCCATAGTGTCCAGGACAATGTGCAGCCCCCGGTAGACACTCAATGGATCTTTGCACATTGCACAGACATGGAAAAAGGAAGACAACAAAAGAAGGCAGAAGAGAAAGAGAGAAAGATCTAGAAGTTGCTACCATCCCCAAGAGGCCCCTAGGAAGGGATGCATCTTGAGTTTAATACGCTCGTTGTAAGACAGGCAAAAGCAAGGCCTTGAGGGCAGAATATTGGCTTTTGAAAGGAGCAAGAATTCATTCATTCATTCATTTATTCATTTATCCATCACTTTAGCTGTATAGCAAGTAGCTGTAGAGGGCCTATTCTGTGCCTCAGGCTGTTCCAGGGCTGTGAAGAGGGAGGCAGATTTTCTGTGCTATCATGGAGCAGATGAGGGACGAGGGCAAGGTTGGGGAGACAGAGAATAAGCAAGTAAACAAGTAAGTAACATTTCAGGCAGTGATAAAGGCTGTGGGGGAAACCAAAACAGGGTGATATGATAATGTCTGGGAGCAGCACACCCTGAGGGTAGTTTATTCTTATTTTTATTTATTCATTTGGAGACAGGTCCTCACTCCATCACCTAGGCTGGAGTGCAGTGGCACGTTAAGAGCTCACTGCAGCCTTCACCTCCCTAAGCTTAGGTGATCCTCCCACCTCAGCCTCCCAAAGTAGCTAGGACAGGCATGTGCCACCGTGCTTGGCTAAGAATTTTTTTTTTTAAGGAATGTGGTCTCACATGTTTTCCAGGCTGGTCTCAAACTCCTGCACCCAAGTGATCCTCCCACCTCAGCCTCCCGAAGTGCTGGGGTTACAGGTGTGAGCCACTGTGCCCAGCTAGCTGAGGGTGGTTTAGAGTAGGAGGTCAGCCATTCAGCTTTGTCTCAGAACAAATAACTGAATCCCAATATCCTGTTCTGCCTCTGTTGGCCTCCATCAGCCTGAGTTGTAGTGCCCCAGCTTATCTCATCCATTCATTCATTCCAGTGTTTATTGAACTCCACGTGCTGTCAGACATCGTGCTTGATGCTGAGACTACAGGAATGATACGCCACAGCCTCTCCCCTCCTGAGCTCACAGACGAGCAGGGTGACACTTGATGGCAAAGTGATGAGATCAGTGCTGGAAAGAGCCCAGCAAAGTGCTGTGTGGACTGGGGCCCCGGGAAGTCTGCAGGGAAGGCTTGCATGGCAGGAAATGTAGGCCTTAGCGTAAGAGTTCAGTTTTCCATAAGAAAAAAAAAAAAAAAAAGGGGGGAGGGTCCAGGATTTATACCCTTTCTTGAAGGAACTAGAAAGGGATGCAGTGGCCCAGAGAGGAGGTAGTCTTCCCTTCATGACTCTCTGCAGGCTGAGGATAGCTGCTGTGGCAGCCTTGATTCTAACAGGATGCCAGCTAAGGACAGTACCAAAGTGGAGCGGTCACTCAGGGCCAAAGCTGGCCCACAGGCCGAGGGGTCCCTACTGGGACGCAAAGGGAAGGGTCCCAGCCAGTTGCCCTTGGCAAAAGGCAGGGGTCAGTCCTGTTGGCAGCACATCAGAAATTCATTAAAATAGTTACATGGACATGAGCATTCACAGTCTCTTGGCAACAAGTCCTTCCTTCTTCCAGTTCTGGTCTGTGCCCAGAGCTGAGATGGATGGATGTTTGTGGTGTGGGTCGGGAGGTGGGGTGGTGGATGTACCTGTCTTTCGGCCTGGTTTCAATAGAAATTCAGCGGCTGGGGTGGGGAGAAGGCTCATCTCCTGCTGGCAGAGAGTTGGGTGACCACTCCTCTCTGTTGGATTCCTAGTCTCCTTGCTGCCTGGGGTACCACTCTGCGTCTCGGGGCTGGTCCTGCAGCTCTCACTCAGCAGACACACTCTGTGTGCTTCCTGTACTCTGAAGACAGAGGACGGCCCTCCACAGTGACTTCTGGCAGACATTTCTTTTTTTTCTTGTTTCTTTTTTTCTTTTCTTTTTTTTTTTTTTTGAGACGGAGTCTTGCTCTGTTGCCCAGGCTGGAGTGTAGTGGTGCAATCTCAGCTCACTGCAACCTCCACCTCCTGGGTTCAAGCGATTCTCCTGCCTCAGCCTCCCGAGTAACTGGGGTTACAGGCACAAGCCACCATGCCCGGCTAATTTTTCTTTTTTTCTTTTTTTTTTTTTTTTGTATTTTTAGTAGAGACAGGGTTTCACCATGTTGGCCAGGCCGGTCTCAAACTCCTGACCTCAGGTGATCCTCCTTCCTTGGCCTCCCAAGGTGTTGAGATTACAGGCATGAGCTACTGCGCCCGGCCTGGAGTTACCTGTTTTTTAAACACTCAGCTGTGACAAAAAGAACATCTGTAATTTTATTAACATCGGGTGATCCTCGTTTACGCCATGGTGGTGCTCAATCCAGAACTGCTTTTCAAACAAAACTGGAATTAGAATGATGCCAAAGTTTTGTTAGTACAGCGAAGTATTGCCCATGGCTTTTCTGTGTACATACACATACATACACGTGGTTTATAATTCATCATAATTATTAACAGTAAGGCCAGGCGCGGTGGCTCATGCCTGTAATCCTACCACCTTGGGAGGCCGAGGCGGGTGGATCACTTGGAGCTCAGGAATTGGAGACCAGCCTGGGCAACATGGTGAAACCCAGTCTCTACTAAAAATATGAAAATGAGCCATGCCTGTAGTTCCAGCTGCTCGGGAGGCTGAGGCAAGAGAATTGCTTGAGCTGCTATCACACCACTGTACTCCAGCCTGGGCAAAAGAGTGAGACCCCTTCTCAAACAGCAACAACAACAACAACAACAACAACAACAGTATCTATCATTATTTGTATTATTCAATTTTATTGAATTGCCTTTATTTATCTAATCAATAGTTGCCAAATGTAGGGTTTTTTTATCCCAGTTTTCTACCCCCCAACTTTTTTTTTTTTTTTTTGGAAACAGGGTCTTACTCTGTCACCCAGGCTGGAGAGCAGTAGAGATCACGGCCCACAGCAGCCTCGACTTCCTGGGCTCAGGCGATGCTCTCACCTCCGCCTCTAAAGTAGCTGGGAACACAGACACATACCACCATGCCCAGCTAATTTTTTAAAATTTATTTTTGTAGAGATGGGGTCTCCCTTTGTTGCCCAGGACTGGTCTCAAACTCCTGGGTTAAAGTGGTCCTCCTGCCTCAGCCTTCCATAGTGTTGAGATTATAGGTGTGAGCCACTACACCTGGCTTTTTCTCACTATTAACAAGGCTTCTGAGAATATGCTTGTAGATAAATCTCTGAGCACAGCTATGAACTTGTCCTTAGAATAAATTCCTAGACATGAAATACCTAGGTCAAAGGG